>NC_090375.1:78183401-78808401 GCF_036365525.1 Heterodontus francisci | reverse complement strand
TCCTTCCACTACCGACGCACAGAGGCAGCAGTGTGTACCATCTGCAAGATGGACTGCAGCAACGCACCAAGGCTCCTTTGACAGCACTTTCCAAACCCGCGACCTCTACCACCTAGAAGGACAAGGGCAGCAGATGCATGGGAACACCACCACTGCAAGTTCCCCTCCAAGCCACACACCATCCTGACTTGGAACTATATCGCCGTTCCTTCACTGTCGCTGGGTCAAAATCCTGAAACTCCCTTCCTAACAGCACTGTAGGTGTACTTACCTCACATGGGCTTCAGAGGTGCAAGAAGGCAGCTCACCACCATCTTCCCGAAGGCATTTAGGGATGGGCAATAAATGTTGGCCAAGCCAGCGCTGCCTACGCTGCCCATGAACGAATTAAAAAAAGAATTCATGCACACCTTATTTATAATATGAGAAAATAAAATGTGAACGATGGAAGCCCAGCAGGATTCCAGCAAATGGTAGATCAAAAAAGAATAGTAATGAGCCTGCAAAAGCTGAAACTCAAGACATATTAAATGTAAGAAGAAATTTACAGGAGTTAGTCTACAAAAGCTGAAGCAAAGATCTGGAATTATCTAGTAGGGTAGAGCTACAAAGATTTTATTTTTGAAAATGGCAGTGAGGAATAGTGAGATGTGTGTGTGTGTGAAAGAAAATTCCAATCCTCTTGGATTGTTTGGTAGTCTCCCGGAATAGAAGATGAATCTCCCAGGCACTGCTATAACAAACTGCTCAGGAGAAAAGTACTTTGCATTCGTGGGTCGAAATACTTCCTGATTCCCACCCCCAACAGTTATCACAACAGACAGACAGGGAGCAGACACAAGGGGCAGAATTTTACTGGCCCCTGGGTGGTGGGAACGGAGGTGGAGTGGCCAGTAAAATCACAGGGAGCCATGACGGATGGCTCCAAGTTGGCCGGCAGCCAATTAAAATAACTAATTAAATTTATGGGTCTGCCAGCATTTTGTCAGCGGTGGGCTAACGCCCTGCCGCATTTGGAGGCCTCCAACTAAATGGAGGCAGCCTCCTGAGGCATCCCAGGGTGGGGGATGGGCATTGGAGCCAGAGGCTTCATGGCCCAACAAAGGGGCCACAGGAGGGAAGTCAGCCAACCCTGCCCCCTGTCCCCTAGTCACAACAATCCCCCCAGAGGGATTTCCCCTCCAGCGCTTGGCCCTCTGACATTTTTTATCTGGCCCAGCTCCTGAGGTCTCCTGCACGCTTCAGCAGTGACTACTTCTTTCGGTGGTGCTGCTGAGGCTTCATAGATGCCAGCCCTCTGATTGGACCAGCAGCATCAGGAGCTTTCCTGTCATCATTAATTGGATGACAGGCCCACAGGTGGCCAATTATGAGGTCACCTGTGTTAAAATTGCCAAGGCGGTCGTGTTTCTGGCAGGTGCAGGCTCGGAACCTGCTTTTTGCCCCAACATCGGGGTCCCGATGCCCACGGTAAAAGTCAGACCTTTCTGTCCGGCAGGCCACTGAGCCTGCCAGTCATTTTGGAGATGGGTTCCCTCACCTCTGGCTCCACCAGATCTCAGAGAGTGGATTGCTATTTGCCATCGGGGCTTGCTGAGCTGATGTTACAAAATAGTGTGGCCTTGAACTCACTGTGAACAACACTATAGGAGATCCATTAGGAGTTTGTGGAAAATAAGGAAAAATAACACCTAAGCAGCATGTTTTATGTAGAAAACTGAGAGCTTGCTGCAAAACTGAAAACTAGTGAGAAAGTTTGATTAATTCAAATTGTGACACTGGGGTCTAAATGATTTATGTTGACCAAAACTTTGCGTTACAACCTTTAACACATTGCCAGTCACTTATATCACATTAAATAAATACATCATCATAGTCTTTCAGAGGAAGGAAAAGAGATTAATTGATGATTTTTCTATTTTAAGTTTTGTTATTCAAATTCTTGTCTACCAATGCCAATTTTTTCATTCCCTCCATCAATTAACTTCTGGTTGCTCAATTTGTTGTACGGCTTCCTATCACATGACAAGCACTTTCATTCATTAATAGTATGCAAACTGGCAATATGACAGAAAACAACAGCTATATTGAAAACTATTGCATAATTTCATAGAATCATAGAATGATTACAGAACAGAAGAGGTCATTTGGCCTGTTGTGTCCATGCCAGCTCTGCAAGAGCAATTCAGCTGGTTTCACCGCCCCCACCCCCCCACCCTTTCCCCATTACCCTCCAAATGTTTTCTCCTCAGATAATTATACAATTCTCTTTTGAAAGCCACAATTGAATCTGCCTCCATACTCTCAGGCAGTGCATTCCAGATCCTAACCACTCCCTGCGTGCAAGAGCTTTTCCTCATGTCGCCACTGGTTCTTTTGCCAATCACCTTAAATCTGTGTCTTCTGGTTCTCAACTTTCTATCATGATTGCAAACACATTTACTGAATCTCCTCTCCACCTTTTTTCAACCTTCTCTTCACTATGGAAAACAACCTCAGCTTCTCCAATCTATCCACGTAACTGAAGTCCCCCCTACATGGAACTATTCTTGTAAATCTTTTCTGCACCCTCTCTAAAGCTTTCACATCCTTCCTAAAATGCAATGTCCAGAATTGGACACAATACTCCAGTTGAGGCCGAACCAGTGTTTTATACAGATTCATCATGACTTCCCTGCTTTTGCACTCTCTACCTCTATTTATAAAGCCCAGGATCCCATATACCTTAACCACTTTTTCAACCTACCTTGCTACTTTCAACGATTTGTGCACATATGCCCCCAGACCACTCTGTTCCTGCACTTTATAATTGTATCCTTTATTTTATATTACCTCTCTTCATTCGTCCTACCAAAATGAATCACTTCACACTTCTCTGCATTAAATGTCATCTGTCACTTGTCTGCCCATTTCACCAGCTCAAGTCCTCTTGAAATTTACCACTATCCTGCTCACAGTTCACAATACCTCCAAGTTTTGTGTCATCCACAAATTTTGAAATCATACCCTGTACATCAAAGTCTAGTTTATTAATAAAAATCAAGAAAAGCAGTGATCCTAACAGCAACGCCTGGGGATCCCCACTATATATCTTCTTCCAGTCTGAAAAACAACTGTTCACAACTATTCTCTGTTTATCCTGTCACTCAGCCAACTTCATATCCATGCTGCCATACCATATCCTTTTCTCCTGACACACATCTGATCACTTTTTTGGCTTCTGAAGTTTCCTGTATTCTTCCCAATCAACCTTTCTCAAAGCTCCTTTTTCTTCCTTATTTTACAATCAATTTCCTCGTTGATTCATTTATGGCCATTTTTTGTGATTCTACCCTTGCTAATTTACTGATGTATTCAACCTTTGTGTTCTTCTTTATTCTTTCAAGGTATTCCATTTGTCCTGCACTGATGTGATAATAAATGATTCTCCCAGTCAATTTAATTTAGCTCCTGCCTCATAGCCTAATATTGTATACCTGAAACATTTCATAAAATAATTGGAATGACCAAATACACTCAGCTTCTCTCTTTACCTCTCTCTCTCACCCTCTTATAGCTGTTAGCAATTAGAATCTCTCTGTATCATAGGTGTAAACAATCAGGGCATTTAACCTTTCTAACCATATTCTTCAACATATCAATGCCAACAAAGCATAGCTTATAATTAACCCTTTTTAGTGATAATTGAAATAGCATTAACATGAAAAAAGACACATAGAGAGTGAATCTGTGATCTGTGGAGGTTCTCCTGCTCATCTGCTGTAACTTCACTCCTTCATATTTATTGGTAGACTTCTACAGATCTTGCTCCTCATCTTCCTTCACAACCTTGAAAAAATATTATGCTCACCAGCTTTTAGCTTGCTAGAGCATTTAAAAAAAAGGTTTAGTACAGAGCATGTTTCTGCCTGAGTGTATGCCACACAACCTATCAGGCATATACTTGGTCCAGTTCCGAAGTCAGTGCCGCACAACAGACTTGTGAGCAAAGTTATAGCTCATGGAATAAAAGGGACAGTAGCAACATGGATACGAAATTGGCTGTGTGACAGAAAACAGAGAGTAGCGATTTATGAATGTTTTTCGACTGGAGGAAGGTTTGTAGTGGAGATCCTCAGTGGTCGGTATTGGGACCCTTGTTTTTCCTGACATATATAATGACCTAGACCTCGGTGTACACAGCACAATTACAAAATTTGCACATGATACGAAACTTGGAAGCATTGTGAACTGTGAGGAGGATAATGTAGAACTTCAAAAGGACATAGACAAGTTGGTGGAATGGGCGGACAAGTGGCAGATGAAGTTCAATGCAGAGAAATGTGAGGTGATTCATTTTGGTAGGAAGAACATGGAGAAACAATATAAAATAAAGGGTACAACTCTAAAGGGGGTGCAGAAGCAGAGGGACCTGGGTGTATATGTTCATAAGTCATTGAAGGTGGCAGGACAGGTTGAGAGAGTGGTTAATAAAGCAGACAGTATCCTGGACTTTGTTTTTGTACTCTATGCCTCTATTAATAATGAGGTTATGTTGAACTTGTATGAGACACTAGTTTGGCCTCAGCTGGAGTACTGCATCCAGTTTTGAGAGCCGTACTTTAGGAAAGATGTGAAGGCATTGGAAAGAGTGCAGAAAAGATTCACAGGAATGGTTCCAAGGATGAAGTACTTCAGCTATGAAGATAGATTGGAGGACTGTGTTCCTTGGAGAAGAGAAGGCTGAGAGGTGATTTGATAGAGGTATTCAAAATCATGAGGGGTCTGGACAGAGTAGATAGGGAGAAACAAATTTAAAGTAAAAGGCAAAAGAAGCAAAAGTGACAGGAGGAAAAGCTTCTTCATGCAGCGAGTGGTTAAGGTCTGGAATGCACTGCCTGAAAGTGTGGTGCAGGCAGGTTCAAATGAGGCATTCAAAAGGGAATTAGACTGTTATCTGAAAAGGAAGAATGTGCAGGGTTACGGGGAGAAGGCAGGGGAATAGCACTAGGTGAATTGCTCAATCAGAGAGCTAGTGCAGACATGATGGGCTGAATGTCCTCCTTCTGCACTGCAACAATTCTGTGATTCTGAGAGATTTTGTTTGTCTTTAGATAAATGACTTTTCTTCAGACTAGAAGAATGACAAACTGCAAGATACATAAAAAATGAAATAATTTTATTAAACTTTCCCTTGCCTGTGGTGTATGTGTTTGAATTGTTTTACGACCAGGTTTGACCCAGAGTTGTAAATGTTTAATTTGCCTGTGTCATTTTGAATTAAAAGTTCAGTTGGTAGCTTCCAGTCAAGTGATCCACAATAATCTTCTTCCAAAATTCAGACTGATTCATTTGCATGATTGATGGAAAAGGTTAAAGTTATTTGTCAGCTGCACACATGAGTTTGTATGATGTGTTTAGGTTGTATAATTCTTATCTCGTACTATTTACATATGTATTTATTCAGATAATGCTGTGTGAGCTTCATTAATTGTGTTTTTGCATGTATTCCTGTCAAGTGTTGCCAATTACTGAGTTTCACATGGATTGAACAGCATAAAACATGGACACTGATAAATCAAACAAAAAGATTTCATAATGTAAGGCTTCCTTTACATTGCACTTCATATACATCCTGTAACCACTGAGTCTGCTGGAGAAAGACATTGAAGACAAATAGAATTTTCCAATCCAAAGAATGTTAAATTTAAAAGCCTTTTCTTGAAAATGATAGTTAACCCCTTTTGACTCTTTTGTTTTGCCAGCTACATATTGTTCAGTAATTTTTTAAAAATTGAATTGCAAGTATTTTGCATGAGTTCAATATTTCACCAATTGGAAGACAGCGACATCATGATGACAGTCGACCAATAATTCAATACATAGGTTACTGCAAGTAGGGTAATTGTTAATCCTACAATTCATACAACTCCTCAAGGAAATATTACTGAAAAGGTACAGATTGCGGATCAGCTAGAAGAAGATTCACTTATAGAACACCTCTTGTAAACTATTAAGCTTCCATAAAATACCCCAAATTGTAATGGTTAAGAACTTAGTTGTCCATGTTTCCAACTACTAAAGACGTTTCTAGTTGAAGAAGTACCACATAGCCATGTGGCAATCTGTAGGACTGCTAACAGCACCTGTTACAAACTTGACATCAGTATCAGGGATCTTCTTTTCTTGAGTTGCTGTTGATTCACTGTTTCCAGAGGAAATGGGCTGGGTGACACAGTGGTGCAGTGGTTAGCACCGCAGCCTCACAGCTCCAGTGACCTGGGTTGAATTCTGGGTACTGCTGTGTGGAGTTTGCAAGTTCTCCCTATGACCTTGTGGGTTTTCGCCGGGTGCTCCGGTTTCCTCCCACAGCCAAAGACTTGCAGGTTGATAGGTAAATTGGCCATTATAAATTGACCCTAGTGTAGGTGGTGTGGGGATGTGGTAGGAATATAGGATTAGTATAAATGGGTGGTTGATGGTTGGCACAGACTCGGTGGGCCGAAGGGCCTGTTTCAGTGCTTTATCTCTAAATAAAATAAATCAGCCAAAATCAATGGCAAGAAAAATGGTGACCTGCATGTTGCGGAGCTGCTGCGATCCTAAGTACAGCAGCTCATTAGCATGCCTGGGTTGGCCCATCCCCCCCAATAATGTGGAGGGGGCAGGGTGACAAGACAGCAGGTGCTGGCACCATATTTAAATGGCAGTCAGACAGAATCCATTTAAAAACCTTGGTGCTGGAGCTGACCAGCCAGCACAGAAGCCAGTTATCCGCATCTGGAAACCAATATCCCTGCAAGGCACAGGAGATGACAGAGGTGTAAGGAAGGATGGCCCCACAGCTCAGTGATGCCTCCCTGCTCACTCTCCTCCAGGCTGCAAGGGAAAGGCAGGAAGTCCTTTTCCTCAGCAATGGTAAGGAGAGGCCCGCTCGCCTGACCAAGCAAGCCTGGCTGGAAATTGCAGAGGAGGTAACCTGCCATAGGGCATCCGCCGAGACTGGGTCCAGTGCCGCAAACAGATGAACTATTTGACGCACACGGCCAAAGTGACACTATTTTTTGCAGCTCCATCTGACCTGGATTTGCCCACACAGAGCGGCACATGGGCGCGACTGCCATGTCAAAGCCACGGAGGTTGGCCGGGGATGACCCGGGTGGCTGCATGTGTGAAAGAACTCACCCTCATTGGCACCCCAGAGTATGGCACCTACATGCCAGGCTGAGTCCGTATTTGACGCTGATTGTCTCCCACCTTTTGTTGTAGCACACCTGTTGTGAAAAGAGTCTTGTTGTTGTTTGGAAATGTTATACATCTGCATCCTTATTCTTCCAGGCAAAGAGGGCACACAATGCCAGGGAGTCCTCCAGGACTGGCAGAGG
This sequence comes from Heterodontus francisci, assembly GCF_036365525.1. Taxonomy (NCBI): domain Eukaryota; kingdom Metazoa; phylum Chordata; class Chondrichthyes; order Heterodontiformes; family Heterodontidae; genus Heterodontus; species Heterodontus francisci. The sequence goes on along the minus strand of NC_090375.1, from coordinate 78,801,037 downwards.
GGTTCCAGACATCCGACCATTATCCCAGGCTGAGGAGGAGGCCCTTGAGCTGGGTGACAGTCAGGGAGGATGCTCCATTGCAGAAGTGGAGCTTGGGGTCCAGGATGAACATGCATCTCTTTGACAAATGCAATGATTAGTCGCAACATTTCATTTGTTGACACAATGCTGTCATGTCAGTGATATATACACCAGTGAACCTAAAACTGTACTCTTCACATTGTATCTTGCAGGGCGATGCTCTGAGGTGGCATCGGAGGCCCTGGAGAGTGGCAGCACCTTTGAGGAAGAGACAATTTCAGAGGATGCAGCGTCTCATGACACTCCCTCACCTTCCACAAGTGCAGCTACACTCACCTCGGTGGGAATCCATTTGGCTTTAGAGTCTGGGCCACAAGCTGATGAGAGCACCACACATACGCCTGAACAGGTAGCTGAGGCTGAGACAGCTGAGGCCTCTGACAGTCGGAGGCCTGTGGGTGGCCAGGCGCATGCTAAGTCCCAAGTTGATGACGAGCCTCCAGTGTCGACAGCACAGGGCATGCTGGAGTTGCAGGGAGAGGTAAGGCAACATCTGGCGCAGATGCCACAGCCATTAGTAGACGATGGGGGAGTCCATCCAGGCCATGACAGCTGCCATGTCCCAGGCAAATGAGCCCCACATGGCTTCCTCCATGGAGAGGTTGGCGACCCTCAAGGAGAGCCATATTCCACAGATGCGCGCTGACCTGCAAACCCTCACCTCAGCCATGAGCTGGATGCAGCAGTGGCTCGGTGAGAGAGGGACCAGAAGCCTGGAGAGTGTCTCTGCTGCTGGTCCTTCTCAAGAGAGCAGTGAGGTTCCTATGAGCCTTGAGAGGGAGGAGGCAAGCCAGTGGTCCATATCTGGGGTCTCCCCTCAGTGTGATTCCAATGTGGACACTGGCTCATCAGCCCCTCCACTGGTGAGTCCAGCTCCAGCAGCCACGATGTCTGAGGAGAGCCCTGCACTGGTGCTGGAGGCTCTTAGGCAGCTGGGGCCCTCCAGCTCTCATGCGCCCAGAGGACGACTGCCCAAGTCATCCAAAGCCAAAGGGCGTCCTGATCAGCAGCCTGTCTCCAGTCAAGTTGTTTGAGCAGAGATTGCACAGTGAAAGAGCACCTGCAAGCGGTTAAAAGAGACACCATGACACATATGGGTTTTCACGGATGAAATGCCTCTGTATTAATTCCTTCTCACTAAATGTGCTTTTCTAACAGGTGTCTCCTTTTTACTGCGTGAATGACACATGCCATCATTTGTCGACTATGCCTCCTCCCATTATCTCATTGACCTTAGACAAATGCCAATGTATGAAAAAACATCATCGCCATGCCGGTATGCATGATGTGGCACTGCATAGATGCAGTCATATGGGCAATGGCTCAGTTATCTGCTGCCTGTAATGGTGGAAACACAAATGTCACAGGTGCAGAAGACTGCCTACCAGATGAAGCATGATGATGTTTTACATGGGGAGTCTATTCTGCACCTCAAGGATAGTGGAAGCGCTCAGCAATAAGGCATTCCCAAGCTTCCCTTGCTCTTTGCTCGCCCTGTCTCCTGCTGATTTTCGTCCTCCCATGCACATATGCTGCTACATTTCCTCTGTGTCCTCATCGTCCGAGGATGTCTTCTGCTCTCATCTCTTATCATCCTGCAAGGCCTCCCCCCTCTGTATTGTAAAGTTGTGCAAAGCATAGCATACAGCAACAATGTGCACAACTACTTCTGATGAGTACTGCAGGGCCCCACCTAATCTATCCAGGCAGCAGAAGCGCATCTTCAGCATGCCGATGGTCTGCTCGATGGTAGCTCGTGTCAAGCCGTAGCAGACGTTGTATCTCACCTCTGCATCTCTGCTCGGGTTTCCCAATGGCATCAGGAGCCACGTCTGCAAGGGGTAGTCCTTGTCCCCAAGAAGCCACCCCTGGATCTGAGCCATGCAGTGAAGAGCATTGGCATCTGGGACAGGCGCAGGATGAATGAGTCATGGCAGATGCCTGGAAAGCGGGCACACACTTGCATGAAGCATTTCCTGTGGTCACGTACTAGCTGCATGTTGAGTGAGTAGAAGCCGGTTCTATTCAGGAATGCGGATGGCAGTCCGGCTGGAGCCTTGATGGCCACATGTGTGCAGTCGATGATCCCGTGCACCTGTGGGAATCCGGCAATGGCCTCAAATCCAAGGGCCCACTGGGCCTAACTCTCAGGGTCCATCTTGAACATAGTCACCGGCCTTCCTGTACAAGGCATCGGTGACTTCCCTGATACAGGGGTAACTGCTGACTGTGAAATTCCACAGAGGTCGCTGGTGAGTCCCGGGAATGATATGGAGGCCTAGAAGTTAAGATCCGCAGTGACTTTGAGGGCCATAGGCATAGGGTGTCCAGTAAACCCCATCAGCTACAGTTCAACTTTCAGCAGTGCACAGAGATGCATCACCGCCTCTCTGGACATCTACAGTCGTCTCTGACACTGATGCTCTGAACATCTGCAGCTATGTCATGTGAGGCCTGTAGACCCGCTGTCTTCTCTGGCATCGAATGCACCTTGGTGGCTGCTGCACGCTTCCATGAGCTTCCACGTGGGCTGTGCCTGCCTCTTGGTTCCGTCTCCAGTGGAAATGGCTCCTCACGGCACTTGGATCAAGAAAAACAGGGTGGACCAGCCCCATCTGAACTCTGCAGGTGAACTCGGTTCCTTCAGTAGGTCAATGGCACCTATCAGGGCAGAAAGTGATGTAAATTGGTGCTTGAGCTGCGTTCCGACATTATCTATGTGGCATGACATTGCCCATCTTAGCTTTGCATAAAAACGGGGCAACATGAACACTGTCATGTTACTGACATTGCGTGGATGCAACCATCGGCCACATGACCTTCGACGCATACCATTTTAGGCCCCTACGCCACACAAAGAGGCCATGGAGTGCTATTGCTTTCCACTCCCCCAAACAGTGTTGGCCAATTGCAGGGTCAGCCCCCTTCACCAATCCGTTCAAACTTTAGTGAGCACGGAGTGATCCCTTTGAGGAAGAAGGGCACGGGATACCTCCCTTCTTACTTGCCGAGTTTAAACCCACACATTGCAGTCTCACACCCACCATCACATGCTCTGAGGACGGACACTTCGGTGCCTCTGGTTTTTCACGGACGTGAAAGTGAAGGCACATGAGTGCTGCACGGCCGGATGAAGATTGCAACCTGCTGCCTGAATCATAGCGGCCTGCATATTAATGAATGGTAAGTGCCCATATGCATATTCAAATCCGGATCCTGTCTCTGAGCAGCAGGGGGCGCCGACACGAGGCCTCCCCGCCACCGGCAAGATAGGGTTGGGCCCTGCCGGCGTCGAGGTCCATGGCGGGCCTCATCCAGGGCAATCTTCATGCCCCCCTGCCACAGATCCTGACGTCAAGGCCTCTATAAAATCCAGCCTAATAACTTGCAGGACTATGCAAAGGCACAGAAATACTGCCAAACTTCCAGTTCCAGCTGACTGCTTCTCTTCTATACTATGCTTTTCCCTGCTGGAGAACAGTTTTTTCCATGTCCACTGAACTGTGTCAATCACAGAACAATGGTCATCTATAAGGTCTCTGATTTTCCTGATTTCACTCACTATTGTCCTATGATTTCCAAGTAAATTTGCCATGAGTACACTTGCCTTTTTGGGTATTGAATTATCATTATATTCACTATTAAGCGGCCATGCATATATGTTTATGGGAATAGTCATACACAGATCTTAGCAGTTCATTACATCCCACATTTCTGTCTGGCTATTGGGTCCATTTTGATGGTATTCTTCAGGCAATTTACAGGGTGTTAAGCCTATACAACTCTATCTTTAACTAATATTCTTCTCTTATATGATGAAAGGAAGCTTCACAGCACCACAGGGGTAGACACATGAGGGTGCATGACACACCATTCATAAGTTTAAAAGGTTGAAGTCGTTAAAATCTACAGTTTGATTTGAAGTAATAAGATTAAGTACAGGTTTGACTTGCACATTAAACAGTTTCTTTTCTGTTTGTATTCTGTCCTAATTTTAATGTAGAGTCCTTGCATTTATACAGACTGAAGAATTGTACATTTCAGGTAACACATTATTAAGCTAAATTTCTCATATTAATACCAATTGCATTTTTCACAGCTGATATATTTACCAAAATGTTAAATATGGATGTTATAAGGTGCATCCATAAATGTCACAGCTGATGAAATGGCACATTTTCCCCCATTTGTCAAATGGTTTAGCAAGTCCTTAATAATAGTGACAGACTTGCTAATTCTTTTGGGTAATTTCTGACTGCTGCTTCTACGATTGGACACAGTTTTAGTATTGGATGGCCTTTTAAGACAATATTTGCTTTGGCATTTCAATCAACAGCTAATGGGCATTTCAAGATTAATGGGTGTAGGTGGTGCCAGCATTGACATCCGACATCATCACACTTGAACCATATTTACAAGCGGCGGAAAGCAAGTCAAGTGCAAAAAGCATGTGCTTTGGAAAATCGGCAATTGAGAGCTTGTTAAGCTGTTTAAGTATCTAATTGAATGGTACTTTATGTGCCTATTTGAATTTTCCAGACAGTGCCCAGGGGCCACAGGGTGTCAGAGCCCCAGCAGGTATTTAATGATGGCAACCGTGCAGTAGCTGAGGTCATTGCTGCGTTCAGCAGACGTCGGGTCAGGCAGTTTGACTTCACAGGAAGGCTGGTGCAGCATGGCCAGAGTGATTTGTGTCGAGGAGGCGGAGTAAATGTGCCAGGAATTTCAGGTCGAGCCTCCATCATGCCATCTAGCTGCTGGCACGTAGTTCCATTGAGAGGAGGCTGAGAGGAGGGTGGGATGGGGTGTGTTGAGGAAGCAGCTGGCAGACTGGGCCTTCAGACCAACAGTGCCCAAGTGCTATGGGCATTGTCCATTCAGGAGGCAGGTCGTCCAGAGAGGAGGAGAACCTGAGAGGGAGGGAAGTGTGGGCACATGGATCTGGACAGCAGCAACCTCAAGTTCACCTGCAGGGGCAACCTCGGGATGGGGAAGCACCAGAAGGCCGCAGAGGAGACAGTGAGCATGCACCAGCATGGGGAAGAAGGCACCCTGTAACAAGGGTATATAGCCAAAGAATGAGCTGCCTCCAGATGGTGGAGCAGTCGTGTCACCGAACACTGCGACTCCCCTGAGAAGCTATTCCAGAGCTTTGTGCTATGATGATGGATGAGCTGAGTCCTACTGAGATTTGTTGTCACCCAGTGCCAGTGGCCATCAAGGCCACCGTGGTCCTTAATTACTATGCCTCAGGTTCATTCCAGGGGCCCACTGGCGATGGGAGTGGTATCTGACAATTCGGAAGGACATGAATATTGAAGGGTACATGACATTTAGGAACGACAGTAAGCTGGGAAAATGTGGAGGGCTGACTCTGTTAATTGATGACAATTAATACATTAGAGAGGGATGACCAAAGGTCAGGAAACCAGGATGTAGAAGCCGTTTGGGTCGAGATGAGAAATGATAAAGGCAAGAAGTCACTTGTGGGAGTGGTGTACAGGCCCCCTAACAGTAACCACATGGTAGGTGAGGGTATAAAGGAAGAAATAATGGGTGCTTGTCAGAAAGGTACAGCGATAATCATGTGGAATTTTAATCTACATATAGATTGGAAAAATCAGATGGGTAGAGGTAGCCTAGATGAGGAGTTCATAGAATATTTTTGGGATGGTTTCTTAGAACAGCACGTTCTGGAGCCAACCAGAGAGCAGGCTATACTAGATCTGGTATTGTGCAACAAGATAGGATTAATTAATGACCTCATAGTGAAGGCGCTTCTAGGCAGCAGTGATCATAATATGATTGAATTTTACATTCAGTATGAGGGAGAGAAGAGTGTGTCTAAGGCTAGTATTTTAAACTTAAATGAGGGCAATTATGAGAGCACGAAAGCAGAGGTAGCTAAAGCGAACTGGCAATGTAGGTTAAGGGATTGGTCAATAAAGATGCAGTGGCAGACATTTAAGGGGATATTTCAGAATACACAAAGAAAAATTCCAAGGCGAGGACCCACCACGCGTGGTTAGCAAAAAAAGTTAAAGGTAATATTAAACTTAAAGAAAATGCATATAATTGTGCAAAGATGGGTGGCAGGTCAGAACATTGGGCAGAATATAAAAAGCAGGAAAGAATGACTAAAATATTAATAAGGAGGGAAAAATTAGAGTACAAGAGAAAGCTAGTGAGAAATATAAAAACAGTAAGAGTATCCATAGATACTTGAAAAAGACAAGTTAACAAAGTGAGCGTTGCGCTTATAGAAAGTGAATCTGGGGAATTAGTAACGGAAAATAAGGAGATGGCAGATGAATTGAACAGATATTTTGCATCGGTCTTCACCATAGAGGAGACAAGTAACATCCCAGAGATAGCTGTAAATGAGGAAATGGAAGGGAGGGAGGAACTCAAGTAATTGCATTCACAGGGGAAGTGGTACTGAGCAAATTGTTGGAGCTGCAGGCTGACAAGTCCCCAGGTCCTGTTGGACTTTATCCGAGTGTCTTAAAATAAATGGCTAGTGAGATAGTTGATGCATTGGTTTTAATTTTCCAAAATCCCCTAGATTAAGGAAGGTTCCGTTAAATTGGAAAATAGCCAATGTAACTCCTTTATTCAAAAAGGGAGGAAGACCGAAAGCAGCAAACTACAGGCTTATCATCTGTCTGAGGGAAAATGTTAAAAGCTATTATTAAAGATATTATAGCAGGGCACTTTGAAAACTTCAAGGTAATCTGGCAGAGTCAAGGAGTCAAGAGATAAGGCACCACATCAAAGGTTATTATGGAAAATAAAAGCTCATGGTGTAGAGGGTAACATATTGGCATGGATAGAAGATTGGCTAGTTAACAGGAAACAGAGTAGGCATAAATGGATCATTTTCTGGTTGGCAAGATGTAACAAGTGGTGTGCCACAGGGATCAGTGCTGAGGCTTCAACTTTTTACAATTTATATAAATGACTTGGATGAAGGGACCGAAGGTATGGTTGCTAAATTTGCTGATGACACAAAGATAGGTAGGAAAGTAAGTTATGAAGGAGACATAAGGAAGCTAAGAAGGGATATAGATAGATTAACTGAGTGGGCAAAGATCTGGCAAATGGAATATAATGTGGGAAAATGTGAAATTGTCAATTTTGGCAGGAAGAATAAAAAAGAAGCATATTATCTAAATGGTGACAGATTGCAGAGCTCTGAGATGCAGAGGGATCTTGGTTTCCTAGTGCATGAATCGCAGAAGGTTATTATGCAGGTACAGCAAGTAATTAGGAAAGCTAACAGAATGTTATCATTTATTGTGAGGGGAATTTAATACAAAAGTAGGGAGGTTATGCTTCTGCTATACAGGGGATTGGTGAGACCACATCTGGAGTACTGGGCATAGCATTGGTCTCCTTATTTAAGGAAGGTTTACTAGACTAATACCTGGAATGGTCAGGTTGTCTTCTGAGGAAAGGTTGGACAGGTTCGGCTTGTATCCGCTGGAGTTTAGAAGAGTAAAAGGCGACTTGATTGAAACATATAAGATTCTGAGAGCTCTTGACAGGGTTGATATGGAAAGGATATTTCCTCTTGTGAGAGAATCTAGAACTAGGGGTCCCAGTTTAAAAATAAGGGGTCGCCCACTTAAGAGAGATGAGGAGAATTTTTTTCACAGAGGGTCATGAGTCTTTGGAGCTCTCTTCCTCAAAAGGCGGTGGAAGCAGAGTCTTTGAATATTTTTAAGGCAGAGGTAGATAGATTCTTGATAAGCAAGGGTGTGAAAGGTTATTGGGGGTAGGTGGGAATGTGGAGTTGAGGTTACAATGAGATCAGCCATGATCTTATTGAATGGCAGAGCAGGCTCAAGGGGCCGAGTGGCCTACTCCTGTTCCTAATTTGTATGTTCATATGTTCGTATGCTCCCAATCAGTTGCATATCACTGCATCAAGGTGGTGACAGATGCCCTCTTCAGGAAAGCCAGCCAATGCATCCATTATCCCACTGATCCAGACAGTCAGTCCTAGAGACCCAGAGGATTCGGCACCATCGCTGGATTCTCCCAGATGCAAGGTGTGATAGACTGCACACATGTGGCCCTCAAGGCTCCCACATTCAAGTCAGCATCCTTCATTAACAGAAAAGGATTCCATTCCATCAATGTGCAACTGGTTTGTGACCACCACCAGTGAATTCTTTCTCATGTTACCCTGGGAGCAGCCATGCCTACATACTCAGGCACTTCCAGGTGCCACAGTTTTCCCACCCCATGTGCCTTCAGGTTGGATTCTTGGCAACAAGGGATATCCATTAAAGAGATGGCTGCCAACACAATAAGGAACCCTCGGATAGAAGCAGAGGAGAGATACAACACCAGTTACGCAGCGATCCGAGCCACCATCAAGCAGATCATCGGTCTCCTGAAAATGAGATTTAGGTGCTTCCATCATTCCAGGGTGGCGGGGGTTGGGGGGTGTGCTGGGGGTGATGGGGCACTTCACTAAGCCCCAGCAAGGGTCTCGAGGATCATGGTGGTCTGCTGAATTTTGCACAACTTGGCGCTACAGAGGGGTCATGCCCTGGCCAATGAGGAATTGCTGGAGTGTGAGACATCCTCTGATGAGGAGAATGATGAGGAAGCTGATGACCAGCTGCAGCATCTGGAAAGACACAAGGGGACGGATAGAGGGTGTTATGACATAGGCGCGAGGGAGGCTTGGGTGACGCTCATATATACACGATTCAGATGACCCTTCCCACATCATCCTTCCTGCCAAATAAAGGTCCAATATCAACCTCCACTGTTGCTATTGACCTCAGTTGCAAGCCCAGGCTCTATCGCCCAGTGCCACCTGTTCCTTCTGGATAGTCCAAAAGACCACCACACATGCTATGGTTCCTCCCAAACAGCCCTGGGAGAGAGCCAGGGTACTCTTGCACTTCCAGAGGGCCTCCAACAATAGATGGAAATGTGGAGGGAACAAGTCACACCTTTATTACAAGCATAATCAGACACAAGCAGTAATACCTTAACTATCTATTCACCCATGAAGTCCAATTGTATCTCATGTGTTTTCTTAATTCTTTTACATGTTGCTCCCCTTTTGCTGCCAGCTGCACTGGAGGCAGGCAGCTGACCTTGCTGCCTGGTGGACTGAGATGACATTGGCAGTCCTCCCACTGCTTGAAGCTTGGTGGGCTTCGGCATGCAGGGGGCTCGTGCACAGGTGCAGGAGCCTCCTTTGTTGTCAAAACAACTTGAGGCACTGGTATCACTGGCAGAGAGGCTGAGGAGCCGCTGCCACACTAGGAGCACCCTGAATGGAGGCTCCAATGCAGAAGTTAGCCACTCCTCCTCCTTCGCAAGGCACAAGTACCTCTCTGCTGTCCTGTAATGGATAAGGAGCTGGGGGAAACTCTAGACTCCACATTCCCCCTTTCACCTTACAACTGCTCCCTTGAGCACATGGACAAGGAAATGGTATGCAGGTCTGTGTGCATCTCTGGAATCCACTGACTGGTCTTCTGGATGTAGCTCTCCAGGAGAGTCACTCATCTCTTGATGGAGAAGGCCATGTGCCCAGACAAGAGGTAAGTTGCAGCAATGAATGAATGGGTTCTTCTGGAACAAAGAAGGTGTGAAGTAACCACATGCTGGACCATTGTGGGTCACCACAGGGAGGGAGATCTTTATCTCCCAACAGAGGCAAGATGTGAGACCATTTTGATTTTAAAAGTAGCTCTCTGGAGACAGAGAGAGACCCAGAAAAACCTCATTAAAGCCTGCCCATCTGAGAGCTGGGAGAAATCCAGCAAGCCGAAAGAAGGTTCCCTGTTGTGAGGTCTACACTTCAAATTGTGCAGCAGAGAACTTGAGAGTGATCCCCTGTCTAAAGACTGAAATTTCAACCAACGGAGAAATCTACAAACAACCCAAGCCTGCAACTTTAAAAAGAAAAATTGACCTCCAAGAAGATTCAACAGGCTTACCGTGACCCCTACCTCACTTCAAAACTCTTATGCATTTTCCTCTCTATTTGTTTCTTCTTGTGTGAGTGTGTGTATGTGCACGCAGGTGCTCGCGTGAGTGCATGCATATGTTGGTGCGGTTGTGACCATTTCGGTAGTGAATATTGCTAATAAATAATTAATCTTCTGTTTTAACCCTACAATAAAACCTGTCATTGTGTGTTTATTTGACAAATAAATCACAAAGGGGTTAAAACCCTCGTAACTAATACACTTGCTGTGGTCAAGTTGGAAGCTGAACAGTGGGGACCACCTACACCCCTCACCAGATGGCTGTACCACTTATTTCCCACAAATTCATACTTCTCCTGAGGGTTTGGGAACTACAACAATTGGGCTGGTCCATGGCGTTAGCCCTTCTGTCTTTTCAATGATGTCCAACTTCTCCAGTCTGTTCAATTCTTTCTCTATGTCTTTTCTGGCATGGAATGCAATCTTCGTGTGTTTCTGTTGTTTGGGTTGGACTAACTGATCTATGTGGAGCTTTATTTTCTTGTTTTTCATTTTGTTGATGCCTTCGAATAATTGTGGATATTTCTTCAGAATATCTTCTTTCGTCAGGTAGTTCTGTCCTCTGACGGTGTTCATCGTGATCAGCTTCAATTGGCTTACTTGAGTCTACAACATGGAACTCAGTGTGCCATGTGAACCCATCGGAGAATTTGAGAGTAACTTGGATCATCCCTAGGACCGGCAGAGGGGTATCAGATCCATAGGAGAATATTTTAGATATCGGCTTGTTCAATTGCAGTTTCTGTTTTCTCCATAACTCATGGAATCTCAGGACATCCATTATGTCGACTTGCTCCTGAGTCAATTACTGCAGAGATTGTCGAATTGCCTATCACACATGGGTAGACATCAGTACTTGTGGTTGTGAGCAAGAAAAATCTTCTCTAGTGCTGCGCATATGTACTCATCCTTCTGGCATTTAACTCTTTTAATGCCTTCTACAGGCTTCTATCGGCGTACTCTTGTGAAATGTCTCATCTTTCCGCAGGCTTTACACTTTGTTCCTCTCGCAGGACAAGTTTTGTCGTGAGGGAATGAACCACTGCAATGATTGCATGTTCGAAGGTGAGGTGATAGTGATCTCTGTCTTGGTCTTCCTTGAAGTGCCTCGGACCTTTCTGTGGGTTTCCTCTGTGCCCTTGTGTTTAGTGTGTTTCTCTGGTGAAACCTTCCTCTTGTGGCATTCATGGATTCGGTCAATGATCCTGTCCTGGCCTTCGGAGATTCCCATCTTATGTTATTTGCCTCTTTCCTTTCTAAGCCTTCAGCTTGTCTTTTGCTGGCTTCCAGCATTCTTCCAATATCGAGCAACCTTTGCAAGTTTATTGATTCGCTGTCTTAAAGAGCTTGCCTTCTTAGTCTTGGTTATTGACTGGTCATAATGATCTGGGAGATGATTTCCTTGTCCATGTCTATGAAGTTGCAAATCTGGCTCAGACTTCTGAGTCTCGTCAAGGGTCTTGCACTTATCTTGCTTTGCTTGACTAAAGACATAAATTTTGCAGTGAGGATTTGCCCTCGATTGAAAATATCTTGTTGGAACATTCTTCACTATGCCATAATCATTGTTGGTTCTGGTGTCCGTGAGTGTAACAATGATATTGTCGACTTTTGGTGCAGCATAGTGTAAGAGTAACACTCTCTTTCTTCAGGGTGTTTTGATATTGAGTGCCACCATTAGGCATTCGAATCTTACTGCCATTTGCTTCAGTATGGTCCTGAGTTGCTGTTTGTATCTGTAAAGGCTGAAAAGTCTGGAAAAATTGTTGCGCACACAGTGGTTGGTTTTGCTTAAATCTGGAATCATCAATGCAAGTCTTCTGTATGTTTCTGTGTTGTCTGTGTGATTAGGCTTCTTGTAAACCCTTTTTTTGCTTTCTTAAAATGGCTAGTTTTTTCAAGTTTGAACCTCTTTTAATAATTAATTTATGGCTGCATCATATTTATTTTCCTTCTTTCTGTGCAGCTGCAAAACATTTTTTTCTCCAGCCCAGGTTTTCTCTCTATTCCAGTTCACATTTTCTCTCTGATGCAGTCCTGGTTTTCTCATGACTTTTTTTTCTCCTGTGCTCTCTGTCCTTGGTTCCTTCTGTGCCTTGTCTTTTCTTTTTGTTTTCTCCTCATTGCCAGAAAATGTAGTATTGTGCTGTGTTTTTATGTTGAGCTGTTAAGCAGATCAATGAGTCTTCTTAATGAAAGATTGATATACATAACACTCTTTATTACCTTAACTATTTACATTGTATGTGCTCTACACATTACGGAGGTCCTGAACTTGTCCATGCTGCTGTATATGCTCTGTCTGCAGGCCTTGTTTTTTTTTATTCGTTCATGGGATGCAGGCATCGACAGTGCTATCAAGTAGCACTTGCTTAGCAATAACTTGCTCAGTGATGCTCAGTTTGGGTTCCACCAGGGCCACTTAGCTCCTGACCTCATTGCAGCCTTGGTTCAAACATGGACAAAAGAGCTGAGCTCAGGAGGTGAGGTGAGAGTGACTGCCCTTGACATCAAGGCAGCATTTGACCGAGAATGGCATCAAGGAGCTTGAGCAAAACTGGAGTCAATGAGAATAGGAATGGGAATGACATAAGGGGATATAAAGATAGTGTGGGAAAAAGGCATTGAAGTGGATGACCAGCCATGATTGTGTTGAATAGCGGGGCAGGCTTGATGGGTTGAATAACCTACTCCTGCTCCTGTGTTCCTATGAATCAGGGACAAAACTCTTTGCTGGTTGGAGTCGTACCTAGTGCAAAGGAAGATGGTTGTGGTTGTTGGCGGTCAATCAACTGAGCTCCAGGACATCACTGCAGGAGTTCCTCAGGGTAGTGTCTGAGGCCCAACCATCTTCAGCTGCTTCATCAATGACCTTCCTTCAGTCATAAGGTCAGAAGTGGGGATGTTTGCTGAGGATTGCACAATGTTCAGCATCATTCGCAACTCCTCAGATACTGAAGCAGTCCGTGTAGAAATGCAGCAAGACCTGGACAATATCCAGGTTAGGCCTGATAAGTGGCAAGTAACATTCGTGCCGGGCAATGACCATCTCCAACAAGAAAGAATCTAACCACCTCCCCTACACATTCCAGCTGGGCCAGCATTTATTGCCCATCCCTAATTGCCCTTGAGAAGGTGGTGGTGAGCTGCCTTCTTGAACTGCTGCAGTCCATGTGGGGTAGGTACACCCACAGTGCTGTTTGGAAGGGAGTTCCAGGATTTTGGCTCAGCGACAGTGAAGAAATAGTTTCAAGTTAGGATGGGGTGTGGCTTGGAGGGGAACTTGCAGGTGGTGGTGTTCCCATGCATTTGCTGCCCTTGTCCTTCTAGTTGGTAGAGGTCGCGGGTTTGGAAGGTGCTGTTGAAGGAGCCTTGCTGCGTTGCTGCAGTGCATCTTGCAGATGGTACACACTGCTGCCACTGTGCGTCGGTAGTGGAAGGAATGAATGTTTGTAGATGGGGTGCCAAGCAAGCGGGCTGCATTGTCCTGGATGGTGCCAAGCTTCCTGAGTGTTGTTGGAGCTGCACCCATCCAGGCAAGTGCACAGTATTCCATCACACTCCTGACTTATGCCTTGTAAATGGTGGACAGGCTTTGGGGAGTCAGGAGATGAGTTACTCGCCGCAGGATTCCTAGACTCTGACCTGCTCTCATAGCCACGGTATTTATATGGCTACTCCAGTTCAGTTTCTGGTCAATGGTAACCTGTAGGATAATGATAGTGGAGGATTCAGTGATGGTAATGCCATTGAATGTCAAGGGGAGATGGTTAGATTCTCTCTTGTTGAAGATGGTCATTGCCTGTCACTTGTGTGGTGCGAATCTTACTTGCCATTTATCAGGCCAAACCTGGATATTGTCCATGTCTTGCTGCATTTCTACAAGGACTGCTTCAACATCTGAGGAGTTGCGAATGGTGCTGAACATTGTGCAATCATCAGCGAACATCCCCACTTCTGACCTTATAATTGAAGGGTCATTGATGAAGCAGCTGAAGATGGTTGGGCCTAGGACACTACCCTGAGGAACTCCTGCAGTGATATCCTGGAGCTCAGATGATTGACCTCCAACAACCACAACCATCTTCCTTTGCACTAGGTATGATTCCAACCAGCAGAGAGTTTTCCCCCTGATTCCCATTGACTCCAGTTTTACTAGGGCTCCTTGATGCCATGCTCGGTCAAATGCTGCCTTGATGTCAAGGGCAGTCACTCTCACCTCACCTCTTGAGTTAAGCTCTTTTGTCCATGTTTGAACCAAGGCTGTAATGAGGTCAGGAGCTGAGTGGCCCTGGCGGAACCCAAACTGAGCGTCACTGAGCAGGTTATTGCTAAGCAAGTGTCACTTGATGGCACTGTTGATGGCACCTTCCGTCACTTTACTGATGATTGAGAGTAGACTGATGGGATGGTAATTGGCCGGGTTGGACTTGTCCTGCTATTTGTGTACAGGACTTACCTGGGCAATTTTCCACATTGCAGGGTAGATGTCAGTTTTGTAGCTGTACTGGAACAGCTTGGCTAGGTGTGCGGCAAGTTCTGGAGCACAGGTCTTCAGTACTCTTGCCGGAATGTTGTCAGAGCCCATAGCCTTTGCAGTATCCCACGCCTTCAGTCGTTTCTTGATATCACGCGGAATGAATCAAATTGGCTGAAGTCTGGCATCTGTGATGCTAGGGAATTCAGGAGGAGGCTGAGATGGATCATCAACTTGGCCCTTCTGGCTGAAGATTGTTATAACTGCTTCAGCCTTATCTTTCGCACTGATATGCTGGGCTCCCCCATCATTGAGGATGGGGATATTTGAGGAGCCACCTCCTGCAGTTAGTTGTTTAATTGTCCACCACCATTCACAGCTGGATGTGGCAGGACTGCAGAGCTTAGATCGGATCAACTTGTTCTTTTTAGCAAGAGGAAGAAATACTGCTAACTGCTATGTTTAAATCACTGAGTGACTGTCATGTGACTAGCCCCTCCCTATCTGTGGTTTTAAGCTTGTGCTTCTCTGCAACAGGGGAGAAGCAACTGACTCTGACATGTGCAGACCCTAAGTGGGGGTCCCTCTCTCTCTCCCTCTCTTTCTGTCTCCATTTCAGCTTACAAGCTTCAAACTCTGCCTGTTGACTGACCACCTTTGCATACTCTGGCTGTAATCAGAAACCCCATTGGTGGAAATCATCTGCATCGCTGTCTCCAAGAGACTCACGGAACCAGTCATATATCTCTTCAAACTAAAAGCCTCAGGACCACCAAATTCAGCTAGAAGCCAGCCAGATCACCAAACCTCACAGACTGTACACCCCTTTTTTTTCTATGGACTCTAACTCAACCGAATTACCTTTCCCCACTCTATAATCTATTTGTGTGTATATAAACCGCTAGTGTGTATGCATGAGTGAAAGTTGGTGTGTAGTTATTATTTTCATTTGTTTGGTTTGGTATAATAAAGCTAATTTCTTTCTTTGTTAAACTTAGGAAAACCTATCCAATTGGTTCTTGTTATGATCCTACTAATCAAACACCTACTGAATTGGCCAGCACATTCACTTTAAGAAAGAATTAAACCAGTTGTGGTCAAACAAGTAGAGGGAAAAGAGGGAAGCCCTTCTACCCTTCCTCACTTGACCCTAACAGCTGTTACATGCGCACTCTCGACCTCTCTCTTTAGTAGGGTCACGACCCAAAACATTAACTCTATTATTTTCACCCCAGATGCTGCCTGACCTATCTAGTATTTCCAGCATTTTCTGTTTTTACTTAAGCTTTACATCAGTTGGCAGCACTCTTACCTTGGAGTGAGACGGTGGTGGTTTCAAGTCTTGCTCCAGAGACTTCAGCATGCAACCTAGGCTGATGACCCAGGGCAGTGCTGAAACAGTACTGCACTGCTGGAGAGGCCACCTTTCTGATGAGATGCTGAGCCGACCCTGTCTGCTCTCTGGTGGATGTAAACGGCCATATGGCACTATTTTGAAGATGAGCAGTGTTCTCCCTGGTAATCCTGACCAATATTTATCCCTCAAACTATATCAATAAAACAGATTATTTGGCCATAGTTGTTTGCAGGACCTTGCTGTGTGCAAATTGTCTGCTGAGGTTCCTTTACAACAGTGAAAATTTCAAAAAGGTTCTTCATTAGCTGTGAAGCCCTTTGGGAAGTTGTGAAAATCACTACATAAATGCAAGTTCTTTCTTCTTTCTCCTTTCTCTGCTGGGTGTAAGAATTCTTTGTCGAAAGATTTTGAGTACTTTCAACAAAGTTCTGAGCAAGAACACAACTTTGACTAATTTGTCTCTAGCTGGCAAACTGTTTAAGAGAAGCTAAGGCAGGCTGGTGAGGCATTGGAAAATAAGATATTGGGATCTACGAGGGAGTAAGCATTCCAACATTCCTCACTTTGATGAGCAACTAAATTTGCCTCAAAAAACTTTGAAAATAATTCTTCTATAAATAGAAATTCCGAACATCTGAAGTTTGAGATTTTTTTTTTAGAGATACAGCACTGAAACAGGCCCTTCGGCCCACCAAGTCTGTGCCGACCATTAACCACCCATTTATACTAATCCTACACTAATCCCATATTCCTACCACATCCCCACCTGTCCCTATATTCCCCTACCACCTACCTATACTAGGGGCAATTTATAATGGCCAATTTACCTATCAACCTGCAAGTCTTTTGGCTGTGGGAGGAAACCCACGCAGACACAGGGAGAACTTGCAAACTCCACACAGGCAGTACCCAGAATTGAACCCGGGTCGCTGGAGCTGTGAGGCTGCGGTGCTAACCACTGCGCCACTGTGCCGCCCTAATTTGTTTTTCAAAGAACAGGCTACAACAACTATTTACATTTATAAAGTGTCTTTACCATAATAAAACATCCCAAGGCGCTTTACAGGAGCATTACAAAGCAAAAGTATGACACCGAGCTATTAAAGGAGATATTAGGTCAGATGACCAAAAGCTTAGTCAAAGAGGTTTTAGGGAGTGTCTTAAAGGAGGATAGCGAGGTGGAGAGGCGTGGGGAGAGTATTCCAGAGCGTGGGGTCTAGGTAACTGAAGGCAGGGCCACCAATGGAGGAACAATTAAAATCGGAGATGCTGAAGATTCCAGAATTAGAGGAGCACAGACATCTTGTGGGGTTGTGGGGCTGAAAGAGATTACAGAAATAATGAGGGGTGAGAAAATGGAGGGATTTGAAAACAAGGGTGAGAATTTTAAAATCAAGACATTGCTTCATTGGGAGCCGGTGTCAGTCAACAAGCACTGGGGTGATACGGGAATGGGATTTGGTGTGAGTTAAGACACGGGCAGCAGAGTTTTGGATAACCTCAAGTTTATGAAGGGTAGAATGTGGGAATCCAGCCAACAGTGCATTGGAATAGTCAAGTCTGGAGGTAACAAAGGCATGAATGAGGGTTTCAGCAGCAGATGAGCTGAGATAGTTACATGACAGTTCTCAGTGTGGACTGCTGTGTGTCCATCAGAGCTCTTTTTTGGTCCACCTGAGGACAAACTCAACATTATCCACTTTCTGTAAAAGGTTTCAATCTTTGGTGAATTTGTGTTTGTACTGGACGTGCAATCAGCTTAGATATTTGTATCTGCTACTATCAGGTCCCAGTGTTAGTAACAAAATGCACTGAAGCATGCTAATTTTTATCCTCCTCTTTTGTTGTTTATGATTTAGTCTAATGGTGACTATGACCAAAACTGACTTTAGTAGAATTGAGTGAGGTTTCATTTAATATCCCTGCAACAAAGATTCACATTATTGATGCAAATTGATTTAGCCATCACTAAGATATTAAGAAGTAATCCACATGTGCAATATTTAGTGAAAGGGAACGACAAAAGCAATTCCAATGTTAAGCAATCATGAAATTATTCGGAAATCTATTCCTATCATTGTGGATCTGTACTTACTAACATTTAGTTCTTCCATATTGCATACATTTTTAGGCCACTTATTTTATCTCAATATATATTTATGGATTATGGTTTATAAACCCTAAATACAAATTGCATTATAAGATCAAAAATCTTGTAAATCTCATCTAATAAACAGTATCCAATGATGTTCTGTGTCATGGAGTTTTCAGAGACTAATTTTTATTCATGAATGACCATGTGGTAAGTTTCCAATGCCACTTGACTTATCAAGCAAAGTAGGAACAGAGGAACAGGAGGAGCCTATTCAGACCCTTGAACCTGTTTCACCATGCAATTAGATCATTCCTTCCCTATAGGGTAGGAAAGAAAATGGAAGGGTAAGCTAGCTTTGGTCACTCGCTTGTTGTTTAGTGACAAATTGATATCTGTCTATTCTTGTGGGTCAGGGAGTAATGCATGTATGCTTAGAGGCTCTAGTTCCAATCAAGACAAACAACAAAAATATAATGTAAGGGAATAAAAATTTTACACTGACAAACTTTTCCAATCATGGCAATCTTCTACAGTTTAGTATTTCTTAGTTTCCATCAATGTTAATCAGGATATAATTAACTGATCCCTAATTTAAACCAAAATATTAGATGATTCCCTATTTTCATTAATTGCAATTATCTGTGATGTGGATGTTATTCTGGGAATGATAACACATTATATTGAGTAGATTAATGCAATTTCTACATGTCCAATTTGTTATGACATATGCCAGGAAAATTGCATTAGATAATTATCCTGAGGTTCGGCATTGAGTTGACTGCATTGCATTATAAAGCCAGCTGTAAAATAAAGTTTAGAGCTTTGTATATTTGACTGAATATTAATTGAGCAGATTCATTTGTTTTTAAGAGAACAAAATTTAAGCAGCTATTCATCAAAAGTGAATGGGGTGGGGGGGCGGGTAGGGGGGTGCAGTTTAACTGCCAGTGGATTTCTGGTGGGAAATGCTTGGTTTCAGTTGGATTTTTGCCTGTCGCAGCAGAATGAAGCCATGTTGATTTGAACCACTAGGCCTCATAAAGATGCCACTGGCTAACTTCCTGTCCAAAATAAGCAGGAAATAGGTGGGAAGCGGCTGCTGGGGTTCCGGAGGTGAAGGGGTCTCATGGTATGGAAGCAGAGGGAATTCTGGAACAAGAGACATCTAAATATTCCTTGTGGGGCCCAGGGGAACACTGAAAGGAAAGCAAACAACTCACCTTGAATGGCCACTTCTGCTTGCAATCCTCTTCACACTTTATCTGGCAGGATCGCCTGCCTGTTCATGTCAGAGTTAAAATTGTGATCAGAGCCCAATGACATCATAAGACTCCAATCTGCATATTTAAAGAAGGATTCTGCCAATTTTAGGCAGGTACCTTTCCCATCTTAACTCAGAAGAATAGGTTAAAATGAAAGATGCAGGAATCCAGTTGGAACATCAATGGGTAACTCACCTGGTTGATTTTAACTGCCCAGCCACCCAGGTTGGACTGATTGGGTAGAGTTGAAATCAACTCCATTATCTCACAGACATCAGAATTATAGTTAAGGAAAATGTTCAATTCAGTGGGGGAAATTTTAACCTCAACCTGCCAGTTGGAAAACTTATGGAATTGGATGGAACTTTGGTTTTATACCCTTCTGATATTACTCTCCATTGGTATCCGTTATATATCAAAACAATGGGGGTTACTCTGAGGCTTCCTGCCTCGGAGAAATGGGACAGTAGTGCCCCAAAAATGGTGGAAAATAAAAACATCCCAATCCCACCTTTGTTTGACTGTAGGAATCTTCCCTCTGGGCCTGACACTGTTAAGCCTGGAATGCTCCATTGTGTCAGGCTGCAGGAGTATTTCAAATGCAAAGTGGGGTCCTCTGATGTACATAGGACCCTGTTTGCGATTTTGTGACAGAACTGGGTGGAATGTGTGCTAACCGTGTTCCGCCCTGCATCAACTGGCGGTACAGCCAAAAATCAGTTGACAGGTAAGCTTGTGTTTAATTTTGTCATGGCTGGGAGGAGGAGCAGTGTTGTCAGTCATACAGTCATAGAGTTATACAGCACAGAAACAGGCCATTCGGCCCTTCGTGTCTGTGCCAGCCATCAAGCACCTAACTATTCTAATCCCATTTTCTAGCACTTGGCCTGTAGCCTTGTATGCTATGGCATTTCAAGTGCTCATCTAAATACTTCTTAAATGTTGTGAGGGTTCCTGCCTCTACCACCTCTTCAGGCAATGCGTTCCAGATTCCAACCACGCTCTGGGTGAAATTTTTTTTTCCTCAAATCCCCTCTAAACCTCCTGCCCCTTACCTTAAATCTATGCCCCCTGGTTATTGACCCCTCTGCTAAGGGAAAAAGTTTCTTCCTATCTAACCTATCTATGCCCCTCATAATTTTGTATACCTCAATCATGTCCCCCCTCAGCCTTCTCTGATCTAAGGAAAACAACCCTAGCCTTTTTAGTCTCTATTCATAGCTGAAATGCTCCAGCCCAGGCAACATCCTGCTGAATCTCCTCTGCACCCTCCCCAATGTAATCAAATCCTTCCTCTAGTGTGGTGCCCAGAACTGTACACAGTACTCCAGCTGTGGCCTAACTAGCGTTTTATGCAGCTCCATCATAACTCCCTGCTCTCATATTCTATTCCTTGGCTAATAAAGGCAAGTATCCCATATGCCTTCTTAACCACCTTATCTACCTGTGCTGCTGCCTTCATTGATCTATGGACAAGTACACCAAGGTCCCTCTGACCCTTTGTATTTCCTAGGATCCTACCATCCATTGTATATTCCCTTGCCTTGTTAGTTCTCCCAAAATGCATCACCCCACACTTCTCAGGATTAAATTCCATTTGTCCTGATCCCTCCCTATCTTGAGATCAGACTTCCCAACATGGGCCTACCTTCTGCTGGCCAGGCCGCTCAATATTAAATTGGCCTGAGGTTGTTGAGCTGCCCAGGAGTACATGGTTTCCACCCACATCACACCAGATGATTTTGTACCCTCATTATTTTCTCTCAAAAAATTGGCTGCCCTGTTATTGGTTCTGAGGACCTGAGTGGTCAAACCTCCTACCCATGCTCAAAATCTTCTAGGTTCTGGGCACTAGTAAAGCCTTGTAAAATCAGGGTTCTCATGTAGATGCTGTATGAGAACATTATCTGATATGTCGCTAAGATCTGTATTTGAAAGATACCAGTATCTGAGGAAAGAGGCCTGTAGAGATTGTTAAGAGCGGAGATTTCCAAATGGTTCTAATCTGCATGCAAATTTTGAGGAATTGCATGGCAGAATCTATTTATCACTCAAACAAAGGTCTAATTTGCTTCAACAGACTGAAATTAGCATTATTGAATAGTTTTGATGTATCTGTCAGAATGCTTAATTTAATTTGCTGAGAAACCAAACTGAAGGGTCAAGAAGGATAATGCAAGATTCTATCCAGGTCAAAAAGAATTTTTTTAAAATGTAGATCAGCAAGTATTGACTGGGTGATGCTAAACTTGAATTTTAAAAATATGAAGCTTGAGGAAGAAGGAAAACGTGAAAGTGGTTGGAGAGTCACAGTTTTGAGATTGTGGAAAGAATTAGATGGAATCAATTAGATGATGGGATGAGTCTGAATGCTAACAAAATGAAATTGTAGGGAGGAAAGAGAACATATAACATGATATATTGAGTGCTCAAAAGGAAAAAGAAAAGAATACTGAAGCCACTATGATTTATAAAATAAAGAAACACCAAGTACTTCCTGTTGCAGAATGTTGAACAATACATGACACTGACATTCTCAAAAGTGGTTCAACTGAAAAGAAAAACCCTGTGAATCCCAAGCTTAAAATTTGTTATCTGAAGGCATTGGCCCTGCACCAAACAGGGTAAAAAAGATTGATGTCTTCTGATGAGTTTAAACTGTTTACTACACTTCGGAGTAGCTACAAAGTGGATTGAAGAAAATATATGTACATTTTGCATGTTTCCTCACTGGTTCTATTCTGTTAGAAAAAGAAAAACTGAATATTGGCAATCTGAATATGTTTAAACCCAGCAAATGTTGGTCAGCATTGGGGAAAAGACAGACTAGCTTTTCAAATGGATCCCTTCTTGGGAAAACAACCTGTCATTTTTTCAGTTGCACACTTCCAGCCATTTTGTTTTGCTTATGCTCCCTTTCATGTCAGTGATCTCTGCCTAATGCACTTATTGCAGAGAGAATGGATTTGGCCCAGGTAAATTGGAAACTGAGATTGGCAGGCAAAATTGTTACTGAACAATGGGCTGCTTTTAATGAAGAGATAGTTCAGGTATATTATCATGAGGAGGCAAGGAGGATAAACAAGTCCAGAGCTCTGTGGATGATGAAAACAATACAGAGTAAGATAAAGCAGAAAAAGGATGCATATGACAAAAGTCAGGTGGATAATATAATTGAGAACCAGGCTGAATATAGAAGGTTCAAATGGGAAGCAAACATAAAAGAGAAGCAGAGCGAGAGTATGAGAAGAGACTGGAAGCTAACATTAAAGAGAATCCAAAAGTGCTGTCACAAAACTAAAGATATAGAGAAAGCATTGTAAGATTCATAGGCGGATTTATCTGATAAGGATCCGATTTTACAAAAAGTGCGACCGAACTGGGTCATTCCATGATTTTAGAGAAGAAATGCAATTGACGCATTTTTCTGTGCTTTCACCCTTTGCATCACAGAGGCAGCGCTGGAAATGCCAGCATTGTTCAAAATGTTTAATACGCTGCATCTAAAAGGAAAGCATCTGAACTGAGTGCTTCATTTCACTTTAAATAAAATTGCAGTCTTAAAATAATGTGAAATATTTCTGCTGTCATGACAAAGAAATGGGAGAGACAGATTTAGGTGGGGTCAGAGTAAGAGGGAAGTTAAAGGTCTACTTTGGTAAATAAGATTAGTAAGCTGCGGTCTTCTATAGGCACATAAATAGTAAATGGGTAGTAAAAGGAGGTGTGGGGTTGATTAGAGACCAAAAAGGGGATTTACACATGGAGGGAGGGGGCATGGCTGAGGTAGTAAATGAGTACTTTGCATCTTGGTTCATAAGTCACCAGGACCGGATGAAATGCATCCGAGGATACTGAGGGAAGTAAGAGTGGAAATTGCAGAAGCACTGGCCATAGCCTTCTAATCCTTCTTAGATGCCAGAGGACTGGATAATTGTAAATGTTACACCGTTGTTCAAAAAAGGTTGTAAGAATAAGCCCAGTAACTGCAGACCAGTCAGTTTAACCTCGATGATGGAAAAGCTTTTAGAAACAATAATTTAAGACAAAATTAACAGTCACTTGGACAAATGTGGATTAATTAAGGAAAGCCAGCACAGATTTGTTAAGGACAAATCATGTTTATCTAACTTGATTGAGTTTTTTTGATGAGGTAACAGAGAGGGTTCATGAGGGTAATATGGTGATCATGGACTTTCAAAAGAAGTTTGAAAAATTGCCAGCTAACAGGCTTGTCAGTAAAGTCAGAGCCCAAGGAACAAAAGGGACATTAGCAGCACAGATACAAAGGTGGCTGAATGACAGGATAAACAGAGAGTAGTTGTGAACAGTTGTTTTTCAGACTGGAGGAAGATATATAGTGGGGTTCCCCAGGGGTTAGTGTTAGGACCTCTGCTTTTCTGGATCTATATTAATGACCTACACTTCGGTGTACAGGGCACAATTTCAAAATTTGTGAATGACACAAAACTTGGAAGTATTGGGAAATGTGAGGAGGACAGTGATAAACTTCACGAGGACATAAACAAGAAGGGAGCGAGAGAGAAAATGGAGAACTACAGACCTGTTAGTTTGACGTCAGCAGTAGGGAAAATGTTAGAATCTATTATAAAAGATGTGATAACTGGACATGTGGAAAATAATTATATGATTGGGCAGAGTAAACATGAATTTTTGAAAGGGAAATCACATTTAACAAACCTGTTGGAATTTTTTGAGGATGTTACTTGCAGCATAGATAAAGGAGAACCAGTGGATGTGGTGTATTGGATCATTCTCAGGATGGCAGGCTGTTACTAATGGGATACAACAAGGATCAGTACTTGGGTTACAGTTGTTCACAATCTATATAAATGATTTGGATGCAGGGTCCAAATGTAACATTTCCAAATTTGCTGAGGACACAAAATCAGAATGTAAGTTGTGAGGAGGATGCAAGGAAGCTTCAAGGGGACTTGGACAGGCTCAGTGAATGGGCAAGAACATGGCAGATGGAATATAATGTGAATAAGTGTGAAGTGATCCACTTTGGTCTCCTTACCTTAGGAAGGATATACTTGTCATAGAGGGAGTGCAACAGAGGTTCACCAGACTAATCCCTGAGATGGCAGTGTTGTCTTATGAGAAGAATTTGCAGAAACTTGGCCTGTATTCTCAAGAGTTTCAAAGAATGAAAGGTGATCTCATTGAAACTTACAGGACATGACAGGGTGGATGTAGATAGGATGTTTTCTTTGGCTGGTGAGTCTAGATTCAGGGGGAACAGTCTCAGAATAAGGGGCAGGTCATTTAACACTGAGATGAAGAGGAATTTCTTTACTCAGAGGATGTTGAATCTTTAGAATTCTATACCCCAGAGGTCTGTGGAAGATCAATCATTTTATTTATTTATTTTGTTTATTTAGAGATACAGCAGCGAAACAGGCCCTTCAGTCCACCGAGTCTGTGCCGACCATCAACCACCCATTTATATTAATCCTACACTAATTCCATATTCCTACCACATCCCCACCTATCCCTATATTTCCCTACCACCTACCTATAGTAGGGGCAATTTATAATGGCCAATTTACCTATCAACCTGCAAGTCTTTGGCATGTGGGAGGAAACCGGAGCACCCGACGGAAATCCACGCAGACACAGGGAGAACTTGCAAACTCCACACAGGCAGTACCCAGAATTGAACCCGGGTCGCTGGAGCTGTGAGGCTGCGGTGCTAACCACTGCGCCACTGTGCCGCCCTACATGCATTGAGCATGTTCAAGACAGAAATCGACAGATTTCTGGATACTAATTACATCAAGGGTGTCAGGCAGACTCCCCTACCTACCAAGACTGTGGCACACATTATTTTGCCACATGAACATTAAAACTTAAAATTGCAAGCCCTGACTGGAAGGACATTTGAATGTAACTAGCAATGTTGCTTCCCCAATACACAGAAGCAGTGGTCAGACCATTTTAGTCACATGGCTGTTGCAGAGAATTTGAACTTCCAACAAAGGATTTTGAACTGAAACAAAGCCATGTGCTGATGGAGTAAAGATCTCTCCTGGAACTGAAGCAAGAAGACCTCTCTCCTGCCTGCTTTCATCTCCTTCCCATAGAACTGAATCTTGTGAGAACACGTGAAACTCAAAGAGAGAAAAGTTTTCTACGTAAACAAGGTTTTAAGAAGGACACAGGGACCCAACGAAAGCAAGACTACTTACAAAAAGGACAAAACAATGAGCTCGAAGCATTGCAACAAGATATTGCCTCAAACTGTTCCACCTTATCTTTTCTTCTCTTTTCTGTTCCTATCTGCATGTGTACATCGCGTTTGCATGCTAGCGTGGGCGCGTCATATATCCATAGGCGTGAACTGTATTAGAGTTTAAGTTTTAAGTTTTAATAAAATTTCATCTTTCTTCTTTACACCTGGGAAAGTCTGTGTGAATTGGCTTATTTGTCTTATATTTGGAAAACTGTGAACAAAGATTCACAAAAAGAGGAGCTCAAAACACTATGTTTAAAATCAAACCCTGTTACACTAAGACCAGGTGAAGATAATAATAGTCCCCTTAGACACATCTCTCAACTGGTCCTAACAAGGGATATGGGTATAGTGGGAGAAAATGGCGAAGAGGTAGATGATCAGTCATGATCTGTTTGACTGGCAGAGCATGCTTGACGGGCCGAAAGGCCTACACCTGCTCCTATTTCCTCTGTTCCTATGTTCCTTTGAATGGGCGGACAAGTGACAGATAAAATTTGCTGCAGAGAAGTGTGAAGTGATTCATTTTGGTAGGAAAAACAAGCAGAAGCAATATAAAATAAATGGTACATTTCTAAAGGGGGTGCACGAGCAGAAGGACCCAGGGTTATATGTGAACAAATCATTGAATGTGGCAGGGCAGGTTAAAAAAGCATTTAATAAAGCATATGGGATCCCTGGGCTTTATAAGTGGGGCATAGAGTACAAGAGCAAGGAAGTTATGATGAAGCTGTATAAAATACTCATACAGCCTCAACTGGAGTATTGTGTTCAATTCTGCACAGCCCACTTTAGGAAGGATGTGAAGGCATTAAAGAAGGCACAGAGAAATTTTAACGAGAATTGTTCCAAGATAAGGGACTTCAGTTACGTGGACAGATTGGAGAAGCTGGGGCTGTTCTCCTTAGAGAAGCGAAGATGAAGAGGAGATTTGATAGAGATATTCAAAACATGAGGGGTCTGGACAGAGTAGATGTGGAGAAGCTGTTGCCATTGGTGGAAGGATGGAGAACCACAGGACATGGATTTAAGGTGATTGGCAAAGGAGTCAAATGGGCAAAACTTTTTTGGGCAGCAAGTGGTTTGGATATGGAATGCACTACCTAAGACTGTGGTGGAGGCAAATTTAATTGAGGCTTTCAAAAGAGAATTGGCTATTATCTAAGGAGAAAACATTTGTAGGGTTAAGGGGAAAAGGTGATGGAGTGGAACTTGATGAGTTACTCTTCCAGAGAGCCGGTACCGACACGATGGGTCAAATGGCATTGTCTGTGCTCTAACCATTCTATCATCTATGATTCCATGATTCTATAAATGCCATTTTAGAGAGTAAACTTTAATCATGTGTTGCTGATTCAAGACTAGACCTTGAATATCTGCCAACCCAATAGGTTGAAGAAATTTCAATTTAGTATTGAGATCTCTAAGCATAAATATATTTATAGAAGTTTCTTTCCAGGGCAGCTCCATACTAGCATTGATTTGGAACAGTGACTTGTGTTGGTTCAGGTACACAAGCTGGCTGAATAAATAAGTTTCTACATCTGAAACGTAAGTATTAAGGAGAGAATGAGCCCGAGAATCAGTCTTTGGATTAATTGAAGTTCAGACGATGAGAGGCTGGCTAGAAGAACATCAGAATAGTCAAAGTCTGGAGCTGACAAAAGCATGGATAAGGGTTTCAGGAGTGGAGGGAGTGATGTTAGAGGTAGGAGTAGTGGTTTTCATGGTAGATTTATAAATGCGCTGCCTGAAAGGGTGGCAGAAACAGATTCAATTGCAACTTTCAGAAGTGAGTTGGGTGTATACTTGAAATGAAAAAGCATGCTCTTTAAAAGAACACAGGCACAATGATCCGATTGCAACTATACCCCTATTTTGCTGCACACCCTTCTGTACTGTACCTATCACCCCTGTGTTTGCTGACCTTCAATGGCTTCTGGTTCAGCAAAGCCTTGATTTTAAAATTCTCCTCCTTGTGTTCAAATCCCTCCACAGCCTCGCCCCTCCCAATATGGGTAATCTCCTCCAACCTTCCCAGATCTCTGTGCTCCTTCAATTCTGGCCACTTGTGCATCTCTAATTTGATAGCTCCAACACTGGCTGCTGTGGCTTCAGTTGCCTAGGCCCTAAGCTCTGGAATTTCTTCCCTAAACCCCTCCACCTTTCTCCCTCCTTCTCCTTCTTTAAGGCACTCCTTAAACCCACCTCTTTGGCCAACTGTCCTAATACCTCCTTCTGTTGCTTGGTGTCAAATTTTTGTCTGTTGCTGTCCTTCTGTGCCACAATGACTCTAGGATTCTAAAAATGTTTGCACCAGAGAAAGAGATCAGAGGCTAAAGTGAGAAATATAATAAATGAACAAATCATCATGATGAATGTGACAGCATCAAAATTTTTTCCGACCAACTGTCCCCACTTTGATGCCTACATCAGTATGTTCCATACCTTGTCAATGACCTCTTGAGATGTTTCCAACATTTTGATGGTAACCTGATAAAGTGAATAAACCAGCTCATTAGCAAACCCACCCCACTTTTGAAAATTACCTCCCAATGTCTTAATTGTGACTTTGGATTAAATATAGATCAAAACAATTTTTCTGGCATCTTATGGCCTTTGTTATGTACTTTGGAGTATTTGTTTATTGCATTCCATATTTTACCATTGTAGTCTTTTTAAGAACATAGAACAGTACAGCACAGTACAGACCCTTCGGCCCACGATGTTGTGCCGACCCTTTAACCTACTCTAAGATCAAACTACCTACATACCCTTCATTCTACTATCATCCATGTATCTATCCAAGAGTCGCTTAAATGTCCCTAATGTATCTGCTTCTACTACCACCGCTGGCAGTGCATTCCATGCACCCACCACTCTCTGTGTAAAGAACCTACCTCTGACATCTCCCCTAAACTTGAGATTAGTGATCAGTTTCCGACAACCTGCGACATTTGGAAATGCTATTGGCTTTATTAGGTATCATGGTTCACGTATTTGTATTCCGTCCTTTGGTTAATAATGTAGATTTTGTGAAAAAAACTTTCAATTTAATTAATTAACTTGCTTTGCATTTTAGATTAGTCTCCATTTTACTTACTTTACGATCACTAGCATATGATAACACTACCACTTAGAGAACAGTGGTAGAATCGGGCAGAGTCAGCATGGATTTACGAAAGGGAAATAATGCTTGACAAATCTACTAGAATTCTTTGAGGATGTAACTAGTAGAGTTGATGAGGGGGAGCCAGTGGATGTGGTTTATTTGGACTTTCAGGAGGCTTTCGACAAAGTCCCACATAAGAGATTAGCATATAAAATTAAAGCGCATGGGATTGTGGGTAATGTATTGCGATGGATAGAAAATTGGTTGGCAGACAGGAAACAAAGAGTAGGGATAAATGGGTCTTTTTCTGAATGGCAGGCAGTGACTAGTGGGGTACCGCAGGGATCGGTGCTAGGACCCCAGCTATACACAATATACATTAATGATTTAGATGAGGGAACTAAATGTAATATCTCCAAATTTGCAGATGACACAAAACTGGGTCGGAGGGTGAGTTGTGAGGAGGATGCAGAGAGGCTTCAGGGTGATTTGGACAAGTTGAGTGAATGGGCTAATGCATGACAGATGCAGAATAATGTGGATAAATGTGAGGTTATCCACTATGGTAGCAAAAACAGGAAGGCAGATTATTATCTGAACGGCTATAAACAGAGAGGGGAATATGCAGCGAGATCTGGATGTTCTCGTACACCAGTCGCTGAAGGTAAGTATGCAGGTGCAGCAGGCAGTAGAAAAGGCAAATGATATGTTGGCCTTCATAGTGAGAGGATTCAAGTACAGGAGCAGGGATGTCTTGCTGCAAATGTACAGGACCTTGGTGAGGCCACACCTGGAATATTGTGTGCAGTTTTAGTCTCCTTATCTGAGGAAGGATGTTGTGGCTATCGAGGGAGTGCAGCGAAGGTTTATCAGACCGATTCCTGGGATGGTGGGACTGACATATGAGGAGAGACTGAGTCGGTTAGGATTATATTCACTGGAGTTCAGAAGAGTGAGGGGGGATCTCATAGAAACGTATAAAATTCTAACAGGACTTGATAGGGTAGATGCAGGAAGAATGTTCCCGATGGTGGGGGAGTCCAGAATCAAGGGTCATAGTCTAAGGATATGGGGTAAACCTTTCAGGACTGAGATGAAGAGAAATTTCTTCACCCAGAGAGTGGTGAGCCTGTGGAATTCGCTACCACAGAAAGCAGTTGAGGCCAAAACATTGTATGTTTTCAAGAGGGAGTTAGATATAGCTCTTGGGGCAAAATGGATCAAAGGGTATGGGGCAAAAGCGGGTACAGACAACTGAGTTGGATGATCAGCCATGATCATAATGAATGGCGGAGCAGGCTCGAAGGGCCGAATGGCCTACTCCTGCTCCTATTTTCTATGTTTCTATGATAAATTAATCAGGATAGTTATTGGTCTAAAGATTGGTTTTCACCCAACAGATAATAGACGTTGCTTGCATTAGTAGTGGTGTAACCTAGGGATCAGTACCGTATTCACATTTATATTAAAATACATAAGGATCCTTGGCTTTATAAACAGAGACATAAGGGGAGAAATTTGTTTGAATTAATTTCGTTATTTCAAATTCATTAGAAGTGGCGCTACATGAATGCATTTTCCCCCCAACGAGTACAAAAGCAAGAAAATTATGCAAAACCTTTATAAATCAGTGGTTAGGTCTCTGCTGGAATATTGTGTCTAATTTTGGGCACCATACCTTAAAGAGGATGTCAAGGCATTTGAGAACATGCAGAAAATATTTACCAGAATGGTACCATGGATGAGGAACTTCAGTTATGTGGAAAAAGACTAGAGAAATATGAATTGCTCTCCTTGAAGCCGAGAAGTGGAAGGGGAAATTTAATAGAGGCATTAAAAATTATGAAGAGCAAAAAGGATGGACAGCCAAAGGGCACAGATTTAAAATAATTGGCAAAAATGACAGTGGTGAGATGAGATTTGTTTTCCACAGTAGGTTATTATGATCTGGAATGCACTGCCTGTAACTTTCAAAAGAAAATTGGATAAATGCTTGAACATGAGAAAATTGCAGGGCTAGGGGAAACAGCAGGGGACTGGGACTAATTGGATAGGTTTTTCAAAGAGCTGGCAAGGACACATGAGCCAAATGGACTTCTTCTCTGTTGTAAGATTCTATTGGCTGGAAACTGAATAGCCCCATGTTTTGGGCCAATGGGTTGTAATTTGTGGCCGGCCTGTAGCCGCTCATATCTAGGTGGACAACATGTGAATTTAGTATACCCACTTCATCTGAATGATTGCAGCATTGGGCCCGACTGCTCTCTTCTCCTAAATGCTGCCTGTGGTCTCTGTGTTCAGTAGGGGGGCCAAGCAGCATTGTTGGAAATCATATGTTCCAGGCAGCCTTCCCTTCTCAAAGGCAGGCTGTCGCTCTTAAAGGAAAGCTCTGCTGAAGAAATTTACTGAAATTTAAAACATCAGAAAATTGAACACCAGAGCAGAGATAGTGATGGATGTAATGTTGGAGACATTAATGGTGGAAGTGGGCAAGAGGAGAGATGCCATGGTTCTGGCAGTGTGGGGGGCGGGGGCAGGGGTGGGGGTGTGGGAGACCCTCAAGGATCACCCTCAGAAGGAAATGGGAACAAGTGGCGACAGAGGTCAACTCCCATATTCTGGACCCGAGGAACAAAGAACAAAGAACAAAGAAAATTACAGCACAGGAACAGGCCCTTCGGCCCTCCAAGCCTACGCCGATCCAAATCCTCTATCTAAACCTGTCGCCTATTTTCTAAGGGTCTGTATCTCTTTACTTCCTGCCCATTCATGTATCTGTCTAGATACATCTTAAAAGATGCTATCGTGCCCGCGTCTACCACCTCCGCTGGTAATGCGTTCCATGCACCCACCACCCTCTGCGTAAAGAACTTTCCACGCATATCCCCCCTAAACTTTTCCCCTTTCACTTTGAACTCGTGTCCCCTAGTAATTGAATCCCCCACTCTGGGAAAAAGCTTCTTGCTATCCACCCTGTCTATACCTCTCATGATTTTGTACACCTCAATCAGGTCCCCCCTCAACCTCCGTCTTTCTAATGAAAATAATCCTAATCTACTCAACCTCTCTTCATAGCTAGCGCCCTCCATACCAGGCAACATCCTGGTGAACCTCCTCTGCACCCTCTCCAAAGCATCCACATCCTTTTGGTAATGTGGCGACCAGAACTGCACGCAGTATTCCAAATGTGGCCGAACCAAAGTCCTATACAACTGTAACATGACCTGCCAACCCCTGTACTCAATACCCCGTCCGATGAAGGAAAGCATGCCGTATGCCTTCTTGACCACTCTATTGACCTGCGTTGCCACCTTCAGGGAACAATGGACCTGAACACCCAAATCTCTCTGTACATCAATTTGGGACTAGGCAACAGTCCCACAAGATGTTTAAGGACCTTATGCCGGTGATCAAAGTCAGTGCGTATATCTTCACATAACATAAAAGCAAAATACTGCAAATGCTGGAAACCTGAAATAAAAACAAGAAATGCTGGAAATACTCAGCAGGTCTGGCAGCATCTGTGGAGAGAGAAGCAGAGATGACGTTTCAGGTCAGTGACCCTTCTTCAGAACTGGCAAATATTAGAAATGTGAAAGGTTATAAGCAAATAAAATGGGGGTGGGGCAAGAGATAACAAAGGAGAAGGTGTAGATAGGACAAGGTCATAGAATAGCTGACCAGAAGGTCATGGAGCAAAGGCAAACAATATGTTAATGGTGTGTTGAAAGACAAAGCATTAGTGCAGATAGGGTATTAATGGACTGAATATTGAACAGCCGCAAATACAAACATGAAAAAAAAAGTGGGTAAGCAAACTGAACAAACTAAGATGATATAAAATAAAATAAACACAAAAAAAATATAAAAAAGAAAAAATAACTAAAAATAAACATAAAATGGGGGGGCCCCCGTCATGCTCTGAAATTATTGAACTCAATGTTCAGTCAGGTAGGCTGTAGTGTGCCGCCTAATCGGTAAATGAGATGCTGTTCCTTGAGCTTGTGCTGATGTTCACTGGAAAACTGCAACAGTCCCAGGACAGAGATGTGAGCATGAGAGCAGGGGGGAGTGATGAAATGGCAAGCAACTGGAAGTTCGGGGTCATGCTTTTGGACTGAGTGGAGGTGTTCTGCAAAGCGGTCACCCAGTCTGCGTTTGGTCTCCCCAGTGTAGAGCAGACCACATTGTGAGCAGCGAATACAATATACTACATTGAAAGAAGTACAAGTAAATCACTGCTTCACCTGAAAGGAGTGTTTGGGGCCTTGGATAGTGAGGAGAGAGGAGGTAAATGGGCAGGTATTACACCTCCTGCGATTGTAGGGAAAGGTGCCATGGGAAGGGGACGAGGTGGTGGGGATAATGGAGGAGTGGACCAGGGTGTCGCAGAGGGAACGATCCCTTTGGAATGCTGACAGGGGAAGGGAGGGGAAGATGCGTTTAGTAGTGGCATCACGCTGGAGATGGCGGAAGTGGTGGAGGATGATCCTTTGGATATGGAGGCTGATGGGGTGGAAAGTGAGGACAGGGGGAACTCTGTTGTAGTTCTGGGAGGGAGGGGAAGGGGTGAGGGTAGAGGTGCAGGAAATGGGCCGGACACGGTTGAGGGCCCTGTCTACCACAGTGGGGGGGAATTCCTTGGTTGAGGAAAAAGGAAGACATATCAGAAGAGCTGTCATGGAAGATAGCATCATCAGAGTAGATGCGTCGGAGACGGAGAAACTGAGAGAATGGAATGGAGTCGTTACAGGAGGCACCCTGCCTTGTCCTATCCACACCTTCTCCTTTGTTATCTCGTGCCCCACCCCCATTTTACTTGCTTATAACCTTTCACATTTCTAATATTTGCCAGTTCTGAAGAAGGGTCACCGACCTGAAACATTAACTCTGCTTCTCTCTCCACAGATGCTGCCAGACCTGCTGAGTATTTCCAGCATTTCTTGTCTTCACATAATATTTACACCTAGCACAGCTCCAGCCTCTCTTGCTCCTAAATGTACTACATTCCCATCATTCAACCAGCAGTGCTCCTTGGCACTCATTGTAGATGACAGTATGTTCCTGTCTTTTGCCCCTTTTCAACTCCCAGCACACACTCACACTGCTACCTGGCATGATTAACAAGCTGCTGATCGTGTGATCATGGACTTCTTGTTTTACACTGCACCCCTTTCTCTCACTCAACCTTCTCCTTCTGATTGCCTGTTTACAGATACCAAAGAAATACCATCTGTCCAGCCACAGCAGCCCAAGGAGGAAAGGAGAAAGCAACAGCACAGGACTAATGAAGAGGCTTTATCACTTCATCTGATACTCTCAGCCTCCAGCTCAGATACTGGCAGTGCACATACCCTGGAGGTTAGTAAAGAGCTGGCATCAGCACATGCTGAGTTAATCAGGCAGGAGTGGCCTGCAGCCAGGCCAGGGGTAATGGATGGTTCACTTGCCAGCTCTCTGGAGGACGAGGCTGCAGATGGGTTTTTCTGCAGAGGACTCAGAAGAGGATCTTGATGGGGCAACATGAAGGCAAGCACAGAGATAGTGTGCTAGACAGCCTCCTGTCACTGTCAAGGAGCATGGTCCAGCTCCAACTTGACAGCGGGCATCATGCAGAGCTTGCCCTCTCTGCAGCCTCTGCTCCAGCTCTCTGTCATCCTAAAGGCCCAGAGGTACTGCCACTCCTGTCCCCTTACCTGTTCTAGCCTTTAACCGGACAGGTCACTTACTGCTCTGTCCTCCCTGTAAGGGTGCAGCAGCACTCTGCAGAAAATCCATGAATTCAACAGGAGCTCCAGAAACACTCCAGAGTACTTCTGGACACTTTTCAATCGAAACAGTTGTCAAAAATGACCTTATTTGGGTTCCTGGCCTTTTAAGAAATGCTAGTGCAGGACCCATCCAATGAACAAACACATACACAGGACTTGCCTGGTTCAGATTTGGAATCCTGGCATCACATCAGCTGGTTGGCTGTATGACGTCAGGACAGAGCTGATTCAAAGCTTCCGGTGCACGTAGGAAACACACCTGTGTGTGCCCTTCCCCTGCTGCAATGCCCAGCAAGCCATGCAGAAAGCAGCCAGCAATGTATTGTGCCCCAGGAAGTGATGGTAGGCCTCCATAATGTCGCTCGAGATGGCGCTACATGATCAAATCTCTAGCCCTATGATTCTATGTTTGAACTTGTAATTTGTTGATGACACAAAAATAGAAGGTTTGGCAGACACTGACTCTATGACTGACGAATATTGTAAAAGTCGCCATGCAGATTTAGACAGGTTAATGGAAGGATGCAATTTAAGTTTGAGGTAATAAATTTTTAAGAGAAAACAAGAAATAGGAGTATACATATAATGGAAAGACACTGAAAGATATGGTTGAACTGAGGTAGTAAAGGATTCAATACATAATTTAAGGGGCACAGTAGAAAGAAGCTATCATGAATTTATGCAGAACGTTGAAGATAGTAACAGGCCTCAGGAGGACATAGACAGACTGGTGAAGTGGGCAGACATGTGATAGATGAAAATAAAGCAGAAAAGTGTGAAGTGATACGTTTTATAGGAAGAATGAGGAGAAGCAATTTAAAGTAAATGGTACAATTTTAAAGGGAATTTAGGAACAGAGAGACCCACGAATATGGTATACAAATCTCTGAAGTTGGCCTGGCATGTTGAAAAACCTGTTAAAAAAGCATTTGGGATCCTTGGCTTTATTAATTTAGGTAAGGAATACAGAAGCAAGGAAGTTATGCTAAACCTTAATAGAACACTGGCATGTTGTGTGCAGTTCTGGGAACGGCACTTCAAGAAGGATGTTAAGGCCTTGGGGTAAAGGCGAAATTTATTAGAATGGTACCAGGGATGAGGGACTTCAGTTATGTAGAGAGACTAGAGAAATTGAAGTTGCTACCTTTAGAGTAGAGAAGGTGAAGAGGAGATTTGATAGATGTGTTAAAAGTCATGAACAGTTTTGAAAAGTAAATAAGGAGAAATCGTTTTGTGTGGTAGAAGGATTGGTAACCAGAGGAAACAGATTTGAGGTGATTGACAAAAGAACCAGAGGAAATGAAGAAACTTTTTTTTACGCAGTGAGTTGTTATGATCTGGAATACATTGCCTGAAAGGATGTTAAAGCAGTTTCAACAGTAACTTTCAAAAAAGAACCAGATAAATATTTGAATCAGAGGAAGATGCAGGCTAATGAGTAGAGAGCAGGACATTGAAGTTGGTTTTAGTGTTGTGCAAAGGCTGGTTCAGAAAAGATGTAAGAAATGGTCTCCTGCAAGCTTATATAGCTCTAGTAATGATATGTTATATGATCTGATATTAAAGCAAGCTATTTGACAAGCACTGGTATCAGGATTTATTTATTTGAATGATGGAGTGGGATCCATTGTCTGTAAAGATAATACAATTGAAATATATATGTATATATTGTAACTATATATATTTTTAAAACAACAAATTTAGCAGCAATTTTATCAATATTAACCATATTTGAAAAGCAAAAATTCTTTTGAGGATTTCACTTCTAAATCCAAGAGTGCCGTTGCATCGAAATCAACCAGGCACCAATGAAGAATATTTATTGGTGGCTTGGTACCTATGACATAAATCAGCTTACAGGAACTCACTAAAAGTACTACAACATGTTTAGAAAAAAAAATTCTGATGTATGCACAGGCGACAATAAAACTTGTGTATCGGAGATTCCTCTTGTTGCAGCAGCTTTTTCTGAAGCAGCGATAGTGCGAGCGAGGTGTCAGCTGGGTAGGTGAGTTTCAGTTTAAAATAACTTACCTTTGGTTTCGGCGGACCAGGGGACTGCTGGGTAAGTAAACCTATATATTTGGGCAGTGGCTAAACCCAAAACACTACAAGTGTAGTGTCTCCCATCCATCCTCCTCCTCTAACCAAAAAAACCTCCTCCTCCAACCAAAAAAAAAGGACTCTTGTGTGGAGGGTTTGGTAAGGTAAGGTTTTCCTTTTTTTTAAAATCTCTGTTGTCAATTTAGTGCGGAGGGGATGGAAGCTAGGGCAGTTGCATGCTCCTCTTGCAGGATGTGGGAGGTAAGGGTCACCACTTGTGTCCCTGCTGACTTCACCTGTGAGAAGTGCACCCAACTCCAGCTCCTCGCAGACCGCGTTAGGGAACTGGAGCTGGAGCTGGATGAACTTCAGATCATTCAGGATGCTGAGGGGGTGATAGCAAGCAGTTATAGGGAAGTAGTGACACCTAAGTTACAGGATAAAGGTGGCTGGGTGACCGTCAGGGGAGGGAAAGGGAATAGGTGCATAGTGCAGGGATCCCCTGTGGCCGTTCCCCTCAATAATACGTATACCATTTTGGATACGGTTGGGGGGGAGGACCTACCAGAGGTAAGCCACAGTGGCCAGGTCTCTGGCACAGAGCCTGGCTCAGTGGCTCAGAAGAGAAGGGGGGAGAATAGGAGAGCGATAGTGATAGGAGATTCAATGGTTAGAGGAACAGACAGGAGATTCTGTGGTCACGAACGAGACACCCGGATGGTATGTTGCCTCCCGGGTGCCAGGGTCAGGGATGTCTCGGATCGAGTCTACAGGATTCTTAAGGGGGAGGGGGAGCAGCCAGAGGTCGTGGTACATATCGGTACCAATGACATAGCTAGGAAAAGGGATGAGGACCTGAAAAGCAAATATAGGGAGTTAGTTTGGAAACTGAAAGGCAGGACGAGCAGAGTAGTAATCTCAGGATTGTTCCCGGTGCCACGTGCTAGTGAGGCGAGAACCAGGGAGCGAGTGCAGCTGAACACGTGGCTACAGAACTGGTGTAGGAGGGAGGGATTCAGATATGTGGATCATTGGGATACCTTCTGGGGAAGGTGGGACCTGTACAAGAAGTACGGGTTGCATCTGAACTGGAGGGGCACCAATATCCTGGGCGGGAGGTTTGCTAGAGCTCTTCGGGAGGGTTTAAACTAGTTTGGCAGGGGGATGGGAACCGGAGCCACGGATCAGTGGATGGGGTAACTGTTGAACAGGCAGATACAGAGTGCAGAGAGTCTGTGAGGAAGGTTAGACAGTTGACAGGGCAACATTGCAGCCAGTATGATTGGTTGAAGTGTGTCTATTTTAACGCAAGAAGTGTCAGGAATAAGGGTGATGAACTTAGAGCATGGATCAGTACTTGGAGCTACGATGTTGTGGCCATTACGGAGACGTGGATATCACAGGGGCAGGAATGGATGTTGGATGTTCCAGGGTTTAGATGTTTCAAAAGGAATAGGGAGGGAGGTAAAAGAGGTGGGGGAGTGGCAGTGTTAATCAGGGATAGTATCACAGCTGCAGAAAGGGAGGTCGTCGAGGAGGGTTTGCCTACTGAGTCATTATGGGTGGAAGTCAGAAACAAGAAAGGAGCAGTCACTTTGTTGGAGGTTTTCTATAGACCCCCCAATAGCAGCAGAGACATGGAGGAACAGATTGGGAGGCAGATTTTGGAAAGGTGCAGAAGTAACAGGGTTGTTGTCATGGGTGACTTCAACTTCCCTACTATTGATTGGAACTTCCTTAGTGCAAATATTTTGGATGGAGCAGTTTTTGTCAGGTGTGTCCAGGAAGGTTTCCTGACTCAATATGTAGATAGGCCGACTAGAGGGGAGACTATGTTGGACTTGGTGCTTGGCAACGAACAAGGCCAGGTGGCAGATCTCTCAGTGGGAGAGCATTTTGGTGATAGTGATCACAACTCCCTGACCTTTACTATTGTCATGGAGAGGGACAGGAGCAGACGGGATGGGAAAATATTTAATTGGGGGAAGGGGAATTAGAATGCTATTAGGCAGGAACTGGGGAGAATAAATTGGGAACAGATGTTCTCAGGGAAATGCACGACAGAAATGTGGAGGTTGTTTAGGGAGCACTTGCTGCGACTGCTGGATAGGTTTGTCCCGATGAGGCAGGGAAGGGATGGTAGGGTGAAGGAACCTTGGATGACAAGAGATGTGGAACAGCTAGTCAAGAGGAAGAAGGAAGCTTACTTAAGTTTGAGGAAGCAAGGATCAGACAGGGCTCCAGAGGGTTACAAGGTAGCCAGGAAGGAACTGAAGAATGGACTTAGGAGAGCGAGAAGAGGACATGAAAAAGTCTTGGCGGGTAGGATTAAGGAAAATCCCAAGGCGTACTACACTTATGTGAGGAACAAGAGGATGGCCAGAGTGAGGGTAGGGCCGATCAGGGATAGTGGAGGGAACTTGTGCCTGGAGTCGGGGGCGGTCCTAAATGAATACTTTGCTTCAGTAATCACTAGTGAGAGGAATCTGGTCGTTTGTGAGGACAGCGTGGAACAGGCTGAGATGCTCGAACAGGTTGAGGTTAAGAGGGAGGATGTGCTGGAAATTTTGAATGATATGAGGACAGATAAGTCCCCGGGGCCAGACGGGATATACCCAAGGATATTACGGGAAGCGAGGGAAGACATTGCTGCCCTTTGGCGATGATCTTTGCGTCTTCACTGTCCACTGGAGTAGTACCGGATGATTGGAGGGTGGCAAATGTTGTTCCCTTGTTCAAGAAAGGGAATAGGGATAACCCTGGGAATTATAGACCTGTCAGTCTCACGTCGGTAGTGGGCAAATTATTGGAGAGGATTCTGAGAGACAGGATTTATGATTAGTTGGAAAAGCATGGTTTGATTAGAGACAGTCAGCATGGCTTTGTGAGGGGCAGGTCATGCCTCACAAGCCTTATTGAATTCTTTGAAGATGTGTCAAAACACATTGATGAAGGAAGAGCAGTGGATGTGGTGTATATGGATTTTAGGAAGACGTTTGATAAGGTTCCCCATGGTAGGCTCATTCAAAAAGTAAGGAGGCATGGGATACAGGGAAAGTTGGCGGTCTGGATACAAAATTGGCTGGCCCATAGAAGTCAGAGGGTGGCAGTAGATGGTAAGTATTCAGCATGGAGCTTGGTGACCAGTGGTGTTCCACAAGGATCTGTTCTGGGACCTCTGCTCTTTGTGATTTTTATAAATGACTCGGATGAGGAAGTTGAAGGCTGGGTTAGCAAGTTTGCCGATGACACGAAGGTTGCTGGAGTTGTGGATAGTGTGGAAGGCTGTTGTAGGTTGCAACGGGACATTGACAGGATGCAGAGCTGGGATGAGAAGTGGCAGATGGAGTTCAACCTGGAAAAGTGTGAAGTGATTCAGTTTGGAAGGTCGAATTTGAATGCGGAATACAGGCTTAAAGACAGGATTCTTGGTAGTGTGGAGGAACAGAGGGATCTTGGGGTCCATGTCCATAGATCGCTCAAAGTTGCCACCCAAGTTGATAGGGTTGTTAAGAAGGCGTATGGTGTGTTGGCTTTCATTAACAGGGGGATTGAGTTTAAGAGCCGCGAGGTTATGCTGCAGCTCTATAAGGCCCTGGTTCGACCACACTTGGAATATCGTGTTTCAGTTCTGGTCGCCTCATTATAGGAAGGATGTGGAAGCTTTAGAGAGGGTGCAGAGGAGATTTACCAGGATTCTGCCTGGACTGGAGGGCATGTCCTACGAAGAAAGACTGAGGGAGCTAGGGCTTTTCTCATTGGAGCGAAGAAAGATGAGAGGTGACTTGATAGAGGGGTACAAGATGATGAGAGGCATAGATAGAGTGGATAGTCAGAGACTTTTTCCCAGGGTGGAAAGGGCTATCACCAGGGGGCATAATTTTAAGGTGATTGGAGGAAGGTTTCGGGGAGATGTCAGAGGTAAGTTCTTTGGGTGCGTGGAATGTGCTGCCAGAGGTGGTAGTAGAAGCAGATACATTAGGGGCATTTAAGTGACTCTTGGATAGGTACATGGATGATAGTAGAATGAAGGGTAGGTAGTTAGTTTGATCTTAGAGTAGGTTAAAGGTTCGGCACAACATCGTGGGCTGAAGGGCCTGTACTGTGCTGTACTGTTCTATGTTCTATGTTCTATGTTCAATCTGAAGAATATCCACAACATTATTGATTGCATTAATTTTTTTTCTGGTTTAAAAATACTGCAAGTGTTTTCAGTAGAGGACATGATAGAAGACATGACAAATGGTTCCCTCCTTCACGAGTTATTCAGTCAGCTTTACCTGTGCGAATAATTATTATATCACATGGCATATCTTCTGTTTATCTACACGTTCAGTATAACTATAGCATGACTAATATATCCAAATTGGTTACTTTTAAGCATTATGCATAGAGAATGAACAGTGCCTTATGAAACAAGCAACAATCATTACCCGAAGGAAATAAAACATTCATTTTGCTCAAAACCGGCATTTTTGTTTCTGAAGAAACTGTCCACAAATCTGCTTCATTTGAGTTTTACCAGAGACACTACCATCCCTTAAATCCGGTGCAGATTTGTAGCAAGTTGTCATAAACCCTTGACTGGTTAATTGGAACATTTTAAATTTATTTAATGAAAATGCAGTCAATGTGCTTCACGATATTACGGCTGGGTTGTGTAGTAGGTTCATGGGTGTTAATGTTTACAGTTAGTTTCTCAATAAGGAAGAAGAATCAGCACTCATCTTTGTTATTACCTTTACCCTATTAGGAAGCCATTTGAATGGCATTACAAAATACTTAACGCAAAGCAAGATCTATCCACTGGCTAAAAGAGGTACTGCTGCTGCTTTTTTGCCATTTAAAGGTCCACTTATATCTCTTAGCTTGTGAACTAGAAGATCAGGGACAAAAACTCTGAAAATCACTGACAAATTTTTTTAACACCAAGAATATTCAGATAATCCAATATTTTCATTATTTTGTACTTTTAACAGGTCTCCTATGGCATTGCTTCAGAATCAAGCTGTTACAAGGAGAGGGGACTGGATTGTGGGAGGTTCTTCCCTGAAACAAGTTTGGAAAAGATCTGTTTAAATACAGTGTAGTTTTGTTTTGATTAATTATTGGAAAATAAATAGGAGCCAATAAAGTGCAGTTCTTCTGATGCATTCCCACTGTAATTCTGGTAGGAGATCAGTAAAATGGCTGCCATCCAGGCAAATGAACACGAATCCATTAGACTCCTGATGCATGCCTTCCAGTTGGTGGAGAGACTTTGGATAGTCAGGAGGTGAGCCACTCACCACAGTATACTGAACCTCTGGCCTGCTAGAGTAGGCACACCATTTGTGTAGCTGCTCCAGTTGATGAATGGTGACCAACCCACCTCCCCCAGGATGTTGATGATGGGAAATTCTGTGATGATATGTCCAATTGAATTTCAAGAGGAGGTAGTTAGACTCTCTTTTATTGGAGATGGTCATTCCTTGGTACTTTGTGATGTGAATGTTACTCGCCACTTATCAGCCCAAGCCTGGATGTTATTCAGGTCTTGGTCTCAAGGCACGGACTGCTTCATTACCTGAGGAATGGTGAATGGAGCTGAACATTGCAATCAGTGAATAGCCCCACGTCTGACCTTGTGTCAACTGTGACTCAGATGGTAGCACTTTTGCCTCTGAATCAGAATGTTGTGGGTTCAAGTCCCACTCTAGAACTTGAGTACAAAAATCTAGGCTTCCACTTCAGTCCAGTACAGAGGAATTGCTGCCTTTCAGATGAGGCATTAAACTGAGGACTCCCCTCCCCTCCCAGCTGGACATAAA
Source organism: Heterodontus francisci (assembly GCF_036365525.1). NCBI lineage: Eukaryota > Metazoa > Chordata > Chondrichthyes > Heterodontiformes > Heterodontidae > Heterodontus > Heterodontus francisci. The sequence continues at coordinate 78,758,751 of NC_090375.1, read as the reverse complement.
AGGTCCCAAGGCACTATTTTGAAGAAGAGCAGGGGAGTTATCCTGACCAATAGAACAATGGCATCTACCTGGCATTGTGGAAAATTGCCCAGGTATGTCCTGTCCACAAATCCAATCCAGCAAATTACTATCCTATCAGTCTATGCTCAATCATCAGCAAAGTAATGAAAGGGGTTGTTGATAGTGCTATCAAGCGGCACTTATTCACTTATTCAATAACCTGCTCACTGATGCTCAATTTGGGTTCTGCTAAAGCTACTTGGCTACAGATCTCATTACAACCTTGGTCCAACATGGACATAAGAGCTGAATTCCAGAGTTGAGGTGGGAGTGACTGCCCTTGACATCAAGGTAGCATTTGACCAAGAGTGGCATCAAGGAGCCCTTACAAAATTAAACTCAATGGGAATCAAAGGGAAAACTCTTCACTGGTTGGAGTCATATCTAGCACAAAGTAAGATGGTTGTGGTTGTTGGAAGCTCCTCATCTCAGCCCCAGGACATTTCTGCAGGAATGCCTCAGGGTAGTGTCCTAGACCCAACCATCTTCAGATGCTTCATCAACGACCTTTCCTCCAACACAAGTTCAGAAGTGGGGATGTTCACTGATGATTGCCCAGTGTTCAACACCATTCGTAACTCCTCAGATACTGAAGCAGTCTGTAGCCATACACAGCAAGATTTAGGCTCATGCTGGTAAGTGGAAAGTAGCATTTGTGCCATGCAAGTGTCAGGCAATAGCCACCTCCAACAAGAGAGATTCCAGCCTTCTCCCCTTGACATTCAATGGCATTACCATCACTGAATCCCCCACCATCAACATCCTGGGGTTACCATTGACCAGAAACTGAACTGGACCAGCCATGTAAATACTGGGGCAACAAGAGCAGGTCAGAGGCTGGGAATTCTGCAGCGAGTAACTCACCTCCCTACTCCCCAAATCCTGTCCACCAGCTACAAGGCACAAGTCAGGAGTGTGATGGAATACCTTCCATTTGCCTGGATGAGAACAGTTCCAGCAACACTCAAAAAGCTCAACATCATCCAGGACAATGCAGTCCACTTGATCCACCACCTTAATCATTCACTCTATCCAACATTGGCACATAGTGGCAGCAGTCAGTATCATCTACAAGATGCATTGCAGAATGCGCCATGGGTCCTTCAACAGCACCTTCCAAACCTGTGACCTCTACCTCTAGAAGGGCAGCCGGCACATGGGCACACCACCACCCGCAAGTTCTCCTCCAAGACAAACACCATCCTGACTTGGAACAATATTGCTGCTCCTTCATCCTCACTGGGTCAAAATCCTGGAACTCACTCCCTAACAGCACTGTGGGTGTACCTACCAGATGGACTGCAGTGGTTCAAAAAGGCAGCTCAACACCACCTTCTGAAGGGCAAGTAGGAATTGGCAATAAATATTGGCCTTGCCATCAATGCTCATATTCCAGGAATGAATTATTAAAAATCCCTCAATAAACATCACATAAAATAGATTATCTGGTCATTATCACATTGTTGTTTGTGGGAGTTTGCTGTGCACAAATTGGCAGCTGCGTTTCCTACATCACATTACTACACTTCAAAAGTACTTAATTGGCTGTAAAATGCTTTAGCTGTCCTGAGGTCATGAAAGGTACTATATTAATGTCAGTCTTTCTTTTTTTAATGATGTAGAGAAGTTCATTGATGAAGCAGCTGAAGATAGTTGGGCTGAGGACGCTGCCCTCACAGATTCCTGCAGCAATGCCCTGGGTTTGAGATGATTGTCTTCCAATAACCACAACCATTTTCTGTTAGGCTAAGCATTGATTATTTTTATTCTGATTTTGATTGGTAAGTTGAAAAGATCTTGAATTTTGATTTTTGATTTATAAACATCTTACCAACAAGAATATGAGCAAATAAAGTGCCTTGTATCAGCATTTAAGTTATTTAAAGCACTTCCCATAATGACAGGCCAGCTGATAGACAAAGACACAATTTGACAAACGTACACACTGTTCCCCATAGGTCGAACCATTGAAAAGCTGATCACTGGGACACAGAGGCTGTCCACATGCATGCACCACCAACAAGATGGGTTCAATATGTTCTCGCCAATATAGTAGAATAAACTAACTGACTCCGAGACAAGCAATACCTTTTATGCTGAGTCCCACCAAAAACTTGCAGCGTCTCTTTCCCCATTCTTCCCTTCTGTTTCAAGTGTTCTCTACTTTCAATATTTTGCTGTCCTCCTGCATTTGTGTTTCTTTCAGTTTCTTGCTTCACTTTTGTTTCTTTCCTTGTCCCTTATTTCCGTTTCCATCTCTCTTCATCAGTTCTTTCTCTCTCCATCTTCAAATTTATTTCCTTCTCTCATTCTCCACTTAGTCCGGCTTTAATCTTCATCTCTTTCAGGGTTTTGCATTTCAACAGTTTTCCTTTTACTGTAGTTCCTATATGCTGGGAGTTTCCACATGAGAAGCAGCATAGGGAGATGAAGAAGCTGAACAAAATTTCAATCAGCCAAGGAGCAGGACTTTGAAAAGGAGCTGGAGGTGAAGCTTTCAAAGAAACTACGCTTTGGAGATTTTAAAAAAAGTGCTGAGCAATAAAGCATAAAGAATGGGACTTAAGAAACCCCAATGGAGCAGGAGGTAGGGAAAACAGCAACACCAGAGCAGGATTGATCCTAAAAAGCACATCAGAGTGAGACTTAAAAACACAAGCACTACAGCAGGAGTGAAAAAATCACCACAAGTGGGACTTGGAAGCAAACGCTGAAAGTGGGAATTAAAAAAAACACAAATAGCAGAATGAAGCTTCAAAGAATAAGCACCAGAGTACAGTTCTGAGGTGCTTGTGAGGTTTTCCCTCAGTGTCATTAAAGTGGCACTATCCCATAGCTCAGCATTAGACCTTGTCTGCGAGGAGATGCAGTCAATTTACAGGCCTCTGCTGGCTGTTACTGTCCCTACATGTGACAGCCCTCTACTGTATGATAGTTGGAGGTGTCCTTACAGCTGGTTGCACAGCTTGCATCTGCCCCTCCAGGACCTCAGCAGATAGGTTCCCAGGGTCATTCTCAGTTAAGTTTGCCATGGTATGGTTGGTGGCACCTTGGCAAGTGTGGCAAGCAGGTAACACTGGCACCTAATCACCTGGCATGCATGCTTTCATGTAGTACTAAGACGTGCTGTAATTTTGGTATTTCTGAAGAATCTTCCAGCAGAATAGTAGCATAGGCATTCACATATGATTGTGATGCCAGTCGAGTTCTGTTGGCACAGCTTCCTTTGGGAAGAGAGCCTCTATCAATACAGTGTTGGTCAAAGTGAGGTATTCTGCCTCTCCCTGTAATGTTCAGGCAGCCTTCCAGTTAATCCTCTGCAACTCTTCCTCTTCCTTTGAATATGCCAGCTCAGCAGATCCTTGTTGACAAACCCTCAGATGTCAGTAATGGAAGTTCAGTGCAAAAGATAAGTAATTAAGTGTGACACAAGGGTCTATGAAAGTTTAAATGCCATCTGGAAAAAAATACTAGAAGGGCCTTTACCTGTAAAATCTGCAGAAAACCTCAACTGTAAAACGTTGCAGGCATTTTAATATCCCTCTTGCCCAAGACCTCCTTCCAGTGGGTTTCACTGGGTGAGCTGGGAACTTGACGTTCACCACATCCACCAGCCAGAAAATGGCAGTGTGCCCTTCCCTGCCCCTATTTCGGCCTGCTTCAAACAGGAGCTTCATATGCCCATCCCAGGCCCAACGAAAAGATTTAGTGGGGCTCAAAAAGCAGTGGGAATCTGGTAGAACTTACTTCTGTGGGATTTCCTGGTCTTTGGCATCCCATCACCATTACAAATCAGGGCATTAAGAGGGCAAAAATTGATTCCAATACATTTTGGTGTAATCTCAAGCAGTAACTTCAAAAGAGCGAGAGCATTTATACAGAAGAAATGTTTTATATGTTAAATATAAAACTCTTCTGAATTCTGGATTTTTCCTCTGATGAAGTTTTTCTGCAACAGCTGTGCTCATTTGAGTTTGGCAACATCGATAGACAACAGCAAGTGACCTTTCAGCTTATCCATAATAATATATTAGGATGAAGCTGGCCTTTAATAATGGTGAAGGTTTGCCATTTCATAAGTGTAACTAAGCAGCTTTCTTAAGCTAGAGCTGACAGCTGGAAACTATTTGGACCTAACGATACACTGTAACATCACATTTCATTGGTAGCATAAAAACCAATGTTTTAGAGCTAACTTGGAGACAAGTGCATGGGTTTGATGTGAAATCTGTCAACTTCCATTAGCTTTCTGCTTTAATTCAGTTTTCATCATTAACATTCAGAGATGCTCTTTTCAGCTTTATCCCCCTATGCCCCCACCTCAATGAATTGCATGCTCAGCATGACATCAAGCTTTTCTTCCATCGCCTTCACCTCCGGGCTCACTTCTTTGGCCAGGAGTCCTCCCCACAACCAGTGCACCCATTCACCCGCCTACAATATTCTACCTCCACCTGGACCCCTCCCTCTGGCCTCTTACCCACTCTTGACCTTTTCATTGAGAACCATTGGTGTGACATTGGCTGTCTTAATTTCTCTGCTCCCCTCACTGCCTCTAATCTGTCTCCCTCTGAAATTGCTGCACTCCATTCTCTCAGGTCTAATCCTGACATTGTGATCAAACCTGCTGACAAGGATGGTGCTGTTGTTTTCTGGCGTGCTGACCTTGCAGAGTCTGAGTGCCAACTCTTAGATACTTCTTCCGACCTCCCCCTGACCATTACCCCACCACTGAACATCAAGTCACTGTCTCCAGGGCTGTCACTGACCTCATCTCCTCTGGAGATCTTCCTTCTACAGCTTTTCACCTCATAGTCTTGCAACCCTGGACAGCCCGCTTTTACCTCCTTCCCAAAGTCCACAAACAATATGTTAAACTTGTATGGGAATGTTCTGTGAACAGTTCTGGTCTCCATATTATAAAAAGGATATAGTGACACCAAAGAAGGTGCAAAAAGATTTACTAGATTTGTAGTGTTGTAGTGTTTTCAAATTGCAATTGCATTGTGCTTTATGTGCACTTGGGGCTGCTGTAGAACATACATGCTAGTAAAGGGAAAGTGAAAGCAAAACATAGAATAAAGAAGGGCAAGTACGACATCATGAAGCCACAAGGCTGAAATGGGCATAGTCGTGGCCATAGGCATTCTTGTGAAGGGGCTCAACCCTTCAAACTGATGGCCCTACCAGCTCTGGGCCTTCATTTTTATGAATCTCTCTGAAGCCTTGTGATCATGCCTCCATTTTGAGGCACTCTTTCACTTTCCATCTGTCTCAGCAGCATTCACCTCTCCAGTGGGGCTGTTGGCTGGCCAGTCCTGCGGGCCCTCCAGCATCTGTGTCCCACCCACCGTCCTTAATTGGAGGGCGAATGAAGAGGCAGCCTGTTAATTGGCCACCTACCATAAGATTGCACTACATGAGTGGGATTGGGTCTGCAAATGGTCTCGTGCTTGAAATTTTTTTAAGATTCCACCCATAGGAATAGCACAATAAGGCAGATAGTGATCTCCAAGGTTCTCCAATATAGCACTGGAAGCCTTGGTAGAAGAGGTGGACAAGAGGAAAGAACTCCTCTATCCAGAGGGGTTCATGAAGGCCTTCGGACAAACTCTGAGAAGGCAATGGGGCAAAGATAGCCTTGAAGCTCAATGCCAGGAGTGCAGTATGGAATACCTTTGTAAAACGGGCATTGCCAGGATCATCCAACAAAGATGGAAAGTGGAATCTTAAAGACATACTGCATGATAGTGTCCTTTCATTGTCAAAAAATGATAAACTAGAATAGAAGGTTAAAAATACTATTTGGAAATTAGATCTATTTAAAAGTTCAATGCAAAACAGCTTGTAGGAACAAACACAAAATTTTATGTTTTATAAATAGGAGCATCAAATTCAGAAGCAGTGAGGTAATGTTAAATATATACAAATCATTGGTTAGGCTGCTGAAGAAATTCACTACGATAATACCTGGAATTGGATGCTTTCATTATTAGGAGACACTTGAGAAAATATGAATCTTTTCAATACAAGAGATAAATTTAAGTGAATATCTGACAGAGATAGTCAAAACTATGATGAGTTTCGATAAGATAAATTGGGAAAAATATTTCCACTGGTCAGTAAGTCATTAACTATAGAGCATTAATTTGTGATTGTCACCAAAAGTATTAAAGCAGCGAATGGAAGATTTTATTTTTCCTTTTAAGCAGGCCTTGGATGTTGTGTAACCTGCTGGTCTGAAGGTTTTTGCTGGCACACCAGCACTTTATCTGAAAATACAGAAACAACGTGGCCAGTCTTGGTCAGTGTAGGGCTACATCAATAAGGCCCTTTGTAGCTGAACTGAACTAACTCTCCTTGTGTGGATGCTGCCATATTCCCTCCACTCTCTACAACTGCTCCAGTTGCCACAAGTGCTTATGTACCAATTATTGGGGCCATTAAGGCATTTAATAGGTACTGAACTGTACCCATGAAGTTTTAATTAACATGAGTGACAAAACTGTCTGAAATTTATACTTCTGCTGCCGAGATCGGCGGTGGACGAAAACAATGGCAGTCCGCCTGCGCGGGCCGCACCTCGCGGAGCCACCACGATATTAAATGTGGCGGCTCATTTAAATAAACAGGGAGGACCACCCCCCGCCCCCCCTCGATGACGTGGAGGGAGTGGGCAGTCTGTCCCCGGCAATGGCGTCAGCTGCCTTTGCGCAGGCGCTGACACCATTTTTAAAGGGCTTCAACTGCTATTGTTAAATTTAAATATTTAAAAAAGAATTTATTTAAAAAATGAAACAAATTTATCCTACCCCTGTCCCACGGCCCACAATAACCATAGAATTAATTTCTTGCCCTCTCCCCCCCAGAACACTTACCTTGTCTACCTGACCTTCCCCCCACAAAGTGCATAAACTCTACATTATAACCCTTTCCACTATCCTCTACACCAATGAGATGATTTTGATCCTGCTCCCCCCACTCCTGCACTGAAAAACTTACCTTCTCCCCACCAGTGTTCCACCTTAGTTCCCTGGGCAGGAATCAAAGGCGCGGGAGTGCCAGCCATCAGCATGAATATCGCACTGGGACAGATGGCGGGAGTGTGAAGGTAATTCATTTGCTTATTTAAATTTATTTAAATATTTAAATTGGGCTCCCGTCGCTGAGTGGTAGGGGGCCAAAACGAAGCCTCGCTGCCACCGGCAATACTGGGCCAGGCAGTCCCGGCATCGAGGTCCGTGATGGGCCTCTCCCGGAGGTCTTTTCCACACGACCACCCCCCCCCTCCCCACAACTGCCATGATCCTCGACGTCGGGGGGGGCGTTGTAGAATTTAGCCCAAGGAGTTAAAATATCATCCAGCAGAGGGCATGGGCCGCATCAGGGTTCTGTTGAAAGCTGCTAATTTTTTTCATTAGCACAGCTACCAGCAACAGCTTCAAAAGTGGGTGTTATTTCTGTACACAAGGTACATTACATTCTCTGATCAGTCACCCAGGCGATTAATCCTGAACACTATGTGGTGTCATGAAGGTGCTTTCATTACTAATATTTTTTGAGGACTTGTATTTAAAAGATGGTGAAAATTGGTTCATTTGAAAGACTGAGCAGATGTCTGGATTTGTTTTTTTTTAAACGGTTACTGGAAGGACACTTTGAATTAAAAAAAAACACTTACTGGCTTTTTGATTTGGCTTGGCCTGTCTGAATGCTCAGTTGGTGTGTATCCTGCTAAGTGAGAAGACACTCAACTCATCCTTTTCCACCTGTTTTGGAAAATCTTCTGAGAATCCAGTGTGATAGCTGAAACCACTCATGTAGTAATTCTCCTGAAAAGCCTGCAAGACTTCTCCTCAATGTCTCCTGAACAGAGCTGCTCCAGAAAGATCCTAGTGACAGCCGTCTACGTGTATCCGGACGCCAGACCAAAGGCCATCTGGAACATTCCATATCTTTTTCTTCAAGAATGACAATAACTTGACCAAAGTATTTTTTAAAAGTTGATCTCTACAGAGCCAGTTTTTTTCATTTTTCTTTATTTTTTTCTCCCTTTAACAGTATGTGTGTCTGTGTGTTAGGTTATTTTGGAAGGGTACATATTTATACTTTCATATTTCAAACTGTGTGTTAATAAGCTTTGCATCTTTATTGAATAAGTCTTGTTGAATAATAAATCAATAATTTTGCTGTTTATTAAAGAAATCTAGTTGGTGGATTTTTTAAATTCTGGAACTAATATAGATAAAGTATATAATTGGCCGTATCTGTATCTGGGTAAAATATTTAAACATATGTTGTGACCAGTGGAGTAGTGGAACTAGAGAAAGACAGTGCATTCCTCCAACCTCGGTCCTAACAGTGCAGTTCTCAAATAGGGTGTAGCTATCGGCTGCCCATCCCAGCGGTGGGATAATACAATTCAGCCCACATTCTCTGTACTGGTTTGTTGACCATTACATTGTTCACAAGAATATGCCCTGGCTTTCTTTGACTCACATTTCTATTATGTCCTGATCAAAGTTCAGGTGAACTGTAGCAAAAGCTTAACAATTTCTTATAGTCCTTGTTTATAAACAGATGTTACAAAAACGACAGCCCATTGCTTAAGGGATGTCTAGGAGAGGGATTACAGCCAAGCTGAATGCTTCTCCTGAGCATTTAGCATGCTTGTTCCCAAGGTAACTCACATCACGTTTCTCAAATGTCTCCACACTGACTTTACAAGACCACACAGCAGCCATGGTAAGTATACCATCTGTTGGGGTAATCAAGGTTAACAGACGGACATTAAGTAAACATTTTGCTACTAATTATAAACATATTACTAATAGATGGCAGCTATTTTCAGCCACTTGTCTTATTAGCAGTGACAATGCGAATTAATTAAAGCCAACTCACAGACTGAAGAGGTTTTCTCAAAGCCAATGGCCTGGATTTTGTGTTCAAAATCATGGTGAGGCTATCATTTCCCACCGTTATTATGGAGTAAACCAGGTATGAGCCTCCTGAGGCCACACATACATGGTTAAATATGGAAATCCGGAAGTTCCTGTCCAAGTTGTTCTGCTCATCCTGAAGCTCTGCTACACTGATAGCTCACCAATAGGTTCAGCATTAAAATACATAAAGAACATTAGGATACTCACTAACGTAGTAAAAGGATGGTAAAAGGTTAATACCTAAGACAGTGAGAGTGACCCTTCCCACTGTATGAGCGATGATATAACAGTCACACGACATAGACTTGAGAAGAAGAAGGTATAGCAATATGAAGGATACTAGCTTAGGTAGCTTGCTGAGAGTGTATATAGTAATTGTAAATAATAGTTGTAAGTTAACTTTTACCAGAGTCTAAGACTTTCTCTAGATTGCCTGAAATGCTACTAATACAAACACAACAACACAACATAGTTGCAATGGTGAAAGTGACCAGGAGAATTTGAAGATCTCCTTATCTTTTGAAGAAACACCAGGGAAACAACAGAGAAATTTAAAGATAAATACTGGCTGGTACAGCAAGAAAACTACTTACTTACAGAAGAGGCTGTGAAGAGCTCTGTCACCACTCAGACAACACTACAGCAGTGTGAGGCTCTGTGTCAGTACTTCCAGCACGTCCAGTGGTCGGGTCCGAGGCCTCATGCCGGGTAACGATCCAGGATCGGTGAGACAGTGAAACTGGCCATTTATTCAAATGGCGCACTGGGGGAATAAAACGGGTGCAGAATGCGATCTCAGTTGAATCGGCGACTAGGGAGGTGAGTATACAGTTGGCAGCCATTGCTCAGCCTTGCCGGGGAGAAAAAGCGTGGTAATCATTGGAAACATGGGAAAAATCGGGGAGCATGGGAAAGCCCTGAACAGAAAGCGAACACATCAAGACAAGCCTGAAAAATTTTAAATTAAAGGGGAACACCCTAGCAAAGCCTAACAAACAAAAAGAAGCAATATGGATCCAAAATTGGGAGTGCCTGAGAGTTTCCAGAATCAAGAAGGGCTCAATCAGATCCAAAATTGGCTCGTATGGAAAAAAAGGTTCTTAATGTTCAGAATTGCTTCTCAACTCCATATCAAATCTGAAGTGGAGCAAGTGAACAACCTCCTGTATTCAGTAGGAGTGACAGTGCATGATGTAATTGTCCGACAACGGATCAATGAGGCTACCAATAAATTCAACATGGTACTCCAAGCCTTTGATAAATATTTTAATCCCCATAGTAATAAAACCTTGGAAAAAGGCAAATTTAATAAGTGTGTATAGATGATTGATGAATCTGTAGACTCCGATATTAATGACCTTTATAGATTGGCAGAAGGTTGTGAATACGGCGAATTAAAGGCAGATCTAATCAGAGACAGGATAGTAACTGGCATAGCGGATGAATCCTTGTCAGACCTGTTACAATCCAAGTAAGACCTTACACAGGAAAAGGCCATTCAAATTGTAAGACAGGTTAAAGTTTGCAAACAGAATAGGGACATCGTACAAGCTGAAGACAAGCCATGGATGAGAAGGAGTCCAATGCCCGTCCAACTGGTTAAGCCAAAGCCAGAGAAACACTTTATGGAACAGAGAAAACAGAAGGTGCATGAAATAGTAAACCTTGCCAACAATGTGAAGCCAGGAAGACCCACAGATGAAAGCAGTGCCCAGCAAGTAAAGCTGAGTGTTTTAAGTGTGGAAAAACTGGACACAATGGAAAGATGTGCCAAAGTAACATTTCTTTGCTTAAAGGTATAAAGCAGAAGACCTTCACACAAAGAGCAGTGAATCAAGTACAGCAGTACCCACAACAGAAAGAACCAGGAGAATTCTTGGGAGTAATCAGTAATCCAGGCCAAGATTTCTGGACAGCAGACATCTCTGTGAATGGACATCTGACGAATTTTAAGCTTGACATAGGGGCTAGCATCACGGTATTGTCTGACCAAGAGCCTTTGGTGAAGAGACATTACCTGCAACTGACAGATATACAGTTGCATGGTCCTGATGGGACACAACTGCAAGTTAAGGGCAAACTCTAAGCAACATTTCAGCATAGAGGCAGACAACTGGTAGAGACCTTATACATCTTACACAATCAAGAATATTCTTTACTGAGCAGTAATGCATGCTTGGAACTGCAGTTGATTGAAAAGATTTCATCTCAGATTAATGAGGTACACATATGGAACTGTATATGTCTAAGGGAAGTTCCAGTCATCAGCTGATGCGTTATCAAGGGTAACTGTAGATCATCCATCACAGGAAGATGCGAATTTCATATGTGACATGGAGTCATACTCACAGCACACAGCACTAAGTTGGCCAGCATGCACACAGAAGTTGCGAGAAATATGGCAAACACAGAAGAATGATGAAGATTGCATTGACATTTGACAATATTGTACACATGGGTGGCCACAAGGAAGTCCAGGAGGGAGAACAATGAAGACATTCTGTGAGTATAGGAAATACTTTACCATAATTGACGAGTTATCAGTTTACAACAACAGAATTGTTATTCCTACTTCAATGAGATCTGATATCTTAGATCAATTACACCAAGGCCATTTGGGTATAACAAAGTGCAAAGCGAGAGCACAATCTTTGGTATGGTGGCTTGGGATATCTAAGGATATTGAGACCATGATCAACAACTGTCAGACATGCGTTATACAGAGGCCAGGACAGCGTGACCCACTGTTGACTACCCAATTTCAAACTAGACCTTGGCAAAGGCTAGGCATGGATTTACTCATGTTTGGTGGGAAGTCATATATCATCATTCTCAACTATTTTTCCAGGTGTATAAAAGTCAGATGATAACATTCTATGACCATCAGTATCCTTATGGACATGTTTGTGACACATGGGATTCTGGATGAAATATTGGCTGGAATTTCACGCCACCCCAACGAGCGGTTTGGTGGCTGTGGTGGCGGGGGGGGGGGGCGAGGTTAGCATAAAATGGAGTGGGAGGCACCGGGAGACCTTCCCAACCTGCTCCCACCTCCGCCACCACTTTACGCAGGGCAGCAGTGGCGAAAAGCGGCCTGCTCGCCCCAGGCAATCAAGGCCCTTAAGAGGCCACTTAACGGTCACTTAAGGGCCTTCGCCTGCTTCCACGAGGATTTTATGCATGGCAAGCGGGCGTCCTGGAGCCGGGAGAACCCGCCCAATGAAACTAGGCAGCTCTCGAATGTCCCAGGGGCTGCTGTCATTTTTGGGCACCCTGTGCCCAATGGAGGGCCACCCTCACTACCCCAACCACCCTCAACACCCAACACGACCCCCTTCCCCACAATCGACCATCCTTGCCTTGCCGGGGCCTGGACGATTACCCCCGGCGAGGCAACCAAACCTTACCTGGCTCTCGACTCCCAGGCGTCTTCTCTTCATGCTGGGCTGCAGTGCCAGTAGTGGCCACCGTTCCTGGTGGCGCTGTTGGACTAAGAGCTGCTGGCCTGCTGATTGGCTGGCAGCTCTATTAGGCAGGACTTCCTACCTCAAGCAGGTGGAAGTCCCACCTCACACCAATCGAAGCCCGGGGACCCTCAAAATATGGGTTGGCTCCCCAGGTGAGGCGGAAGCGTGCTCGCCACTGACTTTTCAGTCGGTGGCTGGCTCCTGTCCACCTACCATAGAATTCTGGCCAATATCAGACAACGGACCACAGTTCACAAACAAATGTTTTACCCAGTTTGCCATGAAGATGGACTTTCAGCATCTTACGAGCTCACCGAGGTATCCACAGTCCACTGGTGAGGCAGACCGAGGTGCAAGAACCATAAAATCCTTACTCAAGCGAAATTAAGATCTTCCTACCTCACTCCTAGTTTATCGTTCAACGCCACTGTTGTGCGGATTATCACCAGTGGAATTACTAATGAGAAGGAAGTTAAGAACACAGCTTCCAGTATTGCCTTAACGAATAATACATGGATTGGAGTCCCAAGATTACAAGAAACCAAGGATTACAATAGCAGATTTCGAGTGAGAAGCCTACCCAAATTAAACAATGGTCAAAAAGTTTGGATATGTGACCTGTAACGAGAAGGTACAGTAATCCATAAACATGAGGACAATCAGCGATCATATGTTACACGAATGGATGAAGGGAACATATGAGGGGATTAGAGGATTATCATCCCTACTCCACAAAAGCAACAGCCAATAATCCAATTGCAAGATCCAAATGAAGAGGAATAAACCCAAACCGAACTGAATACTACAACCCATAGAAACAAAAAACCAAATCAGCAACCCGGACTTCCTACGAAGCCTACTGATTGTCATAGACAGTTTATAATCAGATCGAGGCAAACTTCCAATGAGATTGAATCTGTAAAGTCAGAGACTTGGGGGGGGTGGTGGGGGGTGCGGTTGCTGGTTGGCGAGGGCATAGTAGAGTGAGAGTAGTTGAGAAGTCATAAATGTACATATGTTTGGAAAAATGTTGGATGAAGACTTGGGAAGAGATGTAGTATAAGGTTGTAAAGGGTTAATACCAAAAACAGTAAGAGAGACCCTTCCCACTGTACGAGCGATGATGTAACAGTCACATGAGATAGGCTTGAGAAGAAGAAGGTATAGCAGTACGAAGGATGCTAGCTTTGGTGGCTTGCCGAGAGTGCATATAGTAACTGTAAATAATAGAGTTGTTTGTTAACCTTTTTTGGAGTCTAAGATTTTCTCTAGAATGCCCAACAACACTACTAATGCAAAACTAACAACGCAACAAATAATTATCCAATAGATTCACAAGATAAAGTTAGAGCTTGTGCATTTAGGTGTAAGTGATTTTTTAATGGCATAATAAGTCTTAATTACGACCAAACAATGTCACCAGCTCTGAAAATCAAAGTGTGGAGTATCATTCCTTCAGAAATTTAATTACTGTTGGAGTTTTTTAAAAATTCAAATAAACATGTTTCTTTTTGCTTTTTATTTTTGTCTGTTTTATCTCTCTTCAGCCTACTTTATTTTTTTCTCCTTATTTTACTTTTTCTACATTATTTGACATTGAATAAAATTATCTTAATTTATACTTCCTGGTTTAGACTCTGCTTGTCTCAGTCATGATTCTTCAATCTGATTGGTTGAACAGACATGCCCTTTCTTGCCCTGCTCACAGATCATCTGTAGAGAGTGCTGCTCTGAAACAGGGAGCCACCGCCATATATAGCACAGCACCTCACTTACATGTCCAGGGCAGAAGGCCCATTTCCAATGGCGTAGAGGGGGTTGGTACTCCGTCTCCAGCAACGACATTCAGCGCCACAGGGCAGGCACCAACGCCATTTTTAAAGGGCTTCAGGCCCTTCCAAATCATTTACATTTTTAAGGTTATAGGGGAGAGAAAATTAAAGTTAAAAATTTATTCAAAGTTTCAATCCCCTCTTCCAACCCCCCCATGACTAATCAATTTATTAATTGTCCCCTCCCCCCAAAAAAACTAATCCCGTGATCCCGATCTTCCCCCCCCAAAGTTTAAAATCTTTAACCTTTAAACCCTTCCCACCATTCCCTCCTTCAATCACTTTAGTTTTCCCTGTTCCCCCTCTCCTGCCCTTAAATATGAAATGGTCCTCCCTCCCAACCAGTGTTCCGCCTCGGATCTCCGAACGGAGATCTGAAGGTGCGTGAGTTCTGGCAACTGGCCAGAATATCGCAGCGGGACAGCCATCGCGACGAGGTAAGTATTTATTCCTTTATTTAAATAAATTAAAATATTTTAATTAGGCCCCGGCCACCGAGCAGCGGGGAAGGGGCGCCACATGGCCTCACCACCACTGGTAATATGGGGCAGGGACTTCCCAGCATCGAGGCCCTTTGTGGGCCTCTCCCGGAAGTATTTTCTGGGCCCCATGTCATGACCCCCCCGACATCGGGGGGCTAGTAAAATCCAGCCCATGATCTCTAAATCCATAAGTTGCCATTCAAAAGCCCACAAAAAAAGTCTGTGGGTGGATGAGAGCACATTAGTGGGCAAGTGCCATTCCTTTGCCACTATCTGAAAAAGCTGGGCCAATATAAAGTACAAAACAGCCCAAATTTTCAGAAAGGGTGCTAACCCTGGAGGAGTTAGGACAAGATATGATTGGTCACTCTAGCACTGACCCCACCAAGATTTCCAGGGTCAGCTTAATTATAACATTGAGGGTGCGTTCCAGGTGTTGCAAGTTGGCTGCTTGGGAGTGAGTCATTCTTCTGCAGGATTTAAATATCTGCTGTAGCATAACATGAAAGAAAGACCGAAAGAAAAGAATGATCTAATTTATATAGTTACTGTCATGACCCCAAGGCATCCCGAAGTGCTTTGCAGCCCATTAAATACTTCTGAACTGCAGTTACTGATGTGCTGTTGGAAACATGGCAGCCAATTTACATTCAGCAAGCTCTCACTTTTCATGATCTTTTTAAAGGGAAGCTCATAACTGAAAGATACTGTCAACTGGTGGTTCGTTTCTTGCTTGTCATCCAATTGCACTCCACATCATCCGTCAGCAAAGTTGATTGACAAGTCTCATGCTACTGAAAGCCATGTGTGATCTCTATTTATCAGCAACCAAATTTAATTTTTCCCCTTCTCCTCCACATGTGCCCAACCAAGAAGAAGCAGAGGACAAAGAAGGATGCTTCCAGCCCTATGATGATCAGTGTGAAACATAATGCAAAAAGAAATCTACGGCATTATCAGAAGCACTGAAAATACCAGTGGAGGACAAAATTACCGCCTGTTATCTATACTATCCATAACTCCTTTAGAAACACCTACAGACATTCTGCACTGCCTTTTCCTCCATTATCCCATTCAAAATTGATTGGGATAGTGTCAAAAACAATGACAATGAAAACAATGAAACAAGAAAAGAGTTAACAACATGAGCGTTGGTCCTTTAGAAAGTGAGTCTGGGGAATTAGTAAGGGAAAATAAGGAGATGGCAGCGGAATTAAACAGGTATTTTGCATCGGTCTTCACCATAGAGGATACAAGTTACATCCCAGAAATAGCTGTAAATCAGAAAATGGAAGGGAGGGAGGAACAAGAAAATTACAATCACCAGGGAAGTGGTACTGTGTAAATTGTTGGAGCTGCAGGCTGACAAGTCTTCGGGTCCTGATGGACTTCATCCAAGCGTCCTAAAAGAAGTAGCTAGTGAGATAGTTGTATGTTGGTTTTAATTTTCCAGAATTCCCTAGATTCAGGGAAGGTTACACTAGATTGGAAAATAGCGAATGTAACTTGTTTATTCAAAAAGGGAGGGAGACAGAAAGCAGAAAACTACAGGCCAGTTAGCTTACCATCTGTTATCGGGAAAATGTTAGAAGCTATTGTTAAAGACATTATAGCAGGGCACTTAGAAAACTTCAAGGTAATCAGGCAGAGTCAACATGGTTTTATGAAAGGCAAATCATGTTTAACCAATTTATTGGAGTTCTTTGAAGAAGTTACATGTGCTGTGGATAAAAGGCAACCGGTGGATGTACTGTACTTAGATTTCCAGAAGGCATTTGATATGGTGCCACATCAAAGATTATTGCAGAAAATAAAAATTCATGGTGTAGGGGGTAACATATTGGCATGGATAGAAGATTAGCTAGCTAACAGGAAACAGAGAGTAGGAATAAATGGGACATTTTCTGGTTGGAAAGATGTAACGAGCGGTGTGCCACAGGGATCTGTGCTGGGGTCTCAACTTTTTACAATTTATATGAATGACTTAGATGAAGGCACCGAAGTTATGGTTACTAAATTTGTTGATGACACAAAGAGAGGTAGGAAAGTAAGTTGTGAAGAGGACATAAGGAGGCTACAAAGGGATATAGATAGATTAAATGAATGGGCAAAGATCTGGCAAATGGAGTATAATGTGGGAAAATGTGAAATTGTCCATTTTGGCAGGAAGAATAAAAAAGAAGCATTTTATCTAAATGGTGAGAGATTGCAGAGTTCTGAGATGCAGTGGGACCTGGATGTCCTGGTGCATTAATTGCAAAAGGTTAGTATGCAAGTACCACAAGTAATTAGGAAAGCTAATAGAATGTTATCGTTTATTGCACAGAAATTGAATACAAAAGTAGGGAGGTTATGCTTCATTTATGCAGGACATTGGTGAGACCACATCTGGAGTACTGTGTACAGTATTGGTCTCCTTACTTAAGGAAGGATATAAATGCATTAGAAGCAGTTCAGAGAAGGTTTACTAGACTAATACCTGGAATGAGTGGGTTGTCTTATGAGGAAAGGTTGGACAGGCTAGGCTTGTATCCACTTGAGTTTAGAAGAGTAAGAGGTGATTTGATTGAAACATATAAGTTTCTGAGGGGTCTTGACAGGGTGGATGTAGAAAGGATGTTTCCTCTTGTGGGAGAATCTAGAACTAGGGGTCACTGTTTAAAAAAGAGGGTCATGAGTCTTTGAAACTCTCTTCCTCAAAAGGTGACGGAACCAGAGTCTTTGAATATTTTTAAGGCAGAGGTAGATAGATTCTTGTTAAACAAAGGGCTGAAAGGTTATTGGCGGTAGGCAGGAATGTGAAGTTGAGGTTACAATCAGATCAGCCATAATCTTGTTGAATGGCGGAGCAGGCTCGAGTGGCCAAGTGGCCTGCTCCTGCTCCTAATTCGTATGTTCGTATGGTGAATGTTGGGTGGCAAGTCCTATTGCCACCTATCCATCTCAAGTAAATTTTCTTCCACCCGCATCAATCAGTTATGCCACTCCACACCTTTCCTTACCTGCTTACTGTTGCTATCTGGAACCACAAAGAAAAGTTTGTCAGAAGCGAAGGGTAGGTCTCAAAAGTCACTAAATAGAGTTTGAGAGTTGAGTGGTGGCCTCCTCTCCTTCCATTTTACCCCAGTCTCTCACCCTGATCTCTCACTCTAATCTGGAGCTCCTCTGTCCCTTTTAAATATTCTCCACCTCCTGGGCTGTGTGTGCATGCATGTGAATATGGACAAATGCTTGGTGTGCAATTTTCCATTTGAGCACAGTGCACAACATGATCAATTTTATGAACCCATGTCCACCGCACGTATTAAGATTTCCTGATGTCAGTTGCCGATGGACAAAGATCTCCACCAACAGTGCAAATTAAGAATATTGGTGTCAACTCGCACCAGAAACGAAAAGGTGATAAGCTGTACTTGTTACATGGGCTGCAGGGGGCAGTCAAGTGGCATCAATTGATTCTCTTCCTCAACCTCTATTCGACAGTCTTTCTCTCAGTAACTCCCCTTTTTCGTATTTAGCTTTCTCTCTTTACAGTCTATCTGACCAAAATGCAAATAATGCGATTTCTTATTGAAGAAGCAGCA
This sequence comes from Heterodontus francisci, assembly GCF_036365525.1. NCBI lineage: Eukaryota > Metazoa > Chordata > Chondrichthyes > Heterodontiformes > Heterodontidae > Heterodontus > Heterodontus francisci. The sequence goes on along the minus strand of NC_090375.1, from coordinate 78,740,381 downwards.
CTTACATCAGCACCTACAAAGATAGAGAATTCCTAAGATGAAAGCTTACTACAGACCCTATAAATTAGAGCTTTCACAATCATGATTAATATTTGGATTGCCCTCCTCCCATAGTGATCTCCTGCTCTTCAAAAAGATAAAGGAAAAGAAATGCTGGGATACCAACACATCTACCACTTACCAAAATCTGTCTCCATTTTGTAAAGCTTGTGCATTCTCTATGTAACAGATACACTTGTATTCTTGTACAGTATGAAAGTAATTGTACCCTTAGTACAATTGCAGAAAAGACAGAAAATGCTGGAAATACTCAGCAGGTCTGGCAGCATTTGTGAAGAGAAAAACTAAGTTAAAGTTTCAGGTCTGTGACCTTTCATTAAGGTCACAGACCTGAAACATTAACTCTACTTCTCTCTCCATAGACACTGCCAGACCTGCTGAGTATTTCCAGCATTTTTTGCTTTTATTTCAGCTTTCCAGCATGCGCAGTATTTTGCTTTTGCAAAAAACAAACACATGCATTTAGCAGCGGGAGTTGTACTTGCTGGCGGAAATTTGGCAGAATGAGGTTTCTGGCTACCCAGACATTATGATCCAGAAGCCATTCCAAGACCCAAGGAGAGGGATATCTACTTGATTAGTGTGGAGCACAGATACCTGCAAGGACACCATCAGCAGTGCCCGCCTCACAAAGCCACCCAATATTGGAATGGTTCCATGCCACATTGAGGGCAGAAGGGCTCAATGAACAAAGTAGTTATTTTTTCTTTGGCTTTCAAAGTTGACGAGGTGTCTGTTTCAGAAGGAGATCAAATACTTTTGGCTTCTAAATATTTGCAGTCTTTAGTGGGTCCTCAGCAGAATTCATTCCACATTCAGCTTGTCATCATTGTATTCTGTCATCACACGCTTCCCATTCACAAGACTACCAGGATGAATGGGTTAGTCATTGATATATATATATATATATATATATATATAATATATAAAAACAAAGTGATTACTGACAACACAGCCGGCAGCTTACGTCATCCGTTTGTGCACATGCGCAGATTGGTTCCTACCCTCTGCGCATGCGCTGCGTTCCGCAGTGCCAGGACTGATTGGCGCATGCGCAGATGACGTCATCGCGTAATGTGGGCATGTGGGGTTGGCACATACGCAGATGACGTTGTCGTAACGCGGGCAGATGATGGGGGGATCCAGGCCGGAGAGAGCAGGGGTGGAGAGGGGTGGGGGAAGTGGGGGTCTGGGGAGTGGGGGGAGAGGGTGTCCGGGGAATGGGGAGAGAGCAGGGGTGAGGGGAGAGGGGGTCTGGGGAGCGGGTGCAGGGAGAGCGCTGCTGAAGACCTTGCTGGTGGCTGGTGCGCTCTCCTCCTTCCCCCGCCGCCTGCTCCCCCACCGCCCGCCCGCTCGCTCACAGCCCCCGGCCTGCTCGCTCATAGCCCTCGGTCCACTTGCTCACAGCCCCCGGCCCGCTCGGTCATCGCCCGCTTGCGACACCCCCGACCACTGGCTCACTCACCCACCCGCTCGTTGTCTCCCCTTCCTGGCCCGCTCGCTCCCTCCCCTCCCCGGCCCGCTCGCTCCCTCCCCTCCCCCACCTGCTCACTCCCTCCTCTTCGGCCATTGTGTGCTGCCATGTGTTTAGGTTGCCATCGTGTGATTATTTGAGCAGTGCCATCTTTAATCCTGGCAGCTGCTTGACGTCGCAGACTGTGACGTTTTAGTGGCACAGGCTGCATTTGCGCATGTGCCATTGCAGCGCCACCTAGTGTTGGCGTTGTCAGCAAACGCAGCCATATAAAAAATACCACTTGAATAGCATTGCTGTGAGCATACTACCTAGTGGGACCCCATTCAGCTGCCTATGCTATTGATTATCTTTCACTGTATTATTCTTTGCAAAAATGGGGATTCGCTCATGAAGCTTGGACGAGCGTTTTCGTCATGTTAAAAACCTTCTGCACAAGTATGCAGTGATTAACGGTTTTATAGGCAGTTGATGGGCCAATAAAGACTCCAGTTATTCAACCTTTTTCAAATTCATCTTCAATATGCTGGGTCAGATTAAGTAGTTGGTTCATGCAGGACTTTCCAGGGTGGCAAGCTGCCTGTTCTGGGATAAATTGTTCCACGTGGTGGGAGAGTTGTTTCAAAATGTTACAAATAAATTACATGTGCGACACACTAGAGAAATTTATCTGATGCTCTTTACCAGGTTTCAAAATTTCATTGCCAACATCATATTTTGGGAATTTAAGCATAATTTGAACAATCGGTCAACTGGTTAAGTGACGTTATGTTCAAGTTTCCGCCCAAACTAATTTGAATAATTAGACATGTAAAATCTTCCATGAACCAACACAATCATTCAGAAAATAGAATGTCATTGTTTTTTCCCTTTGCATTAAAAATATTAATTGATTATTTAAGAGTAGTAACCTGGTGCAGTTTTCTTAACTCAGCTGAAAATGGATTTATCACAAAAAATATGCATTTTTAATAAGTGCCTAGTGCAGCAACTGTGAGGAAGCTGATCTTAAATCACTGAAAGTGACTTAAAAATCTTCACTGAAATATTTACCAGATTCATTGTTGTACACTACTTAGTTTCTAGGTAAATTAATTTCTTTTACGAACATATGAACTAGGAGCAGGAGTAGGTCACTCGGCTCCTCGAGCCTGCTCCGCCATTCAATGGCTGATCTGATTGTAACCTCAACTCCACATTTCAACCTACCCCTGATAACCTTTCACCCCCTTGCTATGTAAGAATATGTAAGAACTTCTAAAACATGCCTTCTACTGCCTGTGCACCTAAGAAAACAGGCTTACTTTGAAGATCCTCCTTGAACAATCGCAAACGGGCACAATCAGTGGAAATGTGCCAGGCTTATTATTCTGACCAAAGAATGTGATCCATTTTGCAGGTGGGGCCAAAGTCAGGTGAATTGATTTTAAAACCAGTTTTAAGTTCAGACTCTTGATTTACATTTGACCTAACTTATGTTTAAATTTCCCTGATCTTTTACTTTGATTCAGCAGATTTCACCTATTTTGCACAGATAAATTTAGTGCAAACTAACAGAAACTGTACCCCAAGATGATTGAATCAACTGATATGGCCCACACCAAGGGTTCCCAACCCTCCTGAAATGACAAGAGTTTTCTTAAATCGGGGGTTCCTCCATCAAGCGTTGCTTCTCGAGTCAGTGAGATCAGTGATTTAAATTTCCCACTGTAGAGCACCTTCTGCTCCATTTTGTGATCACAGAGCCATGCACAGCACTGTTGGGAGGAGACTGCTAGAGAGTTGGTAATTGAAGGTGTAGATATTCAGGAAGTCTCAGCAATCGGTCTCTGAAATGGAAGTTCTCTGAAATGGGAGTGATCTAAAATGGTAATTATTGTGTATTAAGAGTAAAACTAACATGGGGTCTTGACTGGGAGCAGCCATGTTGGAAATTTTATTTATACCTGCCAACAGAGAGGGCAACAGAGAGGCAGTATACAGAAGACAATACAATACAATAAGCCAGTTTAATACAGTATACTACAGGAATGATCTTTGAAATATAGGTTCCCTGCAGTGAAGGGGTCTGAAATGGGGGGGGGCGGAGAGGGGGTTCCCTTGGTTTCCCCTCTTCACTTGCTCATGGGTGGCCTTCTGGTTCTTGGGGAAAAACTAGGAACAAAAGTACTCAACTGCAGGGGATACAAACTTTACAAGATAAATGCAATAATGTTTATAGAAGTCCTGTGATCAGATATTACATGGTCAGATGTCACATAGTCAAAATGCCATGTGATCAACCCTCCTGGAATGCCTCCAGCAGAATTGGCAACCCTACCCATAGCAGCAGAAATCTACAAAATTGAACGTATGCTACAATGTTACAGCAGATCAAGTTGCCCACCAGATACTCCCAAATAAAGAACCTCCAGCCATTGTGCTAAAAGGATCAAATGTGACCTTTTCTAACCCTGGGTATACTAGAACATTTAACATGTCCGCGGTGCAGAAGGCGGAAGCAGGTGCTGACCTCGCTCACATTTCACACTCAACTTCTACCCTGATTGAGCGCTAACTGTCCAATTAGCGTCTCGGTGGCGGATTACTGATCCAAAAAGGCGCGCGTGGGCAGAAAGGCGGGGGCGGGGCTAAAGACAGAAGAAGGTGCTGAAAGCCATTTAAAAGGGCTTCCAGCATATTCAGTGGCTCTGAAAGGGCTGTTTTCATCACTGAGGACAATGGGAGGAGCAAGAGCTGAACGCTAGGCATGTACCTGCCTGAAGGGGAAAGGAGTTGTCATTTCAATTACAGGGGCGGTCCAGTCAATTTCCAGAAATCTACCAGAGACCTTGGAGGACCAGAACACGCTTGTGGCAATGCCAGAAAGAGCCAACCGCATTGCCCCAAGCTTCACAGATGACTCCCTGTACGTCCTCCTCCAGGCAGCTGAGGCAAGGCGGGAGGTCCTCTTCCCAGCAGACAGAAGGAGGAGGCCTCCTCAGGTCACCTAAAAGGCGTAGATGGAGGTTGCAGAGGAGGTAATCAGCCGTGGATTGTGAGGAGGACATGGCTCCAGTGCTGTAAGCAGGTCAATGAGCTTCCCCGCCCTGCCAGGACAAGGGGCATGTCTCAGTCTTTGTTGCATTGTCCTTGTATGGGTGGGTAACCAGGTGGAAGCCATCCATCTGGAGTGATTGTCTGCAGCCCTGTCATGGGCCAGAATTGTGCCAACTGTACACTTGAATGGAAATGGGCACAGAGGCAGCATACAGCACAAGCGATGAGCGGGTGCTCCTTCAAGTCAAGTAACAGAACTGATTGTCATGTGTCTCCACAGGAGGAGGGGGCCCAGAATGCCAGAGATAGGGCACGGATCGGTTGTGGTGTTGCCAATCTATCCATTCTCACCAGTGTGGAGGAGGAGGCATTGTTGCTTGCCGGGGAGGACGGAAGCGGCTTAGTTGCCAATGGTGAGGCTGGAGCACCTGGCCTGGAGGGTGAGATCCCCAGAGTGCAGGCAGGGGTGGGGCTAGCTCAACCAATTAAGGTTGCTCATGAGTTCAAACTCACAGACATGTGGCCACACAGCACTCTATGACATGTCCTTCAGTCCGGAATGTCGCTCACACCTGATCATTCTGTTTTCCCTGCAGGTGAAACACAACAGCGGCCAGGCAACATTTCCAGAACACATCCGTCCACCTCTTGAGGAGGAGGAGGGAACCTCAGAGGGTACAGCGTCACATCCTTTCCCCGCACCAAGCACCAGCTCAGATACAGTCACCTGAGTTGAGCTGGTTGCGTCTTTGGAATTGTGGTCACAACCGAGTGCTAGCACTGCACAAGTGTCAGACCAGCTGCCAGAGGCAGTATCGGCCGAAGCCTCTGACACTTGGAGGCTGAGGGAGGCCAGGCCAGTGCTGAGCTCCATGCTGATGATGAGCCTCTGAGGTCATCCATTCAGTGGGAGATGCTGCAAGTGCATTGTTAGGTGCATGGAGATCTGGCGGAGTTACCAGAGGTGATGCGTGCTCCGACTCGTGAGGGCACAAAATGAACAGCTGCATGCATCTGGGGGCTTCTCTCAGAGCGCTATTGATGCGTGCAGTGACTCCTTGTCCCCTCTGTTAGTGACATTAGCACCTCAGAATGCCAGGATGACAGAGGCTAGTCCTGAGACTGCTCAGGGTCACCTCAACATGCTGGGGCCCTCACCGACTTGGGCAGCCAGAGGACGCCTGCCAAGGTCATCCCAAGCCACGGGGCATCCTGATCAGCCACCTGCCTCTGTCATGGCTAGCGGCGAGGGGTCGTCAACACACGGGAGCACTCGCAAACATTTTAAGAAATCGCATTAAATGCACTTAGGAGTCACTGGTACGAATGGGAATTATGTTAATTTTGCTGTACTGTGCACAAGAATTATTAAATTTCTGACTTGGCTCATTTATATGTCTCAAGTCACTGATGATGTATGAAGTGATCTTTTTCTTCTGCATGAGGTGGAGATTGGGCGAGATGCCACATTAGGCCATGGTGTGTTAGATGGAAAGGTTGCAGCTGAGATTAGCACCTGCAGGTGAGTGCTGTTGCACTTCCAACTGATGTGAATTCCTGAATTCAGATTGACATGTCAGTCGCTGGCAGACTTCATGGGTCATGAGCCTCTGATCAGGAGAAACAGCTGAGGATTAGAGCCTCCCGAGCCTCCCTTGCATCCAACTCCTGTAAACCTCCAACTGCTTCCCCGGACGTTCAGGTGGCTGCACCCCCTCCTCCTCTTCCTCCTCAACCCCTTCACCCTCCTCGTCTGAGGATGTCTTGTACTGAACCAAGTCCTCATCATCCAGGGCCTCCTCCCTCTGCAGAACCAGGTAATATAAGGTGCAGCAGATGACAGCAATGTGAGACACCCTTGCTGGCAGATACTGAAGGGCACCACCTGAACGATCCAGGCACCTTCAATCTCATCTTCAGAAGATCTATGGTCTGCTCAATGATCACTCTGGCGGTCACATGGCTCACATTGTAATGTTCCTCTGCTTCATTCCTTGGGTGGCTCACAGGTGTCATCAGCCATGTCTTCAGTGGGTAACCCTTGTCACCAAGTATCCATCCTTACAGGCACTCGGGGTCGGGGGGTGCTGAATAGAGCTGGCACCTGGGAGTTCTGGAGAATGAATGCGTCGTGACTGTTTCCTGGATAATGAGCACACACCTGCAATATACACTTATGGTGGTCACAGACAAGTTGCACATTCATTGAATGAAACCCCTTTCGATTTAGGAAGGCCCCTGACAGACCTGCAGGAGCTCTGATGGCCATGTCTGATGACCAGACATCAAGTCTGGAACTTGATGAAATAGTTGGCATGCCTGAATATGGCATCAGTTACCACCTTTATGCAGTGGTGCGTTGATGACTGTGAGACTCTGCACATGTCTCCTGTGGAAGCTTGGAATAAGCCTGATGCATAGAAGTTCAGAGCAACTGTGACCTTTAGTGTGACCAGAATTGGATGGCCATCACGCAGTTGGAGCTGACCTCTGCTGCCATCATCTCACACAGAGATGTGACGGTCTCTCTAGATAGGCACAGTCTTCTCCGGCACTAGTGCTCTGACATCTGCAGAAAGCACAACCGCAGGTGGTACACCCTGCCTACTGGGTAGACTCACCTTCCCACAGGTGTTTGCTCCGGCGCACTCTGTGGTCTTCTGCCCCTCCCCCATTACTACGCTGTAGTTGGCCAGCAGGTCGCTGATTTCCTGGCAACTTGTACTCCTGTCCCTCCTTGTGGCGTTCTCTTCCTCACTAGAGGAGCCACCTCCAGAGTGGACAATGCCCATGGCTGCAGTATCCCAAAGATGTAATGAGGACAGCTATTTGCTGCCTGCTGCAATCTCCCTCCCCTGCACAGAATAAATCACTGATACAGTGGCCCTACCAGGAGTTTAATTCACTCAGGTGAACCCTGCAGAGCCAGCAATATCAACCCGACCTTGCAATCAATACATAAATCAAACAGAAAGAAATGAAAAATACAGTACCTCCAACTCATTCACAGACACACTGGTTGCCGCTCTTTTAAAGCTGTTGGGTTCCCAACCCTGACTTTGACCCGTTTTCCAAATGTAAAATTTAGCGGCCGATGTAAAATAGCTGTCAATTTGATTTTCAACTACTTCAGTTGGCCCTTAATTGATGTAAATTGGACGGCGAGTGGTGCCTTCATCACGCCTGCCGTCCGACCTGTGTAAGATGGGGATTGGGTATAATGTTGTTGGGGACACGACCCGATGTCAGCGACGCCATTTTTCGGTTCGGTCGCCTTGGAGGACGCCAGATTTGAGCGGGTACAATTCTGGCCATTAAAGAATAATTCTCTAATATCTCTCACAGTGCAGTTGGGGGCTTGATTTAAATTTAACACTACAGGCCAAGTTTCCCAGGGCTTGGGAAACCCAGCAGCAAAATGACACAGGAGCTGCTAGCTGCAGAATGTAAGTGCGTTTGAGATCACTGCTAGAGTAGGAGAGCTCTCCTCAGTCCTTCAAGCAAACCTTCTACTGAAGGCAGCTGACCCCACTGCCCCCAAACTGTGAGGCCAAGCCTTCTGCCCCGCAATCTCTCCCTTCCTCTCTCCCTCTCTACCGCCTGATTGACAGTCTGACTCCCCACGATCTTCCCCACGATCTTTCTGTGCTTCCTGAATGGTTAGCCGAGCACCCCTTTCTGCTCTACAATCTATCCCTCACACCCTCCTTCCTCCCTGCGATCTTTCCCAATTGCCAGGGACTGTCTCCAACCATCACCAGCTGTGACCTTCTGCTATTGGCTTTCCCACCTGGCAGCTGGCCAGTCTGTCAATGTGGCCAGCTGCTGGATGGCAAACGGAATAAAAATGATCATGAGGTCCTGTCATTAAATTCCGGGTTCTCGTCTCCACCATAACCCCAGTCCCCCATTCCCTCCCCACCTCCACATAAATACAGTGACCTTTGTGTTTGATTGCATAAAACATAGAAAGAAAAAATACGAAGGACACCATGACAAAACCAACAGAAATTAATGTAGGAAGTGACTGAATGAAACTAATTCACATAGAGAAAAAAAGTGTTGAACGTTTCTATTGTTATGAAAGTGCTTCCATTTTTAAATATTTTTTGAGGACTTGTGTTTAAAACTGAAAAGATTCCCTGGTTATGATTTTTACAAGGGTCTCTGAGAGGTCTTGTTTGAAAACAACCTTTACTGGAAGTCAGAAATAAAAACAAGAAATGCTGGAAATACTCAGCAGGTCTGGCAGCATCTGTGGAGAGAGAGGCTAGTTCTGAAGAAGGGTCATTGACCTGAAACGTTAACTCTGCTTCTCTCGCCACAGATGCTGCCAGACCTGCTGAGTATTTCCATAATTTATTGTTTTAATTTCAGATCTCCAGCATCCACAGTATTTTGCTTTTGCTTTAATTTACTGGAAGTCACATGCCTCAATAAACAACAGAAACTTTGATGACTTTTTTTTTTATTAGAGATACAGCACTGAAACAGGCCCTTCAGCCCACCGGGTCTGTGCCAAACATCAACCACCCATTTATACTAATCCTACACTAATCCCATATTCCTACCAAACATCCCCACCTGTCCCTATATTTCCCTACCACCTACCTATACTAGTGACAATTTATAATGGTCAATTTACCTATCAACCTGCAAGTCTTTTGGCTTGTGGGAGGAAACCGGAGCACCCGGAGAAAACCCACGCAGACACAGGGAGAACTTGCAAACTCCACACAGGCAGTACCCGGAATCGAACCCGGGTCCCTGGAGCTGTGAGGCTGCGGTGCTAACCACTGCGCCACTGTGCCGCCCTTGGCGACGATGTTTACAAGAGAAATGACATGTCAAGATTTATGGTGCTCAAGAGTGGGTTTCATTTTTCAATATTGTTTTGAGTTAGTTGTAGGTCAGCCTGCCAAGAGGGAAACACCCAGTTCATCTCTTTCTTCACTTCTCTGAAAAGCCCTGAGAGTTCAGTATGTGTAAGAGCTAAAGCCCGTGATGATGCATTTCTCCTGAGATGCTCCTGGCAGGCTTGCAAGATTAATTATCGATGCCGCCTGAAAAAAACTGCTCCAGAAAAGATCCCAGTGACCTGTCCACATCTTTCTTGGATTCCAGACTGTATGCTATTTTGGGACACAACATATCTCCTACGTTTTCTTCAACAGTCAACAAGTATTTGGTCAAAGTACTCTTTTTGTTTTGTCTTTTTTTTTTGTAAAAGACCTCTGCAGAGATAATTTTTTTTTTGCCTTTAACCAATGTATGTGCGAGTGTGTGTCTGGGGTATTTAAAAAAGGAACTTTCATATTTCAATCTTTGTGTTAATACTTTGCTTCTTTACTGGAGAAGTCTTGTTTTATAATAAACTGATAATTTTGTTGTTTATTAAAGAAACCTGGTTGGTATATTTAAATCTGGGATAAAGAGTAGAGTATATGATTGACCTTATTGGTAACTGGGTAAACATTTAAATATATATTGTGACCTGTGGAGAAGTGAAACTAGAAAAGGCAGTGCACTCCTCTTGCCTCGGTCAAAACACTATAAACTTTCAATGTGGAACTATACCATCTCCCAATAAGTGAACCTAATTAAATGATCGATTGAAGGCTGTGATTTTCATGTGTATTATCAAATCATGTCAACAACAAAATACAATTTCTGAAATGATGTTATTCTTATTATAAATAATTTTAGAGAGTGATTATCTAATATCTTGGAAGTGATTAAATTGAGTGTTGGATTTAGGAACATGATGATTAATTTAATTGAGGAAGACTAGATGCCAAGTGGACATGCGCCCTCTCAAAAAAGGCATAAATTTTAATAGCTATAATTTCAAAGCAGTAATGTTCTTGTTCTTAACGATGGAAGATAAATTGCAATGAAGTTCATTTATCCTACTTTAAAATGGAATTACCAGCACAGCAGAAATGTATGGGAGATTTCCAATGAGTGCAGCAATCTGGAGATGCTCTGAAGGTAGCCCTCCTGAATTGATCAGGCATATGAGCTGTGTTTTGTGGGATTTCAAAGTTTGTTATGCATGCGATCTGGAGAAGCTGACTACTATAAGGCCAATTCTCTGCCTTGCTGCTGGTACAAAGTGCACCAACAGCGCAGTGAGCTGATTGCCCCCCAATCATCCATGGCCAGTTCAGTTGTTCCAAGCTACATGTGCAGCTTTGGCCTTGTTCAAGATACCTATGAAATGGGAAATGAGGGAAAAGGTAAATTGGCTGCATATGGAGATAAATATTCTTTCAGCCTTTAGGAAATGAATTGTAAATATTTTTCATCGTTTAACAAGGCTGGGGTAAAGAACTGCCAGGCAAAATGGAAATGCAAGGAAAACCTATGTGGAAGTATGAATATTGATTCTTTGAGCAAGTGACAGAGCAGTACAGTACTTGACCCTTTGTTTGATGATAGCTAAATGGCCAAACCCTGAAGAAGAGTCATGTACAATTACTGGCAGCAGCTAGTTGCCAGACATAGCACTAGGAAGAGACGCATAAGAAGACAGTGCATTTATGGAATCTGGAAGGTCACATTAGATTGTAAAATAGTGAATCTGACTTCTCCATTCAAGGAAGGAGGGAGATAGAAAGCAGGAAACTACAGGCCAGTTTGCTTAACATCTGTCATGGGGAAAATGCTGGAATCTATTGGAATCTATATGGAAGATGGCAGGATCCCCAAAGACACATTGTACAGCGAGCTCGCCACTGGTATCAGACGCACCGGCCGTCCATGTCTCCGCTATAAAGACGTCTGCAAACGCGACATGAAATCGTGTGACATTGATCACAAGTCATGGGAGTCAGTTGCCAGCATTCGCCAGAGCTGGCGGGCAGTTATAAAGACAGGGCTAAATTGTGGCGAGTCGAAGAGACTTAGTAGTTGGCAGGAAAAAAGACAGAGGCGCAATGGGAGAGCCAACTGTGCAACAGCCCCGACAAACAAATTTCTCTGCAGCACCTGTGGAAGAGCCTGTCACTCCAGAATTGGCCTTTATAGCCACTCCAGGCGCTGCTTCACAAACCACTGACCACTGACCACCTCCAGGCGCGTATCCATTGTCTCTCGAGATAAGGAGGCCCAAAAGAAAGAAAGAAAGAAAAGAAAGAAAGAAAGATTATTAAGGAGGTTATAGCAGGGCACTTAGAAATCTCAATGTAATCAGGGAGAGCAAACATGGTTTTATGAAAGGGAAATCACGTTTGACTAATTTATCGAAGTTCTTTGAGGAAGTAACAAACAACGTGGATGAAGGGGAACCTGTGGATATGGTGTACTTGAATTACCAGAAGGCATTTGACAAGGTGCCACATCAAATGTTACCAAGCAAAATAAGAGCTCATGGTGTAGGGGGTGACATATTAGCATGGATAAAGGACTGATTGGCTAACAGAAAACAGAGAGTAGTGATAAATGGCCTTTTTGGGGTTGACAAGCTGTAATGAGTGAAGTGCTACAGGGATCAGTGCTGGGGCCTCAACTATTTACAATTTGTACCAATGACTTGAATGAAGGCATGAATGTATGGTTGCTAAATTTGTTGATGGCACAAAGATAGATAGGAAAGTAAGTTGTGAAGAGGACAGAACGAGTCTGTAAAAGGATATAGATAGGTTAAGTAAGTGGGCAAATATTTGGAAAATAGAGTATAATGTGGAAAATGTGAAGTTATCCACCTTGGCAGGAAGGATAGTGAAGCAGCATGTTATTTAAATGGAGAGAGATTGCAGAACTCTAAGGTACAGAGGGATCTGGATGTCCTGATACATAAATTACGAAAGGCTGGTATGCAGACACAGCAAGTGATTAAGAAGGCAAATGCAAGGGGAATGGAATATAAAAGTCAGGATGTTTTAGTAGAGTTGTATAGGGTATTGGTGAGACCATGGGCTGAAATTTACATAGCTGCCGCCGTCATCGGCCGTAAACAATGGCGGCTCATTCATGTGGGCCACGCTTCGTGGAGCCGCCGTGCTATTAAACATGGAGGCTCATTTAAATGGCCGGGGCGGACCGCTCCCCCACTCCCCAATGACGTAGAAGGGGTGGGCGGTCGTCCCCGGCAATGGTGTCGGGCGCTACTGCACAGGTGCAGACACCATTTTTAAAAGGCTTTGCGCCCTATCGTTACAATTGTAATATTTAAAGGAACAGTGATTTCAAATTAATTTGGAAAAATTAAATGAATGTTTATAGCCCCTATTCTCCCACCCATAACCATATAATTCATTTCTTGCCCTCTCCCCTCTCTGAAATACTTACCATGTGCACCTGATCTTGCCCCCTCAAAGTTCCCAAACTATGCACTTTACCCCTTCCCACCATCCCCTAAACCTATCAGATGAGTTTGACGCTGCTCCCCAGCTTCCACACAGAGAAACTTATCTGCTCCCCACCAGTGTCCCACCTCAGATCTCCAGACGGAGATACGAAGATGTGAAAGTGCCGGCCACTGGCACCAATATCAAAGGGAGGGCGGACGGTAGGAATGGATAGGATATTTATTCATTAATTTACATTTATTTAAATAGTAGATTTGGCTCCCATTGCTGAGCAGCGGGGGTGCCGCCACGAGGCCTTGCCACTGCCTGCAATATGGGGCGGGGCCTTCCTGGCATTGAGACCCGTGGTGGGCATTTGCTGGAGGCACTTTCCAACGCTCCCTGCCACAACCCCCAACATTGGGGGGGCTGTAAAATACAGCTCCACATCTGGAGTACTGTACACAATTTTTGTCTCCTTATTTGAGAAAGAATATAAATGTGTTACAGGCAGTGCAGAGACGATTCACTTGATTGAAACCTGGGATGGTGGGGTTATCTTATGTGGAAAGATTGGACAGGTCTGTACGCATTGGAGTTTAGAAGAATGAGAGGTGATTTCACTGACACATATAAGATCCTGAGGGGACTTGACAGGGTGGATGTTGAAGGATGCTTCCCCTTGTGGGACAGACTAGAACTAGAGGACACAGTTTAAGAATAAAAGGTTGCCCATTTAAGACAGAGATGAGGAGATAATTTTTCTCTCAGAGGGTTGTGAGTCTTTGGAACTCTCTTCTCTAGAGAGCAGTGGAGGCAGCGTCATTGTATATTAAGGCAGAGCTAGATAAATTCTTGACTAACAAGGGAGTCAAAGGGTATCAAGGGTAGGCAGGAAAGAGGAGTTGAGGCCACAATCAGATCACCCATGTGTTATGAAAGTACTTTTGTGTCTTAATATTTTTGTGAGGACTCGTGTTTTAAAATTGTGGAAATGGATTCCTTTGGAGGACTGAAGTGATGTCATAGATGCTGGAATTTGCTTTTTTGAAAAGGTCACTGGAAGAATTTTGGGACTTTGTTTAAAAACACTTATTGGAAGTCACATGTCTTCCGCTAAGTAAACAGACTATGGGAGTTGTTTACAGAGAGGTGACATGTCAAGATTGATGGTGGTCAAGAGTTGGTTTTGGTTTAGATATTGTTTTGAGGCAGTTGGGTTTGCAGCTTTCTGAGAGAAGCACCCAGCTCATCCTTTCTCCACCTCTCTGAGAAATCCTGATAACTGAAACCCCTGATGCCACATTTCTCCTGGAAAAACTGCCAGAATAATCCTTGATGTCGCTTGAAGAGAACTGCTCCAAAAAAATCCCAGTGACAGTCAACTATGCGTATTTGGGGCACCAGAAAAGGGAAAATTGATATCATTCCACATCTTAACCTTTCCTTCAAGAATTGACAAATATTTGGCCAAAGTATTTTTTCTGTTATTTTTTTGTAAAGTGACCTCTGCAGAGAAAACCTCTATTTTTTCTTTTACTGGTCTGTGTTTGTGTGTGTGTGTGAGAAAGAGTGAGTGTTGGGCTAAGTTAGAAGGAAACTGTTATATTTCAAACTGTGTGTTAATGCTTTGCATCTTTACTGAATAGATATAGTTTTATAATAAATTGGTAATTTTGTTCTTTATTAAAGAAACCTGTTTCATGGATTTTATTATGAAGTAAAAATAGAGTATATAATTATCCGTATCGGTGACCGGGTAAACATTTAAATATATGCTGTGACCTGTGGAGAAGTGGAACTGGCGAAAGACAATGCACTCCTTCCTCCTTGGTCATAACACATGATCTTATTAAATGACAGAGCAGGCACGAAGGGGTCGAATGGCCTACTCTTGCTCCTAATTCGTATGTCCGTATTACCCAAAAGTACCATGTGTGAAATAGATTGGGCAGGCAGCTCAAGAGTGCAAGCGATGATGAGCATGGATGAGCAATACATCTGCCAATATGTTCCATATCTACTAATAAGTTCCAGATTTACTTCTCAGCCATGTCAAGCCATTGCATAAACCTACAGTACCTCATGCATACCCACACTTTCAAGATCCAATGTATAATTCAAATCCTCAGAGCGGGAATAACTTACTTATATATAATGCTTTTAACATAGTAACATGTTCCAAAGTGCTTTATTGGAGTTTAGTCAGACACCAATTGATACTGAGGAGATATTATGACTGTAACCAAAACCTTGGGCAAAAAAGTAGGTTTTAGGGAGGAGAGACAGATGGAGAGGCAGAGTTTTAGGGTAGGGATTCCAGAACCTGGAAGGCATAGCTACCAATAGTGGGGTGAAGGTAGAGGGGGTGCACAAGAGACCTGAGTTGGAGGAACACAGAGTTCTTGAGGGCTGTAGGGCTAGAGGAGGTTACAGAGATATTGACATGAATTTTACTGCAGGCACTGGGACCCCAATGTCGTGTAAAAATTGGGTCCCGAGTCTGCACTTACTGGCAGTGGGACGGCCTCGGCAATTTTACCACAGGTAGCCTCTGAAATGATGATGCCGGCTCAATAGAGGGTAGGCAGCTCTGAAGCCTCAGCAGTACCACCGAGAAAGACAGTCACTGCTCAGGCAGGCAAGAGACCTTGGGAGATCAGCCAGATAAGTAAAAAACAAAATCAGGGGGCTGAGGCTGGGAGAGGAAACCCTTCCAGGGAGATTGTTGGGTCCGCAGGGGGATGCCTTCCCTGCCCATGGCCTCCTCTTTGGGTCATCTCAACAGGCTGCAAAATAATCCTTAATTGGGCCTTTGATTATGCAAAGCAGTTGCCCGCTTCCTTGGACTGGGCAGCTGATCTGCTTTCCAGCCTGCTGCTGGGAAAATGCTCTAGTGGCAGGATTGTGTTCAGAAGCCTTCCCAATGTGCCTCCCTGTTATTTTACTGGCTCCTTGCCTCTGTTTCCACCACCCGGGGCCCAATAAATTTCAGACCACCGGGTAGGGCATTGAGGCATTTGAAAATGAGGATGAGAATTTTAAAATCGAGGCATTGCTGGATCTGGAGTCAAGCTGTTGCGGAATGTCTGCCAAGTTGTATGTGAGAATATCAGTCTGCTAAAGTGCAGCAAGAGATTTTAGGGTTGTGCATGGAAATAATTGATGTTTCAGAGCTGGGTAACCATACTGCAAGATGGTAAGTTTGAACCAACCTGCCCCTGCTCCCCACCCCAGCTTAACCAGAGAGCATTGCGAAGGGTTAGTTATAGAATTGTACTTTAAGAGAGTGAAGAATGTGCTGGTACCCAAGGTGGGCAAGGCAGAAAAAGATTGTCTGTTGTGTTACCTGACCTGGTGAGATTGTTGATATTCTTGTGGCATTGGTTGTCAGTCCTGGAGGTGACAGCTATGTGTAAGTAACAGTCTCACCTCCCTCCAGCTGCACAAGTGACATTCCTGGAAGGCTTGCTGGCTAGGATGCCCAGGAGTCTGTGCCTCCTGCCTTTAGAGAAGGGCTTGGAGCTATGAACCAGAAAAATACTATGTTTTTCTGTGCCTGCTTGCTCCAGAAGGTCCTGCTGTAGACCGGCTGTAAATGTAAGCATGCGCAGAAGTGACTTCTGATCCGGTGTCAGGAATTATAGTGGGAAATGAAGGAGAAAAGAATTGATAAGCCAAGAAGTAAAGCTAGCTGAGAGTCAAGTGAATGATCCAAGTAGTGCTCTGTCCTTACATGCTCCTTCCCCAAGACTGTTGCTGAAGTGTGTAAACTGAACTGTAAAAAGGCTGCGCCCCAGTCTCCAAACTACACCTTTTTTAAACAGGATTGGAGCCAATGGCCACTCTATCAGGTATGAGCTGACCCAGGAATCCGTAAAAGAACAAAGAACAAAGAACATTACAGCACAGGAACAGGCCCTTCGGCCCTCCAAGCCTGCGCCGATCCAGATCCTCTATCTAAACCTGTCGCCTATTTTCTAAGGGTCTGTATCTCTTTGCTTCCTGCCCATTCATGTATCTGTCTAGATACATCTTAAAAGACGCATCGTGCCCGCGTCTACCACCTCCACTGGTAACGCGTTCCAGGCACCCACCACCCTCTGTGTAAAGAACTTTCCACGCATATCCCCCCTAAACTTTTCCCCTCTCACTTTGAACTCGTGACCCCTTGTAATTGAATCCCCCACTCTGGGAAAAAGCTTCTTGCTATCCACCCTGTCCATACCTCTCATGACTTTTTACACCTCAATCAGGTCCCCTCTCAACCTCCGTCTTTCTAATGAAAATAATTCTAATCTACTCAACCTCTCTTCATAGCTAGTGCCCTCCATACCAGGCAACATCCTGGTGAAGCTCCTCTGCACCCTCTCCAAAGTATCTACATCCTTTTGGTAATGTGGCGACCAGAACTGCATGCAGTATTCCAAATGTGGCCGAACCAAAGTCTTATACAACTGTAACATGACCTGCCAACTCTTGTACTCAATACCCCGTCCGATGAAGGAAAGCATGCCGTATGCCTTCTTGACCACTCTATTGACCTGCGTTGCCACCTTCAGGGAACAATGGACCTGAACACCCAAATCTCTCTGTACATCAATTTTCCCCAAGACGTTTCCATTTATTGTATAGTTCACTCTTGAATTGGATCTTCCAAAATGCATCACCTCGCATTTGCCCAGATTGAACTCCATCTGCCATTTCTCTGCCCAACTCTCCAATCTATCTATATTCTGCTGTATTCTCTGACAGTCCCCTTCACTATCTGCTACTCCACCAATCTTAGTGTCGTCTGCAAACTTGCTAATCAGACCACCTATACTTTCCTCCAAATCATTTATGTATATCACAAACAACAGTGGTCCCAGCACGGATCCCTGTGGAACACCACTGGTCACACATCTCCATTTTGAGAAACTCCCTTCCACTGCTACTCTCTGTCTCCTGTTGCCCAGCCAGTTCTTTATCCATCTAGCTAGTACACCCTGGACCCCATGCGACTTCACTTTCTCCATCAACCTACCATGGGGAACCTTATCAAACGCCTTACTGAAGTCTATGTATATGACATCTGCAGCCCTTCCCTCATCAATCAACTTTGTCACTTCCTCAAAGAATTCTATTAAGTTGGTAAGACATGACCTTCCCTGCACAAAACCATGTTGCCTATCACTGATAAGCCCATTTTCTTCCAAATGGGAATAGATCCTATCCTTCAGTATCTTCTCCAGCAGCTTCCCTACCACTGACGTCAGGCTCACCGGTCTATAATTCCCTGGATTATCCCTGCTACCCTTCTTAAACAAGGGGACAACATTAGCAATTCTCCAGTCCTCCGCGACCTCACCCGTGTTTAAGGATGCTGCAAATATATCTGTTAAGGCCCCAGCTATTTCCTCTCTCGCTTCCCTCAGTAACCTGGGATAGATCCCATCCGGACCTGGGGACTTGTCCACCTTAATGCCTTTTAGAATACCCAACACTTCCTCCCTCCTTATGCCGACTTGACCTAGAGTAATCTATCCCTAACCTCAACATCCGTCATGTCCCTCTCCTCGGTGAATACCGATGCAAAGTACTCGTTTAGAATCTCACCCATTTTCTCTGACTCCACGCATAATTTTCCTCCTTTGTCCTTGAGTGGGCCAATCCTTTCTCTAGTTACCCTCTTGCTCCTTATATCTGAATAAAAGGCTTTGGGATTTTCCTTAACCCTGTTTGCTAAAGATATTTCATGACCCCTTTTAGCCCTCTTAATTCCTCGTTTCAGATTGCGCCTACAATCCCGATATTCTTCCAAAGCTTCGTCTTTCTTCAGCCGCCTAGACCTTATGTATGCTTCCTTTTTCCTCTTAGCTAGTTTCACAATTTCACCTGTCATCCATGGTTCCCTAATCTTGCCATTTCTATCCCTCATTTTCACAGGAACATGTCTCTCCTGCACGCTAATCAACCTCTCTTTAAAAGCCTCCCACATATCAAATGTGGATTTATCTTCAAACAGCTGCTCCCAATCTACATTCCCCAGCTCCTGCCGAATTTTGGTATAGTTGGCCTTCCCCCAATTTAGCACTCTTCCTTTCGGACCACTCTCGTCTTTGTCCAAGAGTATTCTAAAACTTACGGAATTGTGATCACTATTCCCAAAGTAGTCCCCTACTGAAACTTCAACCACCTGGCCCGGCTCATTCCCTAACACCAGGTCCAGTATGGCCCCTTCCCGAGTTGGACTATTTACATACTGCTCTAGAAAACCCCCCTGGATGCTCCTTACAAATTCTGCTCCATCTAGACCTCCAACACTAAGTGAATCCCAGTCAATGTTGGGAAAATTAAAATCTCCTATCACCACCACCCTGTTGCTCCTACATCTTTCCATAATCTGTTTACATATTTGTACCTCTATCTCACGCTCGTTGTTGGGAGGCCTGTAGTACAGCCCCAACATTGTTACCGCACCCTTCCTATTTCTGAGTTCTGCCCATATTGCCTCACTGCTCGAGTCCTCCATAGTGCCCTCCTTCAGCACAGCTGTGATATCCTCTTTGACCAGTAATGCAACTCCTCCACCCCTTTTACCTCCCTCTCTATCCCACCTGAAGCATCGATATCCTGGGATATTTAGTTGCCAATTGTGCCCTTCCCTCAACCAAGTCTCAGTAATAGCAATAACATCATACTCCCAGGTACTAATCCAAGCCCTAAGTTCATCTGCCTTCCCTACTACACTTCTTGCGTTAAAACAAATGCACCTCAAACCACCAGTCCCTTTGCGTTCATCATCTGCTCCCTGCCTACTCTTCCCCTTAGTTACGCTGACTTCATTATCTAGTTCCTTACAGGCTTTAGTTACTACCTCCTTACTGTCCACTGACCTCCTCATTTGGTTCCCATCCCCCTGCCACATTAGTTTAAACTCTCCCCAACAGCGTTAGCAAAAGCACCCCCAAGGACATTGGTTCCAGTCCCTAAAGTAAATATCTACCTTCTACTGGTGGGCGCAAATGTTTTTCTATGGTATAACAGCAGTGCAACTGTCTGTGTGGAAATTCTTCCCCAAAATATCTGCTCCTTGACGATATATAACTAATAATTTTAAAACATAAAAGATAACAGTAAGATCACTGATTTCTTCTTTTATAACTGTTAACAATTCCCCTTTAACAAAAATTTATAGCTGATCCAAATGGTTGCAAGAGTCCCAGTCATATTGTTAGAATATCCCATGAGATAGCAACTGCCTGTGGAAAATAAATGTCAATGTTTCTCTTCCCTACCTGGTTTCAACATTCATCTTTAACTTGTTGACACAACAAGGATGGTTTCAGATCTTATTACGGAACATGTTCATCCTTTGATCTTGGAAGGGTTCAATATTAAAAAAGATAAACTGAAAGATTTATATTGGAAACAGTTTTGAAACATGATTGATAGACTACAGATCAAAGTCTATCAATGTCTCACAATGTTTTTAAAACCAGCCCTCATTGATAAAAAGATTTCTATATCCTAATGGAACTGACTAAGAAAAGGTGGTAGTTTTCAATATAATGCAACATAATGCTTAAAAATCCCACGATTCATCACAGCTGCCATTTCTACATACTAGTTTGCTAACCCATGATATCAAAGTAATTGCTGGATATCTTCCTGAAGATCTATTAAGTTATTTAACAGAGGGTGATTGCATAACAGGAGTGAATATGCTGCCAGAAATGGCATCACATGATTTAAAAATAGATGTTAATATTGATCTTCAGAGATTGATTTAAAAGTACACTTTTGGGCAGTAGATTCTCCTCTTGCCTTTGGATTGTCCAGATAGAAAGAATGGAAGTCTGCTTCCTCTCCCTTTTCCTTATTCGGAAATGTAATCAAAAGGGCTACAGTAGTCTCAGCCTGAGTCAGTTCCCAGCACACAATAGACATGCATTAACAGCTCTCAGCCATTAGATTGAAATCTACCTTCTCCTAGTCAGTTCCATTAGGGCATAGAAATATTTTTAATAACCAGGGCTGGTTTTTAAAAAAATGTGAGACATTGAGAGCAACTTTGCAGCCTCATACAGATGTTTCATCAAGAATGAGCATTACACAGGTGTATTTCTAAGGTTTGTGTTGACATATGTTGCCAGCATAATATATGGTAGCACTGAATCTTACATTGAACCTGGACTACAAGAGAATTTGAATTTCTTCAAGGTTTGGTTTCAGCTTTTAGCTTCAGATACCATATAATAAAATTACTCAAAGAAAGAGTGGGGCCATTGAGATACAAAGAAGACAGTCTCCGAATAGAAAAAGGGTGGTAGAGATTCTTAACTGGTATTGCAGCTATTAATTTACTGAGGAGTTGAAAGAAGAATGGCTGGAATCCCAGAGAAGAAGTCGGAGAAAGCATTAATCAATATAAATATTAAAAGGACATGGCATTGAAATAGTTAATGCGACCTGAAGTTGACAAGTCACCACGACCAGATGGTCCACACTGTAGGATATTGAGAGAAATTTTTAATGAAATAGCAGAGGTACTAACCATACTTTTCTAAAATTCTTTGGAACAGGAGTTGTGCTAAAGTATTGGTGAGTGGAGAATGTTACCCACCTGTTTAACACTAGGGAAGGGAAAGACCAGTTTATCTATGGGCTATTTAAGCCTAAAATTGATCGTAGTAAAATTGCTAGAGACCATTATTTGAGATATTATCAGTGAACACTTGAAAGGTATGAACTAATCAGGGACAGGCAACATTGATTTATAAAGACTAGGTCATGCATGACTAATGTGATTGAAATCTCTAAGGAAACTACCCAAGTGTAAGATAAATGGAATGCTGCAGATGTAGTACATAGGAGCTTTCAAAAATTGATCAAGTGCAATATTAGAAACTTGTTGAGAAGCTTAAGACTTTAGTATTAAAAGTAAGGGCGTGGCACAGTGGTGCAGTGGTCAGCACTGCAGCCTCACAGCTCCAGCAACCAGGGTTCAGTTCTGGGTACTCCCTGTTTGCAAGTTCTCCCTGTGACTGCGTGAGTTTCCACTGGGTACTCCAGTTTCCTCCCACAGCCAAAGACGTGCAGGCTAATAGATAAATTGGCCATTGTAAATTGTCCCTAGTGTAGGTAGGTGGTAGGAGGATGGTGGGGATGTGGTAGGGAATATGGGATTAATGTAAGATTAGTATAAATGGGTGGTTGTTGGTTGGCACAGACTCAGTGGGCCAAAGGGCCTGTATCAGTGCTGTATCTCTAAATAAATAAAGTAAGGTCATAGCTTGGTATAGTGGAAATGGTGAAAGTCAGGAAATGAAGATTAGCTAGTGGCATTAAGTCCTTTTTAAAATAAATAAGAACAAGAAATGCTGGAAATACTCAGCAGGTCTGACAGCATCTGTGGAGAGAGAAGCAGAGTTAACGTTTCAGGTCAGTGACCCTTCATCAGAACTGGCAAATATTAGAAATGCAAAAGGTTTTTAAGCAAGTAAAGCAGGGGTGAGGCAAGAGATAACAAAAGAGGTGTTGATAGGACAAGGTCAGAGAATAACTGACCAGAAGGTCATGGAGCAATGGCAAACGGTATGTTAATGGTGTGCTAAAAGTCAATGCATTAAGTACAGAGAGGGTGTTAATCGACAGAAAACTGAACAGCCTGGCCCCAAGCACAAACATAAAAAAAATAGTGGGAAGACACAGTAGAAACAAACTAAAATAAAATAAACACGGAAAAAATAAAAAAGGAAAAAGAAAAGATAACTATAAATAAAAATAAAAAGGCGGCCCCAGTCATGCTCTGAAATTATTGAACTCAATGTTCAGTCCAACAGGCTGTAGCATGCCTCCTACCATGATGATGTAAGAGATCACATGTGAGAGAGACTTGAAGCGAGATGTAGCATGGCTTGGTGGAGACACACAGACTAGTATGAAGGTGTATGTAGTTCTAATATAATAAATACCAATGTTCTAATTACCCCAGACTGAAGTATCTCTATCAGCTAATTAAGGTGGCAGTGTACCAAACAAACATACGCTATGCTGATCAGCAGTGGGATCAAGATCAATGGGGGTTCGTACCAGGCTTTACCCAGAAGAAGAATTTGAAAGAAAGAGGCTAACCTGTATAAAGAGCTAAAACTGCAGGACTCAAGCAGTGGCTGTAGAAAATCTTCAGACACAGAGAGTCGGGGAATCGGTGGTAGAAATCCAGTCTGGCAAGCGCAGGCTTCGAGTTGGAGAACTAAGCAAAGTTTAAGGATCTGGTGACCAACCCTAAAAGAGAGTTAAAAAATTTGTCCATAACAGTATGAGGCAGGCAGCACCAGGAAAGTCTGTCGTGAGGGCTGATCCGAGATCAGCCATCACACCTGGCATCCGGAGCGGAAAAAGAAGCAAGCAATAAGGCTACAAATATTGATTCTCTATGAGAAGCGAGTTAAAGGAGTTTGGTAGTAACACTATAAAACAAACATTAATATAAGGAAGGAAGTAATCCTTAGTAGTCTGGCGGCGAGATTTTGAAGGTTGAAACAACCAAACAGCCACAATGGAAATCACCACAGAACTGTAAAAGCGCGGGAAACTTCCGATACTGGAAGGAAGAACGCAAAAATGAAAGTAAAACTAATTGAAGCAATGGAGCTTAAATTCTCAATTCCAGAGAATTTTGGACACATGGAAGGACCAAATCAAACCTAAAATTGGTCACTCTGGCGAAAAAGGTTTCATAGATACAGAATAGCTTCCAAATTGGCAGCCTGTCTGAAGCAGAACATGTTAATACTTCATTATATTTTATTGGGGATATAAAAGATGATGCGATTGTAAGACAAGGGCTGGATTTTATGTGGCCACTGCCGAGTGCTGTGGCGGCAGTAAAAGATGGCACCCCACGGAGTCGCCGTGATCATAAATGCAGCGGCTCGATAACATGGCCAGGGCAGCCACCCCCTGCCCTCCCCGACCCCCGATGACATGGAGGGGGCAGGTGAGCTGTCCCCAGCAACGGCTTCTTGTGCCACTGTGTAGGCGCCAGCACCATTTTTAAAGGGCTTAGAGCCCTAAATGCTAGTTTGAAATCTTAAAGGCAAATTGCATTTAAAAGTTTAACAAATCTTTCCATCTCCTCTCCCACCCACCCCCCAATAGCCTTATATTTAATTCCTTGCCCATTCAACACCCAAAATACTTACCTTGACTTCGTGACCATTGCCTCCCCTAAAGTTCATAAACTCTAACCCTCAACCCCTTCCCACCATCCCTCCAACTAATCCAAAGAGATTGACACCACTCCCCCCTCCCGCACTGAGAAAATGACCTCCTCCTCCCTCCCCATAAGTGTCGCGCCTTGTTTCCCTGGACGGGGGGATTCGAAGGCATGGCAGTGCCAGACGCCAGAATGAAGTTCGTAGTGGCACTCAAGGAAGTGACGGGAACTTCATAACTAAGGTATGTATGTACATAAATATGTAAGATTAATTTGATTATTTAAATGATGGGTCCATCACCAAGCAGTGGGGGGGGGCCGCCACGAGGCCTTGCCCCCGCCGTCAAGATCAAGATGGGCCCTGCCGGTGTTGAGGTCGGTGAATGGCCACATCCGGGGCAATCT
Organism: Heterodontus francisci; assembly: GCF_036365525.1. Lineage (NCBI taxonomy): Eukaryota > Metazoa > Chordata > Chondrichthyes > Heterodontiformes > Heterodontidae > Heterodontus > Heterodontus francisci. Next base: position 78,715,906 of record NC_090375.1, on the reverse strand, counting down.
TCATGCCCTCCCCGCCACGGATCCCGACATCGAGGCTCCTATAAAATGCAATCCAAGGTATTAATGAGACATTTCCCAAATACAAATAAGTTTTAAAATCTTTCGATTCTTATTTCAACTTATGGAGCAATAAGATTTTAGAAAAAGCAAGGTTCAACAGAAGGATTCAGAAACTGGGTGAAACAGTTGATGCTTTTATCAATGACCTATACAGACTTGCAGAGGGATGTGAATATGGAGACCTTAAAGCAGAATTGATAAGAGACCTCATTGTAGTAGGCATTGCTGATGAGCCCCTAAAAGATCTATTGCAGTCTAAAGAAGACCTCACCTTGGACAAAGCTATTCAGCTAGTGAGACAAGCAGAGGTCCAGAAGAACAACAGATCATTCCTGAGAGGTGAGGAAAGACCTCGCTTCAGGAAACCTCCAGCAACCACACAGTTCCTTAACCAGAGGGCAGTGAAATAGACACCGGAAAAAAAGATCCCATTAAACCCTGCTAATGATGCAGCACCAAAAGTACCCACAAGTGCGAACAGTGTCCTACAAACAATGCAGAATGCTTCCACTGTAAGAAAATAGGGCATTTTGGTAAAATGTGCCAAACAAAAATATCTACTCTCACAGGTGTAAAAGAAAAATCATTCATGAATAGAGTTGTTACCAAACTCAAACAAACTTCATCAGAACAGCAACTTTCTTGGTGAGATCAATGATCTTAATCAGACAATTTGGTCTGCAGATATATATGTCAACAGACATATTACTAATTTTAAACTCGACACTGGAGCGAGTGTAACGGTCTTTAGAGGTCTGCTCGGGTCGGGAAAAAAGAACCCGACCTGAACCCGACCGAAGTACAGCGGACCCGAGCCCGACCCGGCCCGAGTCCCTCCGATTTTGCCTCAAACCTGACCCGACCTGAACCCGCCACAACTCGGCCCGACCCGACCATCCGTTTACTTACCCTCCTGACACTGAACCTGCAGGAAGCTGCAGCGCATGCGTGATGATGTCATAGCGATGCCACTCGCTCACTGTGCAGACATAGTTTCGTCCTGGCCTCCCAGTTCAGGTAAGTTATTTAAGTTCAATACTTACCAACAGAGCACTTACCGTGTGTGTCCGGCCCGACCCGACCCGACTCAACCTGGAGTCAGCCCGACCCGACCCGACCCAAGTCCGAAAGCCAGATCTGGAAGATGGGCCTAACCCGACCTGAAACTGACACTTGTCGTTGGGTCCTGTCGGGTTTGGGTCAGGTAGCAGGCCTCAAACGGTCTTATCAGACAAAGAGCCGTGGTTTCAACACATTTTCTGCAATCGACAGAAACCCAGTTATATGGCCCAGGAGGGATTGAACTCGAGGTAAAGGGGAAGCTACAGGTAATACTCCAGTACATGGGAAAACAAATAATAGAAACATTGTATATTTTAAAGAATCAGGAATTCTCTCTCTTAAGTAGTAGAGCTTGTATTGACCTTCATCTTATAAAAATGTAGAAGAAGTTAAGCAACAAGAATCCGGGTGCCACTTCCAAGAGGAATTCCCAAGATTGTTTACTGGTTTAGGCAGACTGAAGACCGAATATAGTATTATATTGCGGAAAGATGTTAAACCAGTATGTTTTTTCATGCCTAGGAAGATTCCATACTCAATAAAGAAAAAAGTCCAACATCAATTTGAAGATTAGGGCAGCACAGTGGCGCAGTGGTTAGCACCGCAGCCTCACAGCTCCAGGGACCCGGGTTCGATTCTGGGTACTGCCTGTGCGGAGTTTGCAAGTTCTCCCTGTGACCGCGTGGATTTTCTCCGGGTGCTCCGGTTTCCTCCCACAGCCAAAGACTTGCAGGTTGATAGGTAAATTGGCCATTGTAAATTGCCCCTCGTGTAGGTAAGTGGTAGGGAATATGGGATTACTGTAGGATTAGTATAAATGGGTGGTTGTTGGTCGGCACAGACTCGGTGGGCCGAAGGGCCTGTTTCAGTGCTGTATCTCTAAAAAAAAAGTTATGACCAGGATGGGAATCATTTCTCCTGTTCCTGAACCTATAGAGTGGTGTTCGGGAATGGTTCCAGTTCCTAAACCCCCTAATGATGATCTTCACATTTGTGCAGACTTAACTTAATAAGGCTGTAGCATGAGAAATCCATCCGATGTTCTCAGTGGACGAAAGCTTGGCGAAGTTATCCAAAAGTTCCGTGCTGATGAAGCTTTTGGCAAGTTCCATTGGATAAAATGTCAAGGTTACTGGCATTCTTCATTACTCCCTTTGGAAGATATTGTTTGACCCATCTACCATTTGATATCAAGTCAGTATCTGAAATATTCCAAAGAGCTATGTTGAATATTCTACAGGGCCTTTAAGGTGTAATATACCATATGGACCACAAACCGCTGACCACCTCGAGGCACTTACCCATTGCCTCTCAAGACAAGGAGGCCAAAGAAGAAGAATACCATATGGATGACATCTTAGTTCATGGAAAGTCCATTGGAAAACATAACCTAAGGTTTAAAGCGGTTTTGAATCGTTGCAGGACAAAGGCCTAGCACTCAATGAGAAGTGTGAGTTTTCAAAAACATTCATTCATTTTTTAGGGCACATTGTCAGCAGTAGTGGCATAATGGCAGGCCTGCAAAAGACAAGAGCCATTAGCGCATTGCCACTCCCTACTTTGATCCATAATCTTCAACTGTTTCTTGGCATGGTCAATCAGTTGGCAAAATTTCTACCTAATTTAGCACAAGTTACTGAGCCTTTACGACAGCTGTTAAGAAAAACTCAAGCATGATGCTGAGATGCACATCAACAACAAACATTTAAAAGAATCAAGGAGATGCTGATTTCAACGGATGTCTTAGCTCATTATAATCCTTAAATTCCAATAACAATTGCGGCTGATGCCTTGACTACAGGGATAGGGGCAGTCGTTTTCCAAGAACAGCCAGATAGAAGTCGAAGACCTGTTTATTGTGCATCACGAGCATTGTCTGACATTGAGGCGTGATACGCCATGATAGAAAAAGCTCTCGCAGTCACCTGAGCTTGTGAGAATTTTTCAGATCATATTATCGTCTTAAAGGTTGTCATAGAGACAGACCACAAACCCCTAGTTTTCTTACGCGATGAAAAGGAAATTGAGTATTGCTGAAAACAGAGACATTTTGTCGAAGCTTTTCATCTTGCAATCATCAGGACATATCATAAGAATACCAGTGTAAGGAAAAGTAACAAATTTATACTGTATGAGAAGAGAGTGCTGATTGGTTGGCAAGTGGACTCTGTTTGGTAGAGGCGTTGCCATGGAGAATGCACCAGCTTATGGTGACTGACAGCTGCCAAGTTTTGTTTGAAATTTAAACCAGGCAGCTTGACTCTGATTGGTTAAGGCATTGCCCTGAATAATGAACCAGCAAATGGCTGTCACTTATTTTGTTTAGCTGAAACAGGTGCCATGTGTGTACATGTTCTTTCTATCTGCAAAGAACAGGGCCCTGTGTATTAATATATGTATCTTCAAGTACACGCAAATGCACCACACTGTGAGCCCGACTGACAATCTTAAATTCGTTGTCAAAGGAATTCTTAAGGAATTCTTAAGGAACTTGCTAAGACGCTTCCACAGATCTAAAGATTCTGGTTGAGGCTCGTGAGGTTCACCTACAAAACGGTACATGTACAGGCAAGCAACAAATGACAGCAGATGCATTGTCCAACGTGACAGTGGACCATCCTACTCAACAGGATGTTAACTTCATGAATTAAATTAAGTCATACTCACAGGTCACTGCATCAAAATGGCTGGCAAGTTCAAATAAACTCCAACAAATTCATCAGGCGCAGATGCAAGATGAAGAATGCATCTATGTCTTCAATATTGCAAGCAGGTTTGGCCACTACAGAGTCCTAGTGGTAGGAGGATGAAAATGTTCTTTGAGCACAAAAGTTTACCATAGTGGATGATTTGCTGGTATATGATGAGAGATTGGTGATTCTAGAGTCACTCTGGGTAGAGATCTTGGAGAAAATAAACCATGGTCATATGGGCACAACTAAATGTAAAGCATGGACTCAGGCATCCATGTGGTGGCCAAGAATATCAAAAGATATTGAAGAAATAATTTCCAATTGTCACATATATGCAATTCACAAACAGGATCAGAGCAAACCTTTTATTTCAACCCAATTCCCAATTAGACCATGGGAACATTTGGCGATGGATCTATCCATCTTTGATGGAAAATCCTATTGTTACGAGCGCATCCATTTTTTTGTTAAATTTTGAAGATTTGTGTTTTAAAACTGAAAAAGAGTCCATGGATTTGTTTTACAAGGGTCTCTGAGAGGTCTGCTTTATAAACAGTTACTGAAAGGCACCTGTTTACAAATAATTACCTAGCAGGGGTTGTTTTTGACTTGGGGAAAGATATTTGCAAAAAAGTGACAGGTCAAGATTTTTAGGGCTGAGAAGGCTTGTGACATTGCTTTTGCTTTCAGTTTGTAGAGTGAGTTGGGATATGGACAATGGTTTGAAAAGACAGTTGGAGAAAACTTGCCAAGGGAGCAACACCAAGCTCAGTCTGTTCCAGCTCCTTGAAAAAGCTTGCCAGTTTTCCATCTCTTGAGAAGTTGAGGCACAAGTGTAAGAAACTGCCTGAAACCCCTGTTCCTGTATTTTCCCTGGAAATCCTGCCCAGACTGATATAAAACATCGCCTGACAAGAACTGTTTTTGGAAGATCACAGTGACAGCCATCTACACGTATTTGGGACGCCAAACCAAAAAGGACAGCTGACATTTTTTTCATATCTTCTCTTTTTTCTTCAAAACTTAGCAAGTATTTGACCAACTTTTTTTGTTTTTTTGTACGAGAGCTCTAAAGAGTAAATCTCTTTTTTTTTGGTTAACTGGTGCATGTGTGTGTGTGAGGGACTAAGGTAAAAAGGGAACTTTTACATTTTGATTTTGTGTGTTTATGGTTTGCTTCATTTCTGGTTAAGACTTGTTTTATAATAAACTGATAATTTTGTCTTATTAAAGAAACCTGATTAGTGTGTTTTATTCTGGGATAAAAATAGTGTCTATGATTGACTGTATTGGTAAGTGGGAAAAACTTTAAATACATGTTGTGCTTGGTGAAGAAGTGGAACAAGAATAAACAATGCACTCCTCCCGCTTCATTTGTAACATGTAATTGGGGGCTCGTCTGGGATATCCAATGCCGACATCGTTCAATTTTAAGTGAGGTAATAATAATTGAAAAGAGGAAAAGAAAAAATAAATAGGTTTCCTGTGCAGTAGATTAAAGATTACTCTGCCAGAATGTCTGTACCAGTTGCTGCAACCTTTTTGGGGGAGGAGGATGTAACCCTGAGTGATTTAGAATTAGAATTAGAATTAGAATTAGAATATTACAGCGCAGTACAGGCCCTTCGGCCCTCGATGTTGCGCCGATCATCTGACCTACACTATTCCATTTACATCCATATGTCTATCCAATGACCACTTAAATGCCCTTAAAGTTGGCGAGTCTACTACTGTTGCAGGCAGGGCGTTCCACGCCCCTACTACTCTCTGCGTAAAGAAACTACCTCTGACATCTGTCCTATATCTTTCACCCCTCAACTTAAAGCTATGTCCCCTCGTGTTTGCCATCCTCATCCGAGGAAAAAGACTCTCACTATCCACCCTATCTAACCCTCTGATTATCTTGTATGTCTCTATTAAGTCACCTCTCCTCCTCCTTCTCTCTAACGAAAACAACCCCAAGTCCCTCAGCCTTTCCTCGTAAGACCTTCCTTCCATACCAGGCAACATCCTAGTAAATCTCCTCTGCACCCTTTCCAAAGCTTCCACATCCTTCCTATAATGCGGTGACCAGAACTGCACGCAATACTCCAGGTGCGGCCTCACCAGAGTTTTGTACAGCTGCATCATGACCCCGTGGCTCTGAAACTCGATCCCCCTACTAATAAAGGCTAACACACCATATGCCTTCTTAACAGCCCTATTAACCTGGGTAGCAACTTTCAGGGATTTATGTACCTGGATACCAAGATCTCTCTGCTCATCTACACTACCAAGAATCTTCCCATTAGCCCAGTACTCTGCATTGCTGTTACTCCTTCCAAAGTGAATCACCTCACACTTCTCCGCATTAAACTCCATTTGCCATCTCTCAGCCCAGCTCTGCAGCCTATCTATGTCCCTCTGTACCCTACAACACCCTTCGACACTATCCACAACTCCACCGACCTTCGTGTCATCCGCAAATTTACTAACCCACCCTTCTACACCCTCATCCAGGTCGTTTATAAAAATGACAAACAGCAGTGGCCCCAAAACAGAACCTTGCGGTACACCACTAGTAACTAAACTCCAGGATGAACATTTGCCATCAACCACCACCCTCTGTCTTCTTTCAGCTAGCCAATTTCTGATCCAAAGCTCTAAATCACCTTCAACCCCATACTTGCGTATTTTCTGCAATAGCCTACCGTGGGGAACCTTATCAAACGCCTTACTGAAATCCATATACACCACATCCACGGCTTTACCCTCATCCACCTGTTTGGTCACCTTCTCGAAAAACTCAATAAGGTTTGTGAGGCACGACCTACCTTTCACAAAACCGTGCTGACTATCGCAAATGAACTTATTCTTTTCAAGATGATTATAAATCCTGTCTCTTATAACCTTTTCCAACATTTTACCCACAACCGAAGTAAGGCTCACAGGTCTATAATTACCAGGGCTGTCTCTACTCCCCTTCTTGAACAAGGGGACAACATTTGCTATCCTCCAGTCCTCCGGCACTACTCCTGTCGACAATGACGACTTGAAGATCAACAACAACGGCTCTGCAATCTCCTCCCTGGCTTCCCAGAGAATCCTAGGATAAATCCCATCTGGCCCAGGGGACTTATCTATTTTCACTCTTTCCAAAATTGCTAACACCTCCTCCTTGTGAATCTCAATCCCATCTAGCCTAGTAGGCTGTATCTCAGTAATCTCCTCGGCAACATTTTCTTTCTCTACTGTAAATACTGACGAAAAATATTCATTTAACGCTTCCCCTATCTCCTCTGATTCCGCACACAACTTCCCACTACTATCCTTGATTGGCCCTGTTCTAACTCTTATCATTCGTTTATTCCTGAGGAGCTTAACCAAGATTAGATTAAAGGATTTAGCAGAACTGATAGGGCTGAATTTTTCAAAAACATCGTGGCACATGCTTGAGATGTGCACTGCTGAGCTGCCGCAATATTTAGCGCGGCGGCTCATTTACATGGAGAGGCGGAATACCCACCCCAGATGACATAGATAGGCGCAGACATCGGCACCACTTTTCAAAGGCTTCAGGCTCTTCTGAAGCATTTAAACTTTTAAAGGTACAGTATTTTAAAAACTAAAGTTAAAAATTTTTTCTAAGTTCCAATACCCTCTCCCACGACCTCCATGACAAATCAATTTATTGAATGCCCTCTCCCCACAGAAAAACTAACCTCGCGATCCCGACCTTCCCTCCACCAAAGTTGAGAACCTTTAACCTTCAACCCCTTGCCACCATCCCCTTCACCAACCACATTAGTTTTTTTGCCATCCCCAACCCGCCCTGAAAACTTCACTCCTCCCCCTTCTCCACCAGTGTTCTGCCTCGGATCCTGGAACGGAGATCCAAATGCACAGGAGTTCTGGCAACCCGCTGGAATATTGGAGCAGGATGGCCGTCACAATGAGGTAAGTAATTATTCATTAATTAATATTTATTTAAATATCTTAATTAGCTTCCCATTGCCGAGTGGCGGCAGGGCTGCCACGAGGCTTTGCCACTGCTGGAAATATGGGGCGGGGTCAAAGCCCGTGGCAGGCATCTCCCGGAGGTATTTTCCGGGCACCCCCGCCATGACCCCCGACATCGGGGCGCTGATAAAATCCAGCCCTTAGTGTGAGAGTTAAAACCAGGAGCTAAGAAAACAGACATAATTGAAGTAATAACACTCTAGTTGAAATAGGAAGAAGGCGGCACACCAGAAGGTAGTGCAGTTGAATTAGCTAGGATTCAGTTGCAATTGGAAATGAAAATGCTTGAGCAGGAACAGGAAAATAAGGAGACGGAAGATGAATTGAGCAATTCTTTACTATAGAGGATACAAGTAACATTCCAGAATTAGCTGTAAATCGGGAAACGGAAGGGGGGGAATGAACTCATGAAAATTACAATCACCAGGAAAATGGTACTGAGCAAATTGTTGGAGCTGCGGGCTGACAAGTCCCCGGGTCCTGATGGACTTCGTCCTAGGGTCTTGAAAGAAGTGGCTAGTGAGATAGTTGATGCATTGTTTTCTTTTTCCAAAATTACCTAGATTCAGGGAAGGTTCCATTAGATTGAAAAATAGTGAATGTAACTCCTTTATTCAAAAAGACAATGAGTCAGAAAGCAGGAAACTACAGGCCAGTTAGCTTATCATCTGTCATAGGGAAGATGTTAGAAGTTATCATAAACACATTATAGCAGGACACTTAGAAAAATTCAAGGTAATCAGGCAGAGTCAACATGGTTTTCTGAAAGGGAAATCATATTTAACCAATTTATTGGAGTTCTTTGAAGAAGTAACGTGCTATGGATAAAGGGAACTAGTGGATGTACTGTATTTAGATTTACAGAAGGCATTTGATAAGGTGCCACATCAAAGGTTATTGCGGAAAATAAAACTTCATGGTATGGGGGTAACATTGGCATGGATAGAAGATTGGCTAGCTCACAGGAAACAGAGAGAAAATGGGTCATTTTCTGGTTGACAAGATGTAACGAGTGGTGTGCCACAGGGATCTGTGCTGGGGCCTCAACTTTTTACAATTTATATAAATGACTTGGATGAAGGGACCGAAGGTATGGTTGCTAAATTTGCTGATGACACAAAGGTAGGTAGGAAAATAAGTTACTAGATTCTTACCTGAAATGGGCGGGTTGTCTTATGAGGAAAGGTTGGACAGGCTAGGCTTGTATCTGCTGAATTTAGAAGAGTAAGAAGCAACTTGATTGAAACATATATGATCTTGAGGGGTTTTGATAGGGTGGATGTGGAAAGAATGTTTCCTCTTGTGGGAGAATCTAGAACTAGGGGTCATTGTTTAAAAATAATGGGTTGCCCATTTAAGACAGAGATGAGGAGACATTTTTTGTCTCAGAGGGACTTTGGAATTCTCTTCCTCAAAAGGCAGTGGAAGCAGAGTCTTTGAATATTTTTAAGGCAGAGGTAGATAGATTCTTGATAAGCAAGGAGGTGAAAAGTTATCAGAGGTAGGCGGAAGTGTGGGGCTAAGGTTACAATCAGATCAGCCATGATCTTGTTGTATAGTGGAGTAGGCTTGAGAGGCCGAGTGGCATACTTCTGTTCATAATTCATCTGTTCGTATGTGCGTATGAGGCTTTACAGTCCACAATCCAACAAAGAAAGACCTCATGCTTTGTCCCCAAAGGAAGAAGGCCCTTGTAAAGGATGATCTGGGGTTGTGGAAGGAGGAGTCTTTGTTTATTCAGCCCCATTAAGGAATGTCTTCAGAAATGTGGTAGTACTTCATATAGTAGCATGAAGAGTGTTGCATTTTCTCCTTAAAGGAGAAATGGCCAATTGAAGACAAGCAAAGGATACCTCAATCTCCCGAGGCTCATGCTGTAAATAATCAGTCCATCACTTCAGAATCTTCTGCCACTGTAGAAAAGAAAGGACAAACAATATTAAGCATTAAAGGGAGGCATGGTGTTTTTAATCAGTGAAATTGGCATCAAATTTGTTGCTGGCAATGCGTTTTTGTCACTGTTAGGATGGACTGAGTTTTCATCCCGAGGCAGAGGCGGAGGTGTCAGCAATTTCTCGGTACCAGCCAGTGTGTCATTCTGCCGACATGTTTCCACCTCTGGCCTAATCCCAGGAAGGTAGCTTTTGGGGGTTGACGGCTGCCTGCCTGCCAGCAGCAGGTAGTCAATTAAGCCAATGAAAGTGCCAATTAGGGGCACTCTTTACACGCCGTCTGGATTTTCCAAAAGGCGGACAGGCTTCCACAATGTGGCTGTAGCCTGTAGGTGACATGGTGATGGCCTCCCGGCGGAAGGCCATGGGGTGGGAGTGGGGATGGGGGTAGTGGGCTAGAGTCCCATCCTACAAAGCAGTCCAGCATGGATCCGCTGGGCTGCGAGGGCCACAGCTATGGCTGCTGGAGGGTTTCCTCCTCTGCTATGATGGCCTGGTAGCTGTGGCTACAGGATATTTTGTATCACTTACAAATATTCAGAGGGTGCCTCCATCTTGAGGTGTCCTCACGGTCCCTCACCTATAGCGGTAGTGCCCACCAATCCTGGTGGGGCTTCCGGTCGCCCAGAGTCTCTTAATAGGCTACCTCCTTGAAAATCTCCTCCAGGGCTCCAGCCACTTCCTGGTTCCCAGTCTGGAATTCAGCCCAGAGACAGGATCGGGATCCTGGAACTAAAATTCAGCCTGATATGTGCAGATTGATCTGGGGTAAATGATGAATGTCTGCACAAAGGGCCAGCAAAATTATCTTCAAAGGGGAGGAGAGCCCAATGTTACTAAGTAACTAAGTTGAATTTGTTGCCAAAAGGGGATCCTGATGACGGGTACCTTTGGCAATGGGCTCAGATCTAAATGTTTCCCTTATATGTATCAATGGTACGCTAACATCTGGACCATCTCAGTTATTGTTTCATGAAGGACATTGGTCCTTCTGAAGTACCGCCCACTGGACTATTCCCACTGCACACAGGAAGACATTGAGTATCAATATGGGCCAGAGGCCACCTATACTGCCTTTGCAACCTGGCATCATTGATGATCCTCCTGACCCTACCTCCCCTTCTTTCTCCTCAAAGCCAAGGAAGGTCTAACAGAGATGTCACTTGTTCTCAAGGCTCCCATTCTGCTAGGTGATAGAGTCATAGAGTCATTTACAACACAGAAGGAGGCCATTTCGCCCATCAAGTCCATGCTGGCTCTCCACAGAGCGAGGCAGTCCGTCCCACTCACCTGCTCTATCCCCGTACCCCAGCAAGTCTAGTTCTCACAGGTGGCCATCTAATGTCCTCTTGAAGTCATTGATTGTCACCGCTTCCACCATCTTGTGGGCAGCGAGTTCCAGGTCATTACCACTGCTTAAAAAAGTGCTTCCTCACATTCCCCCTGCATCTCTAGCCTAAAACCTTCAATCTATGTCCCCTACTCCTTGTACCATTAGTTAATGGGAACAGTTTTTCCTTGTCTAACTTATCCCCAGGGCTTGATAATTTACATCCCAGAGTACTGAAGGAAGTGGCCCTTGAAATTTCAAAATGCTATAGACTCTGGAACAGTTCCAATGGATTGGAGGCTAGCTAATGTAACCCCACTATTTAAAAAAGGAGGTAGAGAGAAAACAGGGAATTATAGATGGGTTAGCCTGACATCAGTAGTGGAGAAAATGCTAGGGTCCATTATAAAAGATGTAATAGCAGAGCACTTGGAAAACAATGACATGATCGGGCAAAGTCAACATAGATTTACGAAAGGGAAGTCATGCTTGACAAATCTACTGGAATTTTTTGAGGATACAACTAGTAGAATAGACAAGGAAGAACCAGTGGATGTGGTATATTTGGACTTTCAGCAGGCTTTCAATAAAGTACCACATAAGAGATTAGCATGCAAAATTAAAGCACATGGGATTGGGGGTAAGGTACTGACATAGATAGAGAACTGGTTGGCAGACAGGAAACAAAGAGTAGGAATAAACGGGTCTTTTTCAAGTGGCAGGAAGTGACTAGTGGGGTACTGCAGGGATTGGTGCTAGGACCTCAGCTATTCACAATATATATTAATGATATAGATGAGGGAATTAAGTGTAATATATCCAAGTTTTCACACGACACAAAGCTGGGTGGGAGTGTGAGCTGTGAGGAGGATGCAGAGAAGCTCCAGTATGATTTGGACAGGTTGAGTGAGTGGGCAAATACATGGCAGATGCAGTATAATGTGGATAAATATGAGGTTATCCACTTTGGTGGCAAAAACAGAAAGGCAGATTATTATCTGAACGGAGATAGATTGGGAAAGGGGGAGGTGCAGCGAGACCTGGGTGTCCTTGTGCATCAGTCGCTGAAAGTAAGCATGCAGGTGCAGCAGGCAGTTAAGAAGGCAAATGGTATGTTGGCCTTCATAGCGAGAGGATTCGAGCACAGGAGCAGGGATGTCTTGCTGAAATTATACAAGGCCTTGGTGAGACCACATCTGGAATATTGTGTGCAGTTTTGGTCTCCTTATCTGAGGAAGGATGTTCTTGCTAGGGAGGGAGTGCAGCGAAGGTTCACCAGACTGATTCCTGGGATGGCAGGACTGATGTATGAAGAGAAATTGGGTCGATTAGGCTTGTATTCGCTAGAGTTTAGAAGAATGAGAGGGGATCTCATAGAAATCTACAAAATACTAACAGGATTGGACAGACTAGATACAGGAAGGATGTTCCCGATGGTGGGGGAGTCCAGGACCAGGGGTCACAGTCTAAGGATAAGGGGTAAGCCATTTAGGACTGAGATGAGGAGGGATTTCTTCACCCAGAGAGTGGTGAACCTGTGAAATTCTCTACCACAGAAAGCAGTTGAGGTCAAATCATTAACTACATCCAAGAAAGAGTTAGATATAGTTCTTAGGGCGAAAGGAATCAAGGGATACGGGGATAAAGCGGGAACAAGGTACTGAGTTTGGATGATCAGCCATGATGGTATTGAATGGCGGTGCAGGCTCGAAGGGCCAAATGGCCTATTCCTGCTCCTATTTTCTATGTTTCTTATGTTTCTATCTAAGCCTGTCATAATCTTGTACACTCCTATTAAATCTCCTTTGTTCTAAGGAGAACAAACCCAGCTTTTCCAACCTAACTTTGTAACTAAAATTCTCCATCCCTGGAATCTTTCTGGTAAATTTCCTCTGCACCCTCTCAAGGATCCTCACATACTTCCTGAAGTGTGGTGACCAGAACTGGACGCAATACTCCAGTCGGGGCCTAACCAGAGCTTTATAAAGGTTCAGCATAACTTCCCTGCTTTTGTACTCAATGCTTCTATTTATGAAGCCCAAGATCCCAAATGCTTTACTAACCATTCTCTGAATAGGACCTGCCACCTTCAAAGACCTATGCACCTGCACTCCCAGGTCCCTGCGTTCCTGCACACTCTTTAGAACTGTGCCATTAGTATATATTGCCTCTTCCTATTCCTTCACCCAAAATGCATCACCCCACACTTGTCAGTATTAAATTCCATCTGCTACCTCTTCTTTTGGGCCTCCTTATCTCGAGAGACAATGGATACGCGCCTGGAGGTGGTCAGTGGTTTGTGAAGCAGCGCCTGGAGTGGCTATAAAGGCCAATTCTGGAGTGACAGGCTCTTCCACAGTTGCTGCAGAGAAATTTGTTTGTTGGGGCTGTTGCACAGTTGGCTCTCCCCTTGCGCCTCTGTCTTTTTTCCTGCCAACTACTAAGTCTCTTCGACTCGCCACAATTTAGCCCTGTCTTTATGGCTGCCCGCCAGCTCTGGCGAATGCTGGCAACTGACTCCCACGACTTGTGATCAATGTCACACGATTTCATGTCGCGTTTGCAGACGTCTTTATAACGGAGACATGGACGGCCGGTGGGTCTGATACCAGTGGCGAGCTCGCTGTACAATGTGTCTTTGGGGATCCTGCCATCTTCCATGCGGCTCACATGGCCAAGCCATCTCAAGCGCCGCTGACTCAGTAGTGTGTATAAGCTGGGGATGTTGGCCGCTTTAAGGACTTCTGTGTTGGAGATATAGTCCTGCCACCTGATGCCAAGTATTCTCCGAAGGCAGCGAAGATGGAATGAATTGAGACGTCGCTCTTGGCTGGCATACGGTGCAGCCTTTTATGTGGTACCTTATCAAATGATTTCTTAAAATCTATATTAACAATGTCCACAGCATTCCCTTCATCAATCTTCTCGGAACATTACAAAAAACACAAAAATTGGTAACTATACTTTAAAAAAAGAAAGTGATTCTTGACAACGCAGCTGGGGGAGACGTCATCCGACTGCGCCAACCTGCGCACATGCACAAGCGGGCTCCTGCTCTCTGCGCGTGTGCTACGTTCCGCACTGCCAGGACAGATTGGCGCATGCGCAGATGACGTCATCACGTAAATTGCCAGGACTGGTACACGCATGCCCAGATTACGCGGGAGAGAGCAAGCGGAGAAGCGGGGAGAGAATGGGGTTTGGGGGAGAGCGGGGGGGGAGCATGGGGGTGGTGGGTGCACTCTCCTCCTGCCCCCCCTGCCCGCTCTCTCCAGCAATTGCCCCCCCGCCCCCGATCTTTATGGCCAATCCCCTCGCCCACTCTCTCTGGCCATTCTCTCCGCCCACTCTCTCCGGCCATTCTCCCCCCCAGCCCCACCCGCTTTCTCCGGCCATTCCCAAGCCAGCCAATCTCTCCGGCCATTGTATGCTGCCATGTGTTTTCGTTGCCTTTGTGTCATTATTTGAGCAGTGCCATCTTTAGTCCTGGCAGCTGCCTGAACGTCCGTGACTGTGACGTTTTAGTTGAACAGGCTGCATTTGCCCATGTGCCAGTGCAGCGTCACCTAGTGGCTGCGCTGTCAGCAAATGCAGCCTGAAAAATAATCACTGAAAGCAACTTTAAGGACAGAACAAAAATTCTTTTAAATATCTGAAAACTTCAAAAATTCCTTAAAACAAATAAAGTAGGAAACTTTAAGAACTTTCCTTCAGGCTGCTCCAGGTCCCTTCTGGCATTCAACAATAGAGCCTGCCCACAATGTTTCTTTCCCTGAGGTATTTTTTATCATCAATAAATGAGGGACATGCACAGGGTGAGGATGCAACAGCCAAAGATGTTTACCTTAGTGGGGTCAGATGAAAATAATGCCATTATGGACAGAATCTTATGGACTTAGTCCCTGATGGAACAACGGGATCATTTTGGGGTTGGGAACCCAATTTCCTAATTAGCGGGCTTCACTGAGGCTCTTTCCCAGAGCCATGGCATTATAACCCTCCTCCCAGCTCCTCAACCAATTAGGGAGGGCGGGCAGTTTAACATGTCATAGAAACATAGAAAATAGGAGCAGGAGTAGGCCATTCTGCCCTGGGTGAAGAAATTTCTCCTCATCACAGTCCTGAAAGGTTTACCCCATATCCTTAGACTATGACCCTTGGTTCTGGACTCCCCACCATCGGGAACATCCTTCCTGCATCAACCCTGTCAAGTCCTGTTGGAATTTTATACGTTTCTATGAGATTCCCCCCTCACTCTTCTGAACTCCGGTGAATATAGTCCTAACCAACTCAGTCTCTTCTCATACGTCATCCCAGGAATCAGTCTGGTAAACCTTTGCGGCACTCCCTCTATAGCAAGAACATCCTTCCTCAGATAAGGAGACCGAAACTTGTCCAAAACACCCTGAAGCCTCTCTGCATCCTCCTCACAACTCACCCTCCGACCCAGTTTTGTGTCAGCTGAAAATTTGGAGATATTATATTTAGTTCCCTCATCTAAATCATTAATATATATTGTGAAAAGCTGGGATCCTAGCACCAATCCCTGCGGTACCCCACTAGTCACTGCCTGCCATTCGGAAAAAGACCCGTTTATTCCTACTCTTTGTTTCCTGTCTGCCAACCTATTTTTTATCCATCGCTATACACTACCCACAATCCCATGCGCTTTAATTTTACACGCTAACCTCTTATGTGGTACCTTATCGAAAACCTTCTGAAAGTCCAAATAAACCACATCCACTGGCTCCTCCTCATCAACTCTACTAGTTACATCCTCAAAGAATTCTAGTGGATTTGTCAAGCATGATTTCCCTTTCGTAAATCCATGCTGACTCTGTCCGATTCTACCACTGTTCCCCAAGGGCTGTGCGATAAAATCTTTGATAATGGACTCTAGAATTTTCCCCACTACCGACGCCAAGCTGACTGGTCTATAATTCCCTGCTTTCTACCTCCCTTTTTAAATAGTGAGGTTACATTAGCTACCCTCCAATCTGTAGGAACTGTTCCAGAGTCGAGAATCGTGAAAGATGACCACCAATGCATCCACTATTTCTCGGGCCACTTCCTTAAGTACTCTGGGATGTAGATTATCAGCATGGGGATTAATCAGCCTTCAATCCCATCAATTTCCCCAACACCATTTCTCTACTCATACTGATTTCCTTCAGTTCCTCCCTTTCACTAAACCCTGTGTTCCCCAACATTTCTGGTATAATATTTGTGTCCTCCTTTGTGAAGACAGAACCAAAGTATGCATTTAGTTGGTCAGCCATTTCTTTATTCTCCATAATAAATTCCCCTGTTTCTGACTGTAAGGGACCTACATTTGTCTTCACCAATCTTTTTCTCTTCACATACCTATAGAAACTTTTACAGTCAGTTTTTATGTTCCCCGCAAGCTTGCTCTCGTACTCTATTTTCCCCTTCTTAATCAATCCCTTGGTCCTCCTTTGCTGAATTCTAAACTGCTCCCAATCCTCAGGTCTGTTGTTTTTTCTGGCAAATTTATATGCCTCTTCCTTGGATCTAATGCAATCTCTAATTTCCCTTGTAAGCCATGGTTTGGCTACCTTTCTCGTTTTACTTTTGTGCCAGACAGGAATAAACTATTGTTGCAGTTCATCCATGTGCTCTTTGAATGTTTGCCATTGCCTTTCCACCGTCATCCCTTTAAATAACATTTCCCAATCCATCATAGCCAACTCACACCTCATACCTTCATAGTTTCCTTTATTAAGATTCCTTAATTTCAGAATCAACTGCGCCACTCTCCATTTTGATGAAGAATTCTATCATATTCTCGTCACTCGTCCCCAAGGGACGATAATCTCGCACAACTAGATTATCAATTATTCCTCTCTCATTACACAATACCCAGTCTAGGATGACCTGTTCTCCAGTTGGGTCCTCAATGTATTGGTCCAGAAAACCATCCCTTGTATATTCCATGAATTCCTCCTCTACGGTATTGTGACTAATTTGATTTGCCCATTCTATATGCAGATTAAATTCACCCATAATTACGGATGTTCCTTTATCGCATGCAATTCTAATTTTCTGTTTAATGCCATTCCCAACATCACCACTACAGTTTTGGGGTCTATATACAACCCCCACTAACGTTTTTTGCCCCTTAGTGTTTCACAGCTCTACCCATACAGATTCCACATCGTCAGATCTAATATCCTTCCTCACTATTGCGTTAATTTCCTCTTTAACCAGCAATGCAACTCCATCGCCTTTTACTTTTTGTCTGTCTTTCCTAAATACTGAATACCCCTGGATGTTCATTTCCCATCCCTGGTCACCCTGCAGACATGTCTCCATAATCCCGACTCTCTCATACTCGTTTACATCTATTTGCGCGATTAATTCATCCACTTTTTTGCGAATGCTCCGTGCGTTAAGGCACAAAGCCTTAAGGCTTGTCTTTTTAACATTACCTGTCCCCTTCCCACTATTTTTCACTGTGGTCTTGTTTGATTCGGGTCCTTGATTTCTCTGCCTATCACTTTTCTTACTGTCTTTCGTTCTTGTCCCTGATTCCCCCCTCCTCTGACTCCTTGCAAAGGTTCCCATCCCAGTGCCATTTTAGTTTAAACCCTCCCCAACCACTCTAGCAAATACTTCCCCAAGGACATCAGTCCCGGTCCTGCCCAGGTGTAACCTGTCCAGTTTGTACTGGTCCCACTTCCCCTAGAACCGGTCCCAATGTCCCAGGAATCTAAAACCCTCCCCCTCACACCATCTCTTCAGCCATGTATTCATCTGATATATCCTGCTATTTCTATTCTGACTAACACGTGGCACTGGTAGTAATCCTGAGATCACTACCTTTGGGGTCCTACTTTTCAACTTACTTCCTAACTCCCTATATTCTGCTTTTAGGACCTCATCCTTTTTTTACCTATGTCGTTTGTACCAATGTGTACTACGGCCACTGGCTGTTCACCCTCCCCCTTCAGAATGTCCTGTAACCGCTCTGAGACATCCTTGACCCTAGCACCAGAGAGGCAACATACCATCCTGGAGTCTCGTTTGCAGCCACAGAAATGCCTATCTATTCCCCTTACAATTGAATCCCTATAACTATTGCATTCCCACACTTTTTACTCCTCCCCTGTGCAGTAGAGCCAACCGTGGAGCAACGAATTGGGCTGTTGCTGCTTTCCCCTGAGAGGCCATTCCCCCCAACAGTAACCAAAGCAGTATATCTGTATTGCAAGGGAATAGCCACAGGAGATTCCTGCACTGCCTGCCCAGTCCTCTTGCTCTGCCTGGTGGTCACGCATTCCCCTCCTGCCTGTGGAGTCTGAGCCTGTGGTGTGACCACCTCTCTATACGTGCTATCCACGATACTCTCTGCCTCGCGGATGGTCCACAGTGTCCCCAGCCACCGCTCCAGCTCTGAAACCCGGGCTTCCAGGAGCTGCAGCTGGAGATACTTCCTGCAATTCCGGGCACTGGAATTGTTCCCGGCTTCCCACATAGAGCACGAGGAGCACACCATGGCTTTGAGCTCTCCTGCCATAACTTAACCCTTTAAATTAAACCTTTTGGAAGATGCTTAATATCAAATAATATCAATTACTCTGGGGCCCTTCTTCCTTGGTCCTCGTTACTACAGAACTCCCTAAAAAACACTACTTACTATATATGAAAATAAACTGTAGACCTTTCTTATGTTAGTTACTAAGCCAGCTATTTAGAGCTATTCCCTGACAGCAGTTACTCACCAACCAATCACCTTGCAGCTTTCCTGTGATGTCACTGTTGACTTGTTTTTTTCAAGCTCTGGCGTGCCTGGACTGCTCCCGGAAGGTAAGAGACTGGGCCTCGATCGTCGGGTTCGATTTATAGGCTCCGCTCTCGGCATTCTCCCCACAGGTCCTCTCTGCTCCACTCCCATTCTGTCAACAGTAGGATTTCTAATTAAAGTGACGAAGGGTTACAAGGGCTGACCAGACCTTGTATTTTTGAGGCTGAAGTAACCACAGGAATGGAGAGGAGACCTGGGGAGCCTGACACCCGGGTCACTCACTCTTACCTGGAGGTCTTGCTGTGGGATTGAAGGGGCTGCAGTGATGTGAAATCTCTCAAGGACAGGAGGAAGAGGACAACCTCTCCAACCAAACTTGTGTGGATGGAAGTGGCTGAGGAAATCAGCAGTAGAAGTGTAGTCCCTCCAACCTGTAGACAGTGCACTAAGAGGATCCAAGACCCTAGGAGGACATGACAGGTGACTTGCCCACACTCTGACTTGCCCAGCAATTCCTTCACAGCACTCCTCAGGTCAACATACCTTGGAGTTTCATTCAGTTCTCTCTCTGCAGGAGCCTCACATTGGCATCTGTGCAGCCAACATTCACACTTGGGGAGACCGTGGCATAGTGGTATTGTCACTGAACTAGTATTCCAGAGGCCAAGGCTAATGCCCTGGGGACCCAGGTTCAAATCCCACCACAGCAGCTGGTGGAAGTTAAATTCAATTAATTAATAAGTTCAATTGAAAGCTAGTCTCAGGAATGGTGTCATGAAACTATCATCAATTGTCATAAAAAAAAACATCCGCTTCACTAATGTCCTTGAGGGAAGGAAACCTACTGTATTGCCTGGTGTGGCCTACATGTGACTCCAAACCCACAGCAATGTGGCTAACCCTTAACTGCCCTCTGAAATGGCCTAGCAAGCCACTCAGTTGTCAAGGGCAATTAGGGATGGACAACACATGCTGGCCTTGCCAGCGATGCCCATATCTATGAAAGAATAACAAAAACTTACCAGCCTATTGCCCTCTCGCACAAAAGCCTCACAGTCATTCTCAATAAATGTTGCCCTTCCCTCCTCTCCAAATAAGCCATTATGAATGCCTCTTGTAAGGACTCCATTCCATTCTCCCAGTTTCTCCGTCTCCGACGCATCTGCTCTGATGATGCTACCTTCCATGACAGCACTTCTGATATGTCTTCCTTTTTCCTCAACCGAGGATTCCCCCCCACTGTTGTGGACAGGGCCCTCAGCCGTGTCCGGCCCATTTCCCGCACCTCTACCCTCACCCTTTCCCCTCCTTCCAAGAACCGTGACAGGGTTCCCCTTGTCCTCACTTTCCACCCCATCAGCCTCCATATCCAAAGGATCATCCTCTGCCATTTCCGCCACCTCCAGCATGATGCCAATACCAAACGCATCTTCCTCTCCCTTCCCCTGTCAGCTTTCCGAAGGGATCGTTCCCTCCGCAACACCCTGGTCCACTCCTCCATTACCCCCACCACCTCGTCCCCTTCCCATGGCAACTTCCCCTGCAATCGCAGGAGGTGTAATACCTGCCCATTTACCTCCTCTCTCCTCACTATCCCAGGCCTCAAACACTCCTTTCAGGTGAAGCAGCGATTTACTTGTAATTCTTTCAATGTAGTATACTGTATTGGCTGCTCACAATGTGGTCTCCTCTACAATGGGGAGACCAAACGCAGACTGGGTGACCGCTTTGCGGAACACCTCCGCTCAGTCCGCAAGCAGGACCCTGAGCTTCCGGTTGCTTGCCATTTCAACACTCCCCCCTGCTCTCATGCTCACATCTCTATCCTGGGCTTGCTGCAGAGTTCCAGTGAACATCAACGCAAACTCGAGGAACAGCATCTCATTTACCGATTAGGCACACTACAGCCTGCCGGACTGAACATTGAGTTCAATAATTTAAGAGCATGACGAGCCTCCCATTTTACATTTATTTTTAGTTATTTTTTCTTTTTTATATATTTTTTGTTTTCATTTTATTTTATATTATCTTAGTTTTTTCAGTTTGCTTACTCACTTTTTTTTTCATGTTTGTACTTGCTGCTGTTCAATTTTCAGTCTGTTAACACCCTATCTGTACTAATGCTTTGTCTTTCAACACACCATTAACATATTGTTTGCCTTTGCTCCATGGCCTTCTGGTCAGCTAATCTGTGGCCTTGTCCAACCTACATCTTCTCCTTTGTTATCTCTTCCCCAACCCCACTTTACTTGCTTATAACCTTTGACATTTCTAATATTTGCCAGTTCCGAAGAAG
Source organism: Heterodontus francisci (assembly GCF_036365525.1). Classification (NCBI taxonomy): domain Eukaryota; kingdom Metazoa; phylum Chordata; class Chondrichthyes; order Heterodontiformes; family Heterodontidae; genus Heterodontus; species Heterodontus francisci. Next base: position 78,694,749 of record NC_090375.1, on the reverse strand, counting down.
GGTCACTGACCTGAAACGTTAACTCTGCTTCTCTCTCCACAGATGCTGCCAGACCTGATGAGTATTTCCAGCATTTCTTGTTTTTATTTCAGATTTCCAGCATCCACAGTATTTTGCTTTTATTAAAGAAAGTTAATAGTCCGGGCTGCATCAGTGGAATTTCTGCAAAGCTCATGGGATGCATTGGTAGCAACAAATGATTGGAAGGAAGATAGATAATATGACTCCAATCTTTAAAATAGGTCAGAAGCATGATCCTGGGAATTATAAGCTTGTCAACTTAACATCTATACTGAGGAAAAATATTGGATCCTGTCACGAAGAAAGCAATTCAAGAGTGCTTAGCAAAAATAAAGGCAATAAATCCAAGTCAACTTGACTTTATGAAAGCAGGTTTTACCTAGCAAACAAACTGGAATTCTGAGAATATAAAAGAATCAGTTGATGAGACTTGGGTGGTCAATATCAAATTATAAATTTATTTTTCTTCTTACCTCTTTCTTTTTCATGGGATTGGGCTAGATCCTTTTATACTGAGCGCTGATTAAAATATACTTGTTAATTAAGCCCCTATTCAATTTTATATTTTCATCTCTTTGGCTGGGGAGGAGGTGGTGATATAACTGCACAGTGAATTGCTGGCAGACTTTGTTTAGTCGGATGACTTTCAAAAGTGTCAACATTAAGATATTTATAATATTGCAACATAACAGCATTCTTAAATATAATTTAAAATTGTCGGAAAATGGTTACAATTAAAATTAGTTACGTTGGAAAAATCTCAATGTGTGTAGCACATTTTGCCTGAAGTTTGCTGAACACAAGGAAGTCAGAAAAAATTGCAAGGCTATGGCAAAAGAAGTGTGGGACTAATTGGATAGCTCTTTCAAAGAGCTGGCACAGGTATTATGGGTTGAATGGTCTTCTTCTGTGCTGTAAGTTTCTATTGTTCTAATGTCCAGGCTGAAGGAGGGGAAACAAGCTCATTGTCACACATATCGGAGAAATGTTTTTGTGATTTTCTGAAATGTCTTGGTGCTGAGCTCCATTCCTTGCCACTGCCTCATACTGAGAAAATGTAGACACTTGCGTATTATTTGACCGGAATCCATATTCCTTTTTCTCAACCTTTTCCTGCAAATCTTCTCCCTGGGCACCCTTCTCTTGTGATGGCAATGATCCTCGGTGTAGTACTATGGTGCCTGATATCCTCCAGTTATCTGCACAGACAGTCATTCTCCAGGTATAAGCCCAGACAATTTTACCATAGGGATGTATGACAGTCAAGTTTGATCCAGTTCTAACCCCACATTCATCAACACACAGTTCTATCTAGAATCGCTGAAAAGTGACCCAGTGGTTTCCCCCCTCTTAGCCCAATAGCACTGAAGCTAATTATAGTACCTCTACCTCGAACACCAATCCACGGAGACAAGCTAACTTAGCAGAAGCAATAGACTGAAACTTGGGTCTTCCTCATCTGTTTAGCTCACGCATGCACATCCACACACCTACCTACCTCCAGGGAAATTCCATGTAATAATGATGTAATATCATGCCCACATAGGTGCCCCTTGGGGACCACACTGGGGCAGCAGGCAGAAGAAAAACAACCAGCTTCTCTACTAAAGGTCTCCAAGACCTTCTACAAGAGATACAAGACAACAGCCTTACACTCCTATGTCTTCCTTTCACCAAGCATCAGCTGTGCTACCTGCAGTTTGCTGGCACTGGCATCAATTTCCAACTCCCTCAAATCCAGTATGGATTAACAGTGAAAAAAGAAGTGAAAACATTTAATGAGGGCAGTTGAAAGTAACATCTCACCACACTTTCCCTTTCCTCCCTGGACACCACCACAATCTTCACCCTCCTAAAATAACACTCACTTTATTAATCTGCAATACTATACTATAGGTAATGGTGGCTACAATTCCCCTGACACTGATAGCAGGAGTGGCATAAAACGAGGAAACCTCTGTGTACTTGAAAAATGCAGCTATGCAAAGGAGCCCTGAGGAGCTTTGACAGGGGTTATATTTGCACTGTTGAAAAGATCAAAAATATCTGCATTTCGTGCAATAAGAACTCATAAACAGCATTTTTCTGTTGTCCTCAATCCTAGGGCTGGATAGGTGCAGCACTTGGCAGGGAAAATGTGGGAGGAAAAAGATTTGAGAGGTCTTGCAGAGGGCCGGCACAGATATGACAGTCAAATGGCCTCCTTCTGTGCTGTAAACAGTCTATGATTCCAGGTTGCACACTGTTTACGTCCTCTTCGACTTGAGGCCTAGCCGTATTCAGGCCCTCCCATCTGAGGGGGCAGGTCCCTGCACAAGCCCATCATAACTGCCTCGGTGCCGCAACAGCACAAAATAACAACTTATATTTAAACACTGGAATTATAGTTATTACAGATGCTCATCAAGTTCTACAAATCAGAGGAAGTCCTGGAAATCCTGGGCCATAATAGTAGGAAACTGGTTAACTGAGGCAGTATGCCTACCTTGCCTGCAGCTTAATGCCAAGATGCTAATGAGGCCTAAATCTGAAAGTGGTTTGAGCCTTCTGATTGCCATATTGGGCAGATGCTGCATTAATCCTTAATATCACACCTATTCAGTGCCCAAGTTAAATTCTTCTATATTGCGTTTGGAAGGTACACTTTCCCAAAGGCTGCTGGGCAGTTATTCCAGCTACTGCCTGTGTATACATAGTCCAGCTCAACAAGGAGCATGGTGTTGAATATGTATGCCAACAGCTTCTTCCTGGCAGCCTCTGGTCACTTCAGTCACATTGGCCGAACCATTACTGTATCAAGAGGATCTAAGACGTTGTGTTCAGGTAGATAACAGCAATAAAATCGCATTTATATGGTGTTTTTAATAAAGGAAACTTCCCATGGTGCTTCACAGAAGTCTAAGGGGAAAAAAATAGCTGAGCCAAAGAAGGCGATATTTCAAGCATGACTAAAAATGAGGTTATAGGGGTGGGTTTTAAGGAGGGTTCCAAAGAAGGAGAGAAACAAATAAAGAGACAGAGGGGATTATGGAGTTATTTCCAGAGCATCGGGCCTAGCTGAATAAAGACACAGCTGCCTATGGTGGGGGGAGAGGAGGGATTCACAAAAAGTTGCAGTCAGAGAGATGGAGATTTGGGGAAGAGGGTTCTACTGCTGGAGGAGGTTACAGATATGCTGTTCAAACTTGGATGGCCAGGCACTGAAGGATGGAAGACTGGAGACCAGTCTTTATTAACTTACAAGCTTTTATTTACAGAGACAGACAATGCATATCATGCAACCAATAACCCTTCTTTAAGTCTGCTCCTAAATATGAGCACATGTGAGACCCCAATTAATACCCACCACCTAAATACAATTAATACCCAATTGATGTATAAGGAGGAATTTGAATGCATGCATTTGCATTTTCATTTTGGGATTTTGGTGGACCAAGAGCCAATGTAGGTGTGTGAAAATAAAGTTGATGGGGGAATGGACTAGGTGCAGGATAGGATTTGAATCGTCGAGTTTTGGATGGGCTGAAGTTTACGAGGGTGGAGGATAGTAGGCTGGCTAGGAAAACATTGAAATAGCTGAACCAGATGGTGACGAAGACATAGAGGAAGTCTAAAACAACAGATAGGTTGAGACGGAGTAGAGGCAGGTGACATTACAGAGGTGAAAGTGGGATGTCTTTGTGATGACCAGGATATGGAGTCTAAAGCTCAGCCTAGAGTTGCCAGCAATGTCTTAACTGCCAAATTCCAAGCCCTACACTATTTCCTTCATTTCAACAATGTTCTGGTAGAACTATCTTTAATTTATGTATGCTACCTTTTCATTTAATTCCTTCATTCATTTCTGACATCTGCACCTAATTCTGTTTACTTCAGTTCACTTGCTTTTCCAATACATTCAGTCTTAATTTGTGAATTCTAGCTATATGTTTCATTAATTTATCAATTCTTGAGTTCTTTAATTAATTTCAGCAGATTCCATGGTAAACCACTTTTAATTTGTGAAGTTCATGCATTTATTTAATCCATTTATTCATGCATATAATGTATATTCCAGCAGAGGTCACTGGATATCAATCAGTACCAGGAACCCTTACTGTGTGTTTTCCCTAGCCTGTAACATACAGGCATCTACCATCTCTCAGTTGAAGACGTCCAACTCAGTATAGATTAGGATTTCAGATCAATACCATACTAAATGAGGCATTTATTACTGAGTCATTTAGGGGCCTGTTCTACCTCTTTTATTGCAAGAGGAATAACACCCAATTCATAATCTTGTAGACAAGATCATGTTTAATGATACCCAGTTATGCTTTCCAAGAATGTGTGGGTTGACTGAAATAGTGGGGGGAATTTTATCCTCTCCTCTGTGTTGGATTTGGAGGCAGGGAGAGCATACAATTGGGCAGGATGGTGGCTGTGGGGGTCCCCACCACCACTCCCCCTCCACCCAAATTAAGTCCAGGTGGGCAGGTCTGTGGTCTTCCCGCCCTGCCACCAATTGAGGCCCTTAAGTGGGCAATTAATGCCCAATTAAGGGCCTTATCCTTCCACTGCCGGAATTAGCCCAGTGGCGGGCAGGCCTGTCGCCGCATGGGGAGCAAGCCAAGCAAACCCGTAAGGTTTGCTTGCCATCTCCGGGGGTCTCCATTGTTCAAAGGCACTTAGTGCATGAACAAAGGACGCGGCATTGGGAAGGGGGTTTGCTGAGAGCCACCACCTGCCCTTGCTGCTGACCCCCCTATACACCCCTCCCCTAGGACCACCACCCTGCAAACCCCTCCTGCCCTAACTTACCTGTGGCCTGGGCCCAGGGTCTTGGGTGAGTCCAGTACCGGTAGCAGCCACCACCTCTGCGGTGGCGCTGCTCAGTTAAAGAGCTGCCGACCACTGATTGGCCAGCAGCTCTCAGCTGGCAGGACTTCTGTTGCCAGGGTCCTTGATCCCGGGGAAGGCCTCTTCCCCCCCCCCTCCCCCGCTGTCCACTTAAGAGCCTAATTGGCACTTGAAGCAGCAGGCCTTTCCCAGAGGAGGCGACGCGGGGCTCTTGCTGACACTTTTGCCAGTGGTCAAGACTCCCCTCACCCGGAAAAAATCCTGGCCAGTGTATAACAAGAAGATACAGTGTGAAACAGGAATGAATTAACTTTGCTAATTGTGTAGTATTTCAGCATAAATAAGAAAAAGGAAATTTTGAGTTATATCTTTGTTTTTATTCTAGTTGTACAGAATGTCTATTTGTATGATTTTCAGCAAGTTGCTGAGGTGAGTTCTTTGCTGAGCACTGAATAAATGCACCTCCCTCATAGGAGTTTGGTTATCTTGAGCATATCCCCATCTATCACTTCATGCCTTAAGGATGTGAAATTGGGCCTGTTAGCACCCATTGTTTGGATGCTACAGGTGCCATTTGGTGACCAAAATGATGCTTAAAGTGTGCATATTTCGTCCAAGAACGGCGGCTGACACCGCCTTGGTGAGGATGTTTATTATGTCTTGTGGTTCCCAGAGCTCTGAAATAATCACACTTTTTAATACAGATGTTGGTGCTTGTGTCTCATATTTTACACATCTCTACACATGTGGCAGAATGATACAATGTGTGTTTGGTACACAGACTATAGTATAGTAGTGGGTGATGCGGTATTATGGATATATATGTATACATACAAATAGACAATATTGATCCTAAATCATTTTGGGATAATATAACATATAACATCCCTCTTTAAAAAAATTGCAATTTCTTTCACTATCCCCATTTTTTCTAAACATTATTTATTTTTCCTGTGGCTGCTAAAGAAAATTTACATTCAACTTTTACAATTAAACTTGTAATTCTGAACATGTTAAAACACTTCTATAGCTCTTTCTTTCAAAGAATTATTCACATCATTCCGGTGGTAAGATGTTGTGCCTCCATCTCATGGATCTGATTGTTGGCATCCCTCTCTGCAATGAGTTAGCGCACTCTTCGAGTGGTGTTGTACATGTTGCTCCTGGTGTTGTAGAAGTTGTGCTTCATGTTGGTGTTGCTGTGTCACTTGCTGTTGAAGTTGCTAATGTTGCACCAATTGTTGGTGATGTTGCTGATGAGCTTCTCTGATTTACCAGTTTTGGTGTAGGCTGAGAATGGACTCTGTTCCTCCTCATCTGCTTAATGGAATTCATACCGTTCAGCAAACTCCTTAAACTCTCTGGAGGTGAATTGGATTCCATCACCACAGATCACCCTTTCTGGAATCCCTTGCTCAGCAAACAGGACTCATATTGCTGTGGTGATTGTTGTAGCTCTCAAATCTTTTACCTTTCTAATGAATGGGGATTTTGAGTCATAGTTTGCTACTATAAGATACATTCTTGGTTGTGCGTGAATAAGTTGGCTGCCACAGTGTGACATGGTCTGGGTGGTACCTCACTAGCATCATCTCCTCTTTCGGCTCTGTGCTTTTATATTTCTGGCATATGCTGCATGTAGATACCATTCTTTCAATGTCTTGGTAGATGCTTATCCAGTACACACCTGATCTGGCTCTCAGCTTATACTTCTCCATTCTCATGTTGTCTTCATGTATCTTCTGGAGAAGTTATCTCTGCATAGTTTTGAATACGAGGATTCTGGATCCGGCCTGCAGAACACTGTCTTCTAATGAGATGCCATCTCTGATTGACCAATACTGCTGTGCTATATTGCTGGTTGTGTTTGAGGCATCTTTTCCAGCCATCCCTGAATCACTTGCTGAGGGAGCATCTGTAACTCTTTGTCTTTACTGGTCTCATCTCTGATTTCACTCAATTTTGGTGGTGTCATGTTCAATAGGTGATGTATCTTTACACCGAGATCTTTTATCTGGTGTTCCTCGTGTAGCTTCAGATAAGATAGGATATCAGATAGCATCATTTCTCTTCCTGCCTTGCATTTCGGAGTGAAATCGTAACTCTGAAGCCTCAGGAGTATCCTCTGTAGTCTTGCTGGTGGTCTACATAGATTTTTCTTGTAGATATGTTCTAGTGGATGACTATCACTGTCCACTGTGCATTTTCTCCCACAGAGACATATATGGAATTTCTTGCATCCATACACCACTGCCAAATGCTCTCTTTCTATGTTGGCATATCTGATCTCAACTGATGTTAGACCTTTGGATCCTTCTTGTACAAAGGCCACTCCCAGTCCTTCTGTAGAAGCATCTACTTGCTAAGTGACAGGTTTCATTCTGTTGAAGTATGACAGACTTGTCTCCTTGCATATTACTTCTTTGAGTCAACTGAAACTCCTCTCATGTGACTCCGACTACTGGCACTCAACATTTTCTCTCGTAGGTTTGCTGTGTGTTCTGACATGTGAGGTATGAAAGAGCTCATGTACTGGATCAAGCCAAGAAAACTTCTCAGCTCTTTCTTATCCCTCAGAGCTTCCATCTCAGAGATAGCTGTGACTTTTTCAGGACTGCATCAGGTGTGTACACCATTCTGAAAATGGCATTCTGTCACCTTTAGCTTGATCCCAGTGTTCCTGGTTCTCTCCATGGCTTCATGCAGTTGGTCTTTTCCATCTACACCATAGATCTGGATATCATCAGCTATGCCAATTGCTCCCTGTACGTCTCATCTATTTTTTGCTGGAACACATCCTGGCTCACTTTAAGGTCAAAAGGTAGATGCAGGAATTTGTACCGTCCAAAAGGTCTGTTGAACATTGTCAACAACGAAGATTCCTCGTCAAGCTTCACATTCCAGTAGCCATTTCTGGCATCAAGCTTGCTGAAAATTTTGCGCCTGCCAGTGCTGGCGTGATCTATTCCAGTGTTGGAGTAGGGTAGTGATTCCTCTTTATTGCTTGTGTCACACACACTGGAAGTGCGATGATACAAATTATAGACTAACTCTGAAGAGTTATGAAAAACTGACTTTGTCTTTTATAAAATGAACCTTTATTTTTAAAAGTGAACAATGGTCCAAATTGGCCACTGAAGGAAAAAGGACTAGCCTTTGTGTATTCAGACTGTCTGACAAAAACACAGGACAAATCTTCAAAGCTAAGAGGTGTCAATTGCACCTATCCTAAAACATTCCAGAATTGAACATCTTCTTCTGAAACAAAGAAGGTGTGAAGTAGCCATGTCCTGGGCCATGCGATCACCATGGGGAAGAGATGAGTGTGGCTCCTACCAGGAGGTGAGAAGTAACACAGCTTTACCTTAAAAAAGACAGCCGAGAGAGAGAGAGAGAGAAAGAGAGGGAAGCAACATTTAGCAGCTTGCGTTCCAGCAAAAGGCATGTGCCCTGCTGTACAATCTTACATCTACAATAGACAGCAGTGAACCAGAAGTGCCCCACCATGTTCAACTGAACTTTCAACCAAGAGAGAAATCTATAATCATTTCAGGCCCGCACCCATCAAGAACTTGATTTCCAAGAGAATTCAACAGGTTTATCACGACTTCCCCCCTACTAAATCACTTTCCTTTTTTCCCTCTCTATCTGTCTCTTCCTGTGTGTGTGTGTGCTCACACACATGTGTGAGCGATTGCATGAGTGGATGTTATTGCAACAATTTTGGGATCAGGCATATTGATCAATAAACAATTGATTTTTTGTTTTTTAAAACCTACAAGAAAACCTGTCACTCTTTGTTTCTTTGAAGAATAAAAACCAAGGGGTTAAACCCTGAGAACAAAACACTTGCTGAGGTCAGGTGGGGAGTCGAACTAATTGGGAACCACCCACTTCGTATCACATGGCTGTAACATTTGATTAAGATCTTTGGGATCCAGGCAAAATAGTAGCCATCCTTTTGGCTTCTCCCTCACCACGATGGAATTTACCCAATATTTAGGCTTTGTGACTCTGGCAATCACTTTATTTTCTTCCATCTCTTTGAGTTCTCTTTCAAGCTTTCCTTTTAGTTCTATTGGTATTTTACATGGGGCATGAATCACTGGTTTCTTCTCTGAATTAATGGTGATGTGATATTCAAATCTTCAAAGCCTCCAACCATCTCATCAAAACACTTTGGATGCATTTGGACCAAATCTTCCTTGCTTCAGATTGGAGGGTGCTTTTCAATGGGTGTGCTACCTTCAGCCTTCCTTGATGCCTCCTTCATCTCATAGTTTACCAAGATCAGCTGCATCTCTTCACAAGTGCTCAATCCCAGGATAGCTGGACCATCTGTTTCAGTGATGTAGAATATACTGTTAATGTCTTTTCCTTTATGCATTCCTCTGATTTGGGTCATTCCCAGCTGTCAAATCTCAGTTTCACGGCGTGCTGTCAGCATGATCTTGCTCGGTTTCAGAGCATCTTTCTTTGGGTAACCATTCTCTTTCAAATTTTCAGGAAAGATCTTCTGGTATAGTCTGAACAGGATGATGTTACTCTGTGCTCCAGTATCAAGCTTCAGCTTCAGGTTAATGGTTGTGGACTTACTTCTCACCTTCTTCCTGATCCATATGATTGTGTGAATTTCTTTTCTCTGGAAACTTTCATAAGAACATAAGAACTAAGAGCAGGAGTAGGCAATTCAGCCCCTCGATCCTGCTCCGCCATTCAATACGATCATGGCTGATCTCATCTTGGCCTCAACTCTACTTTCCTACCTGTTCTCCATAACCCGTCAACCCATTTCTAATTAAAAATCTGTCTATCTCCTCCTTAAATTTACTCAATGTCCTGGTACCCACCACACTCTGGGGGAGTGAATTCCACAGATTCACGACCCTTTGAGAGAAGTAATTTCTCCTCATCTCTGTTTTAAATCTGCTACCCCTTATCCTAAAACTATGACCTCTCATTCTGGATTGCCCCACAAGAGGAAACATCCTCTCTGTGCCTACTTTGTCAATCCCCTTAATCATCTTATATACATTAATTAGATCTCCTCTCATTCTTCTAAACTCTAGAGAGTAAAGGCCTAAACTGCTCAATCTCTCTTCATAAGACAAACCCCTCATCTCTGGAATCAGTCTAGTGAACCTCCTCTGAACTGCCTCCAGTGCAACTACATCCCTCCTCAAGTAAGGGGACCAAAACTGTACGCAGTACTCCAGGCGCGGTCTCACCAATGCCTTCTCCAGTTCCAGCAACACTTCCCTACTTTCATACACTATTCCTTTAGCAATAAATGCCAAAATTCCATTTGCCTTCCTTATTACCTGCTTTACCTACATACTAGTTTTCAGCGAATCATGCACAAGGACACCCAGATCCCTCTGCATCGAAGCACTCTGAAGTTTCTCTCCATTTAAACAATAATTTGCCTTTCTATTCTTCCAACCAAAATGGATAACCTCACACTTATCCACGTTAAACTCCATCTGCCAAATTTTGGACCATTCACCTAACCTATCCATATCCATTTGTAAATTTCTTATTTCTTTATTACAACTCACTATCCCTCCTATTTTAGTGTCATCTGCAAATTTGGCTATAGTACCTTCTATCTCTGCATCTAAGTCATTAATATAGATTGTAAATAGTTGGGGCCCAAGAACCGAACCCTGTGGCACCCCACTAGTTACATCTTGCCAGCCAGAAAAGAACCCATTTATCCCGACTCTGTTTTCTGTTGGTTAGCCAATCCTCTATCCAAATTAGTAAATTGCCCCTAACCCCATGTGATCTTACCTTGTGTATTAACCTTTTGTGTGGCACCTAATCAAATGCCTTCTAGAGTCCAAATATACTACATCTACAGGATCCCAATTATCCACTTTACTTGTTACAGCTTTGAAGAACTCGAGCAAATTAGTCAAATACGATTTACCCTTCATAACACCATGCTGAATCTGATGGATTACGTTTTGACTTTCTAAATGTCCTGTTAATACTTCCTTAATAATGGATTCTAACAATTTCCCAACGACAGATGTTAAAGTAACTGGTCTATTGTTTCCTACTTTCTGCCTCCCTTCCTTTTTGAATAAGGGCGTTATATTAGCTTTTTTCCAATCCACTGGAACCTTTCCTGCATCCAAAGAATTTTGGAATATTATAACCAATGGATCCACTATCTCCGCTGTCACTTCCTTGCAGACCCTAGGATGTAGGCCATCAGGCCCTGGGGAATTGTCTGCCTTCAATCCCAATAGTTTACTCAGTACTTTTTCCTCGTGATGATGATTGTTCTAAATTCCTCCCTTTCTATAACCTCTGCATTTCCTGTTACTATTGGAATGGTACTAATGTCTTCCACCGTGAAAACTGAGGCAAAATACTGATTTAGTGTCTCTGCCATTTCTGTGTTCTCCTCTATTAATTCCCCTGTCTCATCCTCTAAAGGACCAACATTCACTTTAACTACTCTCTTCTCTTTTATATACTTATAGAAGCTTTGCTTTCTTTTTTTATATTTTGCACTAGTTTTCTTACATAATTTACCTTTGCTCTTTTTATTACTTTTTTAGTAACCCTTTGTTGATCTTTAAAAGTTTCCCAATCTTCCAGCCTGCCACTGGCCTTTGTATTGCCATAGTTTTTGTCTTAACGTTATCCTTAACTTCCTTGCTTAGCCATGGATGTTTTTACCCCTTATTAGAATCTTTCTTCCTCTCTGGAATATATCTTAGTTGGGAGAAATTGAATATCTCCTGAAACATCTGCCACTGCTCATCAACTGTCCAACCTTTTAGTCTTCCTGCCCAGTCCACTAGTTGGTTACAAAAGTTTTATTTCATGTTTTTTAAAAATTCATTCATGGGGTGTGGGCGTCACTGGCTATACCAGCATTTATTGCCCATCCCTAATTGCCCTTGAGAAGGTGGTGGTGAGCTGCCTTCTTGAACTGCTGCAGTCCATGTGAGGTAGGTACACCCACAGTGCTGTTAGGAAGGGAGTTCCAGGATTTTGACCCAGCGACAGTGAAGGAACGGCGATATAGTTCCAAGTCAGGATGGTGTGTGACTTGGACGCGAACTTGCAGGTGGTGATGTTCCCATGCATCTGCTGCTCTTGTCCTTCGAGGTGGTAGAGGTCGCAGGTTTGTAAGGTGCTGTCTAAGGAGCCTTAGTGCATTGCTGCAGTGCATCTTGTAGATGGTATACACTGCTGCCACTGTGCGTCGGTGGTGGAGGGAGTGAATGTTTGTGGATGGTGTGCCAATCAAGTGGGCTGCTTTGTTCTGGATCATGTCGAGCTTCTTGAGTGTTGTTGGAACTGCACCCAACCAGGCAAGTGGAGAGTATTCCATCACACTCCTGACTTGTGCCTTGTAGATGATGGACAGGCTTTGGGGAGTCAGGAGGTGAGTTACTCGCCGCAGGATTCCTAGCCTCTGACCTGCTCTTGTAGCCACGGTATTTATATGGCTACTCCAGTTCAGTTTCTGGTCAATGGTAGCCCCTAGGATGTTGATAGTGGGGGATTCAGCGATGGTAATGCCATTGAATATCAGGTGGAGATGGTTAGATTCTCTCTTGTTGGAGATGGTCATTGCCTGGCACTTGTGTGGCGCAAATGTTACTTGCCACTTATCAGCCCAAGCCTGGATATTGTCCAGGTCTTGCTACATTTCTACAAGGACTGCTTCAGTATTTGAGGAGTCGCGAATGGCGCTGAACATTGTGCAATCATCAGTGAACATCCCCACTTCTGACCTTAAGATTGAAGTAAGGTCATTGATGAAGCAGCTGAAGATAGTTGGGCTTAGGACACTACCCAGATGAACTCCTGTAGTGATGTCCTGGAGCTCAGATGATTGACCTCCGACAACCACAGCCACCTTCCTTTGCGCTAGGTATGACTCTAACCAGCAGAGAGTTTTCCCCCTGATTCTCATTGACTCCAGTTTTGCTAGGGCTCCTTGATGCCATACTTGGTGAAATGCTGCCTTGATGTCATGGGCATGTCACCTCACCTCTTGAGTTCAGCTCTTTTGTCCATGTTTGAACCAAGGCTGTAATGAGGTCAGGAGCTGAGTGGCCCTGGCGGAACCCAAACTGAGCGTCACTGAGCATGTTATTACTAAGCAAGTGCTGCTTGATGGCACTTTTGATGACACCTTCCATCACTTTACTGATGATTGAGAGTAGGCTGATGGGGCGGTAATTGGCCAGGTTGGACGTGTCCTGCTTTTTGTATACAGGACATACCTGGGCAATTTTCCACATTGCAGGGTAGATGCCAGTGTTGTAGCTATACTAGAACTGCTTGGCTAGGGGTGCAGCAAGTTCTGGAGCACAGGTCTTCTGTACTATTGCCGGAATATTGTCAGGACCCATAGCCTTTGCAGTATCCAGTGCCTTCAGTCGTTTCTTGATATCACGCGGAGTGAATTGAATTGGCTGAAGTCTGGCATCTATAATGCTGGGGACTTCAGGAGGAGGCCGAGATGGATCATCAACTTGGTACTTCTGGCTGAAGATTGTTGCAGATGCTTCTGCCGTATCTTTCGTACTGATGTGCTGGGCTCCCCCATCATTGAGGATGGGGATATTTGTGGAGCCACCTCATCCAGTTAGTTGTTTAATTGTCCACCACCATTCACGGCTGGATGTGGCTGGACTGCAGAGCTTAGATCTGATCCGTTGGTTATGGGATCGCTCAGCTCTGTCTATTGCATGCTGGTTATGCAGTTTGGCCTGCAAGTAGTCCTGGGTTGTAGCTTCACCAGGTTGACACCTCATTTTGAGGTATGCCTGGTGCTGCTCTTGGCATGTCCTTCTGCACTCATCATTGAACCAGGGTTGGTCTCCTGGCTTGATGATAATGGTAGAGTGGGGGATGTGCCAGGCCATGAGGTTACAGATTGTGTTTGAGTACAATTCTGCTACTGCTGATGGCCCACAGCACCTCATGGATGCCCAGTTTTGCATTGCTAGATCTGTTCGAAATCTCTCCCATTTAGCATGGTGATAGTGCCACACAACACGATGGATTGTATTCTCAATGTGAAGGCGGGACTTCGTCTCCACAAGGACTGTGCGGTGGTCACTCCTACCAATACAGTCATGGACAAAAGCATCTGCGGCAGGCAGATTGGTGAGGACAAGGTCAAGTATGTTTTTCCCTTGTGTTGGTTCCCCCACCACCTGCCGCAGACCCAGTCTAGCAGCTATGTCCTTTAGTACTTGGCCAGCTCGGTCAGTAGGGTGCTACCGAGCCACTTTTGGTGATGGACATTGAAGTCCCCCACCCAGAGTACATTTTGTGCCCTTGCCACCCTCAGTGCTTCCTCCAAGTGGTGTTCAACATGGAGGAGTCCTGAATCATCAGCTGAGGGAGGGCGGTAGGTGGTAATCAGTAGGAGGTTACCTTGCCCATGTTTGACCTGATGCCATGAGACTTCATGGGATCTGGAATCGATGTTGAGGACTCCCAGGGAAACTCTCTCCCTACTGTAGACCACTGTCCTGCCACCTCTGCTGGGTCTGTCCTGCCAGTGGGACAGGACATACCCGGGGATGGTGATGGCAAGTGTCTGGGACATTGTCTGTAAGGTATGATTCGGTGAGTATGACGATGTCAGGCTGTTGCTTGACTAGTCTGTGGGAAAGCTCTCCCAACTTTGGCAAAAGCCCCCAGATGTTAGTAAGGAGGAGTTTGCGGGGTTGACAGGGCTGGGTTTGCCGTTGTCGTTTCCGGTGCCTAGGTCGATGCCGGGTGGTTCGTCTGGTTTCATTCCTTTTTATTGGCTTCGTAGCGGTTAGGTACAACTGAGTGGCTTGCTAGGCCATTTCAGAGGGCATGTAAGAGTTAACCACATTGCTGTGGGTCTGGAGTCACATGTAGGCCAGACCAGGTAAGGACAGCAGATTTCCTTCCCTAAAGGACATTAGTGAACCTGATGGGTTTTTACAACAATCAACAAACATCATTAGACTTGCTTTTAATTCCAGATTTATTAATTAAATTCAAATTCCACTTTCTGCTGTGGTGGGATTCGAACCCATGTCTCCAGATCAATACTTTGGGTCTCTGAGTTACTAGTCCAGTGATATTACCACTATGCCACCACCTCCCCATATCACCGCCCATATAAATAGCCTTAACAGAAGGTGACAAGAACAGGGAACCACAGCCCTCCTACATTTGGAAAAAGTGCTCTCTTTCAAGTGAAAATTGGAATTATTTGCAAAAAATATAGGGGAGCTAGTTTTGGTGCATTTTTCCACTGCTTAAAGTATTTTTTATGAAGACAAATGTATCAATTAATAAGATTTTTTTAAACAATGCAATACATACAATGAAAGAAGCCTTTGCTAGTTGATTTCAATCATTTTGAAAGATAAAAGAAATGCTAAATTTTATATGATCACCTCATGGGCTGAATGTTACTAGCCCTTTGACACTGTGGGTCACGGCGCAGGGGCCGGTAAAATTCAGTGGGGAGAGGCCCGCCGCAAATTACCGGCGGTCAGGGGACCTCGGTGTGCAACCCCCCCCATCTAAATATGCAGATTAACATTAATTCGATACAAATAAACTTACCTGCAGGCGGCGGCCGTCCCATACTGATTTTACGGCCTCCATTCGTGATTCGCGCACCTTCGGAACTCCATACAGAGTTACGAGGCGAGAACCTGGTGGGGAGGGGGGAGGAATAACATTTTCAGGGTGGGAGGGATGGAGACTGTCAAGAATGGTTTTTTAGGGGCAGAGGGTTATAAATTTATTGCATGACTGTGGTGGGGGGGGTGGGTGCGGTGGAAATGATGCTTTTATGGTAAATGTAATGTAATATTTTCATTAAAAGTTAAATTCCTGGTCCCTTTAAAAACTAAATTCTCTGCTAAGGGCTTAAAACCCTTTGAAAATGGCACCGGCACTGGTGCATGGTGCTGGAAGCCATTGATGGAGACACAGCGGCTGCCCCCTCTATGTCATTGGGGGCAGCCGCTCCATTCCCTCTATTTAAATCAACCCCCGCGCGCAGTATTGTAGGGGCTCAGGGTCGACGCATCCGCATGGGATACACACTGCCATCAGAGTGCACCGCCGCAAACTGTGGTGCACTTGTAAAATTCAGCCCCATGAGTCAGATACAATGGGCTGAATTTTATCCAACCAGCAGGAGCAGGATTGGAGATGTTTGTGGGGGGGGGTGGTGGCTGGTGAGTGCGCAAACAATTGGGAGGGGCGCGCTTGCCCGGAAACCCAACGTCATGATGTCGGTTCTGGACTTTGTCAGGGGTGGGAAATGTCCAAGGCAGTGTTGCCACGACAACACAGCAGGACTGCAATTGGAATTTTTGGATAAGTATTTGATATGCACTTGCATGGACCTCACTTGGAATTATGAAGAGTTTTGAATTTCATCAACAGTGCATGGAAATCACGTGCCTTCTGATCTGCACCTGGTTAAAGATGGTGGTACTGAGGGGAGGTCCCAGTGTTGCCCGTGGAAAGTAGCCATGGGGAGTATTGGATGATTGGAGGAAAGGGAACAGTGGGTGCAGTGGCCATTGCCCAACGGCAGTGCAGCCCTCACGGAAAGATGGGACTTCGTTTTGGGTGGTGGACTCTCTGCCAGGGTGGGCTTTGAGGGGGAGTAGCCTGTGCTCAGAGGGGAGTGAAGGTTCCAAAGGTAAGGTCCTCTATTCAGGAATGGCACACAGCGGGGGAGCAACCAGCTGGAATGGGTGTCACACACGCGGTCTTTGTAGATCCCCGTGCTGTGCAGCTGAGAATCAGAGGGAGGCAGGGCCAGGCGGTGGCTGGGCATGCTGGTGAAAATCAACGAAAGGAGCTACAGTAGTTCGCCATGCCAAGAAGGGCCTATCTGCGGCAGAGAGTGTACCGGACTCACCTCAGCTACATCCAAATATCTGAGCAGCAATGTTAACCTATGCGCCATGCTGCAGGATGAGCTGTGACCCATTGGGGTGAATTTTACACACCTCCCGACGTCAGGGGTTGTGGCAGGGGGGCCGGAAAATGCCTCCGGCAGAGGCCCGTTGCAGGCCTTGACACCAGGAAGGCCCGGCCGGATATTGCCGGCAGTGGCGAGGCCTTGTGGTGGCCCCCCCTCCCCACCATCCCACCGTCGCTCTGTGACGGGAGCCAAATGTAAATATTTTAATAAATTTAAATTAACGAATAAGTGACCTACCCGCTCCTGCCGTCTATTCCGGAGCGATAAGGGAGCCGAGTGGCCAGCACTCCCATGCCTTCAGGTCCCCATCCAGGGATCTAAGGCACAACACTGATGGGGAGGGGGGAGCAGGTAAGCTTTTCAGTGTTGGGGGGGCGTGGTTGTGGAGCGGCATCAGAGTGATTTCATTGGTGTAGGGGATGGTGGGAAGGGGTAAAGATGAAAGTTTATGAACTTTGAGGGGGAGATGGTCAGGTACACAAGGTAAGTACGTTTGAGGGGGGAGAGGGCAAGGAATTAAATCGATGGTTGTTGGAGGGGTTTGGGGGAGGAGCAAGATCTATTTATTTAATTTTGTGGCATCCGTTCTCCTTTAAAAATTTAAATGTAACAATAGGGCTCAAAGCCCTTTAAAAATGGCATTCAGAGCCAGTGCAAAGGCAGCTGACGCCATTACCAGGGACAGACGGCCCGCCCCCTCCACGTGATCGGCGGGGGGAGGGGGGAGGGGTGGTGTTGTGGTTCCCCCTGGCCATTTAAATGAGCTGCCGCGATTAATATCGCAGCTACTCCGCGACGTGTGGACTGCCATTGTTTATGTCTTCTGACAATTTCGGTGCGGAAATGTAAAATGCAACCCATGGTCTTTGGTGGACACCATGGCACTCAACTTTTACATCTCCGGATCTTTCCAGGGATTAATGGGGATATGTGGGGGTCTCTCAGGCTGCAGTTCACCCCTGCATCAAGGAGGTGACCAAATCCTTGTTCAAGAGGGCCGGCAACTATATGTGGTACCAGACCGACCCTGACAGTCAGGTGAGAGGACCATCGGATTTGGGGCAGTCACTGGAATACCCCAGGTACAAAATGTCATCAATTGCACGCATGTGGCCATCAAGTCTCCCATGGAGCAGCCAACAGCCTTCATCAACAGGAAGGGCTTCCATTCCATCAACATTGGTCTATGGCCACCGGAAGTGTTTCCAGCAGGCTTCCTGGGAAGCAGCCACGATGCCTACATATTTCAACACTCCCAGGTGCCACAGCTTTTCCAGCCTCCCCCTCGCTTTCAGGGATGGATTCTCGGGAACATGGGCTACCCTTTGAAGACATGGCAGCTTATGCCTGTGAGGAATCCTCGCACAGCAGCAGAGGACAGATACAACACTTGCCCTGGGTCCACCTGAATGACCATCAAGCAGGCCATTGGGCTGCTGAAGATGAGATTCCAGTGCCTGGATCGTTCCGGTGCAGCCCTGCAGTATGCGCCAGCGAGGGTTTCATGTATCGTGACGATCTGCTGCGCTCTGCACAATCGAGCACTGCAGAGGGGGGAGACCTTGCATAAGTGGACACAATTGAATGCCACTCCTCATCAGACAATGCGGATGTGGAGGAGGATGCCGATCTGGCAGCGCGGGATAATGAAGCCCTTGTATCGGAGGCAAGAGCCATAGAGACACGTAGTGGAGGCTCGGGACAATTTCATACATAGTCAGTTTCTGCCACCATGATGCCCGTTCCAAGTGAACTCAATAAATACTCACCTCACTGTATTCTACATGTCGCCTCTTTCCAATCCCACTCCCGTGCCTTGCGCCCTGGCTCACCAGGAGCAGACACAGAGCTGAGAAGGTGACCATACACTGCCTGCCCCTGCACTGGCAACCCATTGAGGGAACAAGACTGAAGGTGGCATCTGACAGGGCAGCAGGGAAAGCAGGAGAGATTCTCAACAATGAAAGTGACCTCCATTTATTTAAACGTTCACAATACCCAATAACAAAAGGAAGTTGCACACAGCCATGAAACCCAAATTTGTCTTGGTGCTCAATTTCACCCGCTTCTACAAAGTGCGTTCCCTGCGTTGGTGGCTAAGGTGAAGGGAGGCTGCTGTATGCACTGTCCCGTGGCCTGGGATGACTTTGGCGGGCGTCCTCTGGCTGTCTGAGGCCTGGAGGGCTTCGGCTGGCTGAGGGGTTCCTGCAGGAGCTTCCTCAGTCGTCACAGCTACTGGAGCTGGTGTCACTGGTGAGGGGCTGAGGAACATTTGCCAATGACTCAGGTCTGCCAGCATCCAGCTGCCAGGGACCCCTCCAGAATCCAGCTACCAGGGACCCCTCCAGCATCCAACTACCAGTAACCCCTCCAGCACCCAGCTACCAGTGATCCCTCCACCATCCAGCTACCAGTAACCCCTCCAGCATCCAGCTACCAGTAACCCCTCCAGCATCCAGCTACCAGTGATCCCTCTACCATCCAGCTACCAGTGACCCCTCCAGCATCCAGCTGTCAGGGACCCCTCCAACATCCAGCTGTCAGGGACTCCTCCAGCATCCAGCTACCAGTGACCCCTCCAGCATCCAGCTGCCAGTGAACCCTCCAACATCCAGCTGTCAGGGACTCCTCTAGCATTCAGCTTTTTTAAATTCATTCACGGGATGTGGGTGTCTTTGGCTAGGCCAGCATTTATTGCCCATCCCTAATTGCCCTTGTGAAGGTAGTCATGAGCTACTTTCCTGAACAGCTGCAGTCCTTGGGATGTAGGTACATCAACAGTGCTGTTAGGAAAGGAGTTCCAAGATTTTGACCTAGCCATAGTTCCCTTTGGAAGGCAGCAAATGGATAGGTGTGAGGGCGCAGATGGTGAGGATGGAAGGCCCACCATGTTGGTGGCAATGGGTAGAGGCTGCAGCATCTCCTTTGTAAAGAACGGCTGCAGCTTTGTCTAGGGGAGTGAGCCTCACACTTCTGACCCTCACAGGATGCTCAAGAGAAATCTAATGGCATACGATGCATGTCATTGGCTCCAGACATGCTTTTTTCACCCAGAGGGTGGTGGGGGTCTGGAAATCACTGCCTGAAAGGATAGTTGAGGCAGAAACCCTCAACATTCAAAAGGAGTCTGGATATGCACCTCCAATGCCATAATCTGCAGGGCGATGGACCAAATGCTGGAAGGTGGGATTAGAATGAGTGGATTGTTTATCGGCCAGCACAGACATGATGGGCCTAGTGGCCTCTTTCTGTGCCTTAAACTTTTTAAGATTCTACGATTCTACACAGCAGCAAGCGTGCAAGTTGATTAGATGTTGTTTTACTCTAGTGCGATCACTAACATTCTTATTCCGTGTTCATGCAGGAAAAGAGTGCCCAGAATGCCAGGGAGAGGGCCCGGACAGGTGGCGGATCCCAGTGATCACCATCCTGACGCCCATGGAGCAGGGAATCTAGAACTGGCAGGTTATCATGGTGGCTGCTCCATCATGGACGGAAAGGCCAGAGTTCATTCACAAGAGGATGAGTCACCTCGTCAGCCGGCATGAGGGAAGCCTCAGGCAAGCATGAAGGATGGAGTCCATGTGTCTTCCAATGTACAGACATCGATGTGAGATGAAGGGTACTCTGTGGGCTCCTGTCTGAAAAGGCGAGGAGTGCTGATCATTCTGTTTTCTCTCACAGGTCAACCACAAAAACAGAGCTGCCATTTCCAATCATTCACCTCTGAGGAGTTGGAAGGCACAGCGCCACCACATATCCCACACACTCTACCAACACAGATACTTGTACCTCGGTGGATATGCGTTGCGAGTGACAAACAGGGTCACAACCTGGTGAGCGCACCACATACACACCTGATCAGCTGTCGGAGGCTGTCGCAGTCGAGGCCACTGACACTCAAAGGACTGTTGGAGGTCAGGCCCATGCTGAGTCCCAGGCTGATGACCTGCCTCAACTGTCATCGGTGAGGCAGCAAATGCTGGAAGTCCAGCATGAGGTGCATGAAGATCTGGCGGGGATTCCAGAGAGTATGTGCACCCTGGCTCAGACAGTGCTGGACTCCATCCAGGCCATGAGTGCTGCGATCTCCCACTCATCTGAGCAAGTGGCCTCCTCCAACGAGAGATTTGTGACTCTGATGGAGAGCCAGATCAAGCAGGCCAGTCAGTGGATGCTGGAGATGCGCTCAGACCTACATGCCATCACCTTGTCCATGAGCTTGGGGCGGCACAGTGGCGCAGTGGTTAGCACCGCAGCCTCACAGCTCCAGGGACCCGGGTTCGATTCCGGGTACTGCCTGTGTGGAGTTTGCAAGTTCTCCCTGTGTCTGCGTGGGTTTTCTCCGGGTGCTCCGGTTTCCTCCCACAAGCCAAAAGACTTGCAGGTTGATAGGTAAATTGGCCATTATAAATTGTCACTAGTATAGGTAGGTGGTAGGGAAATATAGGGACAGGTGGGGATGTTTGGTAGGAATATGGGTTAGTGTAGGATTAGTATAAATGGGTGGTTGATGTTCGGCACAGACTCGGTGGGCCGAAGGGCCTGTTTCAGTGCTGTATCTCTAATCTAATCTAAAGCTCTGGCATTGAGAGACAGGGACGAGGCACCTGGAGTCTCCACCAGGTCCTCATCCTTCTCAGGTCACCAGGGAGGTGCAAGTGTGCCTTATAAGGGATGACGAGGAGCAGCTGCCTTCAGTTTTTGGGGACTCCTCTCAGGGCACTCCTGGAGTGGAAAGCATCTGCTCAGCCGCTCTGCTAATGACACCAGCGTCTGAATTTGCCGTGACGACATAGGAGGCTGCTGTACCTGTGGAGGAGCTTCTCAGCATGCCTGGGCCTGGAAAGCCTCAGACAGCCAGAGGACAGCTGCTACGGTCATCCCAGGTCACGGGGTGACAAGGTCAGCAGACTGCCTCACCATAGCTGGCAGCAAAAGGGGAGTGCCATGTAGGAGAACCCGTAAAAGAATTAAGAAAAAGCATTAGATGCTCATGGGTGCATGGAGAGTTAAAGACTCTGTGCTTGTGTGAGATGATTTTGTGTGCAATAAATGCTAGATTTGGTTTTGTAAGTTTCCATCAATTGCTGGTGACCCTCTGTCGATGCAAGAGTGGTATGAGTCGACCCAATGGCTGGCTGGGAGCAACCAGGACTTGTGTGTTCATCCTTTGTACATTGTTGAAACACCAGGTGCTAGTGGCCAAGGGGCTCTGGGCTAAGAGAGGAGGTAAGTGGTATTAGTGTGAGTGGAATGTGTATCATTATTCAACTGGTTGACTGCAGTGGTTGGGGTCAGGTGAAAAGAGTAATTTTAAGAGCCTCCTGAGCCTCCCTTCCCCCAAGTCATTGTGCCCTTCATGCAGCCCCTCATGCCTTTCAGGTCTGCAGCTGGTCATCAGATTCCTCGTCTTCCGCCTTGTCTGAGAACTCCTCACACTCCACTAGTCCTCATCAGCCAAGGCCTCCTCCCTCTGCAGCGCCAGCTTGTGTAAAGCACAACAAACCACCACTATCTGGGAGACCCTTGCTGGGGCATATTGAAGTGCCCCCCTGGAAAGATCCAGGCACCTGAATCTCATCTTGAAGAGACCAATGGTCTGCTCAATTGTGATGGGGGTCACTGCACAGCTCATGTTGTAGCACTCCTCAGCCTCCGTCCTGGGGTTTCTTATAGGTGTCAGCAGCCATCTTTTCAGTGGGTATCTCTTGTCAGTAAGTATCCATCCTTGAAGACATGTTGTGGAGGGGTGGGGGCTGCAAGCTGTGGAACCTGGGAGTGTAAGCGCCGTGACTGCTCCCAGGGTACCATGCACACACCTGCAGGTTCTGTTGGTGATGTTCGTAGATGAGTTGCACGTTGAGGGGATGAAATCCCTTTTGGTTAATGAAGACTGCTGGCTAGTCTGCGGGAACCTTAATGACCACATGTGTGCAGTCTATCACATCTTGCATCTGGGGGAACCCTGCCATGGCAGTAAATCCTCTGGCTCTCTGAGCCTGACTGTTCACATCAGTTTGGTAATGAATTTACTGGCTGGCCCTCCTGAAGAGGCCATTTGTCTCCACTTTGATGCAGTGGTGTGCGGCTGATTGGGAGAAACCACACATGTTTCCAGTGGGCCCCTGGAATGAACCTGAACCATAGAAATTCAGGGCCTTGATGGCCACTGGCATTGGATGACCACCACTGCAATCAGAGCTCACCTCCTCCGCCATCATGGTACACAGAGCAGAGATGGCCTCTCGGGAGAGCTACAGTCTACAGCGACACTGCCTCTCCGACATCTGGAGGCAGCTCCTCCACTGTCTGTATACTCTTGCTGCAGGGTACCTTTGTCTCCACACTGGCACCTGCTCACAGTCGCCTCTGCAGCTTTCTGCCACTTCTCCATCAGGAGGCTGCCTCTGCAGGTAGCTAGGAGGTTCTGCTGTCCCGATCCATGAGCCCGGACTTCCCCTACTCTCAGATTCTCCTCCTCACTGGAGGATCCTCCTCTGGAAGAAACAATGCCCATGGCACTTCGGCACTGCCACTCTGACTTGCACATCCTGCCAGTAGTTGCTCCAACAATCCCCCCTCTCTAGTGAGCTCCCTGCCAGCAGCAGGATCTCATCAAGGCGGCCTCTACCCGAAATCAATGGCTGCCCAATTCTGTTCAACTGAATAAGGAGAAAAGCCTGACTCCATGGTTGCCAAGTGCAGCAATGGCAACAGCTGCCGCCTCGTCGTCGCCCTTTAAAAGCTGCCGAGGTTCTGTCGCCCCCATGTCCCCCATGAGCTTACCATTAAATCTGGACAGGCCCTTTAAATCACGGTCAATTGTCTCATTACTGAACTTGAGTGCCTGTCAATTGTTCATTTTGAAAACGGGAGCGGCATCCCCATGCATCTTCCCGTCCAGCACTTGTAAAATTCAGCCAAGGTGAGATGACGTCGGGGTCCGTGCTGACACCATCCCATGCAATTTTGCAGCCCTTCTGCCTCCATTGCCATCTGCTTCTGTGTAATTAAATCCCAGCCAGTGTGTGTTTGGTACCAGACTGTAGTGCAATAGTGGTTGACGGCCAATATTTATTCCTCAATCAACATCAAAAAAACAAATTATCTGGTCGTTATCACATTGCTGTTTGTGGGATCTTGCTGTGTGCAAATTGACTGCCGTGTTTCCCACATTACAGCAGTGACTACACTTCAAAAGTACTTCATTGGCTGTAAAGCACTTTGAGACATCTAGTGATCATGAAAAGCACAAGTCATTTTTGGGCCCCCGGTGATGCGTGCAGCTAATGAAGTGTGTGGTTTTCACTGGCTGCATGGAAAAATCATTCTAATGATCAGGTTGCGTGAATTTGGCGTGCTGTCTGAATTTCAATCACAGGTATGGGTTAATCACGCATGACAATACCTGTGCCCATTTTCGGGCTATCCTATTTAGCACCAACTCTCTTGTGACCTTTTCTTTAAATGACGCACAGCTGTAACTAACTGGCCAGGACAATGGCTGAATGGCTTGAAGATATTTCATTAATGAAGTGCATCTGATTAAATGGGGGTGATATTCAACCTCAGCTGGACATAGAACAGACGGCTGATTCGTTACCACCTGTTCTGTCTCCCCACCCACCCCCACCCCTGGAAGCTGAATTTCATCATATTGTGGTATTTGCAGAACTCTCGTTAGTTCTGAATCAAATAAGCAACAGTATTCAAATTCCACTTAGGCTTGTTGTTCCTGATATGAGGCTCATAACCTAAGGGAAACAACATGGGAATGAAGGACTGCTCTTACTCTATTTTCCGAGTAGTAGGATGAATTATAAATGATGAGGGATAAAAGATTTGCAGAAAGGAGACAAGTATTCTGCTGTGCTTGATTGTAATATAGAATTCCCATCTCTGTTCTAATCATAGAGTATTTAATCAGCTTGCACACCTTCTAATTGTCTAACTTATAATCATTTAATTATAGCTCACTTACAAAAATAGCCTATGTGTGATCAATTGTCGATCGAGCTGTTTCATTTGGCACTTCTGATCCATAACTGGTAACAACTATTCAAATTTTGAATTATTTTTAGAATGTAGCAATTGTTAAATTATCACCAGATATTTGTTTTAAATTACACTTTGTTGCAATTGCTTCATCCATTTATTTTGTAGGATAGCATTAAAGTAATAAATTAAATATTTGCCTTTTACTTACTATTCTCATCATTGTCTTTCATTATTAATGGCTATTGTAGACTCACCTTGGGGTTTAAATATCCACTGTGAACTATTTTTAGCACACTGGTTAATATGTTCAAATTAAATTTCTGTTCTGTCATTAACCTATTTATTTGAAAATGGCACAGACAGGAACTCATTAACTGCTGCACAGAGGAAATGAAACAGAGGATGGCAGCTCTGTAAAAGCTATATCCTAGATGCACATCAGTTAGCAAAATCCTTTACTCAATTCTGTTATGCCTTTGTATAAATAATGCATTGGTCACATCGACCTGTGCGAGTGAAAAGAGCGTGACTGTTGAAAAAGATGCCAATTCGTCGCAATGAAGAAGCAGTAAAAGGTCTGAGCCATGAATTTCTGCAGGGGTTCTGATGATCTTCTGCCGAGGTTACAGCAGGAGATCAGAAAAACCCCTGCAGATATTTTTTTTAGATTAGAGATACAGCACTGAAACAGGCCCTTCGGCCCACCAAGTCTGTGCCGAACATCAACCACCCATTTATACTAATCCTATATTCCTACCAAACATCCCCACCTCTCCCTATATTTCCCTACCACCTACCTATACTAGTGACAATTTATAATGGCCAATTTACCTGTCAACCTGCAAGTCTTTTGGCTTGTGGGAGGAAACCGGAGCACCCGGAGAAAACCCACGCAGACACAGGGAGAACTTGCAAACTCCACACAGGCAGTACCTGGAATCGAACCCGGGTCCCTGGAGCTGTGAGGCTGCAGTGCTAACCACTGCGCCACTGTGCCGCCCAGATGTTTCATCTGAATTGGAAGAAAGACCTACTTGACTGAAAGAAATACTTCAAAGAAGGCTCATAAAAACAGAATTAAAAGGGCTAATTTTTTGATCGCAGGACGATTACCCTTGGCCATACATATCTAAGATAAAGATAGGTGCCACACATGAGTTTCTGATCATTTAAAAGAATGGTTGGAAAATTAAATGGTCTCGGTTACGGGAGCACAATCCTCCCTGCTTGATTTTCCTCTGTGCATTCTGTCCAGGCAATGCTTTGCACTCAAAACGAAAGTTTGTCCCAGGCAATATCTATTGGCTATTCACACATTGAGAGGGGGCATCACGGCCGAGTCCAATCCTGTTGAATTTCCTTGGGGCTGTCAATTGTCTGCCGTAACTTTGACAGAAGAACTGCAAAAATCCTTGAGAGATGGTATAAAGGCTGCATGCACATTCCAGCATTTAAATTATTGGATGGTGATGTGGAGCAGATGGAGCCAAAGTTCTGACAATGTGCTGCTAGCACCTTGCCTGTTCTCTGGCATTCCACCAGTCCTTTGAGAGGTCTCGCTGGAGTGGGATAATGTTGGGACAGGCTGAAAGGATGTTGCCTCGTCCACCTTTCTTCTGTTGCATTGTTGGTGCTGGGTGACCAATGATCAGCACAAGAGTCATCCTTAGGCTGTGCCTGATCTGGGTAAAGTGCTAGCAGCACATTGTCAGAACTTTGGCTCCAGTTATTATAGGGACATCACTTCTTTTATTTCCTTTAGCTGTCCATATGAATTAAGTGTTGAAGGTTGCTAGGCATTGAAAGGTTAATTTCCTGATTGATTGCTCCAGGCAATGAGCTCTGCTCACAGGAAATCCCAGTTGGGAAATCATGGGCTTGGATTCCCAGAGTTTCTGCTTGTTGGTTTAAAGGAATGGAAAATCAGAAATTGCTGGCATGCAGTTTCCCAACCAGCAATCCCTGTGAGTGATATTCCTCATCCATTTGGGAATCAACCCTTCAGTTTCACATGGAAATCAGTTTAAAGAGTCCATAGTAAGACTACCACATTTTCAGGTCAATGCTGAAGATTTTCTGTTGTCCTTTGTTTTATTTTCTGTTGACCATGGGTACAACCTTTGTTGGAACTATGGCAATGCTTGATGTCCTTTTTCCTGTTGCCATGGTGCCACAATGCATCTTCCACTGCAAATCTCGCCTGTATCTCTGCTTTTTGGAAGAAGGAGGACAAATAGAGAGATGCCAGACATGTCAGGGTGCATTAAAGCCGATCTGCACCCCACACTAAGATAGGCAAGCGCATGTAAGCTCTCACATTGGAGATCTGCTAATGTAAATGTCTGGAAGAAACACACGGCACTACCTCCTGGATTGCTGCTGTAAACTGAACCTTTATTATTCACCCCCTCTAGTGGCACACTGCGCAGTCTACACCACGTGTGTAACGTATCCTCAAATGAACAATACACTACAGATCAAATGAACAATAAATGAATAATATGCTACATCCCACCACTTCTTGGTAAATGAGAGCATCAATGGTTTGCTTACATTGTTCCGTTCGGACATTACTTCAGTTTGTAACGTAATCGCTTAAGTATGGCAGACATTTCTGCTCATGAGAAGAATATCAACATGTGACATTACGTATTGTCTCATTTAACTCATGTGCTTCATCTGAACTGTCGATGTCTGGCTCAGACGCAATGCTTGTGGATGGTGTTTGTAACGCTTTGAAGAATGATACATTTCATGTGATGATTTGTGAACCAGGCTTCGCAGTGATCAGTGATCCTTTTGTATTGGCCACAACAAATGGCTGGATGTCAAAGAACAAAGAACAAAGAACAGTACAGCACAGGAACAGGCCATTAGGCCCTCCAAGCCTGCGCCGATCTTGATGCCTGCCTAAACTAAAACCTTCTGCACTTCCGGGGACCGTATCCTTCTATTCCCATCCTATTCATGTATGTCAAGATCCCTCTTAAACGTCGCTATCGTACCTACTTCCACCACCTCCCCTGGCAGCAAGTTACAGGCACTCACCACCCTCTGTGTAAAGAACTTGCCTCGCATATCCCCTCTAAACTTTGCCCCTCGCACCTTAAGCCTATGTCCCCTAGTAACTGACTCTTCCACCCTGGGAAAAAGTTTCTGACTACCCACTCTGTCCATGCCGCTCATAACTTTGTAAACCTCTATCATGTCGCCCCTCCACCTCCGTTGTTCCAGTGAAAATAATCCGAGTTTATCCAACCTCTCCTCATAGCTATTATAAAAGCAAAATACTGCAGATGCTGGAAATCTGAAACAAAAACAAGAAATGCTGGAATCACTCAGCAGGTCTGGCAGCATCTGTGGAAAGAGAAGCAGAGTTAATGTTTCGGGTCAGTGACCCTTCTTTGGAACTGACAAATATTAGAAAAGTCACAGATTATAAACAAGTGAGGTGGGGGTTGGGCAAGAGATAACAAAGGAGAAGGTGCAGATTGGACCAGGCCACATAGCTGACCAAAAGGTCACGGAGCAAAGGCAAACAATATGTTAATGGTGTGTTGAAAGACAAAGCATTAGTACAGATTAGCTGTGAATATACTGAATATTGAACATCAGCAAGTGCAAACCTGGAGAAAAACAACCTGAAAAAAACAGTGGGTAAGCAAACTGAACAAACTAAGATGAAATGAAATAAATGCAAAAAAAGATTGTAAAAAATGTAAAAAGGAATGCAAAAAAAAAAGGAAGAAAAAATAACTAAAAATGACTAAAAATGAAAGTAAAGTGGGGGGCTGTCATGCTCTGAAATTATTGAACTCAATGTTCAGTCCGGCAGGCTGTAGTGTGCCTAATCGGTAGATGAGATGCTGTTCCTCGAGCTTGCGTTGATGTTCACTGGAACACTGCAGCAATCCCAGGACAGAGATGTGAGCATGAGAGCAGGGGGGAGTGTTGAAATGGCAAGCAACCAGAAGCTCAGGGTCCTGCTTGCGGACTGAGCGGAGATGTTCCGCAAAGCGGTCACCCAGTCTGCGCTTGGTCTCCCCAATGTAGAGGAGACCACACTGTGAGCAGCAAATACAGTATACTACATTGAAAGAAGTACAAGTAAATAGCTGCTTCACCTGAAAGGAGTGTTTGGGGCCTGGGATAGTGAGGAGAGAGGAGGTAAATGGGCAGGTATTACACCTCCTGCGATTGCAAGGGAAGGTGCCCTGGGACTGGGACGAGGTGGTGGGGGTAATGGAGGAATGGACCAGGGTGTCGCGGAGGGAACGATCCCTTCGGAATGCTGACAGGGGAAGGGAGGGGAAGATGCGACTGGTAGTGGCATCACGCTGGAGGTGGCGAAAATGGCGGAGGATGATTCTTTGGATATGGAGGCTGGTGGGATGAAAAGTGAGGACAAGGGGAACCCTGTCACGGTTCTGGGAGGGAGGGGAAGGGGTGAGGGTAGAGGTGCGGGGAATGGGTCGGACACGGTTGAGGGCCCTGTCAACCACAGTGGGGGGAAATCCTCGGTTGAGGACATCTTTAAAGCGAAGACATGGACGGCCGATGGGTCTGATACCAGTGGCGAGCTCGCTGTACAATGTGTCTTTGAGGATCCTGCCATCTTCCATTCGGCTCACATGGCCATACAAGTAAAGATGAAAGCGTAGGAAGCTCCATGTGATTGAGAGTGCTTCCTTCTGTTTGCGAATAGCATTGTTCTGTGGGCATTAATGATCTGCTTGCCATTGCAACAATTGATGACCTGCTTTGTCTTTCTGCACAAGAACAGCACCTAGCCAACCAGGCTTGCATCCACGGCTAGCTGGGTGGTTTTTTCAGGGTCAAAGTAGGCATTTTGCAATTTACGGACAACCATTGTTAGACCTGGTGTACCTGTTTGTATGATTCAGTCCACTCCCACTTGGTGGTTGGTCTCTTTTGTCAGATTGCTTGGAGCGGGGCAGACAGCGTAGCACGGTAAGGAATGAAATGACCGCAGTATGTGATGAACCCAAGCTGACTTCGGACTTCATGCATGTTTGTAGGATCTGCAGCATTTACAACGGCTTTGACTTTCCGTGGATCAGGTGATACTCCTTCACCACTGAATACATGACCGAATAATTTGATTCTGCTTTCATTGAATGGGCATTCGTCTTTGTTCAGAGTGAGGTTGCATTCTTTAAGACATTGCAGGCTTGCATGCAGGTGTGTCTTGAGTTCACTTTCAGTGGGACCGTAGATGAGAATGTCATTGTTGATATTAAGAGTGCCCGCAAAGTCCGTGCAGTACAGACTGAATCATGTGCTGAAAATCCCTCAGCTGCTGAGTGTTGTGGTATTGCTTTAAATGTTACAGTGTTGCTTTAAGGGTGTATCTGAAATGGCAGTCCATCACCCAGACAGGATACGATGCGCAGACCTTTGTGACCTCTAGGTACTTACTGAGAGCAGCTAAAGCAGTAACAATCAAGTAAAGGAACTTCCCAGTTTTGCTGTGAATGTTAGTATATTCAATAAAAGAACCTCCCTTTTAGATTCACTGATTTTCTCCCTGTGAATCACATAACACTGAGTTGACTCCAAATTTATGCCTCTTGTATCAAAAGAGATTGATGTAAGTGGAGAACACTGTAAGATACCTGATTCTTCTGCAAGCTCGATTTTATGGTAGCCTGCAGTGAGGTCAAGTTTAGCTAAACGTTTGGCACCATTCACTTTATCTATGATAGCATCAATTGTTGGTGTCAAATATCTTCTTGCTGTATTGCTTGGTTTGTTGATTGCATATGGACATAGATTCTGATCTTGTTCTCGCTCTTGGGTTTCTTGACAACTTGTATGGGTGAGACCCAAGGGATGGGTTCATCCCTAACATTCCCAATGATGTTAAGCTCAAGCAAGTGCTGAAGTTTATGTCTACGTTAATGCGTGACTGGACGCACCTTTGGATCTACATGCAGTTTGCCAATACCCATGAAGCCATTAGAATACAGTTCAAGAACATTGTTGGTACGTGTAGGAACTGCATGTCTGCAATCATGCGCAGATCTGTTGCTGTGTGGAAACTGATGAGCATGTCACTTTCTCCAGATATGACATAGATTACACCATTCTTTCTGGTCTTTTTGAATGTGACTGGGATAACTGGCACTTAAAGAGTCCAAAGAACTTTCAGTAGCTTGTTACTGCTGTAGGGGAAGATTTTTGTATTTCCTGGTTTGCAAAGGATGGGGCAGTCCTGAAATTTGTTGAAAATTTTATCTCCCATGACACTGACAGATGCTCCTGCATTTATGACAGCATCTACTTTCAAGCAGCCAATGTTCACTATCACACGGGCTGGTTGCTTGGTCCAGAAGACAGCACAAAAGTATATTCAGGGTCACCTATCTCTACATTGGCTACATTCTCTTGTTCTTTTCATGTGGTACTTCTATGTGGCACCCTCTTGGTATTATTCGTCTTAACAGTTGATTTTGCTGATGAGCGGCAAATGCGAGCAAAATGGCTGTGTTTTCCACAAGCTTTACACTACTTGCCAGCAGCAGGGCATACTGTCTGGTGTGGATAAACACCACCACAGTGGATGCATTGCTTGGACAAGTCATGATCCTGTTGCGAGATTGTTGTTGTTGCTTTTCAGGTGGTTGCCCGGCACATGAATGATGAACACAGTTCGCAGGAGCTTGAAGTGTGGCAATTGCAGTAGGCAGCCTCAAGTTCAGCAGCTCTGGACTCTGAAAGGGAAAGCAATGGTGCTAACTCCAGCAGCTCTGTTAGCTTTCTGTCTTTCTCAAGCACTTTTCTGCATATTTCACTGGAGAGGCATCCTCCAGTTATTTGTGTATTGATTTCCCGTTTGACATTTATGACATCACCAAAGTCACATTTGGTTGCCAGTTGTGTCAATCATGTGAAATATTGATCAATTGGCTCATTTATCCTTGCTTGGTTCGTCAAAAAATAATTGTTTCATATCTTGCATTCTTCTTGGGTTTGAAATAAGTTAATTGTTAATGTCTCAAAAATATTTTCCAATTCTTCACCTCCATAGTGGAGGAGTAAGACCTTTTTTCACTTATCATTGGTGATTCCAAAGCCCACCATCGCACCCTTGAATCATCGGAGCCATTTGATCTGACAATGTTAGGGAGCACTAAGGGCATTTTGTGAGTTCAGCTCATCTGCATGCTGCTGCATACAGAGTTGGCGACCTGTCACCCGGGTATCACTTGCCACTCACCTTTCCAGACCTTATCAGTTCGTTGAATCTATTTCATCACTGCATCCACATCCTTTGGATCACTGCTCGGCTGATGACCTCTGTTGCCACCTCCATCCAGGCCCTGTTTGTGTCTCTAGGAGGGCTCCTTTTCCCAGATTCCAGGAATAAAATGACATCTGTCCCCAAATGCCTCAGTTAATGCCAAGGGAGGCATCAGAGAAACGTGGGACTGCCCATGAATGCCACCATGACAGCGCTGGCCCTTTCAGTCCTTTGCGGATCCATCTCTTCAGCGAACGGCAAGTCCAGCACATCCAGCCATGGCTGCCTTTTGTCTTTTAAAAAGCCCTTCGTTTTGCAAGTCCCACCTCCATGCTGGTCCCAGCGCCACTAATGGGGCGCGACACTCGCCCTCTGGCCAATTAGCCCATTTGCATTTAAAAATGGCGTCGGGGTCAGGATCCGGAAATGCTTTGGGCATCAGAACCTTTCATCAGATTCTCTTTCTTTCTCCACAGATGCGGCCTTATCTTCTGAGCATTTTCAGCATTTTCTGTCGAGCTAAGTATAGCTGCGCATTTTTTTTTGTTCATTTGATATGTGTATATTGTTCATGAGGCTACTGTACAGGCTTGGTGTAGCATGTGGTGTGCCACTAGTGGGATTCGATAATAAGGGTCCCATTTACAGCAGCATCCAGAAGGTAGTGCCTTGTGTTTCTTCCTGAGATTGACAATAGAAAATCTACAATGTGAGTTCTTACAATGGTGACAAGGACAGAATCTGCATTTACTTTATAGCCAGGTATAATTTGCTGTGTTTTCAGTTGTGAACTTCAGGTAATGCAGATTGTCAAATACAGACAGTATTGGTGTTTGTGCACAACAGGCCTTGTATCTTTGTGCAGCTAATACAGGACAGCCATTTTGTCCCATAC
Source organism: Heterodontus francisci (assembly GCF_036365525.1). Classification (NCBI taxonomy): domain Eukaryota; kingdom Metazoa; phylum Chordata; class Chondrichthyes; order Heterodontiformes; family Heterodontidae; genus Heterodontus; species Heterodontus francisci. The sequence goes on along the minus strand of NC_090375.1, from coordinate 78,661,752 downwards.
AGCAATGTAAGGATAGTTTGGTCTGCTTTAGCTTCTGCCTCTTTCAGCATGATATTCACATGAACTGCTGCACTCCTCAGTGATTCCCCCTTCTGAGTAGCACCACATATGGATAGCCAGAGACTTTTTCCCAGGGTGGAAAGGGCTATCACCAGGGGGCATAATTTTAAGGTGATTGGAGGAAGGTTTCGGGGAGATGTCAGAGGTAGGTTCTTTACACAGAGAGTGTTGGGTGCGTGGAATGCGCTGCCAGCGGTGGTAGTAGAAGCAGATACATTAGGGACATTTAAGTGACTCTTGGATAGGTATATGGATGATAGGAGTATGAAGGGTATGTAGGTAGTTTGATCCTAGAGTAGGTTAAAGGTTCGGCACAACATCGTGGGCCGAAGGGCCTGTACTGTGCTGTTCTGTTCTATGTTCTATGTTCTATGTGAGGTGGAGACAGATACTACAGGGCAGTTTGCCTCCACCTCATCTTCTGCCACAAGGGGGGCACCCCGTAGAAGTGTAGGTACTGAAAGTCGCCATGCCTTTCTTTTCACTTATTGGGTTACATGGGTGCTTTTATCCACATTTGTCTTCTCTTCTGTTTTCATTTCAATATCAATTCTTGATGTGTTCAAACTGATATGTGTGTTACTGATGCATCATGTCAAAAGGGGGATGGAGTTTCAGTAGGTGGCTGGGGGGCTGGGGAGGCCAGGGATTGTTGGTTTTGCATGCTCTGTGATATTGGAGAATATTGGCAGTGGAAACCTTATTCTTCATGGTCATGGGTGGCACTGGGACTCCTCAAATATGGGTAATTGTGGAATGATAGCTCTCTATGCTGGAAGGTGAGTTTTGGGGTCATCTATCATAAGGATTTGGAGGCAATCAGGTGAAAGGTTGCTGAATCAGTGTTGCCCTTGCAGCCATGCCAACCTGCAATTCACCCTGAGGTCTGGGATAGCATCGGCGGGCGTACTACAATACCTGGGAGCCAGCCAACTCTGGAAAGATCCCTTCCACCTCTTCCTCCTCTTCTTCCTCCTCCCAGTTCTCCTCCCCAGAGGAGTGACATTCCAGGTCCTCCTCTACATCCAGTTCCAGACCTCTTTGTATTGTCGTATGGTGCAGGATGCAGCAGATGACCATGATATGAAACACTCTGGCTGGCTCATATTGGAGGCCACCATTTGACCAGTCAAGACAACGAAAGTGCATCTTCAAGGTGCCAATGAACTGTTTAATGCAGGTCGGTGTTAGTTTAGATGGCTTTGGTTGTAGTGCCTCTCTCCTTCCATGGGTAGCAGATGGGTGTCAGGAGCCACCTCTTTAGAGATAACCTTTATCTCCCATCAGCCACCCATGGAGTCTGGATGTTGGTCTGAAGAGATGCAGCACCTGGGAATCTCACAGGATAAAGGAGTCATGACAGCTGCCCAGGAACCAGGTGCAGACCTGCAAGATTTGCTTTCTATGGTCACAGACCAGCGGGACATTCAATGAGTGGTAGCCCTTTCTGTTCAGGAATCTGGCTGGCTGGTATGTTGGCACCTTCATGGCTATGTGGGTGCAATCCTGGACCTGAGGGAATCCATCGATGGCAGCAAACCCTAATGCCCTTTATGCCTGCATTGGCCCATCTGTATCAAAATGACTGTAGGTCCCCACTCTCTGGAATGTGGCATCCATGACCTGCCTGATGGCATCATGAGCTGCCAACTGTGAGATGCCACCTAGGTCTGCAGCTGATCCCTGGAATTACTGGTTGCATAAAAATTCAATACCATGGTGACCTTGACAGCTGCAGGTAAGAATCTGCCTTGGGACTTGCGAGGCCCTAGATCGTTGTGGATCAGGGTTGTCCGAGACCATTTGCTTGGATAGGGTAGCCTCCTGCAGCACTGGTTCTCTGTCATTTGCAGGTAGCTGACTCTTGGGCAGTACATCCAATGTCTTGGGTAGTGCCTTCTTCCTCTTGCAGCACCCCGCTGTTCTCCTCTGGCCTCCTGCTGTCGAGAAGGATGCTGAGGTTCATCCTGGCTGCTCTGTCCAATGTCAGAGTAGCCTGTTCCCATCTGGCCTCCCTCAGCTGGCACTCATTCATTCATCAGGCCTTCCCCTGCCAACCCCAGTTGCTCAAGTGATGCCAGCAGCCTCATGTCACTCTCCCAATTCCTACCACTCACCACTCAGAAATGCAAGTCTTTCAGCTCCGGCAATGACTAGTCTGTGCCATTATTTGAACAGCTGAGCTTTATCTGAGCATCTACAACATGTTAAACAACCCTTCCAATAGCCCTCATGGCACTCCGCATTGTTCACAACTTCTACGCCCTGCCATGTTCCAGATATCGTGTTTTCCCTGTGCCCTTCCATTAAATATCACAAACCGCTCCTGACAAGCCTTTCAATGAGCTCCTCAGTGAGCTCAATCAACACCCCTCCTCCCCCACCACCCCCAGGCATCCCTTTCAAAATTGCTTCACATTCCGGAGGCAGCGGGACCCAGTGTTGCCCTCCGGGAACATGATTTTTAAATTGCGCATGTACCCCCTTGTGCCCTCACCGGCATTTGAAAATCCAGCCTGTTGACTCTGTTTTTCTCTCTCTCTACAGGTGCTGCCAGACCTGCTGAGTATTTCCAGCATTTTCTGTTTTTATTTCAGATTTCCAGCATCTGCAGTATTTTGCTTTGCACATATCTCTACTTCTCTGAGCAACTGGGCTAAAAATTAATTTGCGTAGTACCACTTTACAGTGATGCTATGCAGGCAACATCGATTCCCTGGGAGCAGACAGAGCCTCTGGCCACTACCCGCATGGCCTGTGTGGGTTTGGTTATTGATATAATGAACAAACCTGTGTGGGTCGCGCAGGCAACAGACGGTGACGCTTTCTGCCCCTGGGGAATCAACGTTGTCTGCGTAGCACTGCTCTGAAGCAGTCGCACGCAAATAAATTTTCAGCCTGCAGTGTTTGCAAAGCCTTTGATTTACCAGGCAAACAATGATAGGGTTATACCACAGCAAGCAGCAAGCAGATCTGCAGCTGTGTTCTACCACGGGCTAATGGCAATAAGTCATCGCCACAATCAACCTTTATGTATCTAGTCATTTCAAGCTTTCAATAGAGATACTGCCAATATCAACTAATTAACTGTGTATAGCTTGCTCCACTGCAGATCTGCCTATGGAAAATGCCTAGGATTTTGGGTCCCTATGTAAGAGGCAGGGAATTGAAAGTGTTGTATATGGCTGGTATACTGCAATAATATAAGGTCACAGTGGGTTCTTGTACCTTGGCTGACTAAGTGATTAATCTTTTTCCTGCACAGCTTTCATGTGTTTGATGTTGTGAGGATGTCATTCACACTGGAGGCAGTCTTTTCCTATTCCCCCTAGGTTGCTTTCCTTGGAGAGCTTACAGCACTCACTGGCAAAGAGGAATCTCCTCCTCTGCCTCATTTCTTCCAGAAGAACTTTGACTACGCCTTCACAGATGGAAGTCATTATGTGGCTTATTTGACTCATTTGCGATATATTTGTGCCATAGAAGCGTCCTCGTTTTCCCTAGTTTGAAATTTTTGGATGTCTGCCCCTTAAAATTGCTGCAGACTTTTAAAATCCTGCTGCACCATCTGCAGAGACAGTGACATCTGTGACCTCTCCGTGCAGCTCACTGGCACTGGGCATAAGCTCTGAAATGCATCTGGTTGGTGTCATCACAGACTAAATAGTCCCAATCACGTCTTGGAAATCCTATAAAAGTGTCCTGTTCAAAGCATCTATTGCAGCTCAGTCAGCCTCTACTCCAGAAGACACAAATGTCCTCAGATGTTGTTCCTGGCATCTTGAAGCTGCAGAAATCTCCCTGATTGTCACTGTTGGCAAAGTGCTATGCAGCTCATAGAAAACGTCCAGCAATGTGTTGAAGATGCAGATAGTGGACTGCTCCCACTTGTCCATCACCTTTATCATATGTACGGATACTGTCTCCACTGCTCCTAATCATAGCTCTTTGGAAGACTGGCCAAGGAGATCTGGATCCCTAGGCTCCTGAGCTGAGAGTGGGTGATTCTACACCATTCATAGAGGAATGTCACTCTCTGTCTCTTCCACTGCCAATTCCTCATTCTCATCAGTGTTTAGTGTTTCACCCACTGAAAACCATTCTGACTCACTTAATACTTTCTCCTCACTTGGTGTCTCTGGGCAGGATTGGAGTAAGCAAGACACTATGATGGAATAGGCAATGAACTGACAGCAGTTAGGATTGTAATCTGGAAGTGCTGCTTAGTCATTAGAATGGCTGGCCTCTTCTTACATGGACCCCAATGATGTAAAACATAGAAGAGCTTGTTTAGCTGCACATGCAGTCACAATCCCCCTTGAAGAAATGCTAACTAGATGCTAAGGCATTGTAAAACTTTGAGAAAGCATCTAACACTGACACTACTTATGATGAGCATATTCTAGCTTTTACCAACCTTCTGTTCCACCTTGCATCCAAATTTATCATCTTCTTTAACCTCTCATCTTTGTCTTCCAATGCCTCCTGAGCATACAGAGTCAGAGTTTTCAGTCAGAGTTGTCCTTCCTGGTTGCACTTATCTGGTGTTGGTTATGGTTCAGCTTTTCCTTTGGAAGGAGAGAAAACAATGTTAAAGGCATGTGAGTGGCACTTCTTCCCTATGAGCATATGTATGATGATCTAATGGAGGTGGAGGTGCATTTTTCCTTTAAATGCAGTGCTGTTGATGACTAGTTTCCTACCTCTCTTTCCTCCTTTAACACACTCCTTAAAACCTACCTCTGTAACCAAGCTTTTGGTCATTTCTCCGAGTAACTGCTTCGTGACTCAGTGTCAAATTTTTTTATTAGAACATTACAGCGCAGTACAGGCCCTTCGGCCCTCGATGTTGCGCCGACCTGTGAAACCATCTGACCTACACTATTCCATTTTCATCCATATGTCTATCCAATGACCATTTAAATGCCCTTAAAGTTGGCGAGTCTACTACTGTTGCAGGCAGGGCGTTCCACGCCCCTACTACTCTCTGAGTAAAGAAACTACCTCTAACATCTGTCCCATATTTATCACCCCTCAACTTAAAGCTATGTCCCCTCGTGTTTGCCATCACCATCCGAGGAAAAAGACTCTCACTATCCACCCTATCTAACCCTCTGATTATCTTATATGTCTCTATTAAGTCACCTCTCCTCCTCCTTCTCTCCAACGAAAACAACCTCAAGTCCCTCAGCCTTTCCTCGTAAGACCTTCCCTCCATACCAGGCATCCTAGTAAATCTCCTCTGCACCCTTTCCAAAGCTTCCACATCCTTCCTATAATGCGGTGACCAGAACTGCACACAATACTCCAGGTGCGGGTCTCACCAGAGTTTTGTACAGCTGCAGCATGACCTCGTGGCTCCGAAACTCGATCCCCCTACTAATAAAAGCTAACACACCATATGCCTTCTTAACAGCCCTATTAACCTGGGTAGCAACTTTCAGGGATTTATGTACCTGGACACCAAGATCTCTCTGTTCATCTACACTACCAAGAATCTTCCCATTAGCCCAGTACTCTGCATTCCTGTTACTCCTTCCAAAGTGAATCACCTCACACTTTTCCGCATTAAACTCCATTTGCCATCTCTCAGCCCAGCTCTGCAGCCTATCTATGTCCCTCTGTACCCTACAACATCCTTCGGCACTATCCACAACTCCACCGACCTTCGTGTCATCCGCAAATTTACTAACCCACCCTTCTACACCCTCTTCCAGGTCATTTATAAAAATGACAAACAGCAGTGGCCCCAAAACAGAGCCTTGCGGTACACCACTAGTAACTAAACTCCAGGATGAACATTTGCCATCAACCACCACCCTCTGTCTTCTTTCAGCTAGCCAATTTCTGATCCAAAGCACTAAATCACCTTCAGTCCCATACTTCCGTATTTTCTGCAATAGCCTACTGTGGGGAACCTTATCAAACGCCTTACTGAAATCCATATACACCACATCCACTGCTTTACCCTCATCCACCTGTTTGGTCACCTTCTTGAAAAACTCAATAAGGTTTGTGAGGCACGACCTACCCTTCACAAAACCGTGCTGACTATCGCTAATGAACTTATTCTTTTCAAGATGATTATAAATCCTGTCTCTTATAACCTTTTCCAACATTTTACCCACAACCGAAGTAAGGCTCACAGGTCTATAATTACCAGGGCTGTCTCTACTCCCCTTCTTGAACAAGGGGACAACATTTGCTATCCTCCAGTCTTCCGGCACTATTCCTGTCGACAATGACGACATAAAGATCAAGGACAAAGGCTCTGCAATCTCCTCCCTGGCTTCCCAGAGAATCCTAGGATAAATCCCATCTGGCCCAGGGGACTTATCTATTTTCACACTTTCCAAAATTGCTAACACCTCCTCCTTCTGAACCTCAATCCCATCTAGCCTAGTAGTCTGAATCTCAGTATTCTCCTCGACAACATTTTCTTTCTCTACTGTAAATACTGACGAAAAATATTCATTTAACGCTTCCCCTATCTCCTCTGATTCCACACACAACTTCCCACTACTATCCTTGATTGGCCCTAATCTAACTCCAGTCATTCTTTTATTCCTGATATACCTATAGAAAGCCTTAGGGTTTTCCCTGATCCTATCCGCCAATGACTTCTCGTGTCCTCTCCTTGCTCTTCTTAGCTCTCCCTTTAGATCCTTCCTGGCTAGCTTGTAACTCTCAAGCGCCCTAACTGAGCCTTCACGTCTCATCCTAACATAAGCCGCCTTCTTCCTTTTGACAAGCGCTTCAACTTCTTTAGTAAACCACGGCTCCCTCGCTCGACAACTTCCTCCCTGCCTGACAGGTACATACTTATCAAGGACACGCAGTAGCTGCTCCTTGAATAAGCTCCACATTTCGATTGTGCCCATCCCCTGCAGTTTCCTTCCCCATCCTACGCATCCTAAATCTTGCCTCATCGCATCATAATTTCCTTTCCCCCAGCTATAATTCTTGCCCTGCGGTATATACCTGTCCCTGCCCATCGCTAAGGTAAACCTAACCGAATTGTGATCACTATCACCAGAGTGCTCACCTACATCTAAATCTAACACCTGGCCGGGTTCATTACCCAGTACCAAATCCAATGTGGCATCGCCCCTGGTTGGCCTGTCTACATACTGTGTCAGAAAACCCTCCTGCACACACTGGACAAAAACTGACCCATCTAAAGTACTCGAACTATAATATTTCCAGTCAATATTTTGAAAGTTAATGTCCCCCATAACAACTACCCTGTTACTCTCGCTCCTGTCGAGAATCATCTTCGCTATCCTTTCCTCTACATCTCTGGAACTATTCGGAGGTCTATAGAAGACTCCCAACAGGGTGACCTCTCCTCTCCTGTTTCTAACCTCGGCCCATACTCCCTCAGTAGACGAGTCCTCAAACGTCCTTTCTGCCGCTGTAATACTCTCCTTGATTAACAATGCCACACCCCCTCCTCTTTTACCATCTTCTCTGTTCTTACTGAAACATCTAAATCCCGGAACCTGCAACATCCATTCCTGCCCCTGCTCTACCCATGTCTCCGAAATGGCCACTACATCGAGATCCCAGGTACCAACCCATGCTGCAAGCTCACCCACCTTATTCCGGATGCTCCTGGCGTTGAAGTAGACACACTTTAAACCAAGTTCTTGCTTGCCAGTGCCCTCTTGCGTCCTTGTAACCTTATCCCTGACCTCACTACTCTCAACATCCTGGACACTGGACACTCTTGTGAAGTGCCTTGGGACATTTTACTATGTTAAGGGCACTATATAAATATAAGTTGTTGTTATAGCAGAAGTAGCCAATGTAAGTTGGCAGAGTGTTTTTGAATAAAGAGGATACTTGAGTGTTTGCAAAGGTTTCCTTTTGCCTCAGTGAGTTTCCTTGAAAGAATGTGAGAGGTAGGGAGAGAAGTGAAGGCTGTATAAGTGTCTAGGGATGTGGAATGGCAAGAGTGCCTTGACTTACCTTGGCTACCATTCACGGGTCATTGAACCTCTTCCTGCATTGTGTAGCAGTACTTGGGGTGGTGGAAGTTACACTGACAGCTTCTACCATTTCCCTCTGTGCAATGTAAATAACCTTATGGGATGTATTGTCTTCTCTGATCAAGAATCTCTCCTTTCTGGTCCTGACTTCAGCCAGTAACACCTCCACAGATGCATCTATACATCTGAGAGTCCTTCCTGCTACTGACCCCCATAAGCTTGGTAGGTTGTGTACACTCTATTGCAGACAAATATATGTTTCCCCTTTAGCGAGCTGCAGCTTTTCAAAGATTGCTCCAGCATTGAATTTCCTCTCTCCTATGGTACTAACCCAATGAAGAGCAGTGTTACCTGTAAAGGCCTCAGAGAAAGGATAGTGAGTTAGTGGTGGAATCATGTAGGTTAACAGTGTTTGGACTCTTCCATGAACCTGCTACCAAGAGGTGCATTTAACCTGTTAACTTTTTTTGGGTTAGACACTCATCAGGACCCTTGTCAGATGCAGACAGACCAGCTGTATGTTGCCAGCATTTTCTAATTTTGGATCAGACTTCCAGCTTTTAAAAATTATTTCTTGCTCCACTGGATAAACATGGTATAGATTAATAAATCATAACTATAACTAAATCACGCCATTACAGATATCAATCAATATTTGATTATGAGTTCTGCTATAGTTGCAAATCATTTTGTCCTCACAACTTTAGTTAATGCATTGCTTGCAACACATATATTTTGGCAAAAGTAAAAAAAAAATGTTGTGTAGCAGAGCATTACTCTATAAAATCATGTTTTATGAAGCAATCAAAGTTTTTTATGCAATGGAGTTAGATAAGACAAACTGGAAAGGTTGTAATGAATTCATTTACATGAGTTTTGGCAGAATTATCAATTTCCCATCAGCCCTGGACTCCAACTATAGTTGTCAAGCTTCATCTTTAAGAAAGTAGATAGCCACATACAGGTTGGCCCCGATATTTACAGAGAGGCTGGGAGGGAACAGGAGAGTACAGTTGTGGGGTAAAGCCAGAAATCCCTGAGATATGGAGACTCTGCCAAATTTAATGGAAGGAGCTCATTATCAGTTTTTTTCTTTTTACCACCCGGCAGCTGGCCAGATTGACAGGTTGGAAAGATCAAAGATCGATGGGGAGGGTAGGGGGATCAGAGTGCCATTGACTGAGTGGTGGGGGTGGGGGGGAGTGAGTGGGTGCAACCAATGGTGGGGTAGGCCAGAGATTGGGATTGGAATGGTGGTACTCGTTCGAGAGTGGCAGCAAGGAGAGGCCATAAACAGCAGATGGGAGGCCAGAGTCTTCCTTGAGGGGAGCTCTCCTGCAACTCCTGGCCCACAAGGCATGCTCTAAAAAGCACTTACCTGCTGCAGCCTGCTGCTCTAACTTCCATTTCACTGTCTGATTCCCTGAGTTCTAGGAAACCCATTTTGCAGCTGTTAAAGTTAAATTAGGCTCCTTACTGTACTATGATTTAAGTACTCTACTGAAGAGTCCCACTTCTTCAAGACAGAGCGCATGCATGCCACGCTTGGTCACAGACCTGAAATGTTAACTCTGCTTCACTCTCCACAAATGCTGCCAGGCCTGCTGAGTATTTCCAGCACATTCACTTTTTATGCCAGATTTCCAGCAACTGCAGTATTCTGTTTTTAGATAAGTATTTGGCAGTTGTCAGGAAGCAGGTGCTGGGACGCTTTAAATAGGGCCCCAGCACCTGCTGCTCAGCTGAGCCAACGCCGTTACCGGCGCCAAATGTCCTGCCCCGCCGCCACATCATTTGAGCGGGCGGTGCGTTGCGTCAATGTTAATGAGCTGCCGCGCTGAATATTGTGGAGGTTCCAAGATGGGTGGTCCACATGGGTGGACCGCCATCTTGAAAGCACACCGCTGTGATTAGCAGCACATAAAATTCAGCCCCTTGTGTGTTAATGAGGCTGCACTCATCCAGGCAAATGATGAATATTCTATCACATTCCTGACTTGTGATGATGGAGAGGCTTTGAGCAGTCAGGAGATAATATACGAATTAGGAGCTGGATTAGGCCACTCAGCCCCTCAAGCCTACTCTGCCATTCAATAAGATCATGGCTGATCTGATTGGAACCTCAACACATTCCTGCCTACCCCTCATAACCTTTCACCCCCTTGCTTATCAAGAATCTATCTACCGCTGCCTGAAAACTATACAAAGATTCTGCTTCCACTGCCTTTTGAAGAAGGAAGTTCCAAAGACTCACGACCCTCTGAGAAAAAGTTTTCTCCTCATCCCTGTCTTAAATGGGTGACCCCTTATTTTTGAACAATGATCCCTTAGTTCTAGATTCTCTCTCAAGAGGAAACATCCTTTCCACAACCATCTTGTCAAGACCCCTCAGGATCTCATATGTTTCAATCAAGTCGCCTCTTACTCTTCTAAACTCCAGTGGATACAGACTAGCCTGTCCAACCTTTCCTCATAAGACAACCCGCCCATTCCAGGTATTAGTCTAGTAAACCTTCTCTGAACTGCTTCCAGATGTGGTCTCACCAATCCCCTGTATATCTGAAACATCACATCCCTACTTTTGTATTCAATTCACTCACAATAAACAATAACATTCTATCAGCTTTCCTAATTACTTGCTGAACCTGCATGCTAGCCTTTTGTGATTCATGCACTAGGACACCCAGATCTCTCTGCATCTCAGAGCTCTGCAATCTCTCACCATTTAGATAATATGCTTCTTTTTTATTCTTCAAGCTAAGGTGGACAATTTCACATTTTCCCACATGGTACTCCATTTGTCAGGTCTTTTCCCACTCACTTAACCTACCTATATCCCTTTGTAGCCCCCTCATGTCCTCTTCACAAGTTACTTTCCTACCTATCTTTGTGTCATCAGCAAATTTAGCAACCATACCTTCGGTCCCTTCATCTAAATCATTTATGTAAATTGTAAAAATTTGAGGCCCCAGCACAGATCCCTATGGCACACTACTCGTTACATCTTGCCAACCAGAAAATGACCCATTTATGCCTACTCTCTGTTTCCTGTTAGCTAGCCAATCTTCTATCCTATCTTCTCTCACCTCTCTGCAGTGAGAACTTCATGCTTGTAATGACTTGCCCACATGAAATGCTGCCAGACGGGAACACTGCATGTTGGAGCTAGACATTTTAACTCTTTGCTTGACCCTTTCCTGACCAGTCATGGGGTGGAGAAGAGTGTGGGGACATCAAAATTGTCTACATTAGTCTACACTTGCTCCATAGTCTAGCCACCAGAAAATAGCCCACCATATTGGGTGACAAAATTCCTGAAGGTGTCAGCACATGACCTACTGCCTCTGCTGCCCTGCCCCCACATTTCTGCCATTGGTCACCCAACGCAGCCATACTTGCGATGCACTGCCTTCCCATGTCAATTGGAAAGCGAATAGACTTTATCACCTGATTGGATGATTTTTCACTATCAGTCAAACAGCCATTTATTTCCCCATGTCAGATATTTTTAGAGAAAACAAAAGCGATCAAAGGAAATGTTAAAAAAAACACAATATTTTAATGCCCAAGATAATATTTCTCCCAGGTTGCTTGCCCCGTGTCCTGGAGATTAATATTTAATTCCTGGAGACTCCACCGCAATCCTGGAGGGTTAGGAACTCTAGCCCTAACAGAGGAAGGGATTTATACATGGAATAATTTCACCTAATATGCTGAGTATTTGTATTTTCTTCAAAGCAAAAATTTACATCCACTGAGTAAATCTGCATAAGCTGAAAAAGAGAATGTTTTTGTATTAGGGAAAGGGGGCTGGAAGTTATTTTAAATGTGTCAAATGTTCTAGGCAGCTGGCCTGCTGCCAGCAAGCAAAACTGTAAGCTTATCATGGAAGTTAGGGTGGCGCAGTGGTTAGCACTGCAGCCTCACAGCTCCAGCAACCTGGGTTCCATTCTGGGTATTGCCTGTGCAGAGTTTACAAGTTCTCCTGTGACTGCATGGGTTTCTGCCAGGTGCTCCAGTTTCCTCCCACGACCAAAGACTTGCAGGTTGATAGGTAAATTGCCCCTAGAGTAGGTAGATGGTAGGAGAATGGTGGGGATGTGGTAGGGAATATGGGATTAATGTAGGATTAGTATAAATGGGTGGTTGTTGGTCAGCACAGACTCGGTGGGCTAAAGGGCCTGTTTCAGTGCTGTATCTCTAAATAATAATAAATTTTAAAAAAAGAAGTGGACTTTCTATCGCTATCCCAGTTCTGTGACACAAACTATATTGTCTCCAGATAGGAGGAAAATCATGCTAAAGTGCAACCCCCATTCCCAAAAGTCAACAGAAAATAGGCAGATTAAAACATTTTTTTTCATTTTTACACAAAAATGATGAACATTCATTACGAAGCTTAGATCATGTTGAGATTTCTGATCAAAATATTAAAAGCCTGCCTGTTGTATTCTTGCCTGTATTAATGCAGATCTATCTGCATATTAGATATGTGTGTTTCAATTCTCTTTCACAGCTATTGCAGCAAAAGTGCTGAATACAGATATCTCCATTTATAGTGAGCATGATAGTGTTAACACAATTTACCAGCTATAAATGGTGGACGATAAAACAAATCTCCACTACTGCGAACCCTGAGGACTCTCTACTGGTCACTGAAATATGGATCAGTGACAGATGAAAATTCCAGTCAGTTCCTGTACCAACCTAGAGAAGTGCCAACAGAAAATGTATCTCAGCCAGCAAAGAGAATTGTGAGGGTGTCACATGGCAGCACTGATGCTTCCTGGAATCCTCTTTGAGGACAAAAACTGAACTTTGCACATCGATAAATACTATACAGGGATTAATGCGTTTCCTACATTACAACAGTGACGACCCTTCAAAGGTACTTCATTGGCTGTAAAGCATTTCGTGACATTCGTGAAAGGCTCTCTAGAACTGCAAGCTCGATTTTTCTTTACTGAGATGTGAAGAACTGCTTTAAATAGCTGGCACACTTACCATGTTATAAGCAGTGCCTTTGTAATTGATTCCTATGGTTCTGGAAAATGGTTAGTGCCATTTGCACAATATGCCTGTGGTATGTGTGGACGGTGTAACTGGTCGGGCCTGTAATTTGTCTTGCTTGTGATTAACCTACTGACTGATTTTGTTTCCTTGAAATGTAGACTTTTCAAAAATAACTCACTTCCACATGGACAAATTTCTAGTGTGTTGTCATTATAGCATGCCAGAGGACATATAATTATCATATTTATTGAACAGCATAAACGATGCTTGTACCACCAAAAAAGTAGCTGATGTGGGGCACTGATGCACTAAAACATCAATTGCAAATATACGATTGCGGGAGATTTGTGCTTCAATCTATAAAATATGAAATCCTTGTAAAATGTATTTGCACAATTAAGCTATCATCAAAGGTAAAACTAAAAATCTCAATCTATAGTCAGTTAAATCAGGTAATAATCAGCAGTAGGGGAATAGATACCAGAATGTTATTGGGTCTTGAGCATCAAGATATTACTGTCAACAGCTATTACAAACTTTTACCATTGTATCCCAATTGCTACTCTTGGACTGCAGAGGAGGATTTTAGGTTTGTCACTAGCTGCCATCTCTCAGGATGTCAGTATGTGTGCTGCTTCAGCAGCCCCTCAATCAATATTTGTCATCATGCTAAAATTTTCGACAGTCTGCTGTTCAACACTGTACAACATGCAGGACTTGTTATATTCCATGTATGATTTTCTGAGCACCTTTTTGGGTGCATTTTAGAGTCCTCTGCTACTGACATGCACAAGGCTCATAATTTTATTTGAATGAGGTAATGCTAATAATAATTTCATGGAATTTTCTGATGCCAGGTGAGTTTACAGCAACTAGAGTCTCTTGAAGTTTGCCTGGTTTCTTTTGCTCACATTTTTATATTCTGTTTCCTACATTTTGATCCATGCATTACTTACATTTGCTAGGAAAGCCATCATATCTTCATTATCCTGTTAAACCTTTGAACATGCCATCCTGGCTCTGTTTTTCAGTGCATTAAATTATCTCATTTAAATGTTATATTCTTGGATGTTATTCTGCTGACTTTTCAAGTTATGGGATAAAGTTGCACAGTAAAACTCTTCAGCTAGTAAAAGGTTGTTTCCTTCATCACATCTCTGTTTTGCTATTGCCTTAAGGGAATATGTAAATAATGAGTGTGCATCATCACTGCAGGAAGTGATGTTATACAGCATGTGACACAGAAGTAGAAGTTGTGTTGAACCCTAGTGAGATGTGTATGTAAAGTTCTCCTGTAACTTATATACAGTATTGTGAGTCTTCAATAAAAAGATCCCTAAGTATTTGTTACCATTTATCAGTGTGTGATTGATAAGTTTGTGTGAAGAAACAAGTACTTTTTGAAGAACATGACATAGTGTCACCTGTGCGTTTTGGAGACCATGTTGCAAAAACAAAGTCAGAGTGCAACAGTGAAGATCATAATCATACTGATCTATTTCAGTGCAGAGACCAGTAGTACTAGTAGGGGATTTCAACTACCCCAATATTAACTGGGATAGTTTTAGTGTGAAAGGGATTGAGGGAGCAGAATTCTTGAGGTCCATTCAGAATGTAGCAAGTCCAACACGAGAGGGCATAATTTTGGACTTAGTTTTAAGAAATGAAGATGGGCAGGTGGAAGGAGTAGCAGTGCGAGAGCATTTTGGTGGTAGTGATCATAACTCAGTTTTAACATAATTATGGACAAGGATTGAACAGGAGTTAGAGTTCTCAATTGGGCAAGGCCAATTTTACTAAGCTAAGGAGTGATTTAGTGAAAGTGGATTGGAAACAGCTACTTGAAGGTAAATCAGTGTCACAGCAGTGGGGGTCATTCAAAGGGGACATTAAAGGGTTCAGACTAAACATATTCCCACAAAGAAAAAGGGTGGGAAAGCCAAATCTAGAGCCCCCTGGATGTCAAGGAGTTTACAGGGTAAGATAAGGCAGAAAAGGAAAGCTTCTGTCTGACACAGAGAACTCAATACTACAGAAAGCTGAGAGGAGTATAAAAAGTGGAGGGGTGAAATCACAAAGGAAATTAGGAAAGCAAAGAGGGCATGAAAGAATATTGGCAAGCAAAATCAATGTGAACCCAAAGATGTTTTATCAATACATTAAGAGTAAGAGGATAACTAAGGAAAGAGTAAGGCGCATAAAAGATCAAAAAGGTAACCTATGTGTAAGGGCGGAAGATGTTGGTCTGGTTCTTAATGAATACTTTGCACCTTTCTTCACAAAAGAGGGAGACGATCAGATATTGTAGTTAAGGAGGAGGAGTGTGCAGTATTAGATGTGATAAACATAGGTTGAGAGGAGGTATTAATGGGATTAGTATCCTTGAAAGTTGATAAATCATCAGGGCTGGATGTTAAAAGAAGCCATGGAGGAAACAGCGAAAGGTCTGACATTCATTTTGCAATCCTCACTGGATACAGGGAGGTTATGCTGGAACTGTATAAATCATTAGTTAGGCCACAACTTGAGTAGTGTGTGCAGTTCTGGTCACCTCATTACAGAAAGAATGTAATTGCACTGGAGAGAAGAGATTTATGAGGATGCTGCCGGAACTGGAAAAATGCAGCTTTGAGGAAAGATCGGATAGGCTGGGGTTGTTCTCCATGGAACAGAAGAGGCTGAGGGGGGATTTGATTGAGATGTACAAAATTGTGAGGGAAGTGCATCGAATGGATTGAGAGGGACTATTCACCTTAGCAGAGAGGTCAGTGACTGGGGAGCATAGATTTAAAGTGATTGGTAGAAAGATTAGAGGGGAGATGAGGAAAAAAATGTTTCACCTAGAGTGTGATAGGGTCTGGAACTCACTGCCTGTGAGAGGCAGAAAACCTCAACTTTAAAAGGTATCTGGATATGCACCTCAAGTGCCGTAACCTGCAGGACTGCAGACCAAATGCTGGAACGTGGGATTAGGCTGGGTGGCTCATTTTTCAGTTAGCACAGTCACGATGGGCCAAGTGGTCTCTTTCTGAGCCGTGATTCTGTGATCATGGAGCAGAGCCAGTCTGAAGATCGGGAGAAGCCTGAAATAATAAATTGGGACAACACAAGCGGTCTGCTGCAAAAGCAGAAGCAGTACAATAAGACACCAGGAGGTAGAAGTACCCTTGAGGATCAGTGCTCGAAAAACAGTGAGTAAATAACGAGGAGGATAACTGGATTGGTGGTCAGTAAGAATATTAAGTCAGTTCAGGATCGGGCTGCGACGTTAGTTTAGAGTTGGGTTGAAAGTTTGCGAAGCCGCTGGGGCATTGTGGTGCAGTTCACGCTGAAAACAGTTTCATCGGTGGAGCGAAAGATAAAGTGCAGGATACAGCCTTCAGTGCAATTGAGCTACAGCGATATGGAGCCCTGGGCTGAGTAGCGAAGACCCAAGCTGCAGACACAGCAGTTCTGCAGTACTGTTTAGTATTTCTATCGAAGGAAACCAACCCACAGTAAATCAGAAGGATCCTTTAGAAGCAAGGAGCATTGAAACGATGACTACTAAATACCTCACCCTGAATTGGAAGGCCACAGATGCCCTATCCGAGTTAAAACTTTTCCATCAGAGAATGGAATTATGTTTCTTGGATTTTTCCATCGCTGACAGAAATGCAGTGAAGTTTAAAATAACCATTGGAAACGAGGGACTCCATCGAATTCCCTGTGCTGGTTTGGCTGATGTGCTTGGCTCGTCTCGCACACCCTCAGGTCTATTCGATGAGGATCAAAAAAGTCTGAAACACATTGGAAGATCAACTTCACGTGAAGATGAATTTTGGGATCCACCATTTAGAGTAAATTGCATTCAGACAACAGCTTAAGGAGTCAATTGATCAGTTTGTAAGCGATGCCATGATAAGGGCAGAGATTTCTCTGAAGCTAAGTTGTTGGAGAGAATTATGGAACTCGCCATTGCTTCAATGCCAATCAAAGCCTTCCAGCGTGACCTATTGGAAAAAAAGGGCATGATATCAACACCTTGTTGAAAGACAGTAGGAAATATGAAGCTGTTGTGGCAGGAAGACAACACTTGCAAATGTTGGGTGTGGCTACAGCTATTGGCAAAGTGGCCAAGGTGCCAATACAAAATAAATCTTGTGGACAGTGCAGCCTCCTACACCAGCAGCAGAATTGTTTGGCTTTTCTAAACCACTGCAGGAAGACAGGTGCTGATTCCTGAATCTCTTCATCAGGATATCTTGTCGTAATTGCACCAGGGCCACATGGGCATCAAGCGAATGAGATGCCTGGCAAGGGAAAGAGTGTACTGGCCTGGGATTAACTGTGATATTGAGAGAGCCGTGAGGGTGTGCGAGAAGTGCCAAGTGCATCAACGAAACCAGCACAGGGAAACACTGCACCCTCACGAGGTCCCATCGCATCCCTGGTCGAGGATTAGAACAGATCTGTTCACCATTCATGGTGACGATTTCCTCTTAATCACAGATTACTTTTCAAAATTTCCAATCATCAGACAGTTTAGGGATCGAGCACATCTGATACGATGAGTGCTATATTTGGTCTTTTTGGTACACCAGAAGCAATTGTATCAGGTAATGGTCTATAATAGACAGGCAAATAATTTCAGGATATGTGTACCAAGTGGGGCATAAACCATGTAACAGCCTCTCCACATTATCTTAGATCCAATGGTTTGCTGAGAGAATGGTTTGTATGGTGAAATCACTTATTGTGAAGTGTAGGGAAACAGAGCAAGATTTCCTGATTGTTATGTTGCAGTTACGGGCAACACCATTAGACATGGGACTACCCATCACCAGCCGACATTATGTTCGGAAGCAGATCAGAACGACACTCCCAAGTCATCATCTGTCCAGGTTTGCATCAGTGCAGGAAAGACCACTGGAGAAGCAGAAGATGACGTCTACACACACAACCGGCATGCAGATGCAGAGTTACCTAGTTTACATGTAAGCCAAAAGGTTTGAGTTATTCACCCAACAGAAGGAACCTGGCTCCCCACAGAATACTTAAGATTTTCAGCGAGCCAAGATCACATGAAATCACAACACTGAGGAGCATTGAGGAGGAACAGAGTCAACTAAGGGAATTGTCCAACTTCACTCCAATAGTGGCGAGAACATGTTCACGAGTGAGGTCTGAGGGTGAAATTGTGGAAGACCATGGTGAAGACAACCAGTACACTAATGTGCAGGATACCCATACATCCACGTTGATGAGTCAAGAACACTGTAGTGATGATTCTAGATCTCTAGAAGAGTTTTACCTTTACAAGGTGTGGCGTATTAGTAAACCACCTATATGTTATAGGAACTCTTAAATGATGGATGGGAGTCAAACTTTAATGTAAATAGTGTTCACAGAAATCCTGTTTTGTTATGTAATTTATTCTTATTGTTAAATGCTTTAAGGAAATATGTAAATAATGAGTGTGTATCATCACTGCAGGAAGTGATGCCATGCAGTATGTGACACAGGAGTAGGAGTTATGTTGATTCCCAGTAAAATGTACATGTAAAGTTCTCTTGTAACTTGTATTTAGTAGTGATTTGTATTTAGTATTGTGAGTCTTTAATAAAAAGCACCCAAAGGATTTGTTACCATTCATCAGTGTGTGATTGGTAAGTTTGTGTGAACAAACAAATAACACAACACAATTTCTATCAAAATATCCACTCAAGAAATTCAGTACCAAGTGAGTAAATTTGAACTGCATTACAATTAATTAATCTGTTAAGTGTACGTTAATACATAGTAATTTGAGTCTAGTAATTACTGTTATTCCCTACTCAGGCATTGATCGTGGATTGGGAGAAGTCTCATTTGCCTGTTTACCCTTGATATTGCTGTTTTTTTACTCCATATGTAATAGAAACCATATGATTTCTTGTCTGTGTGCCAGCCTGTCCAATGGTGCATTGGCAATGATTACCATGCAGAGTAGCAGTTAAATGGTTTAAAAAGACATCCAAATCCCTGCAGGTTCACAGAAGAGAGGGGCTTTCTCAACTATTTTTCAGCAGAATACTTTGACAGTCAAGTATTCGAAGTTCTTGTTTATAAAGTGCAGAAAAAGGGAACTGTCCTATGTTAAATGGAAAGGCCCCCACTAACCACCCTCCCTCCATCCACCCCCCCCTCATCTCACCACCCACCCCCCTCCCATCCTGGTTGAAAACCAAAATAACTCAGCAAGCTTGGAAACAGATTGCCAGTAGAGTAAATGCTGTGTTTTGGACCCAGAGGACGTGGAATGAGATGGCTGAACCAAAGAAGGCAGCCAAGGTAAAGCCAATGCCAAGAACCTGCCCTAAATAGACATATCACCCTCAAAATGGTAAATCATTTTGCACCAAACCTTCGTAATCATTAAGAGAAATGTATTCTGCTTAGTCCTGCATAACAGTAACAGCTGCTGAATATTTTCCACAAAAAGACATACTGTTGCATGAGACATGTTGCAAGCTTCAGCTGCATATGTCTCACTAGCTGGATTTCCCTCTCTAAATTCTTCAAACCCACCGTCTTCCTCTATTCATTTAAGACCTTCCTTAAAAGCCACATATTTAACCAAACTTTTAGTCACCCAAAGCATCTGTTTTCCTCTTGTCTGTGCAAAGCACCTCAGGAAGCTTTTCTACAATAAAGATGCTATATAAATATAAATTGCAGTCATTAATCTTAAAATTGCTTGACAAAGGAAATTCTTGCTGCTATGGGATAAAGTTGCATAGATGCAAGATGTATATTCCTTTAATAACAAATAGGATGGGTTGCAGGATAGGGATTCGTGTGTGATTATTACCTAAACTAACAAGACCTCAAGACTAGAGGATTGAAAACATACACCCTAATGATTCATCCTCAGTGCAATTCTGGCGGAGAGAAATATTGGGCCAGCTGCCTCTTCCTGCCTGATACCGCTGTCCTCTGGGGAGAGTGCCATGGAATGTCTCTCCTGCCTCTCATAAAATTCTCCTTGGAGTCATCATGCAGCAGCTCATCCAATTCTCCAGAAATCAAAAACAGAGGTTTAGCTGCAATGTCCTCATTGCAACCTGCTCACATACTCCATTTTGTATCTTCCATGTTGGCTTATCTGTCATTTCAGCCTTGCTCAGCACTTCTTGCCCCTCTATACAACCTTTGAAGAGCTGCCAACTTTCAGCAATCATTCGAAAAGCCTCACAGATTTTTGATACCGGATGCAGCCACTTCTCTTTAAGTGACTGCATCACTTTAAATTGGACCTGCAGGCCTTAAGTTTCCGTTAATTTTCGTCATCTCCCTCCAATGTGGTCAGGTTCATTGAGCAAAGTACCAGCACAAAGAGAACTTATTTAAATAATGCGTGAGCCAGTCTTGTAAGATACAGTGAGTCCAACTCCACATTCTGCAGTGTACAGAATGGCCCACACTCTGGAGTCCCCTAAAGCAAAATCAGTTCTTTATTGGCTTGTCAACTTAGCTCAACATTCTGCTTGCTTTATTGATTGCTGTTCTACAATGACTGAACATGATTACTATGTCTAATATCACTCCCAGGTCCCTTTCAGCTCACCTGGTCATGATCATTTCTCACCTCGACACTTTTTCGTCAAGTCTCATATATTCTTCCTGATATTCTTTCAGCATTTCCTGGTATGTTATAGCACAACCTCTTGTGTGTGGCCTCCCATGCCTATTTCACATTTTGAACATTGGTGGGTTAACCCTCAAGAACACAAGAAATAAGAGCAGGAGTAGACCATATAGCCCATCAAGCCTGCTCTGCCATTCAAAACGATCATGGCTAATCTTAGGATCCAACTCCACTTTCCTGCCTGTTCATTGTACCCCTGAGAGACCAAAAATCTATCTATCCCAGCCTTAAATGTATTAGACGATGGAGTATCCACAACCCTCCAAATTCCAAAGATTCACAACCTTTTGAGTGAAGTAATTTATCCTCATCTCAGTCCTAAATGACCGGTCCGTTATCCTAAGACTGTGCCCCCGTGATTTAGATTCGCCAACCAGGGGAAATAATATTTCAGTGTCTATCCTATCCAGCCCATTTAACGAAATCACCTCTCATTCTTCAAAATTCCAGAGATGACAGATTGGAGTCATACCTAGCGCAAAGGAAGATGGTTGTGGTTGTTGGAGGTCAATCATCTCAGCTCCAGGACATCACTGCAGGAGTTCCTCAGAGTAGTGTCCTAGGCCCAACCAGCTTCAGCTGCTTCATCAATGACCTTCCTTCAATCATAAGGTCGGAAGTGGGGATGTTCATTGATGATTGCACAATGTTCAGCACCATTCGTGACTCCTCAGATACTGAAGCAGTCCGTGTAGAAATGCAGCAAGACCTGGACAATATCCAGGCTTGACTTGAGAAGTGACAAGTAACATTCGCACCACACAAGTGCCAGGCAATGACTATCTCCAACAAGAGAGAATCTAACCATCTCCCCTTGACATTCAATGGCATTATGATCGCTGAATCCCCCACTATCAACATCCTAGGGGTTACCATTGACCAGAAACTGAACTGCAGTAGCCATATAAATACTGTGGCTACAAGAGCAGGTCAGAGGCTAGGAATCCTGCGGCGAGTAACTCACTTCCTGACTCCTCAAAGCCTGTCCACCATCGTCAAGGCACAAGTCAGGAGTGTGATGGAATACTCTCCACTTGCCTGGATGGGTGCAGCTCCAACAACACTCAAGAAGCTCGACACCATCCAGGACAAAGCAGCCCCCTTGATTGGCACCCCATTCGCAAACATTCACTCCCGCTACCACCGGCGCACATTGGCAGCAGTGTGTACCATCTACAAGATGCACTGCAGCAACGCACCAAGACTCCTTAGACAGCATCGCCCAAACCTGCAGACTCTACCAACTAGAAGGACAAGGGCAGCAAATGCATGGGAACACCACCACCTGCAAAATCCCCTCCAAGTCGCAATATATCACCGTTCCTTCACTCTCGCTGGGTCACTGTCGCTGGGTCAAAATCCTGGAATTCCCTTCCGAACAGCACTGTGGGTGTACCTACCTCACATGGACTGCAGCGATTCAGGAAGGCAGCTCACCACCACTTTCTCAAGGGCAATTAGGGATGGGCAATAAATGCTGGCCGAGCCAGCGACGCCCACAACCCATGAATGAATTTTTAAAAATTCACTTAGTGTCTCATCATAGGACAACCCCATTATCCCAGGGACCTATGTAGTGAACCTTCGCTGCACTGCCTCCAATACAAGGATTTCTTAAATGTGCAGACCAAAACTGCAAACAGTGGGCTACATCCAGGGAGAAGACTCGGAGGGCGGAGTTCCGGACCTGTAAGTATAAAAACCTTACCTCGGGAATTCGCGGCCAACATCCAGGGAGAAGACTCGGAGGACGGAGTTCCGGACCTGTAAGTATAAAAAACTTATATCGGGGATTCGCGGCCTACATCCAGGGAGACGACTCGGAGGGCGGAGTTGCAGATCTGTAAGTATAAAAACCTTACCTCTGGTAAAAAAAACTGAAAAAAACTAAAAAAAAACTGAAAAAGTGATGTCACAGGAAAGCTGTGACCTGATTGGTTGGTAGGGAATCTGTACTGAATTTGAAAATAAAACATTGGCAAAAATTGATGAAAACATTAATTAATTAATAAGTAGAGTAACTAAAGTGGAGGGAGGAGATTACTGTATTTAGTTAGCATTTAATATTTATAGTAGAAATCTAGCACTAGGGATCATATAGTTGATTGGAACATAATTTAGTAATGATTTAATAAGTATTTATTTATTTAAAATTAATTTATTAATTAGTGCTTGAAATGTCAGTCAGAGGGGTAAAGTGCTTCACCTGTGAGATGTGGGAGGTCCGTGATGCTTCCAGCGTTCCGGACGACTACATCTGCAGGAAGTGTACCCTGTTGCAGCTCCTCACAGACCGCATGGATTGGTTGGAGCAGCAATTGGATGCACTTAGGCGCATGCAGGTGGTAGAAAGCGACATAGATAGGAGTTTTAGAGAAGTGATTACGCCCAAGGTGCAGGCAGATAGATGGGTGACCGCTAGAAGGGGCAGGCAGTCAATGCAGGAATCCCCTGTGGCTATCCCCCTCTCTAACAAGTATACCGTTTTGGATACTGTTGGGGGGGATGGCCTATCAGGGGAAAACAACAGCAGCAGCCAGAGCAGTGTCACCATGGCTGGCACTGTTGTTCAGTAGGGAGGGACAAAGCGCAGAAGAGCAATAGTTATAGGGGACTCTATAGTCAGGGGCACAGATAGGCGCTTCTGTGGACATGAAAGAGACTCCAGGATGGTATGTTGCCTCCCTGGTGCCAGGGTCAAGTATGTCTCTGAACGGACAGGGGGCATTCTGAAGTGGGAGGGTGAACAGCCAGAGGTTGTGGTACATATCGGTACCAATGACAAAGGCAGGAAAAGTGACGAGGTCCTGAAGGGGGAGTTTAGGGAGTTGGGTAGAAAGGTAAAAGAAAGGAACTCTAGGGTTGTAATCTCGGGATTACTCCCTGTGCCACGTGCCAGTGAGGCTAGAAATAGGAAGATAGTGCAGCTAAACACGTGGCTGAACAGCTGGTGTAGAAGGGAGTGTTTCAGATATCTGGATCATTGGGATCTCTCCAGGGACAGGTGGGACCTGTACAAGAAGGACAGGTTGCATCTAAACTGGAGGGGCACAAATATCCTGGCTGCGAGGTTTGCTAGTGTCACTTGGGAGGGTTTAAACTAGTGTGGCAGGGGGGTGGGAACCAGAGCAGTAGGACAGCAAGTGAAACAAATGAGGGGGAACTAGTAAATAAGGGCAGTAAGACTAAGAGGAAGAGCAGGCAGGGAGATGTTGCTGAGCACAGCGGGACTGGTTGTCTGAAGTGCATTTGTTTCAATGCAAGATGTATAACAGGTAAGGCAGATGAACTTAAAGCTTGGATTAGTACTTGGAACTATGATGGTGTTGCTATTACAGAGACTTGGTTGAGGGAAGGACAGGATTGGAAGCTAAATGTTACAGGATTTAGAAGCTTCAGGCGGGATAGAGGGGGATGTAAAAGGGGTGGGGGAGTTGCATTACTGGTTAAGGAGAATATCACAGCTGGACTGCGGGAGGACACCTCGGAGGGGTCATGCAGTGAGGCAATATGGGTGGAGCTCAAGAATAGGAAGGGTGCAGTCACGATGTTGGGGGTTTACTACAGGCCTCCCAACAGCCAGCGGGAGGTAGAGGAGCAGTTTTGTAGACAGATTTTGGAAAGATGTAAAGGTAACAGGGTTGTAGTGGTGGGTGATTTTAACTTCCCCTATATTGACTGAGATTCACGTAGTGCTAGGGGCTTGGATGAGGCAGAATTTGTAAGGAGCATCCAGGAGAGCTGCTTGAAACAATATGGAGATAGTCCAACTAGGGAAGGGGCCGTACTGGACCTGGTAATGGGGAATGAACCCGGCCAAGTGGTCGAAGTCTCAGTAGGGGAGCATTTCGGGAACAGTGACCATAATTCCATAAGTTTTAAGGTACTTGTGGATAAGGATAAGGGTAGCCCTCGGGTGAAGGTGCTAAAATGGGGGAAGGCTAATTATAACAAGATTAGGCAGGAACTGAAGAATTTAGATTGGGGGCGGCTGTTTGAGGGTAAATCAACATCTGACATGTGGGAGTCTTTCAAACGTCAGTTGATTAGAATCCAGGACCGGCATGTTCCATTGAGGAAGAAGGATAAGTTTGGCAAGTTTCGGGAACCTTGGATAACGAGGGATATTGTGAGCCTAGTCAAAAAGAAAAAGGAAGCATTCGTAAGGGCTAGAAGCTTGGGAACAGACAAAGCCCTTGAGGAATATAAAGAAAGTAGGAAGGAACTTAAGCAAGGAGTCAGGAGGGCTAAAAGGGGTCATGAAAAGTCATTGGCAAACAGGATTAAGGAGAATCCCAAGGCTTTTTATACGTATATAAAGAGCAAGAGGGTAACCAGGGAAAGGGTTGGCCCACTCAAGGACAGAGGAGGGAATCTATGTGCGGAGCCAGAGGAAATGGGCGAGGTACTAAATGAGTACTTTGCATCAGTATTCACCAAAGAGAAGGACTTGGTGGATGATGAGTCTAGGGAAGGCAGTGCTGATAGTCTGGGTCATGTCGTTATCAAAAAGGAGGAGGTGTTGGGCGTCTTGCAAAGCATTAAGGTAGATAAGTCCCCAGGGCCTGATGGGATCTACCCCAGAATACTGAGGGAGGCAAGGGAAGAAATTGCTGGGGCCTTGACAGAAATCTTTGCATCCTCATTGACTACAGGTGAGGTCCCAGAGGACTGGAGAATAGCCAATGTTGTTCCTTTGTTTAAGAAGGGTAGCAAGGATAATCCAGGAAATTATAGACCGGTGAGCCTTACGTCAGTGGTCGGGAAATTATTAGAGAGGTTTCTTCAGGACAGGATTTACTCCCATTTGGAAACAAATGAACTTATTAGCGAGAGGCAGCATGGTTTTGTAAAGGGGAGGTCGTGTCTCACTAACTTGATCGAGTTTTTTGAGGAAGTGACGAAGATGATTGATGAAGGAAGGGCAGTGGATGTTATCTATATGGACTTCAGTAAAGCCTTTGACAAAGTCCCTCATGGCAGACTGGTACAAAAGGTGAAGTCACATGGGATCAGATGTGAGCTGGCAAGATGGATACAGAACTGGCTCCGTCATAGAAGACAGAGGGTAGCAGTAGGAGGGTGCTTTTTCTGAATGGAGGGGTGTGACTAGTGGTGTTCCGCAGGGATCACTGCTGCGACCTTTGCTGTTTGTATTGTATATAAATGATTTGGAGGAAAATGTAGCTGGTCTGATTAGTAAGTTTGGGGACGACACAAAGGTTGGTGGAGTTGCGCATAGGATGAGGATTGTCAGAAGATACAGCAGGATGTAGATCGGTTGGAGACTTGGGCGGAGAAATGGCAGATGGAGTTTAATCCAGACAAATGTGAGGTAATGCATTTTGGAAGGTTAATGCAGGTGGGAAGTATACAGTAAATGGCAGAACCCTTAGGAGTATTGACAGGCAGAGAGATCTGGGCGTACAGGTCCACAGGTCACTGAAAGTGGCAACGCAGGTGGATAAGGTAGTCAAGAAGGCATACGGCATGCTTGCCTTCATCGGTCGGGGCATAGAGTATAAAAATTGGCAAGTCATGCTGCAGCTGTACAGAACCTTAGTTAGGCCACACTTAGAATATTGTGTGCAATTCTGGTCGCCACACTACCAGAAGGACGTGGAGGCTTTGGAGAGGGTACAGAAGAGATTTACCAGGATGTTGCCTGGTCTGGAGGGCATTAGCTATGAGGAGAGGTTGGATAAACTCGAATTGGTTTCACTGGAACGACGGAGGTGGAGGAGCGACATGATAGAGGTTTACAAAGTTATGAGTGGCATGGACAGAGTGGATAGTCAGAAGCTTTTTCCCAGGGTGGAAGAGTCAGTTATTAGGGGACGTAGGTTTAAGGTGCAAGGGGCAAAGTTTAGAGGGGATGTGTGAGGCAAGTTCTTTACACAGAGGGTGGTGAGTGCCTGGAACTTGCTGCCGGGAGAGGTGGTGGAAGCAGGTACGATAGCGACGTTTAAGAGGCATCTTGACAAGTACATGAATAGGATGGGAATAGAGGGATACGGTCCCCGGAAGTGCAGAAGGTTTTAGTTTAGACAGGCATCAAGATTGGCGCAGGCTTGGAGGGCCGAATGGCCTGTTCCTGTGCTGTACTGTTCTTTGTTCTTTGAATTGTGTTCTTGCGCAGCTACTCCGCGATGGGACCACCATTGAAATAAATTTAAAATAATGTATTAATTATACTTACGCTGCCGCCTTCCATCCTGATCCAATTTTTGGCCCGGTGGCCGGCACTCCTGTGCCTTCAGATCCCCGTCCGGGGTATTGAGGCGCCACACTGGTGGAGTGGAGGGAGAAGGTACGTTTCTCAGTGCAGGAGTGGGATGAACGAGGTCAAAGCAACATTATTGGTATTCAGGGTTGGTGGGAAGGGTTGGAGGTTAAAGATTATGCAGTTTACGGGGGTAAGCTCAGATTGTGCAGATAAGTGTTTTGGGGGAAGGGAAAATTAATAATTTTATGGTTATTGGGGGTTGAAAGGGGGCAAGATAAATGTATTTAATTTTTTGAAAATCACTTTAGCTTTAAATATATAAACCTGCCAGTAGGGCTGACAGCCCTGTAAAAATAGCATCAGCGCCTGTGCACTGGCAGCTGACATCATTGCCGGGGATGGACAGGTCGCCCCCTCTATGTGATCAGTTGTGGGGTATGGGTGCGACCCATAACGGCCAGTGAAATGAGCCACCACACAGAAGGTTACAGCGGTTCCACGACATGCAGCTGGTGCGTGTGGGCCGCCATTTTCTCGCCCGCTGCCAACCTTGTGGCAGGCACAGAAAATTCAGCCCAGTATTCCAGATGTGGTCTCACCAAAACCCCGTAAAATTGTAGCAATACTTCCTTATTCTTGTACTTCAATCCCCTTGCAATAAAGGCCAACATGCCATTTGCCTTCCTAATTGCTTGTGCACCTGCATGTTAACTTTCTGCGTTCCTTGTACAAGCACACCCAAGTCTCCTTGAACATCGATACTTAGAAGTTGCACACCTTTTAAAAAATATTGTGCTTTTCTATTCTTCTGACCAAAGTGCATAACTTCACATTTCCCTACATTATACTCCATCTGCCATCTTGTTGCTCACTCACTTAACCTGTTTATATTTCTTTGCAGCCTCTCTCTGTCCTCCCAACAGCTTACATTTCCACCAGCTTTGTATCATCAGCAAACTTTGATGCATTATTCTCTGTCTCTTCATCCAAGTCATTAATATAAATTGCAAATAGTTGAGGCCCAGCAATGATCCTTGCGGCACTCCACTATTTACTGCCTGCCAACTTGAAAATGCCCTGTTTATGCCCATTCACTTCCTGTCTCTTAACCAATCATCTATCCATGTTAATATATTACCCCCAACTCCATGAGCCCTTATTTTTATTTCTTTTCTTTTATTTTTATTTAGAGATACAGCACTGAAACAGGCCCTTCGGCCCACCGAGTCTGTGCCGACCATCAACCACCCATTTATACTAATCCTACACTAATTCCATATTCCTACCACATCCCCACCTGTCCCTATATTTCCCTGCCACCTACCTATACTAGGGGCAATTTATAATGGCGAATTTACCTATCAACCTGCAAGTCTTTCGTGGTGGGAGGAAACCAGAGTACCCGGCGAAAACCCACGCAGACACAGGGAGAACTTGCAAACTCCACACAGGCAGTACCCAGAACTGAACCCGGGTCGCTGGAGCTGTGAGGCTGCAGTGCTAACCACTGCGCCACTGTGCCGCCCTTTGCCAATTAAACGTTTGTGTGGCACCTTATCAAATGCCTTTCCTTATCGAATGCCTTTTGGAAATCCAGGTATACTACTGTTTCCCCTATACCTACCTCCTTTCTGTAATGAATACTTTGTCGTGCTCAATGGTATCTACTATGATTTGGAGGTCTCGATGTGTAATTCTTCATGTATGTGTTCTACGCCCCATATCTCACAGAAATGGTATAGGCCACAATGGAATTGGACAACAGTTTGCTACTTATATCAATTAAAGGATTATTTAACTATTTGCACAGCACTTTTTCAGATCTTTTCCAATTTTTTAATCAGTTTTTTTAAGCCATTCGAACTGAGAGCTCGAAGAAAGCACTCATGTATAAACTTGCACATTCCTGCAAGTGCATAAAAGAATTGCAAAAAATTTGACTCCCAATGCCCCAATGACATTATCAAAGCCTGATCCACATATTTAAAGACCCTTTTGGCTCAAACGTAATCTTTCCCTTTCCTTTTCACCTACTGGACTCATAAAGCTGAATCAAATTATATTTATGGCTATTGTTATTTAGGCCTCACAGCTCCAGCGACCCGGTTTCAATTGGGCGGCACAGTGGCGCAGTGGTTAGCACTGCAGCCTCACAGCTCCAGCGACCCGGGTTCAATTCTGGGTACTGCCTGTGTGGAGTTTGCAAGTTCTCCCTGTGTCTGCGTGGGTTTTCTCCGGGTGCTCCGGTTTCCTCCCACAAGCCAAAAGACTTGCAGGTTGGTAGGTAAATTGGCCATTATAAATTGCCCCTAGTATAGGTAGGTGGTAGGGAAATATAGGGACAGGTGGGGATGTGGTAGGAATATTGGGATTAGTGTAGGATTAGCATAAATGGGTGGTTGATGGTCGGCACAGACTTGGTGGGCTGAAGGGCCTGTTTCAGTGCTGTATCTCTAAAACTAAAAACTAAAACTAAAACTAAAACATAGGCAGCAATAGACAGAGCTAAGCAATCCCACAACCAACAGATCAGATCAAAGCACTGCAGTGCTACCACATCCAGTCATGAATGGTGGTGGACAATTAAATAACCAGCAGGAGGAGGTGGCTCATAAATATGCCCATCTTCAATGATGGGGGAGCCCCATACACCAGTGCAAAAGAAATGATGAAGTATTTGCAACCATTTTCAGCCAGAAGTGCCGAGTGGGTGATCCATCTCGGCCTACTCCTGAGGTCCCCAGCATCACACTTGCCAGTCTTCAGCCAATACAATTCACTCCATGTGATATCAAGAAATGGCTGATGACACAGGATACTGCAAAGGCTATGGGTCCTGACAACATGCTGGCTGTAGTACTGAAGACTTGTGCTGCAGAACTAGCCACGCCCCTAGCCAAGCTGTTCCAATACAGCTCCAACACTGGTATCTACCCGACAATTTGGAAAATTCACAAAAAAAAGGACAAATCCAACCCGGCCAATGCGTTGACTTTCAATCAACAATAAAGTGATGGAAGGTGTCATCAACAATGCTATCAAGCGGCACTTACACAGCAATTGTAAGTTGCTCACTGTTGGTCTGTTCGTGTTCCACCAGGGCCACTCATCTCTGACCTCATTACAGCCTTGGTCCAGACATAGACAAAAGAGATAAATTCAAGAGGTGAAGTGAGAGGGATTGCCCTTGACATCAAGGCAGCATTTGACTGAGTGTGGCATCAAGAAGCCCTCACTAAACCGAAATGAATGGGAATCAAGCGAAAACTCTTCACTGGTTGGAGTCATACCTAGCACAAAGGAAGATGGTTGTGGTTGTTAGAGGCCAATCATCTCAACCCCAGGACATTGCTGTAGAAGTTCCTCAGGGCAATGTCCCAGGCCCAATCATCTTCAGCTGCTTCATCAATGACCTTCGCTCCATCATAAGGTCAGAAGTGGGGATGTTCGCTGTTCGTATGATGTTCAGCACCATTTGCAACTCCTCAAATACTGAAGCAATCTGTGTCCATATGCAGCAAGACCTGGACAACTTTCAGGGTTGGGCTGAAAAGTAACATTCGCACCACACAAGTGCCAGGCAATTATGATCTCCAATAAAAGAAAATCTAACCTATTCCCCTTGACATTCAATGGCATTACCAATGCTAAATCCTCCACTATCAACATCCTGGGGATCATCATTGACCAGAAACTGAATTGGAGCAGCCACATAAATGCTGTTGCTACAAGAGCACGTCAGAAACTGGGAATTCTACAGCGTGTAACTCACCTCCTGACTTCCAAAAGCTTATCCACCATCTACAAGGCACAAGTCAGGAGTGTGATGGAATACTCTCCGCTTGCCTGGATGGGTGCAGCTCCAACAACATTCTGGAAGCTTGACATCATCCAGGACAAAGCAGTCTGCTTGATCAGCAGTCCATGCACCACCTTAAACATTTAGTCCCTCTATCAGCGACGCACAGTGGCAGCAGTGTGTACCATCTACAAGATGCACTGCAGCAACTCACCACGCCACCTTTGGCAGCACCTTCCAAACCCATGAACTTTTCTGCCTAGAAGAACAAGGACAGCAGATGCATGGGAATACAAACACCTGCAAGTTCCCCTCCAAGTCACACACCATCCTGTCTTGGAACTATGTTGCCGTTCCTTCACTGTCACTGGATCAAAATCCTGGTGCTTCCTCCCTAACAGCACTGTGGGTGTACCTGCACTAGATGGACTGCAGTGGTTCAAGAAGGCGGCTCACCACCACCTTCTCAAGGGCAATTAGGGATGGGCAATAAATGCTGGCCTTGCCATCAACGCCCACATCCCATGAAAGAATAAAAACATTAAATTTTTCCAGGAGTTCATTAACTTTGTGTTATATTTCCACTAATTTGTGATTATATTTCCTTACAGCATTGTTTAGTTGTATACAAAGAGCTTTACTGCAGGATCATACCCAGTATTAGCTGTAAGTCAAGAAATGGAACGGAGGGAGGAACTCAAGAAAATTAGAATCACCAGGAAAGTGGTACTGAACAAATTGTTGGAGCTGCGGGCTGACAAGTCCCTGGGTCCTGATGTACTGCATCCTAGGGTGTTAAAAGAAATGGCTAGTGAGATAGTTGATGTGTTAGTTTTCATTTTCCAAAATTCCCTAGATTCGGGGAAGGTTCTGTTAGATTGGAAAATAGTGAATGTAACTCCTTTATTTAAAAAGGGAGGGAAAGCAGGAAACTACAGGCCAGTTAGCTTAACATCTGTCTTAGGGAAAATGTTAGAAGCTATTATTAAAGACGTTGTAGCAGGGCATTTGGAAAAATTCAAGGTAATCAGGCTTCCCTTGTGAAAGGGAAATCATGTTTAACCAATTTATTGGAGTTCATTGAGGGAGTTACATGTGCTGTGGATAAAGGGGAACCGGTGGATGCATTGCACTTAGATTTCCAGAAGGCATTTGCTAAGGTGTCACATCAAAGGTTATTGCAGAAAATAAAAGCTCATGGTGTATGGGGTAACATATTGTCATGCATAGAAGATTGGCTAGCTAACGGGAAGCACAGAGTCGGCATAAATGGATCATTTTCTGGTTGAAAGATGTAACAAGTGGTGTGCCACAGGGATCAGTGCTGGGGCCTCAACTTTTTACAATTTATATAAATGACTAAGATGAAGGGACTGAAGGTATGGTTTCTAAATTTGCTGATGACACAAAGATAGGTAGGAAATTAACTTGTAAAGAGGACATAAGGGGGTTACAAAGGGAAATGGATAGGTTAAGTGAGTGGGCAAAGACCTGACAAATGGAGTATAATGCTGGAAAATGGGAAATTGTCCACTTTGGCAGGAAGAATAAAAAAGAAATATATATAAATGATGAGAGATTGCAGAGCTCTGAGATGCAGAGGGATCTGGGTGTTCTCGTGCATGAATCGCAAAAGGTTAGTATGCAGGTACAGCATGTAATTAGGAAAGCTAATAGAATGTCATCGTTTATCATGAGGGGAATTGAATACAAAAGTAGGGAGATTATGTTTCAGCAATACAGGGCATTGGTGAGACCACATCTGGAGTATTGTATTCAGTATTGGTCTCCTTATTTAAGAAAGTTTGTAAATGCATTGGAGGCAGTACAGAGAAGGTTTACTAGATTAATACCTGGAATGGGCAGGCTGCCTTACAAGGAAAGATTGGGCAGGCAAGGCTTGTATCCACTGGAATTTAGAAGGGTAAGAGGCGACTTGATTGAAACATATAAGATCCTGAGGGGTCTTGACAGGGTGGATGGGGAAGGGATGTTTCCCCTTGTGGGAGAATGTAGAACTAGGGGGTCACTGTTTAAAAATAAGGGGTC
This sequence comes from Heterodontus francisci, assembly GCF_036365525.1. Lineage (NCBI taxonomy): Eukaryota > Metazoa > Chordata > Chondrichthyes > Heterodontiformes > Heterodontidae > Heterodontus > Heterodontus francisci. Next base: position 78,628,945 of record NC_090375.1, on the reverse strand, counting down.
TCTCATTTAAGACAGAGATGGGGAGAAATTTTTTCTCTCAGTAGTTCGTGTGTCTTTGGAATTTTTTTCCTCAAAAGGCAGTGGAAGCAGAGTCTTTGAATATTTTTAAGGCAGAGGTAGATAGATTCTTGATAAGCAAGGGGATGGAAGGTTATCGGGGGTAGGTGGAAATATGGAGTAATCAGTTCAGCTATGAATTTATTGAATGGCGGAGCAGGCTCGAAGGGCCGAGTGGTCTACTCCTGCTCCTAATTCATCTGTTCGTTTGTTCGCATACCCTAAAGCGTTAGGCTATGAGGGAGGCAGGGATAATAACTGGTCAATAGATTAATTTTAAATATAGTGATAAAGCCAAAATTTAAAATATAGATTATCTTTCACATAAGCTATAACAAAGATTAATCACTCACTAAAAAAAATCAATACTTAGCCACTCTAACAATATTGTTATACAAGTAAAGATGTCAGTAGCTGTCATTTACTAATTATAGCTGAATTATATTTCAGTCTGTGATCTGAACTATGTATAAAGCAAGGTTACTGTGCTGCTCACAATGTATAACCATATACTGAGTCCTTTTTCAGAACTGATCGACAATGGTGGGGGAAAACACAGGTTATAAATGAATGAATACTTTTTAAACTATGTCAAAAATGAACTTTTGCCACAAAAGTTGTCCTTACATTAAAAATTTTTCAAAGTGATATCTGGTGTGATTTAAGCGACCCACTCTCAGAGTACTAAACTCTTAACTAGAGCTATCCTTTTAAATCTCAATTTTGTTCTGGTGTTCAAATAATTTGTTCTGATTGAGTGATTTTGCTAAAAGCTGTAGCTTTGAAAATAATATGCTCAAAAGCTTTATATTTTCCACATAATGTAGCATCAACGACAGCTGCAGAAAGCCTGCAGCCAAGTCTGTGCCATTCTTACGCTGGAAGAAATTTATATGGGAACCAGCTCAGGAAAAAAATACATATAATTAGAAAGATAAATTCATCAAACGACTTAGTTGGTTAATGTGTTGCCCTTCATGGAACTGAATCACACAGACCAGGAAGATGCAAAATTTGATTCTCAGTCTGTGGCATTGCTAGCTGATCTCAGCCAGGGCAGCGGTAGGATTGTGTTAGGACTGAGGCGGGAGGAGTGCACTGTTAATTCTAGTTCCACTTCTCCATGGGTCACAACATATATTTTAATTTTCTCGCTTACCGATGCGGTCAATCATAGACTCTATTTTTCCCAGAATAAAACACAGTAGCCAGGTTTCTTTAATAAACAACAAAATTATCAGTTTATTATAAAACAAGTCATAACCAGTAATGAAGTAAAGCATAAACACACAGACTGAAATATTAAAGTTCCCTTTTCACCTTAGCCCCCTCACACTCACACATACACCGGTTAACCTGAAAACTAAAGGGATTTTTGTTTTTAGAGCTCTATTACAGACCAAAAAACATTGCTCATTCTTGAAACAGCAGATGAGATATGTTGTGTTCCAAAACTGGCATACAGTCTGGCCTCCAAGTACATGTAGTCAGGTCACTGGAGTCTTTTAGGACAGTTCTTTTCAGACGGCATTGAGAATTAATTTAGCAGGCTTTTCTTCAAAGACAGGCGACGAGATGAGTTGACACAGTGGACTTCTCAGGGTCTTTTAGAGGTGCTGGAAAGCTGAGCGGGGTTGTGGTCTTCCCTCCTTCCTTGGGAATTCTCTTTTCTCCTTGGAAGTTCTCTCCTTTTTTTATACAGTTCAACTCCAACTCAAAACAATTCAAAATCGAAACCGACAACAGGAGGCCAACCTTTTGACCTCCATAAATCTTGACTGTCACTTCTTTGTAAACAACATCTCCAGGTATCCAAAGTTCTCTGGTGTTTATTGAACTAGAAGTCAGGTGGTTTCCTGGAAAGTCTTGTTTTCCTCACAAGCCTTTTCAGTGCCCCTTTTAAAAAACATTTCCAGGGACTGTTTTTTAAAGTCAAGTGGCCTTTACATGACCCATGTTGAAAACCCCAAAGTTAAACATTCCTTCAATCTTTCAAAAATGAATCTTCAAAAATATATTTAACAAAACACAGAGGCACTTTCATAACAGTTGCTGCAAGAAACATCAGGGTCACTGGGCTGGGAAAAAGAAAAACTAACCAGAGACTCCATTCTGATCTGCATGCATTGACTCCTTCTGGAAAGCGCATCTATGTGGATGGTTGGTGAAGATAGGATTGGCCTCAGCTGCAATATCTACCACAGTGAATAATCTGTCAACTTTCACCATCTAGTCTCATATAGAAAGGCTACAGAAGAAAAGCTACTAGAGTGATGCACTATAGAGAGTTCGGTGCAGAGGAATTGTCTTCTTGCATGATTCAGCACTTTCAAGAACATAAGGGAGATGGAGAGAAAAATAATTAAAAGGAAATGTGTATATCGACGAGTGAAATCTCAATGTTTGTTTTGCACACAAAATGTAGTAAAACATTCCAAGGTGCTTCACAGGAGTGTTATTAAATAAAATTTCACACCCAGCCATCTATGAGGGTATAAGGACAGTTGACATGTTTTACTACATTTTGTGTGCAAAACAAACATTGAGATTTCATTCGTGTATATACACATTTCCTTTTAATTATTTTTCTCTCCATCTCCCTTATGCTCTTGAAAAGCTTTGCCAAAGAGGTAGGTTTTAAGGAGTGTCTTGAAGGAGGAAAGAGAGTTAGCGAGGTGGAGAATTTTAGAGAGGGAATTCCTGAGCTTAGGGCCTAGATAGTTCAACACACAGCTGCCAATGATGGAGCGATTAAAATCAAGGATTTACTAGATAGCAGAATTAGTAGATATATCTGAGAGTGGTAGGACTGAAGGAGGTTACAGAGATAGGGAGGGCCATTAAGCAGCATAGCTGTATTCCAAAATTTATACTGAATGGTTTTGTGTATGTTTCAACAAGCATCACAACTAAGCCTATGGCATGTTTTATTACAGTGTGCCTGAGTGGATTTACATGAATTATTGCCTCACAGCTAAAAATACTCCTGTGAGCATGGGACTATCTGAGGAAAACACCTTTATCTGACATGGCAATTACAAGTAGTTTAGAGCATACTGTGTTTGTGTCAAATAATTACAGTACATACAGCATATGAATACAAAATACAAAATGCACTGCTAATGAATGGAGAACATGGGCTGGATTTCCTGTGGGCTTCAGGACCCTGACATCAGGACCAAATGGGGGTCCTGAGCCTGCACTTGCTGGCAGCAAGAGCGGTGGTGCAATGTTCCGGGAGGCTGCCTCCACCTCACAGTCCTATTTAGGATGGTGGGCACGTTCTCGATGCTACAGGCCCAATCAGAGAGTCAGCAGCTCTGGAGCCTTGGCAGCCCCACCGGGAGAGGTGGGTACTGCTGAGGCCGGTTGGGGACTGCGAGGGTGTCTCAATGTGGATGTAATGCCAAAATTATGAGGGCAAAAGTTGTTCGGTGCCTTGAAGAAAAGGGGAATTCTTTTTGGAGGAATTGTTTGGGCCACGGGTGCGGCCTTTCCTGCCCGTGACCCTATCATCGGGGCACGGCGTCTCCAGCTCTGATGGCCCCCTGGACTGCCATGGGGGGGCCGTCTCCATTGAGCTGGCACGCTGCAAGGAGGCCACTCGCCAGTAGCAAAATATCGGTGAGGCCACAAAACACCTCTAATTGGGGCCGTAACAATGTCAATTGGCTGCCCTCCTCTGTAGAAAGTTTCCCCAGTGGCAGGAATGAGCCAGCAACCATCCCGACATGGCTATCCTCTGTTTTCCCGGCCCCACTGCCTCCATGTCCACTATCATGGGCCAGGAAAAGTCACCCCTTTAATTCTGAGCAACAGTAACACCTGAAACATAATCACACAGAAACATAGCAACAGATTCAGGTAGGAGGAAAGCTTCCATCCATCTCACCCACTTATGCACAGTATTCCCTTGGTGAAATACTCACCTAACCATGAAAATGTCCTTTTCTCGTAATAATTCCAGTTCTTCAGACATGGTTAGTCCTTTAAAAATCATTCAATAATTAATGATCTCAATCTCAATGTTTCTCTTGTGGATACTGATCAACCTGTACATTTCCAACATTTTCTATTTGTTTATTACAACAGGAGACTGTGGTAAAATGGTTGCACAGAAAATAATTTCAGATACATTTCAGTTGCTCACCTGCCAATTCCAATTGCTTGTTACTTTTATTTTTCTTTCAATCTAGAATGCTTACAAAAATTGTGGAAAGCTTTTTGCTGGTAACTTTAATGTAAGTTCTTTTTCCCTCATAATCCCACATGGTTCAGGAAAAGCAAACACTTAAAATTGTCAATAAATGTCTTAATGCTCCTTAAAAATAATTTTGTTGAACAGTTTTTGTGAAAGAAATCATACATTATACTGTTTCCTTTTCCAAATGTATCCACTTTTATAGTCAATCAATTGATTATTTGAAAAATAATCCTTTATGAAGCAAAATCCACTTCTTTTATGTCACCACTTTATGCTTTGCATGAATGTTAATAGCAGGCAGAAAACACAGAAACTGTCATCATCCATCTGCTGTTAACTCTGATTGCTAGTATCCATCACTATCTCAGTCCTAATTCTTTATTCCTTCCAGCATCAATTAATTCCACAATAACTTTAAACAGCCAATGGCAATAAAGAGGAAAGAATGATTAAACAATACACTGCATAAATTGAAGTCCTTTTAATTGCTGAGATAGCAATATCTGACATCTGGCAATATCTTTGGAAGATGCATTTAATTTACAGTGTGAGATAACAGATGCCAAGAATTATACACACAATCACCGAAGCAGGAAAATTAACTAGACTACTTTTATATAATTTGCTTTTGTGTTTCCATAATTGAAGATAAATGAACAGCCAAGCAGTTATTTATTAATAGTTTTGATCTGATTAGGACTTTTTGAAAATCTTCATTCCTCAGTGTTTAAATACTAATTTAATGAAAATGACAGAGAATTCTGCAGAGGTATTCTGATTGACCACGTTGGTATCCACTTCCATTGTACCAAGACTGCTGATGAGTGTTGAATCTTTCACTCAGAAAATAATACCGGATTGAATGAAAATTACAGGCCACAATTGGTTAGAGTTACTTAAATTGCCAACTTTCCACATGGTTAAGTAGATGGCATCATCTTAACCTAACCCACCTGTCAGGAAATTAGCAGGATTGGATTGACCATCTGTTTTTCACCTTATCATCTATCTTATCTTCCACAATGTATGAGGGTGTGTGATCCAAATCTATCAGTATCACACTGGAATTCGGCTAAATTTACACCCAGTATTATTTCTTGTGGTCTAGTTGGAAACAATGAGCTGGAAATTCCATGGAGGGATTCTGCTGAACTCCTGCTGTAAATTTGGTGTGGTAGCTTAGTGACTGTCTTGGAAACAAGCAGTCCTGGAACTGAATCCCAGCAGGCAATTGTCTCAAGCATCAATTGATGGCATCACTGGGATTTGAACCCATTATCAGTATTTTAACAGGTTTGAGGGGCTGACTGGCCGATTCCTGATCGTATTTACATTTTAAAGACACTCAGGAACATGTTTTCTTATAGTCAGTGGTTATTTTGAGTATTTGTATGACTTATCCATGAAGTCAGATCAGCCAGGCATTAAGGGCGAATAGAAATGATAGTGACAAGAAGAAACAAAGCACATCAGAATTCGTCAAGATTTGGACTGCCCAAGAGGTGAAGCTGGAAAAAACAAAACTGTCATGTTGAATAATTACTTTGCAGCAGTATTTACAGTAAAAGAAGACATCAACATGCCAGAAATCCCAAGGAAAACTAATATTGAATCAAGGACAGGGACTGACGAAAATTAACATAAGCAAAATAACAGTAATGAAGAAATAATGGCACCAAAGAGTGACAAATTCCCAGGGCCAGAAGGTTTCCATCCCAGGATTTTAAAGGAAGTAGGTGAAGACATTGCAGATGCAGTAACTATAATCTTCCAAAGTTCTCTTGATTTGGAAACTGTTCCTTTAGATTGGAAATTTGTGCATGTTACTCCACTATTTAAGGCCACTTTCCTGCCTGCCTCCCAAAACCATTGACTCCTTGTAGTTCAAAAATCTGTCTAACTCAACCTTGAATGTATTCAATGACCCAGCCTCCATTGCTCTCTGGGGAAAAGAGTTTCAAAGACTAACACCCCTCTGAGAAAAGAAATTCCTCCTCATCTCTGTCTTAAAAGGGAGACCCTTTATTTTGAAACTCTGCCCCCTAGTTTCAGATTCCACCACGAGGGGAAACATCCTCTCAGAATCTACCATGTCAAGCCCCCTCAGGATTTTGTATATTTCAATAAGATCACCTCTCATTCTTCTAAACTTTAATGAGTATAGCCTCAACATTCCTCATAAGACAACCCCTTCAGCCCAGCAATCAGCATAGCGAACCTTCTCTGAACTGCTTCCAATGCTTGTATATTTGTCCTTAAATAAGGAGATCAAAAATGTTTGGTCTCACCAATGCCCTGTACAGGTGTAGCAAGACTTCCCTACTTTTATACTCCATCCCCCTTGCGATAAATGCCAACATTCCATTTGACTTCCTAATTACTTGCTGTACCTAACTTTTTTGTGATTCATGTATGAGGACATCCAGATCCCTCTGTAACACAGCATTCTGCAGTCTCTCTCCATGTAACTAATATTCAGCTTTCCTATTTTTTCCACCAAAGTGGACAACCTCACATATTCCCAAATTATACTCCATCTGCCAAATTTGTGCCCACTCACTTAACATATCATTAACTCTTTGCAGATACTTTGTCTCTTCCTCACAACTTGCTTTCCTACCTATGTTTGTATCGTCCACAAATTTGGCTAAATACAGTTGGTCCCTTCATTCAAGTCATTAATATAGATTGTAAATAATTGAGGCCCCAGCACTTATTCCTGTGGCACTCCACTAGTCACAGTTTGCCAACCTAAAAATACATGGAGGCAGGGGGCATAGCTGAGGTACTAAATGAGTTCTTTGCATTTGTCTTTACCAAGGAAGACAATGCTTCCCAAGTCATGGTGAAAGTGGAGGTAGTTGAGACACTGGATGGGCTGACAATTGATAAAGAGGAGATATTAGATAGGCTGGCTGTAATTAAAGTTGATAAGTCACCAGGACCGAATGAGATGCATCCAAGGATACTTAGGGAAGTAAGGGTGGAAATTGCGGAGGCACTGGCCATAATTTTACAATCCTCTTTAGGTACAGGTGTAGTGCCAGTATACTGGAGAATTGCAAATGCTAACCCTTGTTCAAGAAAGTGTGTAAGGACAAGCCCAGCAACTACAGGCCAGTCAGTTTAACCTCGGTGGTGGGAAAGCTTTTAGAAACGATGCATCAGGACAAAATTAATAGTCACTGGACAAATGTGGATTAATTAAGTAAAGGCAGCATGGATTTGTTAAGGGCTATCATACTGCATGAACTTGCTTGGGTTTTTTGATAAGGTAACAGAGAGGGTTGATGAGGGTAATGTGGTATATATGGGCTTTCAAAAGGCATTTGATAAAGTGCCACATAACAGATTTGTCAGCAAAGTTAGAGCCCATGGAATAAAAGGGACAGTAGATTAGATTAGATTAGAGATACAGCACTGAAACAGGCCCTTCGGCCCACCGAGTCTGTGCCGAACATCAACCACCCATTTATACTAATCCTACACTAATCCCATATTCCTATCAAACATCCCCACCTGTCCCTATATTTCCCTACCACCTACCTATACTAGTGACAATTTATAATGGCCAATTTACCTATCAACCTGCAAGTCTTTTGGCTTGTGGGAGGAAACCAGAGCACCCGGAGAAAACCCACGCAGACACAGGGAGAACTTGCAAACTCCACACAGGCAGTACCCGGAATCGAACCCAGGTCCCTGGAGCTATGAGGCTGCGGTGCTAACCACTGCGCCACTGTGCCGCATGGATACGTAATTGGCTGAGTGATCGGAAACAGAGAGTAATTGTGAAGTGTTGTTTTTCGGACCAGAGCAAGGTATATCGTGCGGTTGCCCAGGGGTCGGTCTTAGGACCCTTGCTTTTCTTTTAATATATATATTAATGACCTAGACTTGGGTGTATAGGGCACAATTTCAAAATTTGTGGATGACACAAAACTTGAAAGTATTGTGAACTCTGAGGAGGATAGTGATAGACTTCAAGAGAACATAGACAGGCTGGTGGACAAGTGGCAGATGAAATTTAATGCAGAAAAGTGTGAAGTGATTTGTTTTGGTAGGAAGAACGAGGAGAGGCAATATAACTTAAAGGGTACAATTCTAAAGGGGGTGCAGGAGCACAGGGACCTGGGGGTGAACGTGCACAAATCATTGACGGTTGCAGGGCAGGTTGAGCAAGTGGTTAATAAAGCATATGGGATCCTAAGCTTTATAAATAGGGACAATGGGTACAACAACAAGGAAGTTATGATAAACCTATATAGAACGCTGGTTTGGCCTTGTCTGGAGTTATTTGTGTCCAGTTCTAGGCACCACACTTTCAGAAGGATATGAAGACTTTAGAGAGGGTGCAGAAAAGATTCACGAGAATGGTTCCAAGGACATGAGGAACTTCAGTTAAGTGGTTAGGTTGAAGAAGCTGGGTCTGTTCTGCTTGGAGAACAGAAGATTAAGAGAAGATTTGACAGAGGTGTTCAAAATCATGAGGGATCTGTACAGAGTAGATAGAGAGAAACTGTTCCCATTGGCCAAAGGATCCAGAACCAGAGGACACCAATTTAAGATGATTGGCAAAAGAAGCAACAGGGACAAGAGAAAAAACGAGTAGTTAGGATCTGGAATGCACTGCCTGAGATTGTGGTGGCGGCAAATTCAATGGAGGCCATCAAAAGAGAAATGGATAATTATCTGAAGAGAAAACAATTGCAGGCCTGTGGTGAAAAGGCAGGGATTGGGACTAGGTGAGTTGGCCTTGCAGGGAGCCAGCATAGACACAACGGGCTGAATGGCCTCCTTCTGTGCTGTAACCATTCTATGATTCTAGGATAAGGGACTGTTAGCTAAAGTTCAAGCTCATGAAATTGAAGGCAAATTATTGATCTGGTTCAGAAATTGGCTGAGTGGAAGGAGACAGAGAGTTGGAGACAATGGGCAGGCACTCTAATTGACAGAATGTGACTAGTGGTGTCCTGCAAGGATCTGTGTTGGGGCCTCAACTATTCACTGTATTTATAATGACTTAGATGACAGAGTAAGATAGCACAGAGTAAGATGACAATGATAGAGCACTTCAAGGATTGAGTGTCAGGGATTTGGTTCAGAGGGGAAAGAGGTGCTGTTTTTTATATCTTTCTTGTTCAACCTTCAGTAGCCAGTAAGTGCTCTTTTGTCTGCAAGCTAGGGACTCTAACATGCTATGACTTTAGCTGAGTAAATTCAGAACTAATTTACTAATTAAATAAATAATATTAAATTATTAAGGTTAGACAAATATCGCAGAGATGGTTATATGCCATAATAAAAACAAAAAATGCTGGAAATACTCAGCAGGTCTGGCAGCATCTGTGGAGAGAGAAGCAGAGTTAACGTTTCAGGTCAGTGACCCTTCTTCAGAAACGTTAAACTCTGCTCCTCTCTCCACAGATGCTGCCAGACCTGCTGAGTATTTCCAGCATTTCTTGTTTTTATTTCCGATTTCCAGCATCTGCAGTATTTTGCTTTTATTTTAGTGGTTATATGCCATGACTGCAACATGTGGGGATCTGTGGAATGTGTTGCAGTCCTGGACAACTATATCTACTGTTAGTGTTTGCAGCTGGAACAACTTCAGCGCAGAGTTGCTGAGCTGGAGTCTGAGTTGCAGACATTGCAAAGCATCAGGGAGTGTGTTACCTGGACACTTTATTCCATGAGGCTGTCACACCTCTTAGGATAAGTAGAACTTTAGCGTTAGCCAATGGTCAGGGTCAGGAGAATGTGACTGTGAGTCAGACAGGTATGGGGATCCAGCATATAGTGATGGAGCAACCTCAGTCCTTGACTTTGACCAACAGGTATCAAGTGCTTGCTATCTGTGTGGATGAGAACAAGGACTGTAGGATGGATGAGCAAACTGTCCATGGCACAGGATGGCATTCAACTGGGGAGAGTGAAAAGGAATAGTGATAGGGGACAATATAGACAGGGAGATAGATACTGCTGTCTGCAGCTGCTACTAGAGCTCTGCAGGTTGTGTTACCTGCCTGATGCCAGGGTTAATGACATTTCCTATAATAAAAACATAAAGTGCTGGAAATACTCACCATGTCAGGCAGCATCTATGGAGAGAGAAGTAGAGTTAATGTTTAAGGTTTGTGATCTTTCATCACTTTTGTTTTTATTTTAATGACATTTCTTTGTGGCTGGAGTGGGAGGGGGAGGATCTAGTTGTCATGGTCCATGTAGGAACCAATGACATAGATAGAACTAGGAATGATGTTCTGCTGAGAGAGTTTGAGGAGTTAAGGTCCAAATTAACCGCAGAACCTCAAATGCAATCATCTCTGGATTTTTACCTGAGCCATGCACCAATTGGCATTGGGTCAAGCAGATGAGAGACTTATATGCGTGGCTCAAAAAGTGGTGTGGGAAGAAAAGGTTTTGATTCCTGGGGCTGTGTTGGTACATTGGAATGATACCTGGCCTCCAAGGGTTAAATTATGAGGAGAGATTACACAAACTCCAGCTGTATTCCCTGGAATTTAGAAAGTTAAGGGATGATTTGATCAATGTTTTCAAAATACTATGGGGAATAGATGAGGTAGACATAGAGAAACTATTTTCACTGGTTGGGAGTCTAGGTCTAGGGGGAATAGTATAAAAATTAGAGCCAGACTTTTCAGGAGTGAAATTAGAAAGCGCTTCTACACACAAAGGGTGGTAGAAGTTTGGAACACTCTTCCGCAAATTGCAATTGGCAATCGGTAGTAAATTTTAAATCTGAGATTGATAGTTATTTGTTTCCAAAGGTATTCGAGATATGGGCCTAAGATGGGTATGTGGAGTGAAGTTACAGATCAACCATGACCTCATTGAATTGCAGAACAAGCTCAAGATACTAAATGGCCTAATACTGTTTTGCGCGTTCCTATGTTCAAATACAGTAGATTACTAAAAGTATTTGATTTTGCCCACATTCTAATCATTATCTGATGTGTTAATTATTTATTACATTTGTTAATCCAGTCCCAAAATCTAAATACAACTAAATGAAAAAGGAAAAAAGATGATATGTAACAATATAGATTACGATATTGTCACAATTATAACATAATCATTTAATCATCTCAATATCCAGGGCTTTTCTAAAGTTAACAAAATTGTCAACTGACGGGGAATTTTTCTTTTAATCCTGAATCCTTAACAAGGACATTAACTTGTTATTTTATTCTAACCAATTGGCCTGGAACCTATAGCAAAGCCAAAGACTCTAATATTTGTAGTGAGGTGGGGAGGGAGGAAGGGGAGGAATTCTGAACTGGAAACCCAGAGATGCGAGTTTTCCAGACATCCTAGACATCTTTCAAATATTTTCTGCAGGTTTGATTGACCAGCTGGCTGCCTGACAGGAGGGCAAGCCTGCAGCAGAAGGCCACAGCTGAGGAGCAGAGTGCAGGTAGGGAGCATGGAAGAGATTATGGTCAGGGCAGAGAGTGATCATGGTTGGGGGCAGGGTGGCAGCAGATGCAGATTGTGGTCAGGGGAGATTGTGATCAGGGCAGAACACTGGAAGATATTGGCAAGCATGAAGCTTGAAGCAGGTAAGCTTGTTGAGCCCAAAGGAAACATTCCTGCTCCTCCAAGCCAATAATCAATGCAGTAAGTACACTTACCTTATGATCTGGCCCTTCTCGCCTCCTTAAAAATGAAAAGACTGTTAAAATAGAGGCATGCAGCCTCAATATTCACCCAATTATCATGACTGTGACATATAAATCCTGCCAAAATAATCAGGTCATTGGAGATTGCCAAGCCTTCTAGTTTTCTAATTACTGGAATAGGCGTTTGGATGTCTAACTTCTGTCTCTATACTTAGAGTGTAGTATACCATCTGTTACATTATTTTACAGATATAACAGCACTTTGGTTACTTTTTAAGTTAACGTATCTAATTTAATCAATGCATTTTGGGTTCTGATGCAAGGTCATGGACCTGCATCATTAACTGTTTCTCTCTCTCCAGTTGCTGCCAGAACTGCTGAGTATTTCTCAGCATTTTCTATTTTTATTTTAGATTTCCAGTATCTGCTGTATTTTGTCTCTGTATAAAAGCATTTTGAGACACATTTTTGAGGTTATGATGACTGTGCATCCCCGGGACCATACATGTTTCCAAAATGTCTACCTTTTGGGTAGGTTGAAGGTCCACCTTCATAAGTTTATTGATCCAGCTACTAAGTCTAACTGACTGGTCTTCTTCAAGTACTCCATACCATGGATCAATTTAAGCACCAAGTTATTTCTCAATTTCTCCTAAAGGCATAAATTGGAATGGGCTACCATCGATTGACCATTCCCTAAAATGGCTGCAATTGATAAACCAAGATCTTTTTATCTGTAAGAAGTGGAAGCCAACAATATATTAATTACTAACCAATTTTATTACAAAATGATTTGAAAATACCTGGACCTTTTAAACATTGTTGCATGAGAATTGTTCAGAATAGCAATGTCACAGCAATGCAAAGGATATACAGTAGATGGATCAGTTTTTATATTTCATTAGCCAAACCATTCCTTTCCAGTGTGCAAAAAAGTCGATCCACTGTTTTATTGAATAGTATTGGAGATAAGGGGTCACACTGCTTGACCCCTTTATTATCCTGAATAGGATCAGACTAGTTTTTACCTCCCTGTATGTTAGTAGATGTTTCAGAGTGTAAAGTCTCAATGAGGCAAATACATTCGGTGGGCGGATGCATTATTTGCAATACCTGAGTTATTATCTTACGGCTGACAGAGCCAAAGGCATTTGCAAATACTTTCTCAGTTGTTTCTTTTTCTTCTTGATGCCTTTCATGATGTTATGGAGAATAGCTTTAATCTCATCACAGCCAGCAGTGACAGATAGAAAACCTTTTTCTGTCTTGGGTTATGTTCAATTATGTTGGCATTACCTTTATAAGTAGCAAAGTAGTATAGTAAAATTAACAAATAGTCAACTGGCAACACACAGGCAAAAACTTTTAAAATGTTCAATCCCTAACAAGGATATTAACTTGTTATTTTATTCTAACCACTTGCCCTGGCACCTATGTGAGAGCCAAAGACTGATATTTATGGGGAAGGATCAATTGTTATGGGTCTCCAGTTGTAAATCTACTGGCGAGAAACATTGGCTGAAGACTGGCTAAAGAAGTGATATAAGTGGCAGTTTTAGCAATTCTGCTGTATCTCCAAGTGTTATGCCAATTTCCCACCAAAATTGCACTGACATCTCTGAGATCGTGGCCGAAACTTTACACCCTCCATGGAAGCAGACTGGGAGGTGGGATGGGGTGGGAGCATAAAATTGGGTGAGAAGTAGGTGGGTGTCTGTCCTTAGGACAATTGAGGCACTTCTCTAGCTGGGGAGCCTGCCCAGTAAAACGTGGCAGCTTCCCTGTGGCCTCGGTGAGGGATGTCCCTCCTGAGTGGGCACCCTGTGCCCCACGGAGGGCCCTCCCCAGTGGCGCGAGCTGCCCCTGCTGGAAGATCCCCCCTGCTTTTGCGATCAACCAGCCCTCCCCCTCGCTGGGGCCTGGCTGATTGGCCCTGGCAAGCCCAATGCCACTTACATGCACTCCAGGCCTCCTCAAAGGCCACTGCTCCAGGGACTGTTGGAGTCCCAGCTGGTGCTGCTGGGACTGAAGAGTTGCTGGCCCTCTGATTGGCCGGCAGCTCTTGGCGGCGGGATATCCTACCTCAGAGGGGTGGAAGCCAGGACCTCAGGCAATGAAAAAATATTAAAAGAATAAAAGAGCTGAAACCAGCTACGGTGGTGAAATGGCACAAGTAGGGTCCACATAAGGAGAAAGGTAATGGGGGAACCATAGAGCCATAGAATAATTACGGCACAGAAGGTGTCTGCGCCAGCTGAAAAAAACTAGGTGCCCAATCTAATCCCACCTTCCAGCACCTGGTCCATAGCCTTGCAGGTTACAGCACTTCAGGTGCATGTCCAGGTACCTTTTAAATGAGTTGAAGGTTTCTGCCTCCACCACCATTCCTGGCAATAAATTCTAGACACGCACCACCCTCTGGGTGAAAAGGTTTTTCCTCATGTCTCCTCCAATCCTTGTACCAATCAACTTAAATCTGTGCCCCCTGCAAATTGACCTCCCAACTCGGGGAAACAGGTCCTTTCTGTCTACTCTAACCAGGCCCCTCATAGTTTTGTAAAACTCAATTAAGTCACCCCTCAGCCTCCTCTGTTCTAAGGAAAACAACCCTAGCCGATCCAATCTTTCCTCATAGCCGCAACTTTCAAGCCCTGGCAACATTCTTCTAAATCTCTTCTGTACTCTCTCCAGATCAATTATGTCCTTCCTGTAATGTGGTGACCAGAACTATATGCAATACTCCAGCTGTGACTTAACCAGCATTTTATACAGTTCCAGCATTTATCCCTGCTTTTGTATTCTATATCTCGGCCAATAAAGGAAAGCAATCCATATGCCTTCTTCATCACTCTGCCTACCTGTCCTGCCACCTTCAGGGACATATGGACATGCACTCCAAGGTCTCTCACTTCTTCTACCCCTCTCAATATCCTCCCGTTTATTGTGTATTCCCTCACTTTGTTTGCCCTCCCCAAACGCATTACCTCACACTTCTCCGCATTGAATTCCATTTGTCACTTTTCCGCCCACTCAACCAAACCACTGGTATCATTCTGCAGTTTACAGCTATCCTCTTCACTATCAACTACACGGCCAATTTTTTTGTCAGCAGGAAATAGAAAAATACTGCAGATGCAGGTCTGAAATGAACAGAGAAAATGTTGGAAATACACAATAAGCCCATCAGTAGCAGAAAACAGAAAGGAGAATCATCACATTAACCAGTTGCCCTACCTGAAACGTTAACCTGCCTATTCCCCCTCCAGATGCCAAAAGACCCACCACCAGGGCTCCCTTGTTACATAGAAAATGGGGATAATTGTTAAAATCAACGTTTAGGCTAGAGGATTGCAGAGTGTTCAGGATAAAAATGAGACATTAAGAATAATTTTACTGGCGTGTTTGGTTGTTGAGGAGCCTCATCTTCCAGTGGTGCATGTTGGAAATTTGGGAACTACTGCCCAATTATTAAGTCTCTTCAAGAAGCCAACCATTCAGTTGATAAGAAAGCATTCCACTTTAGCTGTTGGATTTGCCAAAGGTCTAGGTTGTAGATTAGTGGGTGCTGTCCCAGACAATCGCCATCACATCCCTATGAAGCAACAGAAGCCTCCTTTTCTAATGTCAAAGGGTTATCGTCATCATCATTGGCTGTCCCTCAGTTCTAGAATGACATCTACTCAAGGTCACGAGTATCTGCCATGGGTCTTCAGGTGACTGACAGGCTGATTGTCGACCCACAAATCTTTGGGCACAGGGGGCAGGATGTCCCAAGAGGTAGTGGGATCCAGAGTGCAGGATTTGCTTCCTTTTCTTTCCTTCTTTGCCATCGCTCTGCCTCATCATTAAAGCGTTTGGACTCAAGGAATGATGCAGCTTGATGGACATGTTGTCGCATTTTGAATGATTAGGTAGCAATCTCCTCCCAGTCATCAATGTCAATGCTGCCACACCTCAATCAGAGCTTCAGAGTGTATTTTATAATGTCAAGAGGTTAGATTCACCCATTCTTAGCTTGTGCCCTCCTTTCCTGCAGATGCATTACAGCAACAGATGGCAAAAGAGAATGGTGATGATGAGAAGGAGGAAGGGGAAGAAATTTCTTCTAGCGGACTATAAAGATGATATGACAATGCTGAAAATGCTGGAATGATAATGACCAAGACACTCAAAAGTCGCTGAAGCAAGAGATGGCCCCATATTCCTTTGATTCTTTCAATCATTTGCTTTTTCCCTTCCTCACACCAGCTCAGATACCTTCAACTGGAGAAAGTAGGTAGTATGTGTAAGATGTGGCACTGGGTGATTTACAGAACATAAGAGTGGGGTGTGGGTGAGGATATATCACCTTCGCAGCAGAGGCCAAGAACAAGGCTGGCCATGCCTTCAGAGTCACAGAAACTAGAACTCTCAGGCATACTTACATTACATGTAAGTCTATGAAGCAACCAATAAGAGAACTGACTCGAGTCTACAATCCACATTTGTGGTAATATCAGGGAGGTATTTTCTTCCTTGAAGCTACCATTGCAGCATATGACTGCCCTCCACCTCAGAGACGGCCTATGACCAGTAGATGCCTCCTTCTCCACAGAATAATAGACTGTAGCCATTCTGGCTATGAGGAGTAAGTTAAATGGAACCCTAAATGTCAGCCAGTATACAGGATGTTATCTCTGAGCTTACAGGATCTGACAGCTGCCATTAAACCAGCCATCCCATTGATCTGTGGAAAAACAGATTTGGGGCTTGGTAAAATGATAACAGCTGAAGTGGACCGGCATGAGGCTGCCAATTTACAAGACAGCAATACATGGTCTATTCCCTCAGAGCACCACACATGTATGAAACTGCCCAGGCAGAAGGTCAAGAGATGCAGCATGCAGTGAGTCTTTCCCAGAATCAATAAGAGGAAGGTCCCATGAGTCCTTTGCACCACAAATGCAGCCAAACACTTCTCACAATAATGGCCCTCAGGTTGAACATAAGAGAAGCATCAAATAGGATAAAGAAAAGCGCATTTAAACATGCAGGTGGAACATGATGTGAATACGGAGCAGGAAGGCCCATGTTCACTGATGAACTTGTTGTAAAGTGAAAAGGTTCATTTATTTCATGCTTAGTTATAGTCATACAAGTAAACTGGCACTTAATTTTGCACTGAGGTATTCATGGTCATGCACAGAGCAAAGAGATGTGATGTTCTGTTGGGTTGTGAGCTATGTATTGAATTGAAAGAAGTACAGTGACCCAGAAGTGGTGAGATCGAGTAATGGTATTGGTGACAAAGGGAGACTATTAATGCTTCATGGTAAGTTTATTTTGCACGCACTTTGTAGCACTGAGGAGTACTTCGGCTCACATGCTGATCAATTCCAATACTCATTGTCTTCAAAGCAGCTGGGGTAACTTCCTAAGGAATGACTATGTCCATACCTTTTTGATGGCAAAGTTGTGCAAGGTACAGAAAGCTACAACCAAAGGATACATACTCAGGTGCATATTGCAGCATGTTTCCTGATCGATCAAGGCAGCGGAAGTGCTCCTTTTATGATCTCTACAGTTCTTTCTATCACAAACCTTACAGAGACTTGTATTTAATTGGAGCACACCTCAGCTGCTGTTTTTTTTGCCATTCATAGAAAGGTCATTATCAAGGGACACGCTTTATTGAGCACAAACTATCAGGTTGTTTGGCTACCATCCTGAAGAGTTCACAGGAAGTAGAATTCCTGAGGAGGAAGACATGACCATTTCCAGGAAATCTAGCATTTGATGTGGAGATTATATACATTTGGTCACATAATCTGGACATTCGAAGAGTGAAAAGCCTTTTTATTAAGAAAGTTAAAGGTGTTAACTACAGGAGCTCACAGTGCTGTGTGAGAGTCATTTATTGCACTCTTCATGTTAGGAAATCCAGCAATATTTTAAACTCGGTGACCCTATTATGCTGCGACATTGCTGTCAAGCCCAACTCGCTAAGATCCCCTGTTTTTCTAGAAACATTGTCGAAGTGTCTGACAAATTCATGCCAAGATATTATACACATCTGCCATGGATGCCTGAAATTGGCCTGTGGCATAAACATTGAGTGCAGTGGAGATTTTCACAGCCACAGGCAGATGATCTTTGCGAAGGTTAGTAGTAAGCACAGCTCTCCTTCATTCTGTTTGGTGAAGCCTATTCTTCTCATACAGATCTTCTCACTGAGATCATCACAAGATCTTCTACATGGCCTATAAATTCTTTGGGAGTTGTAACATTTTGTAGGGAGCATCCACTCAAATGCTGCCTCCCTCTTCCTTCCTCCAGCCAGGGATTTCCTCCTTTTGTTTCTCTAGAGAAAAAGGGAATGTCAAGTGGGAATCCTATAACTGTTACTCAGAATATCTTACTTCAGGTGAGGCAGTTGTGGGTGGGGCTAGGGTGGAATCCCAGTGGGCTTATAGGCTATTAGGATGTCGGAGGCAGGATCAGCTCTGTTCAGGTGTAACTCAGACAGAAAGCTTTAAAACCTCTCCTGTAACTCAAGCAATCACTTTTCGAAGCATCTTCAGGTTGTACAGTAAAGCGCTTCTGACAGTATCACCTAATGCTGGCAACAGATACACCGCTTTGCTGCATTGGGGGTCAGGGGTCACAGGTTTTGGCCACACCTATGCCAGCCATCCTCATTTACATGTATTATAATGACCTTCTGGCAGATTGAGCACATGCACACAGAAGGCAGCAGACTCAAACAGAAAGATTAGTGCGGCCATTACGAAGCAAAAACCTGGTGGAAATTGGTTCCATCCCAAAAATAGCTGGTGCACTGCACTTTCTCCCCAAATTCCCTGTAACACACGACCCTTTGAGCTCAATAATTTCAGAGCATGACGGGCCCCCCATTTTACTTTTATTTTTAGTTATTTTTTTCTTTTTCCTTTTTATATATATATATATTTTTGTGTTTATTTTATTTTATTTCATCTTAGTTTGTTCAGTTTGCTTACCCACTGTTTTTTTTCATGCTTGTGCTTGCGGCTGTTCAATTTTCAGTCCATCAACACCCTATCTGTACTAATGCTTTGTCTTTCAACTCGCCATTAACATATTGTTTGCCTTTGCTCCACGACCTTCTAGTCAGCTATTCTGTGACCTTGTCCTATCTAAACCTTCTCCTTTGTTATCTCTTGTCCCACCCCCATTTTACTTGCTTATAACCTTTCACATTTCAAATATTTGCCAGTTCTGAAGAAGGGTCACTGACCTGAAACTTTAACTCTGCTTCTCTCCACAGATGCTGCCAGACCTGCTGAATATTTCCAGCATTTCTTGTTTTTATCACTGTAACACACAACCCTTATGGTTTTCTTGACTGTGTTTTCCATTACAAATTTCATATTATTCAATAAACATGTGTACAGATCTCTGCATACTTGCCCACGACACTACTGTATTCACCTTGTTAGTCCATGTCTGCAGAAATCAGTTTGCATTTTAACCCCCAAAAAATGTTCCAGTTGTGTAATTGTGTCAGATTACAGCTATTTGATACATATCTATAGAATTTTTAAAAAATCTTTATGTAAAGATTGCAATATGAAGTAGGCATAAACTGGACTGAAAGTAGCGACTGTTACATTTTTTTTTCAAACACGTGAAAGTAAGTTTCTGAAGCTACCATCTGGTTTTAAAACTGAAGTTTTAATGAAAATCAGGTGGTTTCTATAATGGGCAGCTGATCCTCACTGCCTGTTTTATCATTTTATTGTAAGATTATGATTCTTTTGGGCATCTCTATTTTGTGCAGCAATGCACCTTTACCTGATCCAAATTACTGAAGTATAGTGGAACTCCCATTAGGAAAGACCTCTTGTGGATAATGAAAATTGCTCAATAATCAAGAGTCCCCAAAGTTTGTCTGATACGGATGATCCATCATTCGCTAGGCATCAGAATGAAGACAAGTATAACAACAAATATTACAAAAAGTGTAATTCCACAATTTTGTGCTCCCAGCAGGGGGGCCACACTTGCTGGGAGCAAGTGAATGTACAATATTCTTTTTCATTTAATTCAATGTGAAAGAAGAGTGGGTGGGATGTAAAACAGGCTGCCGATTTGTTATTGCCTGTTTTATGCCAGTGCCAAAGACCAATTACACCCCTATAAGGGTCAATGTTGTGAATTACTCAAGCAGAGCCAGAAATGGACATAAGAACATAAGAAATAGAAGCAGGAGTAGGCCATTCAGCCCTTTGAGCCTGCACTGCCATTCAATAAATTCATAGCTGATCTTCTGAGTAGCTGCTGAACCAGTGCACTAAACAGGTTACCCACAATGGGAGCGATTTAATTTAAATGTGAGGGCAGGATAGGCTGGTGGTCGCTTAAACCAACCCCTTGGATCACCCTGCGTGGTTCCTGATGCGAAACCTACACGCTCAAACTTTAAATGGCTCCAAGGAGAGTGGGAAGAGGCAACCCAACCGAAATGGATAAATGGCTAGTTAAGGCTCTTAAGGAGCTTGTTGTCAGCTTGTTAAATAAGGAAAAGGCTACATAATGGCCTCTAAATGTGAACGCAAACCTTCATGTATCTCTGCCCCTTTTTTCTGGACAGTTAAGCCCACTGCATTTCCAATCTGTCAAAGCTGTTGATCAGGCGTAACAGTTCTGAAAATCGAGACCATTTTGTTTAAGCACTTCCTTCAACAAATTTATACCAGCCTTGGAGAAAGTTCACGAGAATGATACCTGGAACAAAGGGACTTAGCTACGATAAGAGGTGCTTAAAATAATAAATGCAATTGACAGACTATACAGGGAATGCATCCCGATGCTCTGAGGGAGGTCTGTGTCTACAATCTCCAGGGATTTCTGCTCCATGGAATCCTATTCTCATCAGTTCATGGCTTTTGTGTGCCACGTTTCCTGCAGAGAGGTGAGCTTATTAGTGTGCGGCTGCATCAAAGGCTTGTTAAGTTGTGTGAAGCATGCTGATATGTAGATGATGAGTATGACATGCAGCAAACAGCGTACAGGATGGGGATGTGCCACAGAGCAGGAAATCAGCAGGAGGGACACATTTACCAGCAAATACAAGCAGAAAATGCATTCGCTTTCCCTGTGCACCCAGGTGACAGCAATATGCTGTATGTCCCTGCTGTGAGGGCAGCAAACAGCTGCTGATAGTGCAGCTGAAACCTGAAGTTTCCATTACTAATTAAAGTAGAAGAGGGTAGAGAGGTGGAAGGGAGAGCTTGGTGAGCAAATGAAGTGCAGGAGCAAGGTATGGTGCAGAGAATGAGACATTGCAAGAACTAAATCTCAGCTTGGCCGAGAGTGTCATATCATTAAACTTCTGTGGCACTGAAGCCATGTCCTTGTGGGAGGCTGACTGCATTCACTTGCTCAGACGTCTTCATCCAGGCCTGCTGCTGGTGAAGAAGATTTCCTTGTGTGCGCTCACTCGCTCTAACAGAATCTCCAGGAGTGAAAAAAGGCAGTTGTGGCCTGTTATACACACCTGAAGTCATTGGAAAGAAAAATCAAATGGGTTGTATAAGCAGTGGCCAGTCGGCTGCTGCCTGTTTTCCGACCCCACCAAAGGTGAAGATTTACCCTATAGCATACATTAAGTTTTTGCAGAACCTCATGAAATTCAATTAAGTTGGCAGCTGACTCGATAAAGGCTTTGTAACAAATAATGTTAAAGAGAAGATTACTGAAGATAGCCTAGTGACATTTTCGAATAGTTAAGCTTCATCTCTCCGCATGTTTTAGGCTGACAATAGCAAGAACAACTCGCAGTTTCATTGCACTTTGTACATGACAAAAAAACTCAAGATACTTTGCAGGATGATTTTTAGACCTGAGCAAAAGAGGAAGAAACTTCGGGTGAGGAGGCTAAAAGAATTGTCAAATAGGTACTTTTCGAGGAGGCAATGGAACATGGGGGCAAGGGATAGGGGAGAATTTCAGAGGCCGAGAGTACAGTGGCTGAAGGCTCTGCCACTACCAACATCCTCAGCAACTTGCATTTGGTGTCTCACAGAGGTGTGTGGAAAACAAACCCGGAGCTAAGGAAAGAGAGAATAGATTGGGTTACCAAAAACTGGGATGAAGACATGGACTATAAGGATGGTCTGAAAGGAGGGAAGAGAGGCAAAGAGGTTAGTGTTGGAGAAAATCCAGATTGAGCCCAATTGTTGAACAAATTCTCCGGACTCAGACGTTGAGAACAAACACTTTATTGCATGATATCATGGGGGAGCACACCTTACCTAAAGGCGGTCCAGTGCTACTCCCAAAGAGCTACAGATCGCCGTGGACTTATATAGTATAAAAGAGGCAGAGCTAACAGTTTCACAATTAGATAAGCACCCATAAGATGGTCACAAGACTGCCTACTTGACTGTGCACCATGCAGAGTCCGAGGTCAGCAAAACATCAGTTTCAACAATAACAAGCTAGTTCCTTAATTCAATGCCCACTCCAGACACCATATCTGGCCGTAACGTCTGATTGTGGTTAGCTGCTCTGTCTACAATTTATGGCAGTTGATTGTGGTTAGATTAGCTACAAGCTGTGTCCTGTTTTTCTGTTTCTACAAAGTCAAGTAACAACTAGCAAGCACAGCAAAACTTCTCCAACAGTTAGGAATTCCAGAAACTGGGACCTAGACAGGTAAAAACATGGCTGCCAATGGTGAACTGCAAAGAATGGTAGATACACTAGATTTCAGACTCAGAGGAATGAACAGATGCAGGAGAGAGGGCTGAGACAATTACATTGTTGGTGGGGCAAAGGCCTGACAAGATAAGCTCCCCAGATTTCCTCAGGACTTGAGCTGCAATGAGACTTAGCATCTATCTGGCAGCCCTTCTCTGGGCTTTTTCCAGAGTGTTGATATCCTCCACCCCACCCCCGGAAGGTGTACAGGCCAAATATGGATACAGTGGCCTAAATTTAGTGCTAGCGGCAGGGAAATCCCCACCGGGCCCAACAGCTGTGGCCAGGGGATGGGGAGCAATCCCGCTTCAGCAGTCAGCAGGATGCAGCACTGCATCTTGTCAGCGACAGCCAATTAATTACTAAATTATTAAGGACAGCCGCCGGCCCCTAAGAGCTGCTGGCCAATCAGAGGGCCGGCAGCTCAGCAGCCTCAACAGAGCCACCGGGAGTGGTGGCCACTGCTAGGTCTGCACCTAGAGGAAGGCACATTGATGAATGTGCACTCTCACAATCAGGTAAGTGAAATCTGAGGGCACCGGGGCCAGTCAGGTGGGCCCCAGCGAGGGGTGGGGGGATTGGTGAGGACAGGTGGCGTCATTGCCACTGGGAGGGCCTCTCCATGGGCCAAAGAGACCCTGCCCCCAGAGCCTGCCGGGAGGCCGCCAGGGTTTACCTGGCAGTCTGCTCACGTGGTGGAGGTCCCTCTCCCCCACCACCTGCACTGGTAAAATGTCAGCGGAGATGGGAAGAGGCCCTTAATTGACCACGTAAGTGGCTCAATTGGACTCTGGGCAGGAGGACAGTCTGCCATCTTCCCTGCAGCTGGCCAGATAGCATGGCAGCAGGCATATGAAGGGTACGCCACCTCCAACCTTCCAACAACATTTTCCAGACCACCCCACCTCCCAGCCTGTCCCCAAAGGTCTGGTAAAATCCAGCCCAGTATTCTAGATGTCTTGTACAGGGTAAGTTTTGTATCACTAGTTTTGTATTTAACTGCCCTAGCTCGACATCCTAACTTCCTATTTGCTTTCTTTGCAGCTTAATGTCACTTTAGTATTTCATAATAACAATTCCCAGTTTGCTTTCCTGCTTTGCAGCCTGAAGAATGTTAAAGCTGCATGCTATGCACATGCCTCGAATTGCTGTAAGCCAAAGATTGTCCAAAGAGTTGAGCTACTGCACATACCTTAGTGTCATCAGCAAACTTAATGAATGCACCTCTGATGTTTTTGTCCAAGATAAAGAGGGTGAAGAGCAATGGTTTGCCACCGAATACTGATCCCTGCAGGACTCCATCAGTGACTGGACCAAACACAATTACAAGTAACAACCATCCTCTGCCTGAGCAAATTCAACCAATTCACAATGAAATTTAAAATCTGGCTGCTAATCTCACAGGATGCAACCTTATTTAATAGCCTTCTGTCTCTACTTTATGGAAGGCTTTTTGGAAATCAACAATTAACTGACCTATAATTCCCAGGTTCGACATACTCCTCTTTTGAAATACACACACCGTATGGCTTTCCTTCCAGTCCATGAGAATAATCCTAGCCCTCAGTGACCTGCCAAATATGTGAGCCAGAGGCTGGCATAACACAGCCTCTATTTCTTTTAGTGCTCTGGGGTGAAACCCAACAGGATCAGCAGCCCAATGATACTTAATAGTCCTAGCCAGGACTAATTCTACATCAACTTAATGGATTTACTTTTAGCCTCACATCTATTTATCAGCCCAGGCAACTCAGCATTATCCTCGGTAGTAAAAGTTGATGTAGAAGGGGAGATTTTCATTTTTGGCAGTTGCAGAAAATGGGCAGTAGTAGATGGACCTTCCATTATACACCCCACCTGACAAAAAATTGGCTGGGATGTACAATGACGTCTGATCTACTACCAAATGCTTTCCACCACCACCAGAAGTGAAAATTTACTCTAAAGTAACCATCCATTCAGTGGCTCAACTATATATTGGGACTCTATGCAAAAATACCCTGCAGGACCTTTCAAAGGAATTTTCAAAGGAATTGGGTCAATTTTTGGTTCTCAACATTTTTTTAAAAAGGTCTGGCCCATCCATAACCCTCTTTTCCATTGCTACAATGATAGCAGATTTTTCTACGCTTAATTGTCCTTTATACTTATCCCTAACCCCTTGAGAACAATTTGAATCTTGTAGCATACTTTTATTTGTGTTTAATTTGCCTTGGGACATCACCATTAAGACATGTTAGGGTTTCATTTTATCATGCAGTTCCTCTTTAACTCAAATAATTTCTTCCCCCAATCCACCTTATTCAATTCTGCCATCATTCTCACAAATTTAGCTTCCCTGAAATCTGGCACGAACACTAAATTACCCACAGCAGTAATCTGACAAATCAACTTCACTGTGATAATGTTTTGATCATTGTTGCTCAGATGTTACCATACATGGAGATCTGAAAACATCTCAGAGCTACTATTAAAGATCGAGACAAGTGAATGGTTTTCCCTAATATGGTTTCCAACCTGTTTTGTCAGAAAGCAAGTATTAATAATTGTCATGCAGACCCCCCACCTGCCAAGAATGAGGCACATTAATTTTGTCATATAAACATTGATTTGAAAACTGTTGCTGAAGTGAAGAAAGGACTTGTTTAAAAAAAAGAAATCACTGGCCCTTGGCTGGAAATACATTTGCATATTAACAACAGTGCTTGTGGAGACACAGGAGTTCCTTCCCTTATCCAATTTAACACACAATGGACTTTGAGCACCAGACATTGAAGGCGAGGCAGCTCAAATTTCAGGATGACTGCTGGGATGGCCAAATACACAAACAGACATGGTCAGACCAGCTGGTCATGTGACTAGCCTGCTTGGCAACCTGGTTTTTCTGAATTATACAAAGAGTTTTGAACATAGAGACTGCAGTATGCTCCTGGACTGAAGAAGATCTCTCCTGTCCTGTCTGCTCCCATCTCTTTCTCACGAGCCTCTGGATCCACTGAAGACACGTGAACTTCAAGAAAAAAAAGTGTCCTACATCGAACAAGGTTTAAGAAGAATACTGGGCCACAACGAAGAGCAGGATCTACCTACCATCAACGACTCTACAGTGAACTCGAAGAACTGTAACAAAAACCCTCTTCAGAGATTGCCTCAAACTTTTCCACTTTATTTTTCTTCTGTTCTTTTCTGTCTCTATCTGCATGCGTGTATCGCGTATGCATGCTAGCATGGGTGCTTCGTGTATCTGTAGGCATTAACGGAATTAGAGTTTAAGTTTAATAAATTTCAACCTTTCTTCTATAAACCTAAGAAAACCTGTTTGTGCTGGTTTCTTTGCCTTATAATTGGAAAGTAGTGAACAAGGATTCACCAAGGGAGAGCCATAAACAGTGTGTTTAAAATTAAACCCTGTTATGGTAAGACCAGGTGAAGGCTGAGTGGGAACTGTAATGACCAGGTGAGAAAGGGGTCTAGGGTTCCCACTCAGCCTTCATCCGGTCTTACCATAACAATAATGCATTCAAATATTCTTCCCCCCCTGTTCAATACTTGACTGGGGGATTTAACTATTTTAATTGTGCAATTATAATCCCGCATAGCTGGTTCCATAATTCAGGTTTTAAAAGTGTTGAAGGACATAAATACATACCAAAGATTTATAGAAATTTAGAAAACTATCAGAAAAGACCTCTGAAAGGATCTGGAATCACAAAGAGGAAGAAACATAAGGAAACTTTGGCACCTCATGCAATAGTTCCACAATCCTGGAATACCAAAAGAAAAATTAACTGATGTATCACAGAAAAGATTATGGAAATACTGCTATGAAGATAAAAGATTGGTTGCAACATAATGTTTATGTATCATATCCATTGACGGATGCAGAGTCAGACTGAGAAAGAACTGTTAATTATCCTATTTGTTTGTGTGTGGTTGCACTGTTAGCATTGTTCTCAGCCTTTATTTCCGCCTACCAACAACATGCATTTATATAGTGACTTTAATGAAGTAAAATGTCCAAAGGTGTTCAGAAACAGCTGTTTTCTATTATTCTTTCTAAATAACGCTATATCATTAAATAACAATGAGAGAGAATAGTCAATGTCATTTAGTTGAGGATTCAAACTCAAGTTCTCTTAATAGGATTTCAGTATTTTGCCATCAATTAAGCCATTGCCACTCCAGAAAAATTTTCTAGCAGTGACATAAAACATCATAAAGATTACATCACCGTTAAAAATCATCATAAATTATATTTACCCCTTTCATTCTCTCACATTTCCTTTTATCGAGTTAATACAGATATAGAAGTAACATTAATTTAGTTCAGAAAAACACACTGCACAGAAACCTCTGGCCAATTCTATTTCAATTTTGTAACAAAAGCTTATCATGCATTTTAAAGGAGGAAGCTTACAATGAAGAATCTATGGAATAAGAGTGTTAATTAGGCTCATAAGATAAATTAGGTTTCGAAGTCTGTATGGAACACTGCACACAGAGTGCCATCACTGCCAAGCTCGATGGGGATTGTATTTATTTGCAAACAAAATGCTGAAGCAGCAAAGTTTTTTTTTAAGTCAAAACAAATAGTGTATTGTGTCCAAGGGCTAATGATACCGTATACATTAGTGGCCACTTAAATGAAGATATATGATACTGATTGGGATAGAGTGGTTATGAAAGCTTCCAGGCTGAATAAACCACAATATATTTTAGATACTGGTTTGAGACTGTAGTCATCTTAGAGAAATGTAGCGCAAGCAGACCTAAGTTACACAATTAAATCTATAATGGGAGGAGGGAAGGGTTTGGGGCATGCGTTTGTGACTGAGAAACCTGGAAATGCTGGGAGCACAGAGGTCCTGCCAAATTTAATGGCAGGATCTCTTTAGCATTTTTGTACTCTATTTCCCACCCGGCAACTGGCCAGATTGAGAGGCTGGCTAGCTGCCCAGTAGGAAAGCCGGCAGTAGAAAGCAGCAGGCAGCAACCATTGGGGACAGTCCCAGGCAATTGCAAACGATCGGGGCATGATGAAGGCTGGGGGAGGTCGAAGCACAGCAAAGAGGAGGGAGAGAAAGATCGGTGCATAACAGGGAAGGGTGCCATTAGATTACAGGGAAGGGAGGCATATCGTGGCAGCAGGTTTACGTAAGTGGCTGGGGGAAACACTCCTGCTCTTCTTGGCCCACAAGCAATGATGGAATGGCACTTACCTGCTGGATCTAGCTGCACTCACCTCTTTTAGCTCCTGGGTTTTTTGAGCCCTGGGAAACATGGCTCGTAGCTGCTAAATTCAAATGGCTCCCCAAATCTGAGGAACAGAGCCTCATTTAAATATATAAATATGTACTCATCGCTCCAGAGTGGATTACTCGAATATCCCCAAACCCGCCATGATCAAACAGATTTAGGCATGCTTGCAGCGGGTTGAGGTCAGGTTTCACTTATTTACCAATTTAACCCCCCTGACTTTCTCCTGCCCATTTCAGAGAGGTTAAAATTAACCCCAGATCATTCTCTAATCAAGAAAACAAAACTCAATGAAATACACATGCACAGACCTCTTCTCATTGAATTCCAAAAGCTGGTTACATTTTCATGTCTGTGAAGAGACAACTGAGTCTCTCCTAACATAAAAAGGTAAAGAATGACACATAAACGTTACCTTTGTGCTTAGTACGATAAGCTTGTTACAAATTGAAATAGAATTGGCCAGAGGTTTCTGCGCAATTGCTGTAAAGGCAGAATAATGTGAGACTACGTCCTTGAGTTGGTCTCACACTACGGGCTGGATCTTAAGAGCCAATCCGGTGGCATTTTTAAAGGGCAGCCAAGCTGCTGGCACATTTAAATTTTTAAAGTCCTAGGCCCAAAATGAAATAAATAAATATATAATGGCCCTTTCCTACACCCCAATAACAATTACAGTAACTATTTGCCCTTCCCCCCCAAAAAAACTTACCTTTTACATCTGACCTTCTTGCCCCCAAACTGCATAAAGTTTAAAGGTCAACCCTTCCCAGCATCCCCTACACCCATTATGTTTATTTGACCCCATTCCCCTCCCCCCCCACACTGAAAATCTTACCTCCTCCCCCTCCCCACCAGTGTGGTGCCATGTTTCCCTGGATGGGGATTTGAAGGCACAGGATTGCTGGGGGACCACCACGGAGCCTTGCTGCTGCTGGGAGGATTGGGCCAGGCCCTCATGTGTCAATGTCCATGGCAGGCCTCATCTGGAGCCATCTTCAGGCACCCCCTGCCACGGAACCCGAAGCCTGGAGGAGTAAACATCCAGCCCAGCTTGATTAAATTCTAATCGGATGATTTCCCATCTGCGTTACATCACACATAAAGCAGTAATAGAAAGAAATGCCACTTTGTATCAATGCAAAATGTGTGTTTTAACTAACCTATACTTCCAGAGCAGCCATAGCAACTGTGATTTTCCACTTTGGTAGAATCTTGATGCACCTTGGCCATGGCTGGAGCTCCATCCCCAAGAAAGATGCCGTCTTGAATCCAGGTGATTTTCAATGTTCAGGCTCTTTTGTATCATTGTAGCAGTGTCTCCAGTCTCTGCCGGGGAGGTGACATGGTGGGGGAAGAGAATGATTATAGCATTCATCAAAAGGCTCCTTTGTAGGAAAGCAAAGCTTTTATTTCCTTCAAAAACCTGCCTTATCATTTGCAGTGGATTGCCATGTAATCGATTGCACAGGCTGAAATAGCACTTTAATTTTCAAGTTCCCCTTCTGCACCCTTAGAAATGTTTTATGCAAGGAATAAACAGGAGCTTTGCGTGCCCCTTGAACCTTTGAGCTACTGTAGACTGTACACAAAGATTGACCACTCCAGATGGGATCAGTAATGCAATATTGTGGGTTCTTTATTGAGTACTGAGAGAGCAACTAGTACATTGAGATGTTCACTGTACAGGTGTCATTTCATAACTGCTTAACACTCAGAATCATGTGGTGTGTTACATCATAGCTTTTACATGACTAACATGATCTGTAGCCACACCTCTTAAAGGTGTACACACACAATATTCTTCCCCTTTTTCCAAAAGGGAAAGAAAAGGAACATATTTACAAATTTGAACATCTCTTTTGGGTAATAGAAGTTAACTATATTCATAGACTAAGAAGTCCATAATACAAAAGAATAGGCAAAAACATCAATTGTGAAAGCATAACGGTGGTTTGATAACTGCCAGATTTCGAAACAGGGCAATAGTTCTCCGATACTGGGACAGTTGTTAGTGAATTGGATGTCGTGGAAGAAGAATATGTAGACTCTGCCTGAGATATCGTCTTCGATCTTGTATGAGTTGCAATGGAGTCTCCAAGGACTTGGGATTATGAACAGCTCTGATTAAAGCTCAGTTATGATGCAATGTAGCTCCATTACGTGTAGTTACTTCGTAAGAACGTGATTCTGGTCGAACTTTGAACACTGTTGCAGAATTCCATGTTCCAGAGATAGGATTTTGGATGGTAACTTGCTGACCAATAGCTAATTTGGGAAGTTCACTCCCAGCATGATTGTCAGGCAATTCTTTCATTTGGCTGTCATCCTTCAATAAGGCATCAACATCTTTGGGTTTATCCAAAAGATCCTTTTGGTAGAGTTCCATTGGTGTGGATACAATCAAAGGTTCAATGATACAATGTCAGTAAAATCACAATCTCGGCCTTTCGCACAACAACGGCTGACAAACTGGTCTATGGATTCACTAGGCTGTTGTCTGAAAGATAGGAATTCGAGTTTTTTTTATTCATTCATGGGATGTGGGCATTGCTGGCTAAGACAGCAGTTATTGCCCATCCCTAATTGCATTTAAGAAAGTGGTGGTGAACTGCCTTCTTGAACCGCTGCAGTCAATGTGGGGTAGGTGCTGTTAGTGCTGAAGGGAGTTCCAGGAACTTGGTCCAGCGACAGTGAAGGAACTGCGATATAGTTCCAGTTCAGGATGGTGTGTGACTTGGAGGGGAACTTGCAGGAGGTCGTGTTCCCATGCAATTGCTCCCCTTGTCATTCTCGGTGGTAGAGGTCACGGGTTTGTCTAAAGAGCCTTGGTGAGTTGCTGCACTGCATCTTGTAGATAGTACACACTGCTGCCACTGTCCGTTGGTGGTGGAGGGAGTGAGTGTTTGTGGATGGAGTGACAATTAAGGGGGCTGCTTTGTCCTGGATGGTGTTGAGCTTCTTAAGTGTTGTTGGAGATGCACCCGTCCAGGTAAGTGGAGAGTATTCCATCACACTCCTAACTTGTGCCTTGTAGATGGTGGACAGGCTTTGGGGAGTCACACAGTGACAGTTACACACTGCAGAATTCCTAGCCTCTGATCTGCTCATGTAGCTATGGCATTTATATGGCTACTCCAGTTCAGTTTCTGGTCAATGGTAACCCCCAGGATGCTTATAGTGGGGAAATTAAGTGATCCTAATGCCATTGGATGTCAAGGGGAGATGGTTAGATTCTCTCTTGTTGAAGATGGTCTTTGCCTGGCACTTGTGCAGCCCAAATGTTACTTGCCACTTATCAGCCCAAGCCTGGATATTGTCCAGGTTTTGCTGAATTTCTACATGGACTGCTTCAGTATCGGAAGAGTTGCGAATGGTGCTGAACATTGCACAATCATCAGCGAACATCCCCACTTCTGACCTTATGATTGAAGGAAGGTCATTGATAAAGCAGTTGAAGATGGATTTGGTGTACTTGAAAATTGAGCTTGAGGTGTAATTGGTCTTTCACAGTGGACCAAATCTTTTCAGGGTCCTTCTGTTCTTTGTTAATGAGACCTGATGTGTTAAGACGACGTAGTCCTTCATTGCCAATAGCTATGCGTATCTTTATTGCTTGTTTCTGTGGATCATCAATGGCTAGGTTGTCGAAACAAAGTTTCACTCTCCTTGAAAAGAAGAAATTCTGAAAGCAGGTCAGAGGCTTTCCAATTAATAGTAGGAAAAAGTCATGTTGTGGTTGCAATAACTCTGTTACACCTACAGAAGAAAAGATAAGCTATACAGACAAATAATAGAAAGACTTGCAGTACCATTTCTGAACAGACTTAGATAGTGTGGTAATAAAAGCAAAATACTGCGGATGCTGGAAATCTGAAATAAAAACAAGAAATGCTGGAATCACTCAGCAGGTCTGGCAGCATCTGTGGAAAGAGAAGCAGAGTTAACGTTTCGGGTCAGTGACCCTTCTTCGGAACTGACAAATATTAGAAAAGTCACAGATTATAAGCAAGTGAGGTGGGGGTGGGGCAAGAGATAACAAAGGAGAAGGTGCAGATTGGACCAGGCCACATAGCTGACCAAAAGGTCACGGAGCAAAGGCAAACAATATGTTAATGGTGTGTTGAAAGACAAAACATTAGTACAGATTAGGTGTAAATACACTGAATATTGAACAGCAGCAAGTGCAAACCTGAAAAAAACAGTGGGTAAGCAAACTGAACAAACTAAGATGAAATGAAATAAATGCAAAAAAAAGATTGTAAAAAATGCAAAAAGGAATGTAAAAAAAAAGGAAGAAAAAATAACTAAAAATGAAAGTAAAATGGGGGGCTGTCATGCTCTGAAATTATAGAACTCAATGTTCAGTCCGGCAGGCTGTAGTGTGCCTAATCGGTAGATGAGATGTTGTTCCTCCAGCTTGCGTTGATTTTCACTGGAACACTGCAGCAATCCCAGGACAGAGATGTGGGCATGAGAGCAGGGGGGAGTGTTGAAATGGCAAGCAACCGGAAGCTCAGGGTCCTGCTTGCGGACTGAGCAGAGATGTACCGCAAAGCGGTCACCCAGTCTGCGCTTGGTCTCCCCAATGTAGAGGAGACCACACTGTGAGCAGCGAATACAGTATACTACATTGAAAGAAGTACAAGTAAATCGCTGCTTCACCTGAAAGGAGTGTTTGGGGCCTGGGATAGTGAGGAGAGAGGAGGTAAATGGGCAGGTATTACACCTCCTGCGATTGCAGCGGAAGGTGCCCTGGGACGGGGACGAGGTGGTGGGGGTAATGGAGGAGTGGACCAGGGTGTCGCAGAGGGAACGATCCCTTCGGAATGCTGACAGGGGAAGGGAGGGGAAGATGCGACTGGTAGTGGCATCACGCTGGAGGTGGCGAAAATGGCGGAGGATGATCCTTTGGATATGGAGGCTGGTGGGATGAAAAGTGAGGACAAGGGGAACCCTGTCACGGTTCTGGGAGGGAGGGGAAGGGGTGAGGGTAGAGGTGCGGGAATGGGTCGGACACGGTTGAGGGCCCTGTCAACCACAGTGGGGGGAAATCCTCGGTTGAGGAAAAAGGAGGTCATATCAGAAGCACCGTCACGGAAGGTAGCATCATCAGAGCAGATGCGTCGGAGACGGAGAAACTGGGAGAATGGAATGGAGTCCTTACAGGAGGTAGGGTGTGAAGAAGTGTAGTCGAGGTAGCTGTGGGAGTCGGTGGGCTTATAATGGATATTGGTAGACAACCTATCCCCAGAGATGGAGACAGAGAAGTCGAGGAAGGGAAGGGAAGTGTCAGAGATGGACCATGTAAAATGTCTTTCAACACACCATTAACATATTGTTTGCCTTTGCTCCATGACCTTTTGGTCAGCTATGTGGCCTGGTCCAATCTGCACCTTCTCCTTTGTTATCTCTTGCCCCACCCCCACCTCACTTGCTTATAATCTGTGACTTTTCTAATATTTGTCAGTTCCGAAGAAGGGTCACTGACCCGAAACGTTAACTCTGCTTCTCTTTCCACAGATGCTGCCAGACCTGCTGAGTGATTCCAGCATTAGATAGCGTGGTGCTATCTTCTGCAATTAACAAAAGTAATTGCAGTTCCACTGGTGAACTGGTTGGAGGTTGTGGCACTGTCTCTTACTGTGACCAGACCGGAGCAGCAGGAGTCAGCGGCGGATGTAGGAGGAGACGGATCCAGAGTGGGACCTGTGGAAATAAAGAGCAGGGCTCGAGGCCTACACCTACCTTAGGCTGGAGCAGCAGCAGTCGGCGGCGGACCTGGGAGGAGATGGATCCGGATCATGACCTGGAGAAATAAAGAGCAGGGCTCGAGGCCTGCACCTACCTTAGAACGAAGCAGCAGCGGCGGCAGGCTCTCTGTTTGTGTCGACGCACGTGGGTTTGAAAAAAAACTACCATTGACATCATGGGAAATCTGTAAATAACTTTAAAAAATCAGAGAAAAAAATTTTTTTTTTTACACCCTCAAATAGCTACCTTGTAAGTGATAAGATTAGTAATGAATGTAATTTATTAATAATTACTAATTAGAATAGCGCTGTTTGGACAGACAAAGGCTGTGAGTTGTGTGTGAGGGATTTCACTGACTCGGGGAAAGAGGTGCTCTTTGGTCTCTCTTTTCTTCTCTGTTTTTTCAGCCTCCACGGTACAGGGGAAGAAGCTGATTGGCAGGTAACTGGTAAGTTATTCCACTTATTACATTTGCAATAATTAGTTTGTAAAGCTAAGTAATGGCAGGGCAGATTGGCCAAGTGGAACAAGCCTCCTGTGGCATATGGGAAGTCGTGGATGCACCATTTATCCTTGACAAACACATCTGCAGCAAACGTCACTGGCTGCAGAAGCTTGAGCTCCGGGTTTTGGAACTCGAACGGCGGCTGGAGTCACTGTGGTGCATCCGCGAGGCAGAGAACTACGTGGTTAGCACATTTCTAGAGCTTAAAAGAGCACAGGCAGAGAAGGACTAGGTGGCTGCCAGACAGACAAGAAGGTCAAGGCAGGTAGTGCAGGAGTACCCAGAGGGCATCCCACTTCCTAACTGGTATTCAGTTTCGAGTACCCATGAGAGAGACGGTTCCTCAGTAGAGTACAGCGAGAGTAATGACCCGAGCACCATAGGTGGCTCAGCTGTGCAGGGAGGGAGGAGAAAGGACAAGAGGGCAATAGTGATAGGAGATTCTATAGTTTGGGGAATAAATAGGATTTACTGTGGTCGCAGATGTGATTCCAGGATGGTATGTTGCCTCCCTGGTGCAAGGATCATGGATATCACTGAATGGCTACAGGGCATTCTGGAGGGCGAGGGTGCACAGCCAGAGGTGGTGGTCCACATTGGTACCAATGATATAGGAATAAAGAGGGATGAGGTCCTGCAGGCTGAGTTTAGGCAGTTAGCAACAAAATTAGCAAGCAAAACCTCAAAGGTAGTAATCTCCGGATTACTCCCAAGGCCATGTGCTCGTGAGTATAGAAATAGGAAAATACACCAGATGAATGCATGGCTGGAGAGATGGTGCAGGAGGGAGAGCTTCAGATTTCTGGGGCACTGGGATGGTGGGACCTGTACAAGCTGGATGGTCTGCACCTGAACAGAACTAGGACAAATATCCTTGCAGGAACTTTGCTCAGTGACGCTTAGTTTGGGTTCTGCCAGGGCCACGCAGCTCCTGACCTCATTACAGCCTTGGTTCAAACATAGACAAAAGAGCTGAACTCAAGAGGTGAGGTGAGAGTGACTGCCCTTGACTTCAAGGCAGCATTTGACCGAGTTTGGCATCAAGGAGCCCTAGCAAAACTGAGGTCAATGGGAATCAGGGGGAAAACCCTCCGCTGGTTGGAGTCATACCTAACGCAAAGGAAGATGGTTGTGGTTGTTGGAGGTCAATCATCTAAGCTCCAGGACATCACTGCAGGAGTTCCTCAGGGTAGTGTCCTCGGCCCAACCATCTTCAGCTGCTTCCTTCAATCATAAGGTCAGAAGTGTGGATGTTCGCTGATGATTGCACAATGTTCAGCACCATTCGTGACTCCTCAGATACTGAAGCAGTCCGTGTAGAAATGCAGCAAGACTTGGATAATATCCAGGCTTGGGCTAATAAGTGGCAAGTAACATTCACGCCACACAAGTGCCAGGCAATGACCATCTCCAACAAGAGAGAATCTAACCATCTCCCCTTGACATTCAACGGCATTACCATCGCTGAATCCCCCACTATCAACATCCTAGAGGCTACCATTGACCAGAAACTGAACTGGAGTAGCCATATAAATACCATGGCTACAAGAGCAGGTCAGAGGCTAGGAATCCTGAGGCGAGTAAGTCACCTCCTGACTCCTCAAAGCCTGTCCACCATCTACAAGGCACAAGTCAGGAGTGTGATGGAATACTCTCCACTTGCCTGGATGGGTGCAGCTCCGACAACACTCAAGAAGCTCGACACCATCCAGGACAAAGCAGCCTGCTTGATTTGCACGCCATCTACAAACATTCACTCCCTCCACCACCGACACACAGTGGCAGCAGTGTGTACCATCTACAAGATGCACTGCAGCAATGCACCAAGGCTCCTTAGACAGCACCTTCCAAACCCGCGACCTCTACCAACTAGAAGGACAAGGGCAGCAAATACATGGGAACACCACCACCTGCAAGTTCGCGTCCAAGTCACACACCATCCTGACTTGGAACTATATCGCCGTTCCTTCACTGTCGCTGGGTCAAAATCCTGGAACTCCCTTCCTAACAGCACTGTGGGTATACAGTGGACTGTATAAATGGACTGCAGCGGTTCAAGAAGGCAGCTCACCACCACCTTCTCAAGGGCAATTAGGGATGGGTAATAAATGCTGGCCTGGCCAGTGACGCCTACATCCCATGAATGAATTTTAAAAAAAGGAAGATGGTTTAAACTAGATTAGCAAGGGGACGGGAACCAGAGTGCAGTCTTAGACAGGAAATTTCAGGGCAGGGAATAGGAGGCAGAAAATTAGCAAGTGACTCTGAAAGACAGAAGAAACAAAGGTTAAAAAGAGTGCAGCACAGAAATCTGGCAGTGTTAAAGGGTATTTATTTAAATGCAAGGAGTATTGTAAATAAAGCCGATGAGCTGAGGGCACAGATAGACACATGGCAACACGATATCATTGCTATAACGGAAACTTGGCTTAAAGAGGGGCAAGAATGGCAACTCAACATCCCTGGATATAGAGTTTTCAGTCGGGATAGAGAGGGAGATAAAAAAGGAGCGGGTTAGTTCAGGAATCAATAACAGCTGTGAGGAGGGATGATATGCTCAATGAATCATCAAACGAGGCCGTATGGGTGGAGCTCAGAAGTAAAAAATGGGCAGCCACACTACTGGAAGGGTACTATAGACCCCCAAATAGTGAGAGGGAGGTAGAATAACAAATATGTAGGCAAATTGTTGAGTGCAAAAAATGATAGCTGGGGATTTCAACAACCCCAATATCAACTGGGATGCAAACAGTGTGAAGGGCACAGAGGGGACAAAATTCTTGAACTGCGTTCAAGAGAACTTTTTTAGCCAGCACGTAACAAACCCAATGAGAGGGGGCGCAATTCTAGATTTAGTCTTCAGTAATGAAACTGGGCAAGTGGATGAAGTAAACAGTGGGTGATCATTTTGGAGATCGTGACCATAATACAGTTAGTTTTAGCATAATCATGGAAAAGGACAAAGATAAAACAGTAGTAAAGGTTCTAAATTGGCGGAAGGCAAATTTTACGAAACTGAGAGGTGACCTGGCAAAAGTAGACTGGATACAGCTGCTTGAAGGAAAATCAGTGGCAAACCAGTGGGAGGCATTCAAAAGCAAGATACTACAGGCACAGTGTTGGCATGTCCCCACAAAGATAAAGGGTGGTATTGCCAAATCTAGAGCCCCCTGGTTATCTAGAAGCTTATTGGGTAGTTAAAGCAGAAAAAGAAAGCTTATGATGATCACAAAAATCTTAATATTTTAGAAAGCCTAGAGGAGTATAGAAAGTGCAGGGGTGAAGTAAAAAAAGAAATTAGAAAAGCAAAGAGAGGAAATGAAAAATTATTAGCAGGTAAAGTCAAGGAAAACCCAAAGATGTTTTATCAGTACATTAAGAGCAAGAGGATAACTAAGGAAAGGGTGGGGCTTATCAGAGATGTGCAAGAGAACTTATGCATGGATGCAGAAGATGTGGGCAGGGTTCATAATGAGTACTTTGTCTCTGTCTTCACAAAGGAGAGGGTTGATGTAGACATTGTAGTTAAAGAGGAGGAGTGTGAAATATTAGATACGATAAGCATAATGAGAGAAGTACTTGAGGGTCTGGTATCCTTGAAAGTGGATAAATCGCCAGGGCCAGGTGGATTGTGTTATGATCCTGTAGTTTTTATTTTCCAGGAAGTAGGCGGTATGTCTTTAAGTCTGTAACAGGATCAGTAATGCTTTAAGGCAACAAGCTCCAGGGACGGAGTCAAAGAATGCAGTCTCGTTGCCATCGGATACAGCCAGCTTCAAATATGCATTCTCGTTGCCGTATGATACAGCCACTCAGGATCAAGGGCACGAGATACAATGTTGCCAATTGATGTTTGAAACTAGCTGAAAAACTGGCTTTTGAGACACAGTTAACAGAAACACACACCGACTGTCTGCCAGCATATACTGAACGAAAAGAGAGCTCTCTCTCGGTTTATTTAAACTCGGTTTATTATACTCTCAAAATTCTGATGTCAAACCAGATTAATTTCTTAAAAGAAAATAACCAAATTCCTTTAACTACTGATCTGTAATTACTGAAATTCATTGCTGGAAAAGAAGAGCATCAAGTCAACTGCTGAATTAGACCATGGACTGTTCTACTGTTGAAGAACCTTTCTTT
The DNA here is from genome assembly GCF_036365525.1 of Heterodontus francisci. Taxonomy (NCBI): domain Eukaryota; kingdom Metazoa; phylum Chordata; class Chondrichthyes; order Heterodontiformes; family Heterodontidae; genus Heterodontus; species Heterodontus francisci. Next base: position 78,590,661 of record NC_090375.1, on the reverse strand, counting down.
TCCCATCGGACGGCTGTGAGTACTTCAAGTAACCTTGGACTGTTCCATATTGGAAGATATCACTTCGGTAGCAACGTAAATATGGAAGGACACTAATTTTTTTCTATTTTAAATGTTGTTTACATCTTAGTAGTGTTTAAGAATTTAGTTTTTCTAATTAAACAGTTAATTTGTTGATCTAAAGCCACCTGGTTTGGTTAGCCTCATTCGGGGTTAAGAGGGTACAATTTGGCTGGGTCTTTCTTTAATTTGGAAAGTTTAAAAATGATATGTCAGGCGATATGTGGAGGGACGGGACTGAATCAACAGTGCGTTTCTCCCACCACAATCAGAATCGTATATTTTGATTGGGAGCTTTGACTTGAGTGGTTGGTCATAACAATTGCAGCCCAGGTTGTTAAAGGAAGCCAGGGAGGAAATAGCAGATACACTAAGGATCATCTTCAATCCTCACTAGATACATACGAGATACCAGAGAGTTGGAGGTCTGCGAACGTGGTACCATTGTTTAAAAAAGGTGCTAGGGATAGGCCAAATAATTATAGGCCTGTCAGTCTGACCTCGGTGGTGGGTAAATTGTTAGAATCTATTCTGAAGGACAGGATAAACTGCAACTTAGACAGGCACAGATTAATCAGGGATAGTCAGCATGGATTTGTTAAGGGAAGGTCATGTCTTACTAACTTAATGGAGTTTTTTGAGGAAGTAGCAAGGAGGATTGATGAGGGTAGTGCAGTGGATATGATCTACAAGGATTTTAATAAGGCATTTGACAAGGCCCTGCATGGCAGACTGGTCAGTAAAATGAAAGCCCATCAGATACAAGGGAATGAGGCAGGTTGGATCCAGAATTGGCTCAGGGCCAGGAAACAAAGGATAGTCATTGACGGATGTTTTTGTGAATGGAAAGCTGTTTCCAATTGCATTCCACAGGGCTCAGTGTTGGGTCCGTTGCTGTTTGTGGTATATATTAACTATTTGGACATAAATGTGGGAGTCATTATTAGAAAATTTGGAGATGACACAAAAATTGGCCGTGTAGTTGATAGTCGAAGAGGATAGCCATAGACTCCAGAAAGATATCAATGGTTTGGTTGAGTGGGAAGAAAAGTGGCAAATGGAATTCTATCCGGGAAGTGTGAGGTAATGCATTTGGGGAGGGCAAACAAAGCAAGGAAATATACAATAAACGTGAACTTATTGAGACGGGTAGAAGAAGTGAGAGACCTTGGAGTGCATGTCCACAGTTCCCTGAAGGTGGCAGGACAGATAGATAGAGTGGAAAAGAAAGCATATGGAATGCTTTCCTTTATTGGCCGAGGTATAGATTACAAAAGCAGGGATGTAATGCTGGAACTGTATAAAACGCTGGTTAGGCCATAGCTGGAGTATTGTGTACAGTTCTGGTCACCACATTACAGAAAGGACATAATTGCTCTGGAGAGAGTACAGAGGAGATTTACAAGAATATTGCCAGGGCTCGAAAGTTGCAGCTATGATGAAAGATTGGATAGACGAGGGTTGTTTTCCTTTGAACAGAGGAGGCTGAGGGGTGACTTAATTGAGGTGTACAAAATTGAGAGGCCTAGATAGAGTACACAGGAAGGGCCTGTTTCCCCCAGCAGAGAGGTCAATTACCAGTGGGCACAGATTTAAGGTGGTTGGTAGAAGGATTAGAGGGGATATGAGGAAAAACATTTTCACCCAGAGGGTGGTGCGTGTCTGAAATTCACTGCCAGGAATGGTGGTGGAGGCAGAAACCCTCAATTCTTTTAAAGGGTTGCTGGACATGCACCTGAAGTGCTGTAACCGGCAAGCCTATGGACCAGGTGCTGGAAGGCGGGATTAGATTGGGCGGCTAGTTTTTTCAGCCAGCACGGACACAACAGGCTAAATGGCCTCCTGTGCCGTAATTTTTCTTTGGTTCTATGGAGATTTGTAGTACCACAAATGAATAGGCTTGGAGGTTGTGATGCTGTTGCCCAATTCGTGCTCTTTTGGCTTAGCAGCACCCACAAAGGATGTAAGTGGTGCAAAGAAAAATCGAAGGCCCAAAATTGCAATGGCAATTTTACCTCAAAAAAAGCAATAGCGATTGCTGCTCTTGAAACATAATGAAAAATTCTGTGTCTTGACTATTGCCTGTTCCACTGTTCACCGACGGATCGCAGCACTCCCCGTATCGAAAATATGCCGATTTTGCACTCGACCCAGTAGCCCACTGCATTGATGGCACTGAACTGTCTGACACACATCGCAAATGTAATGGGGTCAATTGCCTCAGTACAGCGTTCAACTCTCCCAGACATCCTCACGTTGCTCCTGATGAGAAACTGACCTAGGAATCTCTGAGTTAATCGAATCAACAGGCCACCTGACTGCACAGCCCAAAGCGAAAAGAAGCTTACCCAGTTGCAGCTGACTATACACTTTGTAGGTAAGAAGGTTTGAAGGGTTGGGATGTTGGAGATCCAGATTGGTGCTGCATAGACTTGAGAGAAAAAGTGACTTGCAACGTGGTCTGATCTTCCAGGAGGAAAAGAAGTATGCTGCCTTCAGAATAGTTCTTCTAAAAATGACTTGGTCTTCAAAAATCTCACCGCTGTCAATATATTGCATGTTCTTTGACCCTGACCACTCCAGATTGGATCAGTAATGCAATATTGTGGGTTCTTTATTGAGTACTGAGAGAGCCCTTTCCCTATCCTGAGTGGTGTGAAACAGGGCTGTGTTCTCGCACCCACACCTTTTGGGATTTTCTTCTCCCTGCTGCTTTCACATGCGTTCAAATCCTCTGAAGAAGGAATTTTCCTCCACACAAGATCAGGGGGCAGGTTGTTCAACCTTGCCCGTCTAAGAGCGAAGTCCAAAGTACGGAAAGTCCTCATCAGAGAACTCCTCTTTGCTGACGATGCTGCTTTAACATCTCACACTGAAGAATGCCTGCAGAGTCTCATCGACAGGTTTGCGTCTGCCTGCAATGAATTTGGCCTAACCATCAGCCTCAAGAAAACGAACATCATGGGGCAGGATGTCAGAAATGCTCCATCCATCAATATTGGCGACCACGCTCTGGAAGTGGTTCAAGAGTTCACCTACCTAGGCTCAACTATCACCAGTAACCTGTCTCTAGATGCAGAAATCAACAAGCGCATGGGTAAGGCTTCCACTGCTATGTCCAGACTGGCCAAGAGAGTGTGGGAAAATGGCGCACTGACACGGAACACAAAAGTCCGAGTGTATCAGGCCTGTGTCCTCAGTACCTTGCTCTACGGCAGCGAGGCCTGGACAACGTATGCCAGCCAAGAGCGACGTCTCAATTCATTCCATCTTCGCTGCCTTCGGAGAATACTTGGCATCAGGTGGCAGGACTATATCTCCAACACAGAAGTCCTTGAAGCGGCCAACATCCCCAGCTTATACACACTACTGAGTCAGCGGCGCTTGAGATGGCTTGGCCATGTGAGCCGCATGGAAGATGGCAGGATCCCCAAAGACACATTGTACAGCGAGCTCGCCACTGGTATCAGACCCACCGGCCGTCCATGTCTCCGTTATAAAGACGTCTGCAAACGCGACATGAAATCGTGTGACATTGATCACAAGTCGTGGGAGTCAGTTGCCAGCATTCGCCAGAGCTGGCGGGCAGCCATAAAGACAGGGCTAAATTGTGGCGAGTCGAAGAGACTTAGTAGTTGGCAGGAAAAAAGACAGAGGCGCAAGGGGAGAGCCAACTGTGCAACAGCCCCAACAAACAAATTTCTCTGCAGCACCTGTGGAAGAGCCTGTCACTCCAGAATTGGCCTTTATAGCCACTCCAGGCGCTGCTTCACAAACCACTGACCACCTCCAGGCGCGTATCCATTGTCTCTCGAGATAAGGAGGCCCAAAAGAAAGAAAAGAAAGAACTGAGAGAGCAATTAGTAAATTGAGATGTTCACTGTGCAGGTGTTACTTCAAGACTGCTGAACATTCAGAATCATGTAGTGTGTTATATTATAGCTCTTACATGACTAACAGGATCTTGTAGCCACACCTCTTAAAGGTGTATACAAACAACAAGGAATAACTGGCATCCAGCGTTACTAGCCTAAAAATGATGGAAATTACATTGTTTTGTGTATTTTTGTGTATTTTTGGACAATTAAATACACCTGTCAATTTTTGTGTGGACATAATCAACAACAGCCATCACTCTAACAATGCTAGAAGTGATAGGATGAGCAGTGAGCTGGTGGAACGACTTCCAAAACGTTGACAGAAAATTTCACCAGAGTTACATGAATGAGCTATCGTAACTCAAGAAAATCTAGGCCAGTAACAGGAAAAGTGTCAAAAGGGAATTTCTTATCTAAAATCAATGGGAAATAAAGGTATCGGGTTGTGTCTGCACATTTTGTCTATGAATAAATGTCATAATTCAGGAAATCGGTCTTTACTGACGAACAATCACATAACAGGCCTGAAATTGCTCTTCATAGAAATTAAGACTATTGAAAATGGCAGTAAGTGTTCTTTTCTTGCAGGCTGTATTAATTTAATGTTATTGTTCAAATGTCTGTTCCTGTGTCTCAATTCCCATAACTGCTCCATCAGTAGGTCACATAAAATATGACAGTAGTTGGAAAACAATCCAGAGCTATGTAACCAGGAAGAGTGCACCCATCATTATGTCACAGTTCAATATTTATGCATTGAGTATTGCTGAAAACAGAGACATTTTGTTGAAGCTTTTTGTCTTGCACTCTTCAGGACAATTCGCAAGAATACCAATGTAAGGGAAAGCAACAAATTTATACTGTATGAGAAGAGACTGCTGATTGGTGGGCAAGTGGACTCTGATTGGTAGAGGGGTTGCCATAGAGAATGCACCACTTTATGGTGACTGGCAGTTAACTGCCAAGCTTTGCTTGAAATTTAAACCAGGCAACTTGACTTTGATTGGTCAAGGTATTGCCCTGAGGAATGAACCAGCAAATAGCTGTTACTTATTTTGTTTAGCTGAAGCAGGCACAATGTGTGCACATGTTCTTTCTAGCTGCAAAGAATAGGGTCCTGTGTATTAATATATGTAGCTTCCAGTAAGTGAAAATGCGCCACACTGCGAGCCTGATTGGTTGTCACCGTAATTCTTAGCACACTGAGAATTATTTAGCAAATGTTTGCCAATCCTGGAATCACATCTAATGTTGGACACTGTGTTTTGAGTTTTGAAAGCATGGGCTGGTTGGGTACAGTCTGTACCTTGCCCGCAGCGAACTTCGGAAGGGACATGCTGTTTGAGACGATCCACCAGTCTTTATGACATCCAGTCTGTATACCTAGCATCACACTGGCATTGAAATTCATATATCACATTACTCATTTGTGTGATAGGCAGAACGTCTTTTTGGCTTGATGACAGCATCCTGTTGGTGTTGCTACTGCATAGTAGCAGTGTGAAACAGCTAGCTTCACGTGCTGCTCAAAGTTTTGGGATACATTACGCTTCCAGGGTAATCTTAGGTAGACTGGGCACTTTTCAGGGCTGAAAATGATGGCCTTAGGCCCGTTCATAAGTTTGCGCGATATACAGCGAGAAATGATCTGATCAGGGTAGCTATAGTCACACAGAATACCTTTGATTCAAGCATTAAGCTTACATGGTGAGCAAATGGCTGGGGCCCTATTTACAAGATTGCTGATAAGGCCAATCTTATAGCACGTGGAACTGTAAGAATCCCAACGCATGTATTGACCAGTGGAGGTAGGCTTGCGGGAGACCATGGTAGAGAATTCCCGAGCAGATGTCTCAACTAGTATGTCAAGGAAAGGGACGTCTTAATGGGCTCCATCCTGTGCTCAAATTGCCCTTTGAAATGGAGCAGTCAAATGAGCTCCTTTTCCATGACGTCTAGTTGAGAAATCTGTTAAGCGGTTCTCTACCATGGTCTACCACAGACCCTCACTTGGGTCCTGCACTGGTCAAAAGCAGATGCTTGTCTGATGTAGACAAAAGAAACTAAGTTTTCACACAGGTGGAGAGACTGTCACATGGTTGTCCCAGTCTATTCTCTTTTGCACTTTAATGAGATCCAAGTCTAAGAATTCCAGTCTCTCTCAGGTCTCAATTGGTTAAATGTTTACCCCTTGAGAGGTTTGTCTCCACCAGTGTTAATGTTCCAAAATGGCTTTGATGTCTTGCTATTGAAGGCAATATCAGTTAGCTCAGTCAAACTGCTCAAGCCATTGCTCTGGATGAGGGCAATTCAGACATGTGTCTGCACCTCAATGCCTTGGTGTGCAGGGTATTCCAATGCAAATTGCAGTGGACATATTAGCTGCTTTCTTGTTAAAAGTTTAATTTAAGTTCTTTGTCTCCTGCTTCCTTATTAAAGTTTAATTTAGGTTTCCAACCGATGAATTAAAAATCATCATTTGGTATAGCACGTTTTCATGACACAGTCATATATAAGATCATCAGTCAGATAATGTCAAGCTTCAGAAAGGACTAAAGAATTGGTAAACACGGGAGTGTGGGTCTGGGTTTCAAACAAGGCAAAAATTAAATTAAAAATACAAGCAAAAAGTGTTAGGACCACCTTGTGGTAGGCGGTGGCGTAGTGGTATTAACACTGGACTAGTAACTGAGAGACCCAGGGTATTTCTCTAGGGACATGGGTTTGAATCCCACCACAGCAGAAGGTGGAATTTGAATTTAATTAATAAATCTGGAATTAAAAGCTAGTCTAATGATGGCCATGAAACCATTGTCGATTGTTGCAAAAACCCATCTGGTTCACTAATGTCCTTTAGGGAAGGAAATCTGCTGTCCTTACCTGGTCTGGTCTATATGTGACTCCAGACCCACAGCAATTTGGTTAACTTTTACGTGCCCTCTGAAATGGCCTAGCAAGCCACTCAGTTGTACAAACCGCGACGAAGTCAATAAAAAAGAATGAAACGGACGGACCACTCGGCATCGACCTAGGCACCGGAACCGACAACGGCAATCCCAGCCCTGTCGACTGTGCAAAGTCCTCCTTACGAACATCTGGGGGCTTTTGCCAAAATTGGGAGAGCTGTCCCACAGACTAGTCAAGCAACAGCCTGACATAGTCATACTCACGGAATCATACCTTACAGACAATGTCCCAGACACTGCCATCACCATCCCCGGGTATGTCCTGTCCCACCGGCAGGACAGACCCACCAGAGGTGGTGGCACAGTGGTATACAGTAGGGAGGGAATTGCCCTGGGAGTCCTCAACATCGACTCCGGACCCCATGAAGTCTCATGATATCAGGTCAAACATGGACAAGGTAACCTCCTACTGATTACCACCTACCGCCCTCCCTCAGCTCATGACTCAGTACTCCTCCATGTTGAACAGCACTTGGAGGAAGCACTGAGGGTGGCAAGGGCAGAAAATGTACTCTGGGTGGGGGACTTCAATGTCCATCACCAAGAGTGGCTCGGTAGCACCACCACTGACCAAGCTGGCCGAGTCCTAAAGGACACAGCTGCTAGACTGGGTCTGCGGCAGGTGGTGGGGGAACCAACACGAGGGAAAAACATACTTGACCTCGTCCTCACCAATCTGCCTGCCGCAGATGCTTCTGTCCATGACTGTATTGGTCGGAGTGACCACCGCACAGTCCTTGTGGAGACGAAGTCCTGCCTTCACATTGAGGATACCGTCCATCGTGTTGTGTGGCACTATCACCGTGCTAAATGGGATAGATTTCGAACAGATTTAGCAATGCAAAACTGGGCATCCATGAGGCGCTGTGGGCCATCAGCAGCAGCAGAATTGTACTCAACCACAATCTGTAACCTCATGGCCTGGCAAGTCCCCCACTCTACCATTGCCATCAAGCCAGGAGACCAACCCTGGTTCAATGAAGAGTGCAGGAGGGCATGCCAGGAGCAGCACCAGGTATACCTCAAAATGAGGTGTCAACCTGGTGAAGCTCCAACACAGGACTACTTGCATGCCAAACTGCATAAGCAGCATGCGATAGACAGAGCTAAGCAATATCATAACCAATGGATCAGATCTAAGCTCTGCAGTCCTGCCACATCCAGCTGTGAATGGTGATGGACAAATAAATAACTAACTGGAGGAGGTGGCTCCACAAATATCCCCATCCTCAATGATGGGGGAGCCCAGCACATCAGTGCAAAAGATAAGGCTGAAGCATTTGCAACAATCTTCAGCCAGAAGTGCCGAGTTGATGATCCATCTCGGCCTCCTCCTGAAGTCCCCAGCATTACAGATGCCAGACTTCAGCCAATTCGATTCACTCCGCGTGATATCAAGAAATGACTGAAGGCACTGGATACTGCAAAAGCTATGGGTCCTGACAATATTCCGGCAATACTACTGAAGACCTGTGCTCCAGAACTTACCGTGCCCCTAGCCAAGCTGTTCCAGTACAGCTGCAACACTGGCATCTACCCTGCAATGTGGAAAATTGCCCACATATGTCCTGTACACAAAAAGCAGGACAAGTCCAACCTGGCCAATTACTGCCCCATCAGCCTACTCTCAATCATCAGTAAAGTGATGGAAGGTGTCATCAACAGTGCCATCAAGCAGCACTTGCTTAGCAATAACATGCTCGGTGACGCTCAGTCTGGGTTCCGCCAGGGCCACTCAGCTCCTGACCTCATTACAGCCTTGGTTCAAACATGGACAAAAGAGCTGAACTCAAGAGGTGAGGTGAGAGTGACTGCCCTTGACATCAAGGCAGCATTTGACCGAGTATGGCATCAAGGAGCCCTAGCAAAACTGAGGTCAATGGGAATCAAGGGGAAAAGCCTCCACTGGCTGGAGTCATACCTAACACAAAGGAAGATGGTTGTGGTTGTTGGAGGTCAATCATCTGAGCTCCAGGACATCACTGAAGGAGTTCCTCAGGGTAGTGTCCTAGGCCCAACCATCTTCAGCTGCTTCATCAATGGCCTTCCTTCATTCATAAGGTCAGAAGTGGGGATGTTCGCTGATGATTGCACAATGTTCAGCACCATTCATGACTCCTCAGATACTGAAGCAGTCAGTGTAGAAATGCAGCAAGACCTGGACAATATCCAGGCTTGGGCTGATAAGTGGCAAGTAACATTCGCACCACACAAATGCCAGGCAATGACCATCTCCAACAAGAGAGAATCTAACCATCTCCCCTTGACATTCAACAGCATTACCATAACTGAATCCCCCACTATCAACATCCTAGGGGCTACCATTGACCAGAAACTGAACTGGAGTAGCCATATTAATACCATGGCTACAAGAGCAGGTCAGAGGCTAGGAATCCTGAGGCAAGTAACTCACCAAAGCCTGTCCACCATCTACAAGGCACAAGTCAGGAGTGTGATGGAATACTCTCCACTTGCCTGGATGGGTGCAGCTCCGACAACACTCAAGAAGCTCGACACCATCCAGGACAAAGCAGCCCGCTTGATTTGCACCCCATCTACAAACATTCACTCCCTCCACCACCGACACACAGTGACAGCAGTGTGTACCATCTACAAGATGCACTGCAGCAATGCACCAAGGCTCCTTAGACAGCACCTTCCAAACCCGCGACCTCTACCAACTAGAAGGACAAGGGCAGCAAATACATGGGAACACCACCACCTTCAAGTTCCCCTCCAAGTCACACACCATCCTGACTTGGAACTATATCGCCGTTCCTTCACTGTCGCTGGGTCAAAATCCTGGAACTCCCTTCCTAACAGCACTGTCGGTGTACCTACCCCACATGGACTGCAGCGGTTCAAGAAGGCAACTCACCACCACCTTCTCAAGGGCAATTAGGGATGAGCAATAAATGCTGGCCTGGCCAATGACGCCTACATCCCATGAATGAATAAAAAAAAACAATTGGGAAACAAGAACAAGAATCTGCACTGACTAAATAGTGAATTTTTCCCAATACCAGACACTGACAGACCCTTTCCTCATACAAGCATTTACTTTTGTGAATGCAGGATATCGTTAACATTCAAATTTATTGAAGTCACTTTTAAAACTAAAAGGTTCTTGAGCTTGCATTGCGCTTCATTGGAACATAGTAAGAGACCAAACATCAAGAGGTCAAAGTGGGATTTGGAAGGGAAGATAAAATTGGGAGCTACAGGGAGCTCAATGCTATACTTCTGGACAAAATGTAGATTGTCACTGAAGTTGTCACTTAATCTGCATTTGGTTACACTCATGTAGAAGAAACCACATCACGAGCAGCGAATACAGAGCACAATAAAGACATATGCAGCTAACAATGGATTCGGTGCAAGATATACGAAATTGGTTGAGTGACAGGAAACAGAGCAGCTAAGTACAGTTGTTTTTCGGACTGGAGGAAGGTAGATAGTGGGGTTCCCCAGGGGTCAGTGTTGGGACCCCTGCATTTCTTTATATATATTAATGACCTAGACGTGGGTGTACAGGGCACAATTTCAAAATTTGCAGATGACACAAAACCTGAAAGTATTGTGAACTATGAGGAGGATAGTGATAATCATCAAGAGGACATAGACTGGCTGGTGGAATGGGTGGACAAGTGGCAGATGAAATTTAATGCAGAATAGTATGAAATTATTAATTTTGGTAGAATGAAAGAATGAACGGGGAGAAGCAATATAAAATAAAGGGTACAATTCTAAAGAGGGTGCAGGAGCAGAAGGACCTGGGGTATATCTGCACAAAGCACTGAAGGTTGCAGGACAGGTTGAGAAAATGGTTCATAAAGCATATGGAATCCTGAGCTTGATAAATGGGGCATAGAGTACAGTTATGATAAACCTGCATAAAACACTGGTTTGGCCTCAACTGGAGTATTGTGTCCAGTTCTAGGCACCACACTTTAGGAAGGATGTGAAGGCATTAGAGACAGCGCAGAAAAGATTCATGACATTGATTCCAGAGATGAGGAACTTCAGTTAAGTAGATAGGTTGGAGAAGCGGGTCTGTTCTCTTTGGAGGAGAGAAGATTTAAGAGGAAATGTGATAGAGGTGTTCAAAATTATGAGGGGTCTGGACAGTTTAGATCGGGAGAAACTGTTCCCACTGGCGGAAGGATCCAGAACCAGAGAACACTGATTTAAGGTGATTGGCAAAAGAAGCAATAATGACATGAGGAAAAGCTTTTTTATGTAGCAAGCTGTTGGGATCTGGAATGCACTGCCTGCGAGTGTGGTGGAGGCAGATTCAATTGAGGCTTTCACAAAAAACTGGATAATTACCTGAATAGAGAAAATTTGCAGGTCCATGGGGAAAAGACCAGAAAATGGGACTCGGTGACTTGCTCTTGCCAAGATCCGGTGCCTTCTATGTTTCTATGATTCTCTGGTTCAATGGATATGGAGAAAAATAGGCAAATGCCCACATCTCATGAAATAATTTAAAAAATGTTCCTTTGGGGGGGAGACCCCTGGATAGTTCAGTGGACAAAGATGAACATAAAAACAACATAAAGGTCAGGAAAGCTGAAATAGAAAATGAGTTTAGGATTGTAGGGAATACTAAAAGAAATATCAAGCATTTCTATAAATTCTCCATGCTGATGATGCTGTGCTGGTCACTCACATGGAAACTCAGCTGCAAAGAATCATTGACTGTCTCTCCCGTGCCTGTAACATTTTCTCCTTCACTATAAGCATCAAGAAAACTGCAGACATGGGACAAGGTATTACAGCGCCAACCCTGATCACACTAAATAACACCCCACTGGAAGTGGTTAGCAAATTCTGCACCTTGGGTCCATGGTGACAGACAATCGGTCCCTTGATACAAAGCTTGATACACACATAAGGAAAACAGCTACCACGTTTGGCCTACTTGCGAAACGCACATGGAATAACACAAAGCTGATGCTTAAGACCAAGCTGATGGTTTATAAGGCCTGTGTTCTCAGCGCCTTGCTGTATGGCTATGAAACATGGGCGACTTGCAGCTACCAAGAAAAGAAGCTCAATAATTTCCATCTTCACTGTCGGCAGCGCATTATGGGTATATCCTGACAGGACAAAATCACAAATGCTGCAGTCCTCTCAAAGGCAGAGCTCCCAAGTGCGTTGGCACTAATCAAACAAAGCCAGCTTCGGTGGATTGGACACGTCTGCAGAATGGAAGATGGTTACATATCCAAGGACCTCCTGCATGGTGAGGTAGCCGGGGCCAGATGACCAGTGGGGCGCCCAAAGCTCTGCTTCAAGGATGCTTGCAAGCGTGACATGAAGGTCCTAAATGTTGACTATTGCACTTGGGAAGCACTAGCTGGTGAAAGAGGGAAATGGCGACAAATCCTGTGGACTATTGTGCACGACCACGATGACCAGTTGCTACAACGGCTTGGCAACAGGCGCCAACGTCAAAAATAACTCACAGCGTCACTTGGCAGCTTCATGTGCAGCATTTGTGGCAGAACCTTCCTTTCAAGGATTGGCCTTCACAGCTATCAACAAAAGTGCACCAAGAGAAGACACCCCAACTAAATGGATTGTTTGCTGCATTGTCCATCATCTTTTGTAGATGGAAGGATGCCAACCATATTTGCAGATGAAAAAGGTAATTTTGATAGCTATTGAAAAATCCCAAAAGCAATATGATATCTCGTGGCCAAGGGACACTAAGTAAAGTTGTCTTTTCTGTATTCATGGAGCAAAACATAACTATCTCCCCAGCATAGATGTTGAATTTCAGGGTGGGGGGGGGTGGGGAGGGGGGAAGGGGAAGAAGTGCATACGAACATACGAATTAGGAGCAGGAGTAGGCCACTCGGCCCCTCGAGCCTGCTCCGCCATTCAGTATGTTCATGGATGAACTGATTACTCCACATTTCCACCTACCACCGATAACCTTTCACCCCCTTGCTTATCAAGAATCTATCTACCTCTGTCTTAAAAATATTCAAAGACTCGGTTTTCACCGCCTTTTGAAGAAGAGAATTCCAAAGACTCACGTCCCTCTGACAGAAAAAAATTCTCTTCACCTCTGTCTTAAATGGGCTACCCCTTATTCTTGAACAGTGACCCCTAGTTCTAGATTCTTCCACAAGGGGAAACATCCTTTCCACATCCACCCTGTCAAGACCCCTCAGGATCTTACATGTTTCAATCAAGTCGCCTCTTACTCTTTTAAATTCCTGCAGATACAAACCTAGCCTGCCCAATCTTTAAGTAAACAAAAATTTTTTAAAATAGCCATTAATAGTCTGAGGAAATTAAAGGAAAGCAAGGCACCTTGCATGAACATTGTACAAGGATACTTAACAAGATGGCTAGTGAAGTGGGTCATGTCTTTGCCATTCTCTTTAGGGAGTTGTGCTCAAGTTCAGGAAGTGTCAAACATGACAATAATCTTGTAATAAGAGGCAAAGGGTTGGTTTGGGCTCGTGAACCCAACAATTGTTGTGGGTAAAGTCCTGGAAGACATCTTGAAATAGGGGATGAAGAGACAGAGATAGGCATGACATTGTAAGATGGAGGCAGCATGAATTTATGGGAAGGAGCTTTTCTCCAAAGAAATTACTGGGTTGCAAGAAGGAAATTTAACTACTTTAACGAGTTGTGAAAGGACTGTCCAGGGAGCCAATAGAGATAGCAAGTTTGAAACTAATTAATAGAAAATTGGATATGTATTTGGGGAGTGGGTATTGAAATATTATTAGTTTTGGGGACTGGCAGAGCTTTTTTCCAGTCCTATATTTTTCTATTTTCGTATGCACCACTAGGTGCCTCTTTTGACATAAGAAAAGGTCATATCTTTTCTCATTGTTTAAACCTCAGTTTGAAATATCAATATAAAGTTATCTCAGAGGCTTTCCACTGCCAGTCATTGACAGTCTGACCAGAGAGGCAGAGTTGCAGAAATTCAAGGTAAATGCTCACTTCTGACATGATGACATGATAACTGAAAGCGTGAAAGTGAGAACACTTGCCAAATTAATTAACAGAAATGATGTGAAGGTTACATTTTCTTTAATAGCAATAATGTCAACCCATATGCCAAGATTTCAAATCTTGAGTTTTCAGTAAGTCAGTTATGCTTTAAAACACATATATTTGCCTGAGCAAATATGTCTAGCTGCAATTAGGAACATAGGAACATAGAACTTAGGAGCAGCAGTAGGCCTTTTGTCTCTTCCAGCCTGCTGCGCCTTTCGATACGATCATAGCTGATCTGGTTGTGGTCACAACTCCACTTTCCTGTCTGCCCCCCATAACCCTTGACTCCCTTGTCTATCAAAAATCTATCTAACTCAGCCTTGAATAAATTCAATGCCCCAGCCTCCACTGCATTCTGGAGAAGAGAATTCCACAAACTAACGACCCTCTGAGAGAAAAAATATGTCCTCATCTCCATCTTAAATGTGTCCCCAGTTCTAGTCTCCCCAACACGAGGAAACATCAAAATAAAAGCAAAATACTGCAGATGCTGGAAATCTGAAATAAAAACAAGAAATGCTGTAAATACTCAGCAGGTCTGGCAGCATTGGTGCAGAGAGAAGCAGAGTTAACATTTCAGGTCAGTGACCCTTCTTCAAAACATCCTGGTATCCACTCTATCAAGTCCCCTCAGGATCTTATGTGTTTCAATAAGACTTCTCATTCTTTTAAACTCCAATGAGTATAGGCTCAACCTGTTCAACTTTTCTTCATTAGATAAGCCCTTCATCCCCTTTATTAGTGGAATCATGGAATCCTGATGCAAACATTCCTGTGGCAGTGGGTGGGGTAAGGTGGGATGGTACGTATCAGGAACTCAGTCATGGAAGTTATCAATCTATCGATAGAATACTATGTGAGGTTCACTGATCTCCACAGTCCAATTCCCAATAGGTGCTCCCATTTTGCATGGATCTGTGCTAGGTGTACTGTTAAATCAACCCCATTGTGTTGTGTTCTATGGTAAGGGGGAGCATTTCAGGCATTAATCAGAACAGTTTTGGATCACCCAACCAGTTAAATAGTCAATATTCTAACTGATTCAATCAAAGCAATCCAGGAGAAAACAATTTTAAGTGCATTGTCATTTTCGGTTGTGCACATTGCGTCCATTTATCTCTTACCTAGCTTTGTAATGAAACTATTCTATTTATTCTTATTGTATTAAAATAAGACAAAAGATTTTATTATGACCCTAACTGTTAAAATAGAGACAAGGGGAAGATTTCTTCCATGCAATATATCTTTAAAAAATGTAAACTGATTCCTTATAAACTGGCTTGCAATTTTGTTTGACATAAAGCACAGAAAAATCTTCTCCCAAAGAAAGACTCAATACAGACACAACCTGATGTGATAGAAATTGGATATATGCCTTTCTTGCACAGATAATTACACCTTCATGAAAACTCCCTCTCAAAATACTGAGCTCCATAAACTACTGTAAAACATACTCCTCCTGTAAAGAGAGAAAAATAGGGACCATGGGCAGAATTTTAACATGCAAGGGGTTTGGATGTGAGGGGGGGCTTAAATCAGCAAAAATGCCAGCATGTCAGAAACCCGACAAGGTCCCACTCACTTTCACCATTGACCAGTGCGTGGGAAACCCCCGTGGGGATTTCAGGTCAGTCATTTGAATATGTTAAGCAATTAATTGTAAATTTAACCCAGCATTCAGCACACGGGATTCTCGAACAGTGCGAAAATTGCCATGGTCAACAAGGCAGGAGCAAAGTGTGGATTAATAGCTTTGTGAAACTGACAGGCTGAAAAGCCTCTAGATGCTGACACAGGACAGCTGATTCCTTGCCAAGGCGAAAGTTTCTTGCTCACAGGATTTGTTATGAGAGTGTGCTTTCACTGCTTCACAGGCCATTTCCAACATTTTGGAAGTTATTTCTGCTACCTTGGACATTACCCACCCCGATCTGCCCTTCCCTGCATTCAGCTTTCACTGCAGCATGGGAGCAACTTATGCAGCTATAGCATGGACCACTAATGATGAAAGGAGGAGCAGCACCAGCAACACCAACAGCAACATTAGCTGCCTTCTCCTCAACACATGTCACTCCACAGGACAGAGGACATGGATGCAGAGCTCCAGCTTGAAGGAGGTGATACCCCAACACAGGGTATGCAGGCAGAGGATCAACTTCCTCAACATGACTGAGCAGCAGTCCTTCAGGAAGCTTAGACTCTCACGTCATGTCACTGCTAACATTGCAGTCTCTTGGAACGAGACCTCTTGCCAGGTGGGCCAGGTGGGCACGCATTTGACCATCAAAGTCTCCACAGCCCTGAACTTCTTTGCGTTCAGCTCCTTCCAGGGATCTACTAGTGACACCTGCAGGATTTCGCAATCTGCTGCCCACAAGTACATCTTGCAGGTGACAAATGCCAGTTTATCAGGGCTGCCACTTACGCTTACTTTGTGACTGATGAGGAGAGTCAGAATCAGAGGGCTCTGCACTTGCTGCAGAAGCTGGATTTCCACAGGTACAGGGAATCATAGGCTACACATGTGGCAATCAAACCACCCTCAGATTAACCAGGATTATCTATTAGTCAGAAGGAATTCCATTCCATCAATTTTTAGCTGGTATGTGACCACCTGAAGCCTTTCATACATGTCTGAGCAAGAACTCCTGGATGCTGCTGTGATGCCTTCATAATGCATCAGTCACATCTTTCACAGATATATTGCACCTCCAAACAGAGTCAGTGGATGGCTCTAAGGAAATAGCTGATGATACCTGTGAGGAGCCCCACCGTTGATGCAGAGGAAAGGTACAACCTGAGCCAAATGAGAACAAAAGCAACCATAGATCAAGCTATTGGGTTGCTGAAGATGTAATTCAGGTGCCTGAACAGAGCTGGAGACACCAGGAAGGGTGTCCAGAATGGCAGTGGTTTGCTGTCCTTTGCACAACACTACATTGCACAAAGGATTGGAGCTGGAGGAGGAGGAAGATGATGACTGCTCTGCATCCTCAGAGGAGGAGGAACAGCAGGAGGACCAGGATGAGGAGGAACCTGATGTGGCCAGGGTGCCTGCAGTCACTCACCAAGCTGCTAGAGATGTCTGCGACTGACTCATATAGACACAGTTCAAATAACCTGAGTGTACGTAGCCTTATGACACAACAGTGCTGAACTCACTGCCCTCTCCCCACCACACACATCATTCCCATAGTCAATGATACCTCCATGTCATTCACAGCCTCTGCTAGTTTTCTCCTCTTCTCATACCAATCTCCTGAAGGCTGATGGTCATTAGGAAGGTGGGAGGCAACAATGGAGATGATTGTACATTCAGACAGTAACAGTGTTATAATATAAGTGAATCCCCTTTTGCAACTAAAAAGTATTTCTTTTCCTTTTGCTATTACTTCTACATGGTACTAGCCCTGTGGCTTCAGCAGAACTAGAGGCAGGCTGCTCATTCTCCTTCTCTGACAGCTGAGATCCCTGTGGTGGGCGTCGTCTGGGTTTTTAAGCCTGTGAAGGCCCACCAAAGACTGTCCCACATGCACATGGGGAGAAGGCAGCATGTGGGTCTCTGACTGAGGCAGGATGAGGAGGCAAGGGCTGAAGAGTTGGAACACCTTGAGCAGAGTCCCCAGTTCCATGTGTCCTTTCTCCATCTTCACTCACATGAGGGAATTGGAGAGCACTCTGCTGCACTTCAGTGAAGCACTGAGCGCCAAGATGAGGCTTTCCTCCATTCTATTCAAAGTGTCAGACTGAGTGTGCAGGCCATTGGTCAGGGAAAGCAAGCACTCGGTTTCCTGCTGCATTTGATTCTCCATGTCAGTGGTCACTCTTTTCATGGAGGTCGACATCAGCGCAGAGGCCTGAGACATCATGGCATTCATGATAAAGATGAACTCCTCCAATCTCACCACGGCTGTACAGTGCCTCTGGAAATGCTGACCGAACCTCACACATTTTCTACTGCTGTTCCAAAATAGTCCTCTTCATGGATGACCCCCAAGGCTCAACATCTGCATCCAGCAGAGCAGAGTTTGTAGTGTCTTGTGCCCTCTGACAGGGACTCTCCTCGGCTGTCCCTGTCTTCAACACCTACTCGTGCTCACTTGTGATGTGCATCTCACCATGTGACAATCTAGTTAATTCCCTTGGATGCCACACTGTCTGTATATCTGAGCTGGAAGAGAGTGCCCATGAGTCGTGTGATGGTGCTTCCTCAGAGTGTGCAACCTTCTCTGAGGATTCCTTGGCCTCCTGCTGCTCCAACTCCTGTGTCATGTTTGCAGGACCTATGGAAGATGAAAGATATGGATTAGAAATGACATGGGAAAAGGATTCAAAGTCATCATTATGCAGGCATTCATATTTCAGTTAGTAGTGACAGCAATTCAACATTAGTGATTGTTATGTTTCTTGTGGCAGGGTGATATTTAATTTTGTCACCAGGTATATGGGAGAGCCTAATCTCTCCCTGGCCAATGGTCAATGCACTCACCACTCTGCCGATCTCTAAGACTTCCTCCACTGCAGCGGTCAGGGTGGCCATTACTGGAGGGCCAACCCTCGTTCCATGTCTCTTGCTGGAGTTCTGCTCTCTCTTATCCTGCAAGAAGAGAAAGCAGAGATTATGAATGTGAGAAATGGGGTGTGTGGAGAGAATGGAATAAAAACATTGTGGAGGGTGACTGTGAGGGATGGGTGTGAGATGACTCTAAGATGAGGGCGAATGTCAGTTTTGGCTGCTCAGATGGGGATGTAAAGAGGCACCTCGACAGAAAGGGACGAGTGGAGATGTTTGATGTGTTGATCTGAGAAGTGCTGTGCAGGAGAATGCTGGGGAAGTCAGAGTGAGGGGATTGACACTTGAATGTGAGGCATTACTCACCTTTTCTGATGATGTCATTGAACCTCTTGCGGTACCGAATCCAGGTTCAAGGGACCACATTCCTGCTGCTCACTTCAATATTCACTTCCAGCCACACTTGCTTGGTTTGAGAGGTTGGCCTCTTCCTCCCATCTGCAGTGAAGAAAACTTCTCTGTGGACCCTCAGAGCCTGCAGCACGACTCCAGGGGAGCAATAGACAATCGGATGGGCAGCTTGCCCGTGCTGTGCTTACATTCTTCTGTATCCTCATTATTAGATCTGCAATAGAGTCATTCTGACCTCTGTTCAAGCCCCTTTAAATAGAGATCCTGCCATTGACCGGTGCGGGTTGGCATCATGCTCACACTCTGTGATTGGTTGGAAAACCTGGAAACGGGATGCTAATGCTGTGACTGAGTTAAACTTCCATGGTAAAGCCTGCTTCCCTTACAAATAGGTTTCTGACCCCCTGCCACCACCCACCCCTGCGAGCAGGTTTATTTCATTAAAATTCTGCCCCATGTGTGGGATGAATAGCTTTGCACCAGCATAAGTGACCTTCAAAGATTACGCTTATTTATTATAGATTTTTGGAACTGTGGTGGAAAGTGCCGAACTATCTCTGGCAGCCTGATAACTGATAGATTAAATCAATAGTAATGCTATTTGAATATTTCTTGGCTATTGTGTAGAAAGCATTAATATTCTAATAAGTGCTCCAGCTATGGGGAGGCTGTATGTCATAGAGTCATAGAGTTATAAAGCACAGAAACAGGCCCTTTGGCCCATCGTGTCTGTGCTGGCCATCAAGCACGTAAATATTCTAATCCCATTTTCCAGCACTTGGCCCATAGCCTAGTATGCTATGGCGTTTCAAGTGCTCATCTAATTACTTCTTAAATGTTGTGAGGGTTCCTGCCTCTACCACCTCTTCAGGCAGTGCGTTCCAGATTCCAACCACCCTCTGGGTTAAATTTTTTTCCTCAAATCCCCTCTAAACCTCATGCCCCTTACTTTAAATCTATGCCCCCTGGTTATTGACCCTGCTGCTAAGGAAAAAAGTTGCTTCCTATCTACCCTATCAATGCACCTCATAATTTTGTACACCTCAATCATGTCCCCCCTCAGCCTTCTCTTCTCTAAGGAAAACAACCCTATCCTATCTCTCTTCATAGCTGAAATGCTCCAGCCCAGGCAACATCCTGGTGAATCTCCTCTGCACCCTCTCCAGGGCAATCACATCTTTCCTATAGTGTGGTGCCCAGAGCTGTACACAGTACTCCAGCTGTAGCCTAACTAGCATTTTTTATCGCTCCATCATAACCTCCCTGCTCTTATATTCTGTGCCTTGGCTAATAAAGGCAAGAATCCCAAATGCCTTCTTAACCACCTTATCTACCTGTGCTGCTGCCTTCAGTGATCTCTGGACAAGTCCACCAAGGTCCCTCTGACCTTATGTGTTCATATTTGTCCTTCCAAGCCAAAATCAAACTGATAATCACTGAGTAATTCATAAAAACAGAGCCCAATCAAGTACTTTTACCAATTAAACAATTTAAATCCTGGTTATTCAACTATCTTAGCATCTATCAACTCACAAGCTACTAAAACAAAAGGAAAATACTGCAGATTCTGGGACTCTGAAATAAAAACAGAAAAAGCTGGCAATACTCAGGCAGCATCTGTGGAGAAAGAAACAGAGTTAATGTTTTAAATTGATGACCTTCCATCAGAAATGAAAGATGCTAGCGATGCACAATGCAAGCACAGAGCCATGGAAAAGGGGTGGGATGGAGAAAAAATAAAACAGCGTGATTGGGTGACATACAGCAATTTGTCAAAGGGAATAATGGTGCAAAGCAAAAGGATAAAAGAACAAGTACTGAAACAAAAGATGGGTCCAGAGGAGGTGTAAACGATTACAGAATGTCTGGGAGAAAATGGGAGTGGCGGTTAATTGTTAAACTCAATGTTAAGAACTGAAGGTTGTAAAGTGCCAAGTACCTGAAAAAGATGAGTTGTTCCTCAAGCATGAGTTGAGCTTCATTGGATCAGTCTAGGAGGCCAAAGACAGAGAAGTCAGAATTGGAGTAGGACAGAGAATTAAAATAGCAAGTGACTGTAAACTCAGAGTCACGTTTGTGGATTGAACAAAGCTTTTCAGCAAAGCGATCACATAATTCCCCAGATTCCACTCTCTAAGGTCGATTTTAACTTGTCAAAATGAGCCTCAAAATTCGATTGTGGATTTACCCCTCCATTACTCCTGACACCTGAAGTCCAAAGTACGGAAAGTCCTCATCAGGGAACTCCTCTTTGCTGACGATGCTGCTTTAACATCTCACACTGAAGAGTGCCTGCAGAGTCTCATTGACAGGTTTGCGGCTGCCTGCAATGAATTTGGCCTAACCATCAGCCTCAAGAAAACGAACATCATGGGGCAGGACATCAGAAATGCTCCATCCATCAATATTGGCAACCACGCTCTGGAAGTGGTTCAAGAGTTCACCTACCTAGGCTCAACTATCACCAGTAACCTGTCTCTAGATGCAGAAATCAACAAGCGCATGGGAAAGGCTTCCACTGCTATGTCCAGACTGGCCAAGAGAGTGTGGGAAAATGGCGCACTGACACGGAACACAAAAGTCCGAGTGTATCAAGCCTGTGTCCTCAGTACATTACTCGATGGCAGCGAGGCCTGGACAACGTATGTCAGCCAAGAGCGACGTCTCAATTCATTCCATCTTCTCTGCCTCCGGAGAATACTTGGCATCAGGTGGCAGGACCGTATCTCCAACACAGAAGTCCTCGAGGCGGCCAACATCCCCAGCTTATACACACTGCTGAGTCAGCGGCGCTTGAGATGGCTTGGCCATGTGAGCTGCATGGAAGATGGCAGGATCCCCAAAGACACATTATACAGCGAGCTCGTCACTGGTATCAGACCCACCGGCCGTCCATGTCTCCGCTTTAAAGACGTCTGCAAACGCGACATGAAATCCTGTGATATTGATCACAAGTCATGGGAGTCAGTTGCCAGCGTTCGCCAGAGCTGGCGGGCAGCCATAAAGGCGGGGCTAAAGTGTGGCAAGTCGAAGAGACTTAGTAGTTGGCAGGAAAAAAGACAGAGGTGCAAGGGGAGAGCCAACTGTGTAACAGCCCCGACAAACAAATTTTTCTGCAGCACCTGTGGAAGAGCCTGTCACTCTAGAATTGGCCTTTATAGCCACTCCAGGCGCTGCTCCACACACCACTGACCACCTCCAGGCGCTTACCCATTGTCTCTCGAGATAATGAGGCCAAAGAGGACTCCTGACACTCCGGCTGCTGACACTTTTAGAGCTATGTGGCTGAAGCATCAGCCTGTTTGAGGTGGTAGGCCTCTTTTAATATGAAAATCTGTGTCTTATGATGTACTTAGGACCCTGATTGCCATTTAGAACAGAACTGGTCAGAGCATGTGCCGCACACTTTCCGACCAGTTTCATTGGTGCTAGAGCCAGAGGGGTCCTGGAAAGCTGAGTCTTAAATTATTGTTGTGGGGTCAGGAGGAGCAGTAGTGTTTCTCAGGGCCCTAGAAAAACAATCTGAGCTGCTATTGCCCTGGCCCTCTCCCATTCTGTGATCAAGACCCCTCTCTCCCGACATAATAATCTTTCAACCTTCACAGCTGAAGTCCAAACTGCCACTGTGTGTGTAACAAGTCACTGAGTGAAACATTTATGGTACCTGCTTAAAGCATAATCAAGCTATCTTTGGGGTTGAAACATTCCAGTGAATTTTACTTAATGTCCATATTTAGTAATTCTTCAAGATAATGGACTTTAGACATAAACTACTTCAGCTACGTGCAGCAACAGTTCCTATGGAATTTTAATGATATGTCCATTCAGTAGGTTAACAGTGAAAACACATTTACAACAGGAGACAGTAACTTCAGAACTTTCCTATCAGCTTTACGGGCCCAAAGGAAATGATTGGAGAGATGGGTGCAACCAGGTTTCACAAAACATGCTAAGCATTCCCGGTAGTGAGGAAGACTGTATAATTTAGCACGAGTAACGTAATAATTTAAAGGCTGTTAACTGTCAAATGTAATAATACGCTTGAATAGATTTTGTAAATTCTATTAGTTTCTTACAGTTTTTTTTAAGTAATTTTATCTCCGTATGATCTTGTACAAATGAAGGATGATGGCAGATGGTAATAGGTTGCTATAGTTACATACTTCGGCAGATGGAAGAAATTCTGCAAATAGCCGCAGTGAGAAAAGCATTAGAGTCCTTTTTCCTGACAATTTTATTATGTTAAATGAAATATAAGTACCCTATTTTATTGCAGTTACAAATTACATCAGCAAGCACTTTGCTGTCAGTGCTATGTTGCTAATGAAAAAGCAAACTTCAATCTGAATTGTCTGTGAAATGAATGTACAAAGAAATGGATTAGATTGACAATTGAAACCTAGAGATCCCATTTTAACTGCACACATTAGATCTGAACTGAATAATATGCAATAGAAAATGCTGGGAATGCTCAGTAAGTCAGGCAGCATCTTTGGAGAGAGAAACAGAGTTAACATTCCAGATTGTTGCCCTTTCATACTTTTGGAAAAGATTGTGTAGGATGGTTAACAGTAGCTCTGGGCAATGCATCTGCTGTTGTTTGTTGCTTGCCTTGTATGTATACCGTTTCATATGAGATTCTCATTTGCCTCAACTGGAATTCCTGGATTCTCAGAGTTATCCCAGCAAGTTGCTTTTCATCAAGTAAGGAAACTCGGGGTTTGTGGTCTATCTCTATGACAACCTTTAAGCTGATAATATAAACTGAGAACTGCACAGTGGCGCATTGGTTAGCACCGTAGCCTCACAGCTCCAGCGACCCGGGTTCAATTCTGGGTACTGCCTGCGTGGAGTTTGCAAGTTTTCCCTGTGTCTGCTTGTTTTTCCTCCGGGTGCTCCGGTTTCCTCCCACAGCCAAAAGACTTGCAGTATGATAGGTAAATTGGCCATTATAAATTGCCCCTAGTATAGGTTGGTGGTAGGGGAATATAGGGACAGGTGAGGATGTGGTAGGAACATGGGATTAGTGTAGGATTAGTATAAATGGGTGGTTAATGGTCGGCACAGACTCAGTGGGCCGAAGGGCCTGTTTCAGTGCTGTATCTTTACATCTAAAAAAAAATCTAAAAACTTCTCACAAGCCCACGTGATTGCAAGAGCTTCTTTCTCAATGATGGCATACCTCGTCTCAGTCTCAGACAATGCTCGAGATGCATAATAAAATGGTCTTCAACATCCATCTGGTTGTTCTTGAAAAAGGACTGCCACTAACCTTGTAGATGAGGGGTCTGTTGCAATTATGGTCGGTAGTGAGGGGTTATAATGTGCTAAGATATCTGGCGAAATCAGCATTTCCTTGATGCTTTGAAACGCTTGTTCCTGATGTACATTCCAACACCATGCTTGAGCTTTCTGTAATAGTTGTCTTAAGTGTTCAGTAACTTGCACCAGATTGGGTAAACATTTTGCCAACTGATTAACCATTCCCAGGAATCTTTGAAGATCTTGGACAGAAGTAGGAAGTGGGAATTCATTAATGAATCTTGTCTTTTGTGGGTCTGCCATTATGCCCTTGCTTCTGCCATACAGGGCCCCACCTGCCAAGAATGAGGCATATCAATTTTGCCACATGGACATTAAATTTCAAATTGTTGCTGGGAAGAAGAGAAGGCCTGTTACAAGGACTTCCAGAACTTGGCTGGAAAAAATATTTGCATACTAACAGACACTGAAAGCAGGGAAGTGCATTCCATTCCCTGATAAGATGATACAATACACAGAGCCAAGATATGGTCATACCAGTGAGTCACATGACTAACCTGCTTGGCAACCTGGGGGTTGCTGAATCGTACAGTTTGAGCTGAGATCCTGCAGAAAGCAGAATGCTCCTGGACTGAAGGAGACCTCCTGTCTGTCTGTCTGTCTGCTCCATCTCTTTCTCACAAGCCTCTAAATCCACTGAAGACATATTTACACCAATAGAGAAAAGTCTCCTACAGCAAACAAGGTTTAAGAAGAATACTGGGCCCCACCAAAAAGCAAGACCTACCTACAATCAAGAACTTTACAGTGAGCTCGAAGAACCGTAACAATAAGTCTTCATCTATTGCCTCAAACCTTTCCACTTTATTTTTCTTCCGCTCTTTTCTGTCTCTTGCATGTGTGTATCGCGTATGCATGCTAGTGTGGGCGCATCATGTATCCTTAGGCATTAACCGAATTAGAGTTTAAGTTTAATAAATTTCAACTTTTCTTCTTTAAACCTTAGAAAGCCTGTTTGTGCTGGTTTCTTTGCCTTATAATTGGAAAGCAGTGAACAAGGATTCACCAATAGTGGGCTGAAAACACAGGCTGTTTAAGAATTAAACGCTGTTACAGTAAGACCAGGTGAAGGCGGAAAGGGAACCATTGACATCTTTCTCACCTGGTCGTAACACAACTAACCACACTTTTCATGAAATGTCAAACCTTCTTCTTGCAGACAATTCAAAACCACTCAAACCCTCAGGTCATGTTCGTCAATGGATTCCCCATGGACTAAGATGTCATCCATATGGCATATTACTCCTTTAAGGCCCTGTAGAATGTTCAACATAGTTCTTTGGACTATTTCCAGTGCTGATGTTCTTCTGAATGGTGAACAATTAAAGCAAAATATTCTGAACGGAATAATGAAGGTTGTCAATAACCTTGACTTCTTATCCAATGGAGCTAGCCAAAAACCACTATTCACATCCAGCTTTGTGAACATGGTACTTTTGGATAACTTTGCCAAGCTTTTGTCTACTGAGGACATTTGATGAATTTCTCTTGCCATAGTCTTATTAAGCTGAGTTAAGTCTATACAAATACTAAGAGTACCATTAGGTTTAGGAACTGGAACCATTCCAGAACACCACTGTGTCGGTTCAGTGACAGGACAAATGACTCCCATCCTGGTCATCTCTTCTAGCTAATGTGGACTTACTTCATTAGTGGGTGTGGTATCTTCACAGGCATGAAAAGACATACAGGTTTAGCGTCTTTCCTCAACGTAATACTATATTTGATCTTAAGTCTTCCTAGACCAGTCAATAATTTTGGAAAGTCTTTTTGGAAGTGAGTCATGGATTCTTGTTGCTTAACTTCTTCCATTTTTCTTATAAGATGAAGGTCAGTACAAGATCTTCTACTTAAGAGAGAAAATTATGGATTCCATAAAACATACAATATTTCCAATATCTCCTTTCCCTTGTGGTGCCTGTAGCTTTCCCTTGACTTTCCGTTCAATCATTCCTGGGCTATGTGACTGAGTTTCTGTTGGTTTCAGGCAATGCATTGATATCCATGGTTCGTTATCCAATAAAACCATTACCCTTGCTCCAATGTCTAGTTTATAATTGGTGATATGTCCATTGGCATATATATATCTGCCCACCAGAATGCCTGATTAGGGTCACAGATCTCACCAAGGAAGTTTTCTGATTTTCTCCTGATGGAGATTGTTCAACTTCATTAACAACTCTATGCGTGAAGACTTTTCCTTTAGAACCTGTGGGAGTAGAGATTTTACTTTGGCACATTTGATGCCACAGCACTGGCAGGGTTTCATGGTGTCTTGCACTCCCCCCACCCACCCACCAGTGTATCTTCTTTTCTGATGCTTCTTTTACAGCCCTATGCTGAAGGAATTGTACGGTCGCTGGAGATTTCCTGAACCAAGGTTTTCCTTCACCTCTAAGGATTACTGTTCTTCTCCTGGACTTCTGCTTGTCTCACAAGCTGTATTGTTTTGTCTAGGTTGAGGTCTTCCTTATACTGCGATAAATCTAATAGGGATACATCTGCAATACCACTACAATGCAGTCTTGTATTAATTCTGCTTTTAGGTCTCCATATTTGCATCCTTCAGCTAGTCTATAAAGGTCATTAATAAAACCAACTACCATTTCACGTGGTTTCTGGACCCTTCTGTTAAATTTGGCCCTTTCGAGGTTAAAATAACTAATCTAGGCTTTTAAAACTTAATCAAATTTGTCTGATGGCTCATCAATGCCTTGTCTTGCAATAACATCATCTGCTATTCCTCCAATGAAATGTGTTAACTTGTTCTGCTTCAGACAAGCTGTCTAATTTTGAAACAATTCTGTACCTCAAAAATCATTTTCACCAAAGTGACCAGTTTTGAGTTTGGTTTGTTCCTTCCAGTTACGGTCAGGTGAGGAGGGGGTCAAAGGGCTTCCCTCTTTACCCTCTCCTTGTTTGAACACAAGTTTAATTCTTTCTTAAACTGGCCAATTCAATAGGTGTTTGATTACTTACTTGCTATGATCATAACAAGAACCAATCGGACAGGTTTTATTGACTTTAGCAAAAAAAGTGGTTAACTTTATTTTACATAAACTGAACGAATGAAAATAATAAACTATTCACCAACTTTCACACACACACATACACACACACATACACACACACACTAGAGGTTTACACACACACAAATAGGTTACAGAGTCCATAGAAAAAAGGGATATACAGTCTGTGGCATTTGCCGATTCGGCTGGTCAACAGGCAGAGTTCAAAGTTTGTAAGCTGACATGGAGAGAGAAATAGAGACAGAGACAGAGACAGAGAGAGACCCCCACTTGGGTCTGCACATGTCAGAGTCCAGAAACTTCTCCTTGCTGCTCCAGAAAAACACAAGCTGAAAACCATAGATAGGGAGGGGCTTGTCAGTCACCCAGTGATTCAAACAAAGTAGCAGTGTTTCTCTTCTTGCTAAAAAGAACAGACAGTTCCTTGAAATTTCCTGGGTCTTGGTTCTTGCTCGGATGAGCAGCCATTTTGTCTCCAGATCACAGGCCATTCAAAGTTGGATACAGTGTTGCAAATTAGGTGGCCATGCTAAGCTGCCAGCAAAGTCATCCTTCATCTATTTTAGAGTCATAGAGTCATAGATTTATACAGCGCAGAAATAGGCCCTTCGGCCCATCATGTCTTTGCCAGCCATCAAGCACCTATCTATTCTAATCCCATTTTCCAGCACTTGGCCCATAGCCTTGTATGCTCTGGCATTTCAAGTGCACATCTAAATTCTTAATACTTCTTAAATGTTGTGATGGTTCCTGCCTCTACCACCCCTTCAGGTAGTGCATTCCAGATTCCAACCACCCTCTGGGTGAAAACATTGTTCCTCAAATCACCTCTAAACCTTCTGCCCCTTACCTTAAATCTATGCTCCCTGGTTATTGACACCTCCGCTAAGGGAAAAAGTTTCTTCCTATCTATCCGATCAATGCCCCTCATAATTTTGCATACTTCAATCAGGTCCCCCCTCAGCTTTCTCTGCTCTAAGGAAAACAACCCTAGCTTATCCAGTCTCTCTTCACAGCTGAAATGCTCCAGCCCAGGCAACATCCTGGTGAATCTCCTCTGCACCCTCTCCAGTGCAATCACATTCTTTCTATAGTGTGGTGACCAGAACTGTAAAATATAAATTCAGATCTCCAGTCAGTAGATTAAAAACAAATTATCATTCAACAAAGCAAGTTGGCGTGACACATGGGTCCAAACCTCTCTGGTATGGTATGTTAAGATCCATGGCTTTCTATGTAGTTTACATTCTTTTTAAAAGTTTCCCTCCAGTATCGGAGGTTTCCCGTGTTTTTCAGCCTCGCACTGACTCCCGCCATGGTCATCGTTTCTCCCTGTGAAATCTCACTGTTAGACTCTGTATTTCTTTCTTTCTTTCTTTAAATGTAGTTTTGCAGCATATTTCTGTACTCTTTTTACTCCCTTCACTTGGAGTATGGAATATTTGCAGCCTCTTTGTTTTATCCTGCCTCGTGGTCATTTGGGCAGCACAGTGGCACAGTGGTTAGCACCGCAGCCTCACAGCTCCAGCGACCCGGGTTCAATTCTGGGTACTACCTGTGTGGAGTCTGCAAGTTCTCCCTGTGTCTGCGTGGGTTTTCTCCGGGTGCTCCGGTTTCCTCCCACAGCCAAAAGACTTGCAGTATGATAGGTAAATTGGCCATTATAAATTGCCCCTAGTATAGGTAGGTGGTAGGGGAATATAGGGACAGGTGAGGATGTGGTAGGAATATGGGATTAGTGTAGGATTAGTATAAATGGGTGGTTAATGGTTGGCACAGACTCAGTGGGCCGAAGGGCCTGTTTCAGTGCTGCATCTTCAAATCAAACCTAAATTGTAAAAAATTATGTGCAAAGAAATTTACAAGGATAGTTTGCTTAATTTGCCACTTTTTGGGGAATAAAACGTATCATATTCGGAGATTTTTTTCTTTAGACTGTATTGCTAATTCATTACTTCACACATCCTCTGAAACCCTTTATCCATTATATTGTAAGTTTCACAGAATCAAACAATCGTTACAGCGCAGAAAGAGGCCATTCGGCCTATCATGTCTGCACCGGCTCTCTGAAAGAGCAACTCCCTCAGTTCCATTTCCCTGCCTTCTCCCCATAACCCTGCACATTCTTCCTTTTCATATAACTGTCTAATTCCCTTTTGAATGCTTCAATTGAACCTGCCTCCACCAGGCAGTGCATTCCAGAATTTAACCACTCACTGCATAGAAAGGTTTTTCCTCATGTCTCTTTTGCTTCTCTTACCAAATACTTTAAATCTGTGCCCTCTCATTCTTGAAACTTTCACAAGTGGGAACAGTATCTCTCTATCTTCTCTGTCCAGACCCTTCATGATTTTGAATAACTCTATCAAATCACCTCTCAGCTGTCTCCTCTCCAAGGAAAACAATCCTAACTTCTCCAATCTATTTTCACAACTGAAATTCCTCATCCCGGAACCATTCTCGTGAATCTTTTCTGTACTCTCTCCAATGCCCTCACTTCTTTCCTCAAGTACAGCGCCTAGAATTGGACGCAGTACTCCAGCTGAGGCCGAACTAGTGTCTTATACAAGTTCAACATAATCTCCTTGTTCTTGTACTCTATGCCCTTATTAATAAAGCCCAGGACACTGTATGCTTTATTAACTGCTCTTTCAACCTGTCCTGCCACCTTCATTGAATTATGCACATATACACCCAGGTCCCTCTGCTCCTGCACCCCATTTAGAATTGTATACACCCAGGTCCCTCTGCTCCTGTACCCCTTATTCTATATTGTCTCTCCATGTTCTTCCTACCAAAATAAATCACTTCACATTTCTCTGCATTGAACTTCATCTGCCACCTGTCTGCTCATTCCACCAACTTGTCTATGTCCTTTTGAAGTTCCACAATATCCTCCTCACAGTTCACAATGTTTCCAAGTTTTGTATCATCAGCAAACTTTGAAATTGTGCCTTGTACACCAACGTCTAGGTCATTAATATATCAGGAAAAGCAAGGGTCCCAACACTGATCCCTGGAGAACTCCACTACAAATCTTCCTCCAGCCCGAAAAAATTCCATTAAACACTACTCTTTGTTTCCTGTCATTTAGCCAATTTCATACCCATGTTGCTACCGTCCCTTTTATTCCATGAACTACAAGTTTGCTCACAAGTCTGTTGTGTGGCACTGTATCAAACACCTTTTGAAAGTCATGTACACCACATCAACCCTCTCTGTTACCTCCTCAAAAAACTCCAGCAAATTAGTTAAACATGATTTCCCCTTAAGAAATACATGCTGGCTTTTCTTAATTAACTCACATTTATCCATGTGACTATTGATTTTGTCTTTAATTATTTTATCCAGAAGTTTTCCCACCAACAAAGTTAAACTGACTGGCCTGTAATTGCTGGGCTTATCTTTACACCCTTTTTTGAACAAGGGTGTAACATTTGTAATTCTCCAGTCCTCTGACACCACCCCCGAGTCTAAGGAAGACTGAAAATTTATGGCCAGTGCCTCTGCGCTTTCCACCCTCACTTCCCTCAGTATCCTTGGATGCATCTCATCCTGCCCTGGTGCTTTATCCACTTTAAGTACAGACAGCCTACCTAATACTTCTTCTTTATCAATTTTAAACCCCTCTAGTGCCTGACTTACCTCCTTTTTCAACATTGCCTGGGTTACATCTTTTTCCTTGTTAAAGACACATGCAATGTATTCATTTCATACCTCAGCTGCCCTCTACCTCCATGTGCAAATCCCTTTTCTGGTCCCTAATCGGCTCCACTCCTCCTTTTACCACCCTTTTACTATTTATATGCTGATAGAAAACTTTGGGATTCCATTTAATGCTAGCTGCCAGTCTCTTTTCATGCTCTCTCTTTGCTTCTCTTATCTGCTTTTTCACTTCACCTCAGGACCTTCTTTATTCAGCCACATTCTCAATAGTATTTTCTACCTGGCATCTGTCATAAGCACACTTTTTCTTCTTTATCTTAATCTCTACCTCTTTTGTCATCTAAGGAGCTCTGGATTTGTTTGCCTTACTTTTCCCCTTCAAGGGGTGCCTGAACTATCTCTTCTTTGAAGGTAGCCCATTGTTCATCTACCAGTTTTCCTGCCAGCTTTTGACTCCAATTTATTCGCCCTCAGCTCCATTCCTACCCCATTGAAGTTAGCCTTCCCCCAGTTAATTGTTCTTACCCTGGACTGCTCGTTGTCCTTTTTCATAGTCAGCCGAAACCTTATGATACAATGATCACTATCCCATAAATGCTCTCCTACTGATACTTGATCCACTTGGCCCACTTCATTCCCAAGAATTAGGTCCAGCAGTGCCTCCTTTCTTGGTGGACTAGCAACTTACTGTTGTAGAAAATTTTCCTGAACATACTCTAGGAACTCTTGCCCTTCACTGCCCTTTACACTACTATTATCCCAGTCTATGTTTGGATAATTAAAGCTTCAGATGAATGTCCCCTGAATAGAGGTGAGACAGAGGATACCCAAGGTGTCCCAGGTAAGGACTCAAGTTCAGTGATCAATTCAGAGAGTTTATTAGGCTCAACTGAGATATGCAAAGTTAATACTCAACAACCTCAATAGGTATGCAGCAACATTTAACACCGCCGGCTCCAACTTCGGAGCTCTTCTCTCCTTCTTCTTCTCTTGCTGTGTTCTGTTGACCGTAGTCTATCTTCTTCCTTCTAGATGTGCCAACGATTTTCTGTAACCCTCTCTGTTATCCTACTTGGGGTGCTAGTGCTGCTCCATATTAGGTTATGAGTCATTTCAGGTAGCCTGATTGGCTCAGCTTGACACCACTGTTAGTCTTTAGTTCATTAACAGTTCAGCATACATGCTCTACAGATGTTTCCTGGTTTTTCTTATTTTATCAAGGATCCTAAAGTTCACATTGTTGCTGATACCAACTGATTTCTGCACATCTGTAGTTTCACGTTCTTTTTATTGTGCTTGTCTGCAAGCACATGCTCAGGTTCCCATCTTATCTCTCCTATTGGTCTTACACAAATGTTTTAACAGAGTATGGCCTCGAAATACCATTTCATAATAAAGCAAGCATTAACTCAGACTCCAATATATTAGTGCACATAACATATACTCAGTTCTATCCCTCACAAGTGTAAAATATGTTACAGCCTACAGTCCCTGCAACGAGTCATATTGAGTCGGTATGTGGGCCCCCTTCCATCTGCATAACTTTCCCTTTCCAGTGTGGGCTACATGCGGTTCCACACACATAT
This sequence comes from Heterodontus francisci, assembly GCF_036365525.1. Lineage (NCBI taxonomy): Eukaryota > Metazoa > Chordata > Chondrichthyes > Heterodontiformes > Heterodontidae > Heterodontus > Heterodontus francisci. The sequence continues at coordinate 78,558,198 of NC_090375.1, read as the reverse complement.
CTATCCCAACATTGACAAATTGATATATTTCAGCGAAGCTTTGCAGTCTAGCCTTGGCATTACACTTAACCTTACAGAATTATTCAGAAATGAACCAGAAAAATAAACCATGAAAATACACGAAATCCTACAATATTGGTTTACATTGTAGTGCAATTTTTTGGGAGATTCCCCTGTTACCCCTTCACATTTCCACTCAGTGCATTCACATGATCTACAAAAACAGTTTTTTTCTTAATTCATTCATGGGATGTGGGCATACGCTGGCTAGGCCAGTATTTATAGCCCATCCCTAATTGCCCTTGAGAAGGTGGTAGTGAGATACCTTCTTGAACTTCTGCAGTTCTTGGGGTGTATGTACCCCCACAGTGCTGTTAGGAAGGGAGTTCCAGGATTTTGATCCAGTGACAGTGAAGGAACGGCAATATAGTTCCAAGTCAGGATGGTGTGTGGCTTGGAGGGGAACTTGCAGGTGGTGGTGTTCCCATGCATCTGCTGCCCTTGTCCTTCTAGGTGGTAGAGGTCCTGGGTTTGGAAGGTGCTATCGAAGGATCCTTGGTGAATTGCTGCAGTGCATCTTGTTAATGGAACACACTGCTGCCACTGTACTTCTGTGGTGAAAGGAGTGAATGTTGAAGGTTGTGAATGGGGTGTCAACCAAGCGGGCTGCTTTGTCCTGGAAGATGTCGAGCTTCTTGAGTATTGTGAGAGCTGCACCCATCCAGGCAAGTGTAGAGTATTCCATCACACTCCTGACTTGTGCATTGCAGATGGTGGACAGGGAGACAGTAGGTGATTTATTTGCCACAGACTTCCTAGCCTCTGACCTGCTCTTGTAGCCACAGCATGTATGTGGCTGGTCCAGTTCAGTTTCTGGTCAATGGTAACCCCCAGGATGTTGTTAGTTGGGCAGTCAGCACTGGTAATGCCATTAAGCATCAAGAGTAGATGATTAGATTCTCTCTTGTTTCAGATGGTCATTGCCTGGCACTTGTGTGGCGTGAATGTTACTTGCCACTTATCAGCCCAATCCTGAATGTTGTCCAGGTCTAGCTGCATCTGGAGATGAGCTGCTTCAATATCTGAGGGGTCGCGAATGGTGCTGAACATTCTGCAATCATCAGTGAACATCCCCACTTCTGACGTTATGATGGAGGGAAGGTCATTGATGAAGCAGCTGTAGATGGTTGTGCCTTACCCTGAGGTAGTTTTTATTTCCAGCTGCAGTCAAAGGTAAGTTTTTAAATTCAAAAGTGCCTTAAAATACCTCAAGGGAGAGCAATGCCAACAGTATTTCTTCCAAAGCCAGACAGATAAAACAAAACATGCTTATCTTTAGCATCCATTTGTTTTTTAGTCTATTTGCAATTTTTAACAATTCTTATTCCAAGGTGATTAAATCACCAGGGGTTTAATGATAATTGTTTGGCATTCCACTTAGATTGTTAACATAGCCAGTTTACAAACAGATAGTTACAATGGCTCTGCATAAAAGATGGAAGATACTAAAGCACAGAAATAGTGACGACTCTAACAAGACTCTTGAGTTTTGTGATGTTCTAGTCCTTAAAATCAATACAATGGGAATTGGCTAGAAGGAGTTATTGAGCTCAGGAGTTTGAGCTGGTGAAACACCAATAGAATCTATATAAAGAGATCACTGAAAGATTCATTTACTGATAATTAGTTCAGCTCCCTCATATGATTGGGTTCAATTTGCTGAGTATGCTCTGAGTAATGCTAACCTATCCATAGGGGTTTCAATAGGAAGATCATACCAGTAGAATGCTTGCAAATAACCCTTTTCTCATGTAACTTTGGCAGACATTAATGTCACAGGAGGGGGAAAATCTTCAATGCGAAGCAGATAATATAGATTTTTCAAGAGTACTACTGCCAGCTGAAAGCCTGCAGACATGCACCGACTGGAAAACTGACCCTCGCTTACTGATTCACACAATATATGACATATGGTAGCATTTAGTTAAACCAAATTGTCAGGTGTGCAATGATTGTTCCTGTAAGAGCAGAAAGCAATTATTCCTACTGTTCACAGTATATAAGTTTCAGCTCTGCATTAAGTGCAAGAAGTTACCTTAGCATTACCTGTACACAGCCCACAGCCAGATATGATAGACTCTGTTATAGAGAATGGCCAGGCACAAAAAGTCCTAAAGATGAAACAAAAATAATTGGAAGAACAATGGTATAACTGAGAGCTGCAACTGTGCCATAAGTGAGTGAGAGTTATAAATCAATATCAATGCGTACTAGTGCCAGAGACGAAGAATCCTTCAGGGGATAATAAGCAAGAATGGAAATCTATTGGGACCCAGCTAAGAAGAAAAATTACACTCGATAATTAAAGTGAATCAGTGAGCTCGCACCATACATTTTATATTTTATTCACTAGTTGATTACTGATTAAATCACAAGGTTCAATGATATAATTACAAAGAATATACCGCAATTACTTATTTACAGATGCACATGCTCTAATTAATCAAAAGTAGTTTTGAAGAATTTAGAAGCATTGTGTGATGTTTTTCCCCTCTCACACACATATTTTTGATGGGCTACAGCTCCATTTATTATTTGCACCACTACATAGCATGAGTTATAGCTTTAGATAAGAGAGCAAGTTGCTCCTAAAAATCTTTATTCCTCCACCCTTCTCCACAGATATATTCCTGGATTAATTTAAAGTTACTTTTCGCTTTGCAGAAAGTATTTTTCCCCAGATGTTTATATTCATTTTTGAGTACTTGTATCATCATGAACACACCTTAATATCTACTGAATACTTGATGGATGAAGATGCCACAGTGAAGGATTTATGATTAAGGTAGAATCAATACAAAATTATTGAGCAAAAATCCATCCTTGATTACTGAGAACTAACCAAGTAAATATATAACTATAGTATGGTAAATGTAAACTTTCTCTTGACATTTGCAATGTAACTTGTTTGTCTAATATGATAATTATTCAATACCTACCCACTTTAATCTCAGATGCAGTTATGTTCCTGGTCCGAATAGCACAAGACAACAATTCACACTCTCTGAGATTTGTGGTGAATTCTCCAATACAAAGCTTTACTTTAGTTCAGAAGGGTAAGACATCATATTCATTTTCAATTTATAATTTCCTGTGGAATGGAAAAATTACAACACATGGAAACTCTATATAATTCATGTAATGTATGGGGAAATTTATCACAATTTTCTTCCAAAATCCCAAAATTTACTATTGAAATTGTAAACAGGCTTATTGAAATTGAAGGCTTTTAAATAGCAAGCTACATAATAGGTAAAGGTAAAGAAAATTTTCTTATTGAAGATTCGCACCTGATATCTTATACTGAGTTAAAGAAAGAAAGCCTTACTCACTTACTTACTTACATACATTCATTTATATAGCAGCTTTCACAACCTCAGCACATCCCCAAGCACTTTATAACCAAGGAAGTACTTTTGAAGTGTAGTCACTGGTATAATGTAGGACACATGGCAGCCAATTTGTGCACAGCAATGTCTCACAAACAACGATGTGATAATGACCTGATCATCTGTTTTTCTTTTGAGAATTTGACTGAGGGATAAATATTGGCCATTACCCTGGGGAGAGCTCCCCTGGTCTTCTTCAAAATGGTGCCACAAGACCTTTTATGTCTGGCCTGAGAGGGCAGACAGGTTTAACATCTCATCCAAACAATAATATTATCAACCTCATTAAATAAATGCAATCAGCTAAGAGCTTCCTTGATATGCTTCTTCAGATCAGTGCGATTAACTTCAAATAAGAAATGCACCTACTAATAAACAACGCATATATTATTTATGAAATAAAGACAGAAAATGCTGGAGTTTTGGGTGAGCCTCAGCTGTCTGTACAGAAGCCTCTGTTAAAATCAGAAACAATTGTATCTGGGTGGTTCTCTGATCCTATCTGCTCACCCGCTCAGTTTCTGTCAGCTGTATAGATTTAAAATTTCCCCTGCCCCCACCTCCCCTTGACCCCAAGAGTAGACGGACTCCTGTAGGCAGACCTCACTGAAGACCAAACTAGTTCCGCGTATTATTTTCAATCTGTGTACTCTCAGCTAATATCATCAGGACTTTGAAAATCCATAACCATTTCAAAGCTACAGATGAATTGGGAAGCAAAGGAGATACATTACACACAATCTCTCAGTATGGGATCAATACAAGCAAGATAAGAGCTTAAGAGCTTTTACTTTAAATAAGGAAATATAATGTTTCTAGGAGAAACCATTTAGATTAAATTGAACATTCCCTTTATGAGACACAGCATGTGGCAAAGGCACCAAAAGGAAATGTAGGTAGCCTGTGGTGTCAGGGTACATCAATGCACAATACACTATAAGGGTACGGATTACAATGTAGATTTTGTCTACCATGTCTTATCAGAAACAGTATTTGACACACACAATCTAGCAAAATTACTATGGTGGAGCTGGAACCTCTTTTTGCAATACAATCAGTTTATGAAAATATCATGTGTGCAAATCAAGATGGATTGCTTTATGAACCTTAGCCCATATGAGTAGAGTGTCTGACAGAGTGATGCCAAAGGGAGAATTAAGTGTTAGCTAGACTGAAGTGGACTTAATACTTATATTAACACAGTCATTAAAGGTAAAGAACTGTTGCCTTTTGATTTTTTCATTTACTAGTGTACTATGATCCTATTATTACGCTTTTGTAGCCTGAATAGTATTGTATCAAAGTGGAACTGTAATAAAGCACTTATGATTATAAATATTAGACTGTGGCATAGTTTTGGGTGAACATATGGATTACAAGATTCTCAGTGCGATTAGTTGAATGCTAAGCTGTTGGAGGTGGATGAGACATTAAACCAAGAACTCACCTGACTATTCAGGTAGATGTAAAAGATTTCATAGGTCTGAGTGTAAGATCTGCTATTGTAAACCTCTGGAAGAAACACAAAGCACTAACTTCTGGATTGCTGTTGTAAAACTAAATCTTTATTATCGATACCCTTTCATGGCACACTGCGCATGCTACAACAAGCATGTACGGTGGCCTCAAATGAACAATACACTACATATTAAATGAACAATACACATCATCCCTCCCCTTCTTGGTAGATGAGAGTTTCAATGGTTTGCTTACATTGTAACGTTTGGACATTACTGCAGCTTGTACATAATCGCTTAAGTATGGCGGACGTTTCCGCTCACAAGTAGGATATCGACGTGTGACATCAGGTATGGTCTCATTTAACTCATGTGCTTCATCTGAAGTGTCGATGTCTGGATCAGTCATAATGCTTGTGGATGGTGTTTGCAACACTTTGAAGAATGACACGTTTCATGTGAAGATTTGCAAATCATACTTAGCAGTGATCAGTGATCCTTTTGTGTTGGTCACAACAAATGGCTGGATGTCATAGGGGAATATTTGCTTTCCAACATAACCATCACGTTTTACAAAAACTTTGTTTCTTGGCTTTAGTTCTGAATTTCATGTTTCACTCTGCATTTGCTTTCATGCGATCTTTCTATCCTCAATCACACAGTGTATATATGTTGATCATTAGCTTTGTGGGATAGCTTAGGAAGATATGTGCATAGAATGTGTGAAGTTGAGCTTATCTGAAGGCATTTCAGTGGTCGGGTGAGGAGTGTTTCTATAACTGCGAAGAAAACTTTTGCTTCCACGGCTTACTCTCAGCAGTAGCTGTATGGTTCACTTTTCTTAAGGTTTGTATGAATCTCTCAACTTCTCCACTAGCTCTTGGCCAACACAGTCTGAGTTTCAGTGAGTGAAGTCCAAGTAGTTCACGAATTTACTGAACTCATTGTTGAATGGGGGTCCATTGTCGCTTCTCACCTTTTGAGGGACTCCAAACAAAGCAAAAATCTGGTCAAGTTTTGGGATGATTGCTTTTGCTGAGAAAGAAGTAATTATTTCTACAACTGGGAATCTGCTGTATTCAGTGAAAACAAGCAAGTGTTCATCACTAGATGAGTCTGAGAAGTTTACGCTAACTTCAGTCCATGGGCTTGCAGGTAGCTCAGACATGTTGAGCGGCTCACAAAGATTTTTTATTATGGTTACTTGACATGGCAAACACTGAATGATTTTGCGTTCCGCAGACACAATCACACAAACGTCGTCAAAAGAACCTAAGAATGTAAGAAATCAGAGTAACAGTGGGTCATTCAGCCTTTCAAGCCCACCTTGCCATTCAGTGAGATCATAGCTGATCATCTATTTTTCCTACACTATCCCCATAACCCTTGATGTTTTCAATATGTAGAAATCTATCGATCTCAGTCTTGAACATACTCAATGACTGAGTCTCCGCAGCCCTCTGGGGCAGAGAATTCCAAAGATTCAGCACCCTCTGAGTGAAGAAATTCCTCCTAAATGGCCTTCCCCTTATTCTGAGACTGTGTCCCCTGGTTCTGGTGTCCCCAGCCAGGGAAACATCCTTCCTGCATCAATGCTGTTGAGCCGTATATGAACTTTGTATGTTTGAATGAGATCACCTCTCATTCTTCTAAACTCCACAGAATAAAGGCCCAGTCTACATAAGATTTCCTCATAGGACAATCCCTCCATCCCAGGAATTAGTTTGATGAACCTTCATTGTACTCCCCCTATGGCAAATATATCTTCCCTTAGTTATAATAGCAGGTGGAAGAAACAAATGCATATTTCATGGGGTGCTACAATCCTGCAATAAATTCTTCTCTGAGGTTTAAACAGAGCAAACTACCCTTGCAATGGTGTATGAGACAAAATGGCTGTCCTGCATTAACTGCACAAAGATACAAGGCCTGCTGTGCACAAACTCCAACACTGTCCATATTTGACAATCCACATTACCTGGAATTCACGATTGAAAGCATAGCGAATTATACCTGGCCATAAAGTAAATGAAAATTCCATCCTTGTAGCCATTGTAAGATCTCATATTGTGGATCTGCTATTGTAAATCTCTGGAAGAAACACACAGCACTACCTTCTGGATTGCTACTGTAAAACTGAAACTTTATAATCGATACCCGCTAGTGGCACATTGCGCATGCTACACCAATCATGCACAGTGGCCTCAAAAGAACAATATACTACTTATCATACAGTCATAGAGTTATACAGCACAGAAACAGGCCCTTCTTCCCATCGTGTCTGTGCCGGCCATCAAGCACTTAACTATTCTAATCCCATTTTCCAGCACTTAGCCCGTAGCCTTGTATGCTATGGCGTTTCAAGTGCTCATCTAAATACTTCTTAAATGTTGTGAGGGTTCCTGACTCTACCACCTCTATCACCTTATCAAATGAACAATAAATGAACAATATACTACACTGAGGAGAGGGTAGTTCTCTCAGAGTCCGAGCAAACAATCCTCCCTCAACCAAATGCACTAAAACAGATTAAATTATTAACAGGCCAGGAACAAAGACAGCTGTTCAAAATATGAAGGAGAATCAGGTTCGTGGCGGGGAAGCTTATAGAGACCATAATTTTGAAATTGCAAATGATACAAAACTTGGAAGTGTAGTAAATAATGAGGAAGATAGTAATGGACTTTAAGAGGACATAGACTGGGAGAACGGGCAGACACACATCAGATGAGTACAAAGCAGAAAAGTGTTAAGTGATACATTCTGGTAGGAACAATGAGGCAATGAGGATAGACAATTCAACTAAATGGTACAATTTTAAAGAGGGTGCAAGAATAGAAAGAGCTGGGGATATTTGTGCTCAAATCTTTGAAGGTGACAGAATAGGTTAACAAAGCAGTTAATAAAGTATATTGGATCCTGGACTTGATAAATAGAGGCATAGAGTACAAAAACCAGGAAGTTATGCAAAAACTATTTAAAACACTAATTTGGCCCCCATTGGAGCATTGTATCCAATCCAATCGAAAAGCATCACACTTTAGGAAAGACATGCAGACTTTGCAGAGGGTGCAGAAGAGATTTACTGGAAAGTTTCCAAGCAAGAGGGATTACAGTTACATGGATAGACTGGAGAAATGGGGTTGTTCTCAGAGCAGAGAATGCTAAGAGGAGATTTGATAGAATCATGAAGGGTTTATACAGAGTAAATAAAGCAAAATAGTTTACAGTGGCTAATCAGAGGGCACAGATTTAAGATAATTGACATAAGAGCCAGAGGTGACATAAAGAAAAACATTTTTATGCAACGAGTGGTTAGGATTTGGAATGCACTGTCTGAAAGGATGGTGAATACAGATTCAATAGTAGCCTTTAAAAGGGAATTGGATAAGTACCTGATGAAAGGAAAAATTCAGGGATATAGGGAAAGGGACTTGATTTTTATTTGCTCTTGGGATGTGAACAAGGCCAGCATTTATTGCTCATCCCTAATTGCTCTTGAGTAGGTGGTGGTGAACTGCCAAAAACTGAATGGCTTGTTGGGCCAGCTCAGAGAACAGCTCAGAGTCAACCACATTGCAGTGGGTCTGGAATCATATGTAGGCCAGACTAGGTAAGGATGGTAGATTTCCTTTCCTGAAGGACATTAGATAACCAAATGGGTTTTTAACAACACTCTGGTAGGTTCATGATCATTATTAACAAGACTAATATTTTATTTCAGATCTATTAATTAACTGGATTTAAATTCCACCATCTGCCATGGCGGGATTTGAACTGGTGTCTCCAGACCATTCATCCAGGCCTCTAGAATTACTAGTTTAGCACTCTTACCACTACACACCCATCCCCTGGAACTGGATTTCTGTAAAAAAAAAGAGCTAGTGCAGGCTCAATGGACTTCTGTGATGTACTATTCCATGATCTTATGAAAATAGAGGGATTAGGGCACTCAGGAATCTTGTGTCTATTTAAGAACAATGGAAATTTAAGAATGTGAAAGAAGTAATTTATTATTTGTGAAGTGCTTTGGGAAACCATGAGGATGTTTTAAGTTGTTCAATAAATACAATTACTTTCTTTTCTGAAGTGAGCAATACAAATACCCTGGGAGCTTCTGTGTCTATGTGATTAAATCAAGCATTGGCTACCTGGATGTTAAAACTGGCATTCTATAGAGAAGGTATTGAATGGTTAATAGAGTTTGAATAAAACAGAAATCATCTCCTTTACATGATCATTGGGTTGAATGTTCCCTACTTAGAAATCAGCCATTGGGATCGTTTCCGGATCTGTAACCCAGCCGTCAGAGCAGCATGCCTTTCACGTCAGCTTTCTGGAAGGTGACCAAGTAGCAGGCTGCCTGCAGGTTGAGGAGGAGGGAGGAACAATTAGCACTGGCAGCCTTCACAGTGGTTTAGTGTCCGTGTGCTGCTGAGGTGAAAGCCTCAAAGTGGGATGGAGCAAAATGGCTGCAAGAAAAGGCTGAGAGAACAGACAGCCATCTCTGCTCCTTCAGCACAGTCTGTAACTGTAGTCTCCAGGGGCTGTTCTTGCAATAGCAAGCCTCTTCTTGCGGATGCCCTCAGGCTTGCCAAGTTGCCATTTTGTACCTTTAACACTCATAAGTTATTAAACTGTCATGCCGCTCCCAGCTCCTACTTTGCAGCTGCCTCATCTAAGGTCACGAGGTGCTGACAAAGCAATGGGACATACAAAGCTGTGGAGACTGTATTGCTCTTGTAAAATTGCAGTTATGTGTCTCCTTAACTACCTCAATTGGCTTCCTGCCACTGCTGGGCAGGTTGCTGTCATTCATGAAAAATCTTAGCAATATTTTCCACGTCAATGGAAAATAACTGGGGCAGTGTATATCAGCCTACCAATGCACCACAAGCCCCTTTTGTGCTACTGGCATAGACCAATTTCATCACTTGAGGTAGTGAATTAGAATGTTATGCTTTCCTTCAGCAGCTATTGTTTTGCCAGCTGTTGGCTGCAGTCTTACAGCCCTGACCAGCAAGGAATATGGCCTTATCAGTGGCTATAAAAGTGGTCACAGCATTGAATTTTTACCCCATCAGATCCTTCCAGGTGGCCTCCACTGACTTCCATCAATTTACTGTACACCACTGTATTAAGAGGGTCATGGATGTCTGTTTAGGTGGGCATCTGAATTCATCAGCTTCTTTATGCACTGTGCCAAACAATGAGCACTCACGCAGGCTTTGAAGGTCAAATATGAGATCCACCTCAATTTTCTCAACAGGAAGCGTTATTATTCAATTAATATGCAGTTGGTGTGTGATGATAATCATATAATTTTGCATGTAGATGTGTACTACCCAGGAAACTGCCATGACTCATTTGTACTTCATCAAACAACAAAAACTGCATTGTTAAGCCAGAACACATTTTTAGCTTGCTTGATTGGACACCAGGGATACCTCTGAAGCCATGCCACATGACACCTCTCTAGTAGCCAAGTTTCGCAGTAGAGAACAGGTATAATGAGGCCCCAGACTTCATAATCGAGCAGAAAATTGTCTTGTTAAAGTACTGCTTCAGGTTTCTCAATAAGTCTGGAGGATCCTTGCAATACAGCCAGGGACGAGTGTCACATATTATCATTGAACGATATGCTGCACAATTATGCTATTCAGAAAGGCTTAGTCCTGACAGGTGTCATTGCACTAGGAATATATAAATGAAATAGGAATTGTTTAGTGAGGAAATTAGGGTGGAAGTAATTTCCACTGCTTTCACATCTTTAAAACACTTCCCCTGAGTTTCCTCTGTGTTTTTGTGTGTTTCTGTGTCTCCAGTGGCCTCACTTACATATGGCAAAATGAGAGCCAGTGGCAAAACAGCTGCTGGTTTCCTGGGTTTGCAGTACTAATGCACTTTGGGTAACTTGGACAGAGATTTATGAGATGCAGCAATGGCCTGATACAGACAGATGTGAGGCATTTGAGAGTTTGAAGACTCTGGAGAGTACAGAATTTTGCAGCTGAGAAATTCATTTTAAAGTGCTTTTTTGTTGCTATTCTGCCGACATACATCGGAACTTGCTCCTCACCGTTTTTCAGTGTCAGACCACTGGTAGATTTTCTGACCCCAACCCACTGCCCATAGTCAGAGGTTTTAAGGAACATGTATTAGAATTAGAAATAGAATTAGAACATTACAGTACAGTACAGGCCCTTCGGCCCTCGATGTTGCGCCGACCTGTGAAACCATCTGACCTACACTATTCCATTTTCATCCATATGTCTATCCAATGACCACTTAAATGCTCTTAAAGTTGGCGAGTCTACTACTGTTGCAGGCAGGGCGTTCCACGCCCCTACTACTCTCTGAGTAAAGAAAGTACCTCTGACATCTGTCCTATATCTATCACCCCTCAACTTAAAGCTATGTCCCCTCGTGTTTGCCATCACCATCCGAGGAAAAAGACTCTCACTATCCACCCTGTCCAACCCTCTGATTATCTTATATGTCTCTATTAAGTCACCTCTCCTCCTCCTTCTCTCCAACGAAAACAACCTCAAGTCCCTCAGCCTTTCCTCGTAAGACCTTCCCTCCATACCAGGCAACATCCTAGCAAATCTCCTCTGCACCCTTTCCAAAGCTTCCACATCCTTCCTATAATGCGGTGACCAGAACTGCACGCAATACTCCAGGTGCGGCCTCACCAGAGTTTTGTACAGCTGCAGCATGACCTCGTGGCTCCGAATCTCGATCCCCCTACTAATAAAAGCTAACACACCATATGCCTTCTTAACAGCCCTATTAACCTGGGTAGCAACTTTCAGGGATTTATGTACCTGGACACCAAGATCTCTCTGTATGAAATTCCCATTGGCAGATACTTGGATGCCATTATCATGGGAAAAGAGGAGCATTATAGAATGGAGACAGGGGAGTTGAGCAGCATTTCTGTAAGACGCATCAAAGCATACCTTATCACTGAGGTGAATGGGCTAAACTGTGGCAGATGCAGTTCAATGTGGGGAAGTACGAGGTGTATCAAAGAAAGACAAACAGGTGTATTTTCTAAATAGTGAGAAACTGGAAACTGTGGAGGAGCAAAGCGATTTGAGTCTCTAGCTTCACAAATCTCTAAAAGTGGACAGGTACAAAACATAATCAAGAAGGTTAATAGGATGCTGGACTTTGATGACTGAAGGCCCCACCTTGGGATCAGACTGCCCCTGAGCCACTCCTGCGGCCTGCTCTGGAGTCTTGTCCCTGGACTAAAAGTCAGGCCTGTCAATCAGGTTGACTACCAGGAGGGGTACCTATCAAGGAGAAAAGAGACACTCTGTAGAGTTAAAACTCCATTCTGATGCGTTTTGCATCCGAAACTCTGCCCTCCCCCGCCTACCCAACCCACCCCAGTTCATATCCAGGCCAACATTTCAGTTATGCCAGCTGCAGGCCCCGGAATTGTAGCATTTTATCCAAGGATACAGCCTCAGTGGTGAATATAATAATTATAATTGCTTAAAAAATGTTGCCACTAAATTTTTCTAGGTTGCTTAGAGGGGCATTAGCCAAATAAGTCAGTCTGCACCACTGCATCAATAGGTGACCGATGTTCAGTTCAGGTGGACATCACAGTTCATTTTGTTTCCTACCGACCCAGCAAAGCAAAGAGAATGTGCAAGTGACTTTCCCAGACCAGCTGGATTTCCCCCAGTCCAAGGTACCATCAATGGGACTAACGTGGCAATAAAACTACATGGTGTGGAAATTGGTTAGGACCTGTATAGAGAGCTCGAGCCCAGCCTGAAATTGGGCCTTAGTCTCCATTCCAATAATTTAGACAAGCTTCTGGCGTGAAGGAATCCAGCCATAATGAGGTGTTATAGGGTTAAAAGAGTTATTTTCCTATGAATTAGGGATTATAATATTAAAAGGGTTCATCTTCTTAAAAGGTTAAAAAAGTTAATTTCTGTAATACTAACTGGACATGCCTCTATGTTAAAAAACTTGCCTCATTTGAGAACAGAAAGGCAGCTTCTGATAAGGAGAAATCGCTCCCAAAGTCACAAACCTCAACACATGGTAAAACATTGATAATATAGTTTTGCAAACAGTCACGAAAGCTATCACAGTACAATAGTTGATAAGGTGGTTTTACATGCACAGTCAACTGAATTTTTGACAAAACAGACCAAACCCAAAAACTGAATTATAGTCTTGAAACACAGTTAGATGACTAATGAGAACATTGACCATCTCAAGGCTCGCAGCTTACCTGTCTTAGAAATCGAAGAGGGTGGATCTTAACTAGAATTAACAGTTATACAGCCTTATTTGGGAAATAAAGGGGAAAAACTTACTTGCAGAAGAGGTAACACCCCCATACATAAAAAAATTAGTTAGGCCACTTGGAAACAGTATAAATATTGCAACCACACATCGGATTTTTTGATTCGTTGGGCATGGTCCAACATCTCTCCTGGTAAAGGTATAACTATTGGGGTGAGGTGAGGATAGCTCTCCCCTTAACTGGTACTGAAGTATCTCGCTAACTCTATAATCTTCTACTTGGGGATTTAAGGTAAATGTTACTTTAATAATTGATGGATATCCTTCTTAAATATTTTACTGTAATAACGTTTAGATTTAAAAATTGGATTCGCTATTAGAAACAAGATTATACTTTCTTTTCCTAGAACTATTAATGTTGCGATTGACTGTCTCACCAACTGTGAATTGCATTTTCAGTTCTTTAATAAACTTTAATATAATTTAGAAATTATATTGTCTCACATAGTCTTCTGCATGGTTAACTCATGAACCCATCTCTGTACACTCTTTGGTGGGGAGCTACATTACTGAGGAGAGATTCCCGAACCCTTATAATATCCGGGTTATTATAATCTGGCTGAAACTTGTTAAAAAGGCTATCTGGAGGACAGTAATATTCTCAGCTGCTCTCTTCACTTTAGAGAGAGTTAGATCAGTCCTTCAGACCCATTCAGATGTCTTTAGGATCTAGCTTTCGGGGCTAGGATTATAATCCACTTCACTGGTGTCTGTCATACATCCGGAGCAAACTCGCCTATTTGAAGTAGACAAACATTTGCCTCACTGGCATTAGGCTTCAGGTAAGTGATGAGGAAAGGGCAGAGGTAGAGGGAGGAGAAGGGGAGCATTTTGTGTGTCTTTTTATTCATGCCATTTACCTGTACAGTGACACGGGGTACTTCAGCTGGTTGTGCAGTGCTGTTGTTAATTAGTTTGACTTCAGCAAGTACAAGCACCTTCAGAATTACATTATGTGAATGCAGTTTCAAAAGCTGGGTTTTGGCTTCTGTAGAAACATAGAAACATAGTAAAATAGGAGCAGGAGTAGGCCATTCAGCCCTTCGAGCCTGCTCCGCCATTCAATACCATCATGGCTGATCATCCAAACTCAGTAACCTGTTCCCGTTTTCTCCCCATATCCCTTGATCCCATTAGTCCTATGAACTATATCTAACTCTTTCTTGAATATTGACTAGGTTTGACTCAGCTCAGTTTAGCTCAGGTCTTCTTGTTTTCCAAGTGACAACAGCAAAAGTGTGATCCTTTGCCCACAAGGTCCACATGATTTCCATTTTGCTTGACAAATATGCTTGTGTGGATATGTGTCACCATAAAAATATCACTCTTTTCCTTGAGGTTTTATTTGAACTTTTTTGCTTGATATTAACTTTTGAACAGTGACTTTTGGCTTGTGTTCTGCATCTCCCACATTGTTTCGATGTAGTTCAGTTGATACTACTAACTAATAGTTTTTTTTTTAACCAGTTTTCTCCTCTTGGTTTATTTGTCTTAGTTATTATAGCTATGTATTTTTTCTATCCTTGTTTGTGTAATTGAGTATGAATAAAATTGAAGAGAATTCCTTTTCCCGGGTTTTGGGGAGGAGGGGGAATTTAACCCCCTAGAACTGATCAGTTGGGAGCAGGTGGATGGAATTAAAATTTTTGATTTACTTGAGGTTGTTTGGATGCTGGCAAGAAACATACTCGTCAAATTCAGAAATCTAATTATTAGATGCAAGCAGGTACTTATTGGTGCAATTAACATCCTTAGGAGATGTTAAAGAGGTCCTTTTAAATTGTGTTTAACTTGGGTCTAAATTAAGACAGCTTAGACAACTTTGTTAACTGATATAGAGAGAAAGCAAGAGAACACGACTTTTCTGATACTGAACTCTCGGAATGAATTATGGAGTTGGTTATCGCCTCCACTCCTATTAAGGCATTCCAGAAAGACATCCTGGAAAAGCCAAAGAGACACGGTGTGGAGAGTTTGCTACAGGACAGACGCAGATGTTATTGCAGGGAGACAGTGTTTGCAAGTTTTAGGGTCCAAAATGCCTGTCGGTACAATATCTAAGGCACCTAGGCAGAACAAGGTATGTAATAACTGCAGACACTCCCACCAACCGCATGGATGCCTAGCATACACAGACACCTGCAAGGCATGTGGGCTTAAAGGGCTCTGGGCCAAACTTTGCAGAAGATTCAACAGCAGGAACACTGGGAGAAGCCAGACAGGGCAGCGCTCAAACCGCAGAGGTACGCCACCCCAGAGGCGAAGGGTGGCGAGACACTTTCAGGCATCACCAAATGCATAGACCCATCCATGAAATGGGGGGAACACCTGAACAAAATGAATGAAATGGATCGAGGTGAAGACACTACAGGTGAACAGCTATTTCACACGATCACCTTAGTGGAACTGGTGCATTTTGTTAACAGAACAGAAGCTTTTGCAACCCTCCAGATCGTCTGCCCCAATAAGGCTGCACAACATTGACTGAGGGTGAAGATTGACACTTGCAAGTGCCAACACTCTATCTTTCAACTTTCTTAAGGACATGTACCACAAGGCATGGAAGTCTGTGGTCCAACCCACAAACATGAAGCTTATGGCATACAATGGCTTGACAATAAAGTGCCTGGGTTCCTTCAACCTGGAATGCAGGTACAAAGAGTCAATGTAGTCTACTCAGATATTCTACATAGTGGATGTGTCAGGACCAGCAGTAGCAGGGTTGCTGGTGTGCAACGAACTTAACATGCTCACCATCCATGAGCTGACCTAGTTGGAAGACCACAGCAGTCAAAACATGTGCACATCCATTGGATCAGTTCAAGACCTCCAGAGGTTGTACCCAGACTGGTTTGGGAATTTCCACAGGGATACAGTCCTACAACTTAATGAAGGTGCAACGCCATCAATTGACCTGTCGTGAAAATGCAGCATGAACATTTGAAAAAAGTTGAAGATGGAACTGGATGGAATAGAAAAACAAGACATCATTCACTGACAGCTACATTACATGGACTGGTGCAGTTTAATCGCAACATCAATTAAGAAGGACAGTTCAATTCAACTATGTTTAGATCCAAGGAGGCTAAACAAAGTCTTAAAGAGATGTCCTCTTAAGATACCAATGCTAGAAGAGTAAAACCCAATGTTTACTGGAGCGAAACACTTTTTCAAATTAGAAGCAATAAAAGGATATTTGTCCACACACTTGTCAAGAGGGTTGCAAGAGCGAACAATGTTCAGAACTCCCTTTGGCAGGTACTATTTCCTCTATTTACTATTTGGGCTGTCAGCGAGCCAGGATATGGACTGGATAACAGAACAGGTCCTGGGTTGTGTCTGTATTGCGGATGACATCACCGTAGTTAGATGCACGGAAGAAGAGCATGACAGAAACCTACACTTACTAATGGAGATGACCAGACGTGCAGGTTTGGTTTTCAACAGTAAAAAGTGCTCCATTAATGCTGATCACATAAATTTTTCAGTGTTATTTACTCAAGTTCAGATATCCGCCCAGATCCTGAGAAGATTGAAAACATCCAGTCAAAGCCAACACAGCAGGACAAGGATGACCTACAAAGATGTCTTGGCCTATTCAACTGCTTTGCTGTATACATACTGAACTTCTCGGAGAAGGCATCTCCACTAAGAGAATTGCTGAATAAAGGCATGCCATTCCTATGGCAGGACTATCACCAACATGTATTCAATGTGTTGAAACAAGCACCGTCAGCCGTGTCATGTCTTCAATACTGTGGCCCTCGGAAGGCAACGGCATTAGAAGTGGACGCAGCGCAGAAAGTTCTCGGTGCATGTCTTCTTCAAGACAGCGAGGCTATTGTATTTGATTCAGAAAGTCTGTCACTAGCACAAGCAAATTACTTCAATATCAGATGAGAGACTTTCACTTTTGTCTTCGGGATCACCATGTTCCACATATACTTATTCAGAAAAGAGTTCACGGTCGAGACAGGTTATAAACTGCTGGAGATAATCTAGAGAAAATCGCTCACAAGTGCACCATCTCGACTCCAGAGATTACTCATCGAGATTCAGGGCTGCAACTGTGATGTCAGATACAAATCGGGTTGTCAGATGATCCTATCAGACACTCTAAGTAAACTACCCAACCCTGGAAAGGCACGAGAAATACCAATTGACTTCCAGGATTAGTAAAAACGTAGTATTGGAGAAATTAATGGGACCGAAAGTTGACAAATGCCCAGGACCCGATGATATTCACCCTAGAGTGTTGAAAGAGATGGCTACAGAGATAGTGGATGCACTGGTGATCATCTTTCAAAATTCTATAAATTCTGCAATGGTGCCTGCAGATTGGAAGGTTGCAAATGTAACCCCACTGTTTAAGAAAGGAGGGACTACAGACCTGTTAGCCTCAAGTCGGTAGTAGGGAAAATACTAGAATGTATTAGAAAGGATGTGATTACTGGGCACTTCGAAAATAATGGTCTGATTGGGCAGAGTCAACATGGATTTATGAAGGGGAAATCATGTTTGACAAACTTGTTAGAGTTTTTTGAGGATGTTACTAGCAGAGTGGAACCAGTGGATTTGGTGTATTTGGACTTTCAGAAGGCTTTTGATAAAGCCCCACATAGGAGGTTACTAAGCAAAACTAAAGCGTATGGGATTGAGGGTAATATACTAGCATGGATTGCGGATTGGGTAACAGGCAGAAAACAGAGAGTAGGAATAAATGGGTCATTCTCAGGTTGACAGGCTGTTACTAGTGGGGTACCACAAGGATCAGTGTTTGGGTCCCAGCTGTTCATAATCTATATCAATGATTTGGATGTGGGGACCTATTGTAATATTTCCAGGTTTGTAGATGACACAAAATTTGGTGGGAATATGAATTGTGAGGAGGATGCAAAGAGGCTTCAAGGGGATTTAGACAGGCTGCGTGAGTGGGCAGGAGCATGGCAGATGGAATATAATGTGGATAAGTGTGAAGTTATCCACTTTGGTAGGAGGAATAGAGGTGCAGAGTATTTCTTAAATGGTGAGAGATTGGAAAGTGTTGATGTCAAAAGGGACCTGGATGTTCTTGTTTATAAGTCACTGAAAGCTAGCATGCAGGTGCAGCAAGCAATTAGGAAGGCAAATGGTATGTTAGCCTTTATCACAAGAGGATTTGAGTACAGGAGCAAAGAAGTCTTGCTTCAATTGTATAGAGCATTTTTGGTGAGGCTGCACCTGGAATATTGTGTGCAGTTCTGGTCCCCTTGCCTGAGGAAGGATATACTTGCCATAGAGGGAGTGCAGCGAAGATTCATCAGTCTGATTCCTGGGATAGTGGGATTGTCCTATGAGGAGAGATTGAGGAGACTGGGCCTGTATTCTCTGGGGTTTAGAAGAATGAGAGGCGATCTCATAGAAAATTACAAAATTCTTAAAGAGATAGACAAGGTAGATGCAGAAAGGATGTTTCCCCTGGCTGTGGGGTCTAGAACCAGGGGGCACTATCTCAGAATAAAGAGGAGGGGGAACTTCTTCACTCAGAGAGTGGTGAATCTTTGGAATTCTATACCCCAGAGGATGCTGAAAGCTCAGGCACTGAGTAAATTCAAGACAGAGATTGATAGTTTTCTAGTTGTTAATGACATCAAGGGATATGGGGATAATGCATGAATATGGCATTGAGGTAGATGATCAGCCATGATCTAGAATGGCAGAGCAGGCTCAAAGGGCTGAATGGCCTACGCCTGCTCCTATGTTCCTACGTTCCTATGTTCCCAGGTGGACGAAGTCTGTGCAAGCTTGGAGGATATCTACAACATAGAGCTCATATGCTTTGGCCAAAACAAGAGGGAGGAACTCCAGAAGGAGACTCCTCAAGACCCCAAACTCTGAGCTCTATGACAAATCGTTGTAAAGGGTTGGCCTGAGACCATTCAGGACATCCCTACAGTTCTAAGAAAGTATTGGCCAAACAGAGACAAAATCGGTATATCCAGTGGAGTACTATTCAAAGGACACCAAGTACTCATACCAGTGACACTTCAGTCTGACATACTTGGACAGCTCCACAAGGACACATGGGAAAAGAAAAGACGCGATGACTTGCCCGCAGTCAATATTCTAGCCTGGCATCAGCAAGGACATTGACCAGATGGTGAGATCTTGTGATGCATGTCAGGAACTCAGGCTAGTCAATAAAAAGAGCCTTGCCAACTGCATGACATACCATTATTACCATGGATCAAAAATTGGCCATGTGGTTGATAGCGATGTGGATAGCTGTAGACTGCAGGAAGATATCGATGGACTAGTCAAGTGGTTAGAAAAGTGGCAATTGGAATTCAACCCGGAGAAGAGTGAGGCGATACATTTGGGGAGGTCAAACAATGCAAACAAATACACGATTAATGGGAGAATACTGAGAGGTGTTGAGGAAGTGAGGGACCTTGGAGTGAATGTCCACAGCTCCCTGAAGGCAGCAGGACAGGTTGATAAGGTGGTTAAGAAGGCATATGGAATCCTTTTCTTTATTAGCCAAGGTATGCAATATAAGAGGTTATGCTGGAACTGTGTAAATCATTAGTTAGGCCACAACTTGAATACTCTGTGTAGTTCTGGTCACCTCATTACAGAAAAGATGTAATTGCATTAGAGAGAGGAGATTTACAAAGATGTTGCCGGGGCTGGAAAAATGCAGCTATGAGGAATGATTGGATAGGCTGGGGTTGTTCTCCTTGGAACAGAGGAAGCTGAAGGGAGATTTGATTGAGATGTACAAAATTGTGAGGGGCCTTGCTAGAGTGGAAAGGGAGGGCCCACGTTTTGAAGATGAAGAGACAACAAACAACATACCGACAACTGGAGACAATCCTCTCAAACACAATCTTCAGGAGGAGAGGATGGACAGTTTGAGAACACACCCAAATGTCATTGTCACAAGGTCTGGTTGAGCCAGCCGATGACCAGTACAGTTTCAAGCGTAGGCAACACCTTGAAGTCAAGTGTTCCAAATGTTCTTGTTACAACTGAATGTTTTATGTAAATCGTGTTATAGTTGTCCAATTTCTTATATCTCAGAAGGGTTGTTTATTCATGTACATATTAATGTTATACTATACAGGGTTGTCATTTAAGGGAAGGGGGTTTTGAGATAGTGTATTTGTTAGTATGTTAAATTTAATCACTGAGATATATTTTTATGCTAATATGTATGTCATCACAGGAAGTGATGCAATATCACAAGATTCAGTTCTCCTGCACTGTTAGCACATGTAAGCTGAAGCAACAACAAGTCTCCATGAAAACTCTGTGTTCAACCTCTAAGCCTGTCCTTCAGCTGCATTTGTATTAGGCTAGAAAGAGATAATACAATGATAATCATCTCCAACAAGAGAAAATCTAACCATCTACCCTTGATATTCATTACCATCTCAAATCCCCCACTATCAACATCCTGGAAGTTACCATTGAGCAAAAACTTAACTGACCCAGTCACATAAATATAGCGGCTACAACAGCAGCCTAGAGACTATGATGAATAACTCACCTCCTGACTCTACAAAGCCTGTCCACCATCTACAAAGCACATATCAGGAGTCTGATGGAATACTCTTCACTTACCTGGATGAGTGCTGCACCAACAGCAATAAAGAAGCTTGACACCATCCAGGACAAAGCAACTTGCTTAATCAGCACACCATTCACCAGCTTAAATATTCGCTCCCTCTGCCACCGGCTCACGGTGGCTGCTTTGTGTACCATCTACAAGATGCACTGCAACACCTTGCCAAGCCTCCTTCGACAGCACGTTCCAAATCCATGATCTGTATTACCTAGAAGGACAAGGGCAGCAGGTGTATGGGAGCACGACCACTTGCAAGTTCCCCTCCAAGTCACATACCATCTGACTTGGAATTACATCACCTTTCCTTCACTGTTACTGAGTGGAATGCCCTAAGAGCGCTTTGGGTGTACTTTGACCACATGAACTGCAGTAATTCAAGAAGGTGGGTCACCACCACCTTTTCAACAGCAATTAAGGTTGAGCAATAAATGCTTGTCTTAAATGAATAAAAAAAAATCATGAGAAAGTGAAAGGGTGAGTATGTACTCAGGACGCAACAATGGACAAGATGTAAAAGTGGTACTAACCAATAAATTTGGTGTCATTATAAAAACAGGGAACTTAATAACATAACATTTTGTCAAACATCCATGTGCATACCCTTGATGACTTACAATCTCTTCATCTTACACTTCCTTTCTGTGTGGCTTCAGGAAACATAGATGTAGACTGCTCAGATCCCTGCCCTGATTGCTGAGAGGCTTTTTGCCTAGGCCTTCTGATTTTTCAAGTCCCTGAGGACCCTGCCGAAGCCTATTCCATCTACACCTCTTGGGAGACAAGGCAGCATGTCAGGTACTGGCTGAGGGGGGATAATAGGTGAGATGTGGGAGTGCTTTTGAGTGGAGTTGCTACTTCCATATCCTGTTTTGCCATCATCCCTAACCTGAGTGAACTCCCTACCACTCTGCTGCAGACCAGGTTGGTGGATCTCAGTAACATGTATAAGCCAACAGATAAGGTATCTGTCATCCTGTTAAAAGTGGCAGATATGCTGGCATCCAAAGCATATCTGACTCATGTGAGAGCCAAGTTTGAAGCTCCTTGCAGGCGACCTCTGTCTCCATGCCAGACATTCTCATTATTCCCTGCTCCCCCAATCCACGAATGATCGAGTTGGACTCCTCAATCCTCTCTGCTACTTTGGACAGTGTGCATGGCACATCTGTTAGTATGTGGCAAATTGTTGGTGCACCTTTGTATGATCCTTCTCAGTGAAAGTTCCCAGGATTCAGTACCTGTGTCCAGCTGAGCAAAGCTTGCAGAGCATTGCATCCTCCAACAGTCTGCTTGTGCTCACTTGTGAGAGTGAATCACCAGATGAAAATCCATCACACTGTCTAAGGTGTTTCACCAAAATGTGATCATCTGAGCTGGTGCATGGCTGTACATCCTGTGACAGTACAACATCAGAGGTGTAATATTACTCGTTCCGAACAAATAGGTATGAAACCTAGCGATACCAAAAACCAAAGCTAAGACTTCACGTTCGATGTTAGAGTAATTGGATTGGGTTTGCAACAAACTCGTTGATATGAAGGTGATTGGCTTCCCTTCCTGCATGATGCAGGCGCCTAATCCCATGTGGGACACGTCGATTTCAAGTGTTGTCTCTTTGGTCAGGTCTTATACGGTAGCATACTGTCTTGACTTGACAGAGCTAACTTTAAGGACTCAAGCACCTTCTGGTGGTCTTCCTGCCACACATAAGGGATATCTATACACAGTAGTTCCCTAAGTGATGCTGCTTGCTCGGTGAAATTGGGGATGTACAGGGCCAAAAAGTTGAACAGTCCTAGACACTGTTGTAGGTCTTCCCAGTCCTGAGGAGTTAGCATGGCTCTGACATCTTCAATCTTATCTGGGTCTGGGCATATTCCTGTTATGGAACATATCCACCCAAAGAAGTTGATGTGCCCAATGTTGACCTGGCACTTCTTGCTATTAAACACAAGGCCCTCACGACGAGCAGCCAGCATTAGCAAGTTTTGGTCATGCTCTGCTTTTGGCTGCCCCATCACCGCAATATCGTTGGCTATACAGATACAGCCTAGGACATCTTCCATTATCCTGTCCATGTATTTTTGAAAAATAACCTGGCTGATGTACAGACCAAGCAGTAACCGTCTAAAACAGTATCTCCTGAATGGCGTTCTAAAAGTTGTGAGCAGCTGGGACTTTTTGACTAAGTGGACAGACCAGTAGCCATGCTTCACATTGAGCTTTGAAAAATACTTAGCAGCAGTAAACTTAGGATTCAGCTCCTCCAGGGTCAGGATTTTATGCAGGCATCTCTTGGCGGCTATATTTAGTTGTTGCAGCTCTAAGCAAATCCTGAGATTGCCATCTCTCTTCAGCACGCAGGTAATGAAAATGCTCCAATCGAAATGCTGGTGCATTTGGTGGATGACTCCATTGCACTCCATCTCATCCAGCTCCACTTTAAGCTTTTCTTGAATGTGCACACTGAACTTCCTTGGCGCGTCAATAGTAGGAACCATATCCTCTCTCGTGTGCAATGCGGCATCATCCTTGAAATTGCTGATCACATCAAACCTTTCTAGGTATGGTAGTTTCAGGTTTCTAATCGATTCAATGCACTCCATGCTGCAATCTTATTTACCTTTTGGCGTGGTGTTGCTTCATGAATTGTGACAATTCATCAATCTTGGAATACTAGAAGTCCTGCAACAGCTGTGTCTACAATATAAAACATTTGTGATAGCCATTTGGACTCCCATAGCTGCACTGCAAGGTTATCATTCCAATGCACTTGATTGGAGAACCATTATAGGTAGTCGGCCTGGCTGTGGTGGGTTGCACCATGGATTCCCATTGCTCTAAATACATGTCCTTCAGTATATGGAAGGGCAGAATATTTATACTTGTTCAGGTGTCGATTTTCACTCTGAGCTGATGCTTACCACTGTTTTCAGGACATAAAATCCTGATCATGGCAAATGCCTCAGATTGCGCAATAGCAATAATCCAAATTAACTATATGGAATGCTTGCTCGCTGGTCACACAAGTGCATTCTTCATTCCTGTCCTCCTGTCTTGCAGAAATTCTCCCTGCATGTGATCTGCCACTATTCCTGTGTGCAGTATCTGAGCTCAGCCTTCTGCACTACCTTGCCCCATGTCCTCGCATGCTACAAGCTTTGCACTGGTCCTGGTACACCAGACAACTGCAAATTGGGTGAGTCAGGCCACATTTCCTGCAAAGCTTAGTGGACTTCTGAGCCTTAGTTAACATACCAATTATCATAGCCACCCCCAACTCTTGTAACTGTTGACCCCCAGCCATGAATGCTTCAAGTTTCCTTCCATCACTAAGTAGTGCATCCATGGTGTACCCTTTCTTATTTTCTACCAGGCATCTATTGGGGTAGACACAATTACTAGTTCTATGACCTGTTCTGACAATTCAAAACCTGCGAAGTCACATTCTTGAGCTATGTCTCAGCACCTTGCAACAAACTGGACAATGGACTCATCTTGCCTTTGCTGGTAGGTCATAAACTCAAGCCTATGTACTCAGAAATTGACCTTTACCTTGAGTTGATCTTCCAGGAATGCCTATAGCTTGTAAGGATCCTTGTGATACTCAGTTGACATTCCTGATGTGTTGATCTGTTGCAGGCCCTCATTGCCTAGTGTAATCTTAATTTTTACAGCTTCTTTCTCTGGTTCTGCTCACTTCTTGATCCAGGAAACACAGTTCCATCTGCTGATGAAACAGTTTAAACTCAGATGCTATGTCCAACACCTTCCACTCCATAATTTGATACTTGAATGCCATTTTCTTAATGATCTTGCTTCTCTAAAAATATAGGATTTTTCCACAGGTATTGTTTTTACCAGGCACAATTTCTTTTTACAGGCTGTCAGCTTTACAGGTGTTCTTTTTCACATGCACAACTTTCTGTTTCCTTTTTTCGACAGGTTTGTTTTTGAAGGCCCGCCCCTTTAAGAGTGAGAGACGACAGCTTTTCTTTCTTCTGTACAGGCTCATCTTTTTCAACTAAGAGAACATTTTTATTCTGTGTAGATGGCTGCAGCATGCAGTACCAGCAGCTGCCACAACCAGCCTTTTACTTTATGCTGGAGACCTCCAGTGGTGCTGTTGAGCTCTTTCTGCTCTTTTGGCTTAGGCCCCACCCATAAAGCTGTAGGCCTGGGGAAGAGTGAAGCAGCAATAGCTGCAGCTATTTATTTTTACGATTATTTTGACCCACTGACAGATTAGCTGAAAACTCCGATCCCCTAGTGATTTGCTTTATCTACTCACAGAGTTTCAGCACCTCTTGGTGTCCTGGCTGCAATCCAAGTTTGCTGCACTGTTGTGGGGTCTTCTGCCAACTGCTGTACTCCTGAATTTTCAGCCACTCCTGGTCAATATGGAGTCATGGAGTCAATTACGGCACAGAAGGAGGCCATTCAAGTCCAAGCCTGCTCTCCACGGAGATATGCAGTCAGTCCCATTCCCTGGATCGGTTCCAGTAGCCCTACAAGTCTATTTCTCTTAGGTGGCCATCCAACTTCCTCTTGACGTCATTGATTATTTCCAAATCCACCATCCTTGTGGGCAGCGAGTTCCCGGTCATTACCTGGCTGTGTAAAAAAATGCTTCCTCATATTCCCCCTGTTTCCTTGTCTTACTTATCTAAGCCTGTCATAATCTTGTACAGTTCTCTTAAATCTCCCTTCAATCGCTTTTGTTCTAAGGAGAACAAACTCAGCTTTTCCAACCTAACCTTGTAAATAAAACCCTCCATCCCTGGAATCATTAAATCTCCTCTGCACTCTCTCAAGGGTCCTCACATCCTTCCTGAAGTGTTGTGGCCAGATCTGGACGCAATACTCTAGTTGGAGCCTAACCAGAGCTTTATATAGGTTCAGCATAACCTCCCTGCTTTTGTACTCAATGCCTCTATTTATAAAGCCCAAGATCCCATATGCTTTACTAACCACTCTCTTAATATGTTCTGCAACCTTCAAAGATCTATGCATATGCACCCCCTGGTCCCTGTTATACTGCACACTCTTTAGAACTGTGCCATTAAGTATATATTGCCTCTCCCAATTCCTTCTGCCAAAATGGATTACCTCACACTTATCAGTATTAAATTCCATCTGCGACCACTCTGCCCATTCTGCTAGCCTATCTATATCCTGTTGCAGGCAGTTCATATCATCTTCACTGTTTGCTGCACCTTCAAGTTTTGTGTCATTGGCAAATTTTGAAATTCTACTCTGTATTCCAAGATCCAAGTCATTTATACGTAGCAAAAAAAAAACAATGGTCCTAGCACTGACTCTTGGGGACCACCACTGTCCACCATCCTCCAATCCAAAAAGCAACCATTTACTACGACTCACTGTTTTCTGTTCTTAAGCCAATTTTTTTTTATCCAATTGGACACTGACCCTCCTATTCCATGAGCCTAATTTTGTTAACCAGCCTTTTATGTTTTAGCTTATCAAATGCTTTCTTAAAATCCATATAAACAACATCCACCACATTCAATCAACCTTCTCTGTTACTTCATCAAAAAATTCAATTGGATTAGTCAAGCATGATCTGCCTTTTACCAATCCATGCTAGCTATCCTTAATTAACTTGAACCTCTCTAAGTGTCCATTGATATATTCCATGATTATTGTTTCTAAAATCTTGCCCACCACTGATGTTAAACTAACTGACCAGTAGTTGCTAGGACTGTCCTTACACCCTTTTTTGAATAAGTGTGTCACATTTGCCACTCTCCAATCCTCTGGTACCTCCCGTATCTAGGGAAGATTGGAAGATTATGGCAAGCCCTTCTGCTATTTCCATCCCCATTTCCTTTGGCAGCCTGGGATGCAAGCCATCTTGACCATTTTTATGCCACGTTTCCATTATTGCCATTACATCATATACCCATACTGCACTTTGTGCTTGTAGCTCACCATCCTTATTCACCACACTTAGTATATTTACACACAAGCATTGTAATCCTGTCTTTGTATTCTTCATAGTCCTTCTCAGTCCACTCCCACCTAATATTAAACTACTCCCTTCCCTAGTGCTGTCTAACACTCTCACTCTGACCTCACCTAATACTTGCTATTTCCTACTCTATTGCTATCTGTCTGTTACAATTCTCTGTGCAATTGGCTGTTCTTTGGCCTCTATTGTTGTGCTTCACTGTCACTGTACTATACTTGACGTGTTCTTCAGAAAAAAATCACAAACTTTGCCATGATGCAATATTTGGTGTTCTTCAGAAAAATCCCAATGCTTCCACCATATAATATTACTCATTCCTTTGGTGCATAAACTATTGTAAGATTCATGGGAATGCAAGCAATATCTGAAGAATATGTGGGTTTTTATTATAACTTAAACTGGAACATATATACACACAGCTACTACAGGAGCACACCTACACATGTCTTACACTACACCCACAACTCTCTAGTCATGTGTGACGGACATCACTTCTTCTGGTGACACTTCATTTACAGGCTCTTAAAGTGATTCCACAACAATGAGGAATTGTCCTCATGGATGTCCTGCGACACTTGCTGTATGCGAGAAGACAGTGGAAACAAAAGAAAGGGATATGGGTCACAATCCTGACAATCACCACATTCAGTCGTCTCATAATTCAGTCGTTGATTAAATAAAGGCAGCACGTGTGTCAGAGATATTTGTAACTCTGACACCACCTATCTGTGAGTTCCCTGTCTCTCCAACTCCAACTGAGAGGGGTCCAGATGAGCCACTTATCTCCAGGGTCCCTTCCTCAGTATCAGTGGCCATTCCTCTCCCACTCCCTTATGTTTTGTGCTCGCTTCTGCTAAAATGGGTGTAAAAACAGACCAGTGAATGAGTGAAGTTGAGGTATTCACCAGATGGATGCAGTGCATTTGCTGAGTGTGACTAGGAAACACATGCAACATATTACATAAGGACTGGGTTGAGTGGTAACAGTGGATGGATAAATGTGAAGGTGTTGAAATGTATATAAAGTGAAGGTTGGGTGCTGCTAAAACGCTCAGCAAGACAGAGTGAAAAGGCAGGGCTTAAAGCACAGGATGCAGTTGAATCCGCAAATGTACTCAATTTTCCTGACCTAGATAGGTCGTTAAGCTACTTCCTGCATTGTATCCATTACCTGGATACAAGGCTGCTCCTGCTGACCTCGACCTCG
The DNA here is from genome assembly GCF_036365525.1 of Heterodontus francisci. NCBI lineage: Eukaryota > Metazoa > Chordata > Chondrichthyes > Heterodontiformes > Heterodontidae > Heterodontus > Heterodontus francisci. Next base: position 78,530,147 of record NC_090375.1, on the reverse strand, counting down.
TGGGCGGCACAGTGGCACAGTGGTTAGCACCGCAGCCTCACAGCTCCAGCGACTCTGGTTCATTTTTGGGTACTGCCTGTGTGGAGTTTGCAAGTTCTCCCTGTGACCAGGTAGATTTTCGCCGGGTGCTCCGGTTTCCTCCCACAGCCAAAGACTTGCAGGTTGATAGGTAAATTGGCCATTATAAATTGCCCCTAGTATAGGTAGGGGGTAGGGGAATTGAGGGAAGGTGGAGATGTGAGAGGGTAATGGGATTAATGTAGGATTAGTATAAATGGGTGGTTGATGGTCGGCACAGACTCAGTGGGCCGAAGGGCCTGTTTCAGTGCTGTATCTCTAAATAAAAAATAAATTAAATTTAAAAAAATCTACCTCCAACCACATTTTGTTGGTGAGAGCAGCAGGTTTCAGCCTCCCATTGCCAGGAAAATGTCTGCCCTTCCTCCTCCTGACTGCATCCGGCAGTAATTCCAGCAAGGCATCATTAAATATGGGTGCTGCCCTTGTTCTATATCCACCATCCATCCTGAACACCTCCAATTTCCATTTGTACATTGTTGCTTTCAATACAGCTGGGATTGCGTCATGTGGGTGTTCCTCACACCTGCTGCGCAGCTTGGAGATATGTAACCCAGAAGCCGAAAGTAAATTGCTACAATTGAGTTGCGATTGCAGATTCCAACCCACTCATTTGACTTCCAGGTTTCCCCCACGTAATTCCACTCCACCGCTTGGAAGCCACCTTCATATTAATATTGAGGCCAAATTTGTCTCTATCTTTATAATTATTGCGATCCTGTTTCAGTAGCACATGTTCCAATTTGTTGATCCTCTACATCTCAAGCAAATATTTTGTCAACTGAGTGGGTAGCAATACATCCAAGAATAGGCTCCTTCTGCTGGATACATTTGTACTCACGTAACATTAGTCTTAAACGCTCCTCTTAAAAAATTATGAACTGGGGTTGCGGGAGGGAAGTTTTTTTGGCTGTATATAGTAACACGACAAGACTCGTCCACAATGGAGATGATTGGATAATTCCCCCGTCAATCATATCTGGAGATTACACTGCTGTACGTATCTGAGACTGATATTACACACATAAATTTGTATTATGTAACTCACTGCATTTTGCTGGAGAAATTATCCTGCTGTACCTATGAGACTTTGGCAGAATCTTATGTTAGTTTTTAAATGAGGCATGGGACCACAGATGGTTTATGTGGTCTGTTCGCCTGCACGATCTCACCAGAGGTGGCAAATTAACAGGCCATATCCGGGAGCCCAGTTCAATTAAGGACGGCGGGCACCCTGTGCATGTGGAAGGGCCAATGGGAGCGCCTGAGGTGGGCGCTGCTGCTGTAGGAGGGGGACCGCAAGAGTATCTCAAGATAGAATCACCCTCTGAAGACTTCAAAAATAAGGTTAATTAAACCGGGTCACAGCTGCCAGGCCATCATTGTGGAGAGGCAACCCCCCTGCAAGAAGGCCACAGTGAAGTGATTTATAACATTAACCCCTTATAGGGACTAAGCCAAATCAAGCGTACATCCCCATGAATCTCCTTTAATTAAGTTCAAACCAGACAAATTCTTATAGACAACTTATTTCGGTCTAAAGAACTAAACTAGTCTTCCATCAAAGAAAGAAAACTAACAGAGAATATTACCATCTTTCAGATTGTCTATTTTTAAAAATAATTATGACTAAGTCATAAATATCCCAGATATTATAAAGGTCTGGGAAACTCTCTTCAATTCATATCTCTCCAGTTAAAGAGACACAGAGAGGGGGTTCTTGTAGTTGTATACAGAATTGTTGGAGGTCAATCACCTGAGCTCCAGGACATCACTGCAGGAGTTCCTCAGGGTAGTGTCCTAGGCCCAGCCATCTTCAGCTGCTTCCTTCAATCATAAGGTCAGAAGTGTAGATGCTCACTGCTGATTGCACAATGTTCAGCACCATTCATGACTCCTCAGATACTGAAGCAGTCCATGTAGAAATGCAGCAAGACCTGGACAATATCCAGGCTTGGCTGATAGGTGGCAAGTAACATTCGTGCCACACAAGTGCCAGGCAATGATCATCACCAACAAGAGAGAATCTAACCATCTCCCCTTGACATTCAATGGCATTACCATCGCTGAATCAACATCCTTGGGGCTACCATTGACCAGAAACTGAACTGGAGTAGCCATATAAATACAGTGGCTACAACAACAGGTTAAGAGGCTAGGAATTCTGTGGCGCGTAACTCATCTCATGACTCACCAAAGTCTGTCCACCATCTACAAGGCACAAGTCAGGAGTGTGATGGAATACTCTCCACTTGTCTGGTTGGGTGCAGCTCCAACAACACTCAAGAAGCTCGACACCATCCAGGACAAAGCAGCCCACTCGATTGGCAGCCCATCCTCAAACATTCACTCCCTCCACCACTGACGCACAGTGGCAGCAGTGTGTACCATCTACAAGATGCACTGCAGCAACGTACCAAGGCTCCTTAGACAGCACCTTCCAAACCCGTGACCTTTACCAACTAGAAGGACAAGGGCAGCAAATGCATGGGAACACCACCACCTGTAAGTTCACCTTCAAGTCACATACCATCCTGACTTGGAACTATGTCGCCATTCCTTCACTGTTACTGGGTCAAAATCCTGGAACTCCCTTCCTAACAGCACTGTGGGTATACCTACCTCACATGGACTGCAGTGGTTCAAGAAGGCAGCTCACCACCACCTTCTCAAGGGCAGTTAGGGATGGGCAATAAATGCTGGCCTAGCCAGCGACGCCCACATCCCATGAATGAATAAAAAAAAGCATGCTATATGAGATGATTTATTGGCTTTCATATATTTGTTAAAGAATTGAACACTTTAAGTGGATAAGTATACCACAATACCAAATATTACTAAGAGGTGTATCACATAATATTATTTCTAAAATAGAATCCAAAAGTTCAACCTTGATATTGCTACAGCAAAATATCTTAGAATATCCATCAAAATTTAAAGTGAACTTTGACCTTAAATTCCCCGAGTAAGCCATAGGTTGAGAAGCATTGATGAGGAATTCAATACTTCTAGTTTTTTGCTTCAAAAACCCTATACTGTTTCTAAACTATCATCTGACCTTTTAGCACATAGATGTTACCTTTCTGTGTGTGTTTTTCCTGCTTTTGAGATCCATATATGGTAATATCATTAGCTACCATCCCGACTTAATGTTTTTGCTGAAAATCCCCTGCTCTTGAAGTTGTGAGCATTTATCTGGTCAAAATGTTTATAATTGGGTTTACTTGACATCTGTTTCTGTAAGAACCATTCCATTTTATTGTTTTATTATCTGTAATTGTCTTTTTTGGTACCTTGAACTCTTCTTTTGAGTCAATCTGTCTTTTTACTAATACCATCAACTGAGGCCGAAGCCCAGCTGGTCCTTGGAGGCAGCCACCCAGCAGCAGGCCAGGGGGCCAGCAAAGCCTCCTTTAATTCTCCCCTTCCCTCGGTCCATGGGCACAACAGGGCCACAGCTGTTGCGATGAAACATAGGTATAATAGTTTATAGCTACCTCTTACTGATGTAACACAGGATGTTTCAATGTGTGTTTATCCTCCAATTCCCTGGCAACAGAGACGCAGGAATGGATTTTCCAACTTAAAAGGCGTTTCTGGTTCACATTCTATTGTAACAAGGACCTTGGAAGACTTTGACATTTTTAACTCTATCTTTTTAAAGGGGAATTTCAGTGAGTCTTGAAAACTGACCATTTATTCAATCTTTAATTCTAAAAGGTATAATGTATTAACTATATCTAAATTCTACCTAATTAACCCATTATACCTATGTTTCATCACAGCAGCCGTGGCCCTGTGGGGTCCATGGACCGAGGGAAGGGGGAATTAAAGGAGGCTTTGCTGGCCCCCTGGCCTGCTGCTGGGTGGCTGCCTCCAAAAACCTGCTGGGCTTTGGCCTCAGTGGAAAGCCTATCCGCCACTGGTAAGATCCCACTGCCAGGCGGGTAGCTGATGCCAGTCTCATCTTGTCTTCAGCAAAATCGCTCTGAGGTGGGAACATGTCAGATAGAAGACCTGATGCACACATTTCAAAAATTCCCAACCTCCTCGCCTCCAAAGCCATCTTCACAGGACTGATAATATTCCACCCTCTGTCTGCTGTCATTTCAGTCATGAGTTTGGAAACTCTGTAAATTAAAACCAATTACCACCTTGCCTCCAACTTATTGGCTGGTACAGTGGAGTCAATAATTACCCTGAATTTTTTTTTGGTTGCTATGGGAATCATTTTCATCTTCACCATTTGGGTGGTAAACCAATGATTGCTCAACTATTATAGAAAGAGCCTGATTTTCATTTCCATTGGTTTATCACCCAAACGGTGAAGGTGAAAATTGACCTCAATGTGTCAGTAATAACGTAAACATAACAGGAAGATTTTGTCTGATCGCCAAGTTTGGTGAAATTTGGTAGCTATTGCCTAAATAACAGAATATTTTTCAGTCCTTTTTGCCAGATTTCTCTTTAAAAAATGTAGTTTAAGAATTTAGAAGGAAGTTCTGACTTCTTGCTGATGCCCAGTGCAGCTCATAATTGTAATATCTTTGGTCTGTTTACACAAGGGCACGGCATTGCCTTGCGCAGCACTGCTTGTAGCAGGGCACTAAGGGGGTGGGGGTCCTTGCACTGCTCTACCTGTCTGTACCATGCTGCCAGTCACTTTCTGCGTAGCCCACACAGTGTTGGTGGATAAGAAGGATGCAGATGTGGTCATACCCTGCATGCACTGAAAGACCTTGAATAGATGCTATCTTGGTGTCACACAACCCAACCGACTGAAGGCATGGCAGGTTTCCAGATTTGATCAACGAGTCTGCAGGCAACAATTCACTGTTCACTCCTCAAGATCGATCCGGCACTAATGTATTTAAAGGGCCAGACACCCAACTTGAAGGTAAGCTTTTTTTGGGGACTTTTTCAATTCTGAAGTGTCTGGAAGTATTCTGAAGTGTTCCTGGGGTGTTTTGGTGAGTTCCTTTATTTGCCAGAGTGTTGGCACATTCTCAAGGGTGGCAGGAGAGTAGTGCATGGGGACAGAAGAGTAGTTGACCTGTCCACATAAATGCTGGAACAGGAATGGGGGTAGCAGTGGCAGTGCCTCTGGATCTGCAGGACAACAGGGAGATGGAGCAGAGGCTGCAGGGAGCATAAGCTCTGTGTGATGCCTTTCTGCTAAGTTGGAAGCAGACTCCTCTATGTTTCTTGGCAAGACAGCCAATGCACCCAGCTCCTCCATGTGTCAGCTCATCAGTGATCTCCTATGTATGGCCCCATTGAGGTCCTCATCTGAGTCCACTGCAGCAATACTCGTCTGCAATTGTGCCTCCAATGAGCTGGCAAACAGACCATCCTTTATCCCTGGCCTGGATGCAGCCCACACGTGCCTGGATGACTCACCACATGCTGATCTCAACTCTATACTAGCCTTTACTGTGTGTGCAGTGCCAGTATCTGAGCTGGTGGCTGTGACTGTGAGATCAAGTGATGGGGCCTCTTCATTAGTGCTGTGTTGTTGCTCTCTTTCCACCTCTTGGGGCTTCTATGGCTGGGAAGATGGCAGTTCTTGGGTATCTGGCAGCAGGAACCCTGAAACCCTGAAGGAGAAGGTTGGTGTGAGGGAAGTGGGTGGGATATGAAGCAGAAGGTCCATGGTCACACTATCAACAACTTGCTCATCATGTCAGATAGGATAAAGATATCCTCGCAGTTGGAAAGGACATAAGGCCCTCATGGTCTCAGTGATGTTAAAACCCATGGGCCCCATCGCAGTGGATCCCTTGATGCGGACAACTATCTCCTCCATAGGGCTCAACAGATGCAGGTGTCCTGGTCCTCTGCTGATGTCGGTTCAAGTCCCACTCCAGGACTTGAGCACAAAATCTGAGCTGACACTCGAGTGAAGACTGAGGAAGTGCTGCACTGTTAGACGTGCCATCTTTCGGATGAGACATTAAACTGAGGCCCCGTCTGCTCTGTCAGGTGGACGTAAAAGATCCCATGGCACTATTTCGAAGAAGAGCAGGGAAGTTATCCCTAATGTCCTGGCCAATATTTATCTCTCAATCAACATCACAAAAGCAGACTATCTGGTCATCACATTCTTGTTTGTGGGAGTTTGCTGTGTGCAAACTGGCTGCTGTGTTCCCAACATTACAACAGTGACCAAACTTCAAAAAGTACTTAATTGGCTGTAAAGTGCTCCAGTTGTCATGAATGGTGTTGTACAAATGCATGTCTTTCTTTCTTTCTTTTTGCTCTGCTCCCTTCTGTTGCATGCCACTTTGTCCTGCAAGAGAGAGCAGAATGTCAGTGATTGTGTAATGCTGTGTTTGGGTGATGCACCGGCCATAGCTGATTAGCTGGAGGCATGTGGAAGTAGCGAGTGGAGAGTGTGAGGCTGGCAGCATTGGTGACTGCATGAGGAAGTATCTGGATGTTCGGCATGGGTCCTGATACCAGGGGGTGCTGCTGGGTGAATGAAGGGGTGTGGTGCACTGAGCAGTGTGAGAGGCTGGTGTTGTGGTGAGCTGGAGATGTCATGTGAAGATGCATTCACTGATGTTGACCACCCATGTGAGATCATTAGACTTCTTATAGCATGCTGTCAGTTCCTCAGGTCCAGGCTCTAGGACACTCCTGGTCAGCTGCTCCCACTCCCTTCTGATTGTGGTCCTTGAGGGGCTCTTGGCTCCCTGCTGTGTAACCATGGCATCTCTCCTCCTGCCCACCTCTAACGCCTCCAGTGTTGCATTCGTCGCTATGGGACTCTTGCTCTGCCCTGATGTTCACTTTGCAATAATTTACATTGCTGCAATATTTTTGTGCTGCTTCCCTTTAGGGCGCATGGAGCAGCTTGGGAGGTGCAGACAGCAGCGTGGGACCTGCTTGGTCCTTTGCTACATTCAAATTTGTGTATTGGCCACCTTGATCTGCATGGGTGCAGGCAGGTCATAAATCAAGAATAGCAACACCTGCGCCCAAAAAACAGGGCTATCTAGCCCCATAATCTTAACCTCGTATTTGTTAATATTCTTAGCCTTGCTTCAGGTGGAGAGAAATACCCTTTGCTTTAGTTCATCTGCTATAAGTTGTCACAAACTGAAACATCATTGGCTGATCATAACAGAAAGCCAGTATTTGGTTTTTGGACTGGAGAAGAGTATACCCGGAGCTCTGTACTAGAATCACTGCTTTTCTTGATATATAGTAATGGCTTAGACAGACTGGTGGAATAGGTGGACATGTGGTAGATGAAATTGAATGCTGCAAGAACAAAATGATACATTTTGGTTGGAAGAACGAGGAGATGCAATATAAATTAAATGGTACAATTCTGAAGCAGTGGCAGCAATAGAGATACCTGGGGCTTTATGTACACAAATGGTTGAAAGTTACAGGGCAGGTGAGAAAGTAATTAATAAGGCATACGGGATCCTGGGCTTCATGAAAGAGGCACAGTGTGCAAAAGCAAGGAAGTTATGATGAACCTATATAAAACATTGGTTTAGCCTCAAATGGCGCATTGTGTCCAATTCTGGGCACCACACTTTAGGAAGAATGTGAAGGCTTTAGAAAGGGTGCAGAAAAATGTTATGAGAATAGTTCCAGTTATGTGGTTAGATTGGAGAAGCTGAAGTTGTTCTCCTAAGAGAAGAGAAAGTTGAGAAGAGATTTAATAGGGTTGTTCAAAATCATAAGGGGTCTGTGTAGAATAGATATAGAGAAACTGTACCCATTGGCAGAAGGATAGAGAACCAAGGGAGACAGATTTAAGGTGATTGGCAAAAGAATCGAAGGCAACATGAGGAAAAGGTTTTTCATGCAGCATGCTGTTAGGATCTGGCATGCACTGCCTTAGAGTGTGGTGGAGGCAGATTTAATCATGGCTTTCAAAAGGGAATTGGATAAGCACCTGAACAGAAAAAAAATTAGGGCTATGGGGAAAGGGCGGGGGAGTGAGACTAGCTAAATTGCTCTTGCAGAGAGCCAGCACAGGCTCGACGGGCCGAATGGCCCCCTACTATGCTATAACCAATCTATGATTCATTCTATATCTTAACCCTCCTCTTCATACATGTTCATAAACATTAATACCTGATGGATGTTACATATCCAGCATGGAAATTATTACCCAGCATGTCATTTAACATAACATATTATACATAGCATCGCATTTGCTCATTGCTTATATTTGAAGACATCAGAACTTTCAGGTCAAGACCCAGAAAATATCTCTCAGATTCATTTTTCAAGGCCAGAACTGTAGATAAAAAGGACAGACATTTGAAATCTGTAGCCGGTGATAATGTTCTCAATGTTTCCCTAAAGGCGCCACATAAAAGCAACTAACACTCTCCTCCGTTTTCAGTCCTCCATTGGAAATTTCCAGAACATTTATTCCTTTGAGTTACTTTTCATGCTGCTATATTTTACAGATTAATTTTTATTATACGAGCCAACTAATCTTTATACTGCAAATGCCTATAAATTATTTGAAATACACAAAAGAAATTTATGATTAGCACAGTCTGATTAACTCAAGAAACATAACAAACTGAAATATTATGCGGGTGGTTTTCTGTCTTGTAGACATCAAAGTCCTTTGCGAACAAAGGAATTAGGAGCAGGAGTAGGCCACTCAGCCCTTCGAGCCTGTTTTGCCATTCAGTATGTTCATGGCTGAACTGATTACTTTACATTTCCATCTACCCCCGATTACCTTCCCCCCTCCCTTGCTTGTCAAAAATCTATCTACCTCTGCCTTAAAAATATTCAAAGACTCTGCTTCCACCGCCTTTTGAAGAAGAGTTCCAAAGACTCATGACCCTCAGAGAAAAAATTTCTCCTCATCTCTGTCTTAAATGGGCGACCCCGTTGTAGAATTATTTGTTGGTTAATGCTTTAACAGCTGCATGTGCAGAAATATTATGTTACAATTAGCAACAGGCCTGCCTTTAGTTGACAGAAAGTTAAGCTCAACTGTAATAGTCAGAATTTAACACCTTAACAAGCATGGAATGGGCCCATTAATCCCATAATTAAATGGGTGAGCATGGATATAGTTGTACAGATCTGAACATTGAAATATGAGTTGACAAAGAAAACATGAAATGTATTTTTTACTGAATTGGAATAAAAACTAAATTTAAATGCACAGCACTTGAATGATCAAAAAAACATTTTGAGTGGAACCCTTCAGCAGATCTGTTTTTTCAAGAAGGCCTTGAAATCAATAAGATGAGTAAAACATGACTCCAAACACAAAGGGAAATCAGTTGAATGCAAATGGAAGGATCCAAAGCAAGACTGAGGAGACAACAAAGATCTTCAGCTGTTCAAGTTAATTTTCAGATCAGAGGGGTGAAGAGTACCCAGGAGGAAGAGAGTTACAGCTCCTGAATTTTGCAATAAGTTCAATTGGAAACAAAACATAGAAAGGTTGGAGTAAGCTTGGAGAGGCAGTAGAGCTGCCAAGCCACAGGAAGATCAGAGTCATGCGTATCGCTGGAAAGAAATGTTAATCAAACTGGTTACCTAATATGCAGTTGGTGATGCCAGTACAGGCATCTCAGTGTGAGCAGTGCATAGTTTGTGGGAGATACACGCAGATCATTGTACATCAGACAGCCCAGACTGCTGCCACCCATGTCAAGTCTGAAGCCAAGCCTTCTAAATCCAGAGCTGCTTGAGGACGTCCTGCAAGGCCATCTGCAGTCTCCTTTGCTGAAAGAATGTTGGAAGTGTTGTTGGATAAAGTTGGCATGGAATGGTTCTTTCACAGTGGCTTTTATTTCAGGATTGTGGCTAAGAAGAAGCTGTGATTGTCCATTACTGTTGTACAATGGGGATCTGGAGTTGCAATTACACGAATTGGAGTTGAATTAGGTGCTCACGGACAGCCCGTCCGGAACATGGATGTGCAGACTGCCTTCTCCCTTGCTCCTCCTCCTCCTCTTTCTCTTCCTCCTCCTGAGGTGATCGTTGAATCCCTGGTGGCAAGGTTTGTACCCTCATGATACCCAGGCTGTGGAGGATGAGGCAGATCACCACAAGTTTGGACACCGGCTTCTCCAAGCAGTCAAGGCAGTGGAACCTTTTCTTCAGCACCACCAGTTTATTCTGGATGATGTTTCTCATGGCAGCATGGCTCTCATTATGTGCATTCTGGCCATGTGTGGTTGGGTTGCAATAGGTGTATAGTGGATGGCTCTTGTCACCCAGCAGGGACCTTCTGGTTTGACATGGTGGCTGAAGGATTGATGGAACAGTGGACAGAATGAACGCATCATTAATACTGCCAGCATCCAGGCATTCACCAGCATGATATGCTAAGCGTTGCCACGCACTAACTGTACATTCAGCAAGTGGTAACCATTGTGGTTGTGGTACCTCTCATCATTGAAATGAGGCACAACCGCAAAGCTATGTGTGTTCAGTTGATAGCATGCTGCACCATGGGGAAGCCACGTGTGCACTCTGCCAGCTTCTATCTGTTCAGAGAAAACACAATGAAGTCCCCTCTCTCAGCATACAGACCCTCTGGGCTGGAAATTCATGTGACCCTGTTTATGGGTAGAGAGGTGGGTTGCGATTTGCAACCAGCCCGCATCAGGTTCCAATCGAGGCAGACATCATGCAAATTTGGTGCACCCACTCCATCTGCATGATTGTAGAGTGTGGCTAAGCAGGTCCCACGTTGCTTCCTCCTTCTTTGTGCAGCCTCTGCACTCAGCAGGGAGCTGAGAAGTGCTGTGCAAGAACCACATGAAACAGCCAGCCTCCTCTTCTTAAAGACAGTCTGACCCTTTTAAAGGAAAGCAGCACTGAATAATCTTGGTGGAATTTAAATGATTGAAAATTGAACACCAGGGCAGAGAGAGGGTTCTAGAGTGACGGATGACATTCTGTAGGCATTATTGGTGGAGGTGGGGAGGAGGAGAGACACCATGGTTCCACAGGGGGTCAGGATGCTCTCAAGGACCACCCTCAGAAAGGATTGGGAGCAAGTGGCCAGGGATGTCAATTCTCAGAGTCTAGACCCGAGGACCTGGCAGCAGTGCCACAAGAAGTCTAATGTCATCATGTAGGTGATCAAGGTCATCGTCACATAACATCTCCTACCCACTGTACCACCAACCACTCACCGCGACTTAGTGCACCACATTCCCATCACTCATAAAGCAGCATTCCCTGGCTCTCAGGATTCAAGTCTAACAACAAGATACTGCATATTACCCTCACATATTCCAATGATGCCAACCTCATGCTCACTTCTCGTTGCCTTCACAGACATTCAGCAATTCAGTTACGGCAGGCACATCAGCCAAACACAGTTCTACTCAGCCAGTGACATTCTGCCTTCCCCCTTGGTGTTGACTACAACATGGCCCATGGCATCTGATGCCACTGAAAACATTGAGGATGATGGCCTGTTCTCGCCTTGTGACATTTCTCAAACCCCAGCACACTCTCATCCTGTTATCAGACATAATGAGCAAGTCACTGATGGTGTGGCCATGGAACTCCTATTTTCCACCTCGCCCCTTTCCCTCATATCAACATTCCCCTTCTGAGTTCCCCTTTCAGACACCCGAGAAGTGCTACCTGGCCAGCTAAGGCAGACCCAGGAGGAAGAAAGAGAGCAACAGCACAGCACTAATGAAGATGTCTGTCACTTGATCTGACATTTGCAGCCACTGGCACTGCAAGTATCTTGGAGGCTAGTATAGAGTTGGGATCAGCACATGATGAGTCATCCGGGCCCAAATGGCCTGCAGCCAGGCTAGGAATAAAGGATGATTCATTTGCCAGTTTACCAGAGGGCGAGGTCACAGACAAGTTCTGCTGCAGAGGACTCACATGAGGACCTTGATGGGACGACATAAAGGAGAACATTGATGGCATGCACACCGAGATGCTGGGTACATTGGCTGGCCTGCCAAACAACCTCCTGTTATTGTCAAGGAGCATGAATGAGTCTGGCTGCAGGTTAGCAGAGGGCATCGTGCGGAATTTGTCCTCTCCACAGCCTCTGCTCCATCTCCCTGTCATGCTGCAGACCCAGAGATGCTACAACCACTGCCCCCTAACTGTTGCAGCCTTTGTGTGGACAGGTCACCTAATCCTCTGCCATCCCTGTGAGGATGCAGCAATACTCTCTGGCAAATCCAGAAACTCACCACAAAACCTTCAAAAGCACTCCAGAGTACTTCCAGACAGCTGGCAAAAGCAGAAGTTCTTAAAAATTACCTTACCGGCAGTTTGGTGCCTGTCCCTTTAAGGAACGCCAGTGCAGGGCCCATCTTGTTGTTTGCTGAGTGATTGACAAATTCACTACCTGGACCTGAGTGGTCCAAATTTGGTATCCATGAATCTCATTAACCTGTTGGGCTGTGTGACATCAAGATAAACTGCATTCACAGCCATCTGATGCATGCAGGGCACACCTGCACACGTGCCCTTTTCCTGATAGAATGGCACACAGGCAATGCAAAACCCGGGCAGCAGTATATCGTGCCTCAGCAAAGTGGTGCTGTGCTTCTGTAATGCCACCTCCAATGCTGCTATGGCAATGAATTTTGCACTCCCTGTCACCTTTCTGATGCAACAATGGATGGCAAACTTGGAGATGTCAAAAATGTTACCTGTTCCAGCCTACAAAGATCCTGACGAGAAGAAGTGCATGGCCACAGTCACCTTCACAACCACTGGCAACACTGTATTTCCCCTGCTCTGAGGCTGCAGTCTAGTTCCAAGAGATGGAAGAGTTTTGTGAGCACCTTTTTGAACCACAGACAATGCACACATTGCTCCTGTCTTAGACAAAGGTAAGAAAAGTGTTCTGGGAAGACTCCAGGTGGATAAGGCGTCCTACTGAGAGCTCTTCTCCCCCCTCCTCCTCCCTCCTCAAGAAGTCTGTCCTCTATTTGCTACCTCTGTATCCATGACTAGGAGCGAGTGGTGTACCCAGAGCCCTTGTCGTCACAACCAATACCTTCCACACGTGCAGCATCACTCCCTGCAAACATCACCAAGTGTAACCAACTCCTCAGAACATTCAGCACTTTCACAATCTCAAACAGCGCCAGTAGAAAGTAATCAGCAACCTGAAAGTTGTTGATGATCCCTTTAAGTAGGGCTGGTAGGTGTTCCTTCCTACTGTTGACTGTGCTCAGCTGTGCATGTTTAAGAGAGGGCATTAACTAGAACAGTCAGGTCCAAATTGGCAGCGCTGGTGTCAAATCAGTGTTAGACACTGACTAATATCATGATCTACTCTCTTTACTTCCAGTGCACGCTCGTAACACCCACACTGACACCCTCATCAAGATGGCATTCAACATGGACTACACCAGAAGTGAGTGGGAGCTGTGTGGGCACCAATTTGGTGCTAAAATGACATCTGCAGCACCAAAGCTACCGTACTATGGAGCTGAAGTTTGTGGCCATTATGTTTTGCCCGATTGGTCGAGTTCATGGTAGATTTTGCGTTCAGCGATATGCACGTGAATTTGAGCAGAAACTCAGGGAAAGAAAATACTCTCAAAATGTGTATAATTTTAAGTGCAATTTGTTTCCTTATCACTAATTTCACCAAAAGTGGAAACTCTACCCCTATATATGTAACATTTTCTTCTTTGGATTTTGCTTGCTACCACAGAAATAAAATTTTACTATCACCTTTACTAGGCTAGTGTGCCTTATAAGCCATGCTTCCTTCTTTTATTCATTTTTGCTTAACTTTAAAGCCATTCCAATCATCATTCTTTGCACATCATACTTCTAAGCATGAATGCAATCACATAATCAAGTAATATGGCTTTGAAAAAAAAGCATTGCTATTAACAGCTATGGAGATTGATAATTCCCTAGTGATAACTGTTAATGCTAACCTAACCCCGTGCAGATGTCTGGTGTAAATGCTGGGCTGTAATAATAGAACTTTGATTTTCCCACATGTTTAATAGTGTGGTAACGTTTTAACACTAGTAGCTTAACAACAGCAATTAAGCCAATTACTGGGAGGTGGATCCAATTAATTTTAGCTTGGCAGCAATTACCAAATCATAATGTGGCAGACTTATCTGGATTTTTTAGTCAAACCCAGTCCAGGTCTAAATTAGTGTCAGTCGGAGCAATGAGAATCAATTTGTTTTATCATGCACAATCACGGTAATGAAAACAGCTAGTCCTGTTGTACTGATGCATGGGGAGGGATTAGGCATCAAGACGGAGGACTGGTGAACACATATTGAAACAGTGTTCTCTATGTGATGAAGTTACATTAAAATGGTTTTACAATGGTGCATTATTCTGTATAGATACCCATGCAAAAAGAAACTTGGAGGCCGTAATTATGATTTCCTAGCTGGTATCAGGCAGGGCACATGCCGCATGAATAATCCAATGTCAGGACGCCGGGGATCAAATGGCACTGAACAATTCAGAACAGTTACATTGATACCCAGAGGCAGAGAATTCACATGCTTCTGAAGGACTCATTCCCCATCAAATCTGAGATTGAAAGATGTGACGAAGGAGAAGATTCTGAAGACAAAAATGAAAAGGACTGTGACAACCAGGAATATATTACAGATAAAGTACTGTTACTTTACAGGAAAATAATGTATGTAATTAGCTGTCATCACTACAATCTGAGATAGTTTATTTGCTTGAATATTTCAGTGCAATTGTACTACTATGCTGTATTTCTGTCCTTCTTGCAAAGTAAGAACCCTCTATTGTTGTACAGGATGCAAAATATAACAGCCGAGGAGTTAAACAGGGTGAAAATAATAGGAAAGTTGGTTATTAAAATGTCAGATACTCTTTATTTAGACAAATTTCTTGGTGCAGAAATACCCTTGAGTGATCGAAGAAAGCAATAGGAAATTAGTGTAACTTTAACAGAAGTTTTGTAATTTAAATAAATTTGGGAGAATTTTTAACCATTGGAAAATAACTAACATAGCTTTGTTATTTAAGAATGAATCAAGAGACATACTTTGAAACTACAGATCAGACAAGTTTGCAGCAGCTGTAGAGAAATTATTTAAGACTATTTTGAATACTGGCGTGAATATTGAGAATAGTGTAACTTGTTAAGGTATTTCCCACATTCACTATACCACTAATATCTCTGAGACCTGAACAGAGTTATTACATGGAACATACAGAAAAATGGATACAGTGGAAATCAGAAACTTCCAAAATGAATGATAGGAAAGTATGAGAAAAACATACACTACAGGGAGAAAAATATGTGTCATAAGCATTTTGCTTTTGTGGAACACTTGCATAAAGGTCACCCATTCCAAAGAGATAGTTTTATTACATATTAATATAGGATATCTTATACCAGAAGTGCCGAGTATTATCCATCTTGACCTCCTCCTGAGGACCCCAGCATGATAGATTTCAGTCTTCATTCCACGTGATATCAAGGAACAGCTGAGTGCAGTGGATACAGCAAAGGATATGGGCCCCGACAACATCCTGGCAGTAGTGCTGAAAGCTCATTTTCCAGAACTAGCCATGTCCCTAGCCAAGCTGTTCCAATACAGCTACAACATTGGCATCCCCCTGGCAAAACGGAAAATTACTCAGGTATGTCCCATCTAAAAGAGCAGGCCAGAATCCAATCTGGTCAATTACCGCCCCATCAGTCATCAGCAAAGTGATGGGCTGTGTCAACATTACTATCAAGCAGCATTTGCTCATCAATAAATTGCTCCCAGATGTTCAGTTTGGGTCCTGATAGGACCATCCAGATCCAGACCTCATTGCAGCCTTGGTCCAAACCTGGACAAAAAAGCTAAATTCCAGAGGTAAGGGAATGAAAGGGTATGAAAACAAAATGTCCACCTAGGATGAGGATTACAGCTCATGAAAAGGTAAATACCAACACATCGTTTGGACTGAATGGCCTGATTCTATGTTGTAATTTTTACATAATCCCATCACTCCTCCCTTCCTAATTTTTTTCTTACTTTGTCTCATATTATTCAAACCTGTCACCACAGTAAACAATTTTCCTGGATCAGTTTTGTTAATTTCTGAATAAATTTAAGGACTTAAAATCTCCAGATTACTCCCAGTGCCACATGTCAGTGGGTATAGAATTAGGAGGATAGAGCAGATGAATGTGTGGCTGGAGAGATGGCGCAGGAGGCAAGCTTTTAGATTCCTGAGACATTGGGACCAGTTCTGGGGCAGGTGGCATCTCAACAGGGCTGGGACCAATGCTCTTGTGGATGGTTTGCTGTTGGGGAGGGTTTAAACTAACGTGGCAGGGGGATGGGTACTATAATGTAGCATTAGGAAGGATAAACCAGGTGCACAAAGGATTGGGAGAGACAGATAGTGTAAAAAATTAGTAAGGTATTAGCTGGAATCAGACGAAGTTGAAATACATGTCATGCTGGGGCCCCCACCTGCCAAGAATGAGGCATATTAATTTTGCCACATGGACATTAAATTTCAAATTGTTGCTGGGAAGAAGAGAAGGCCTGTTACAAGGGCTGACCAACACTTGGCTGGCAGACATTTACATACCATAGGGACAAGAGAGGTTACTCCCCTTATCCATTTAACCCACAATAGACTTTGAACACCAGACATTGAAGACAGGGAAGCGCATTTCAGGCCCTGCTAGGATAATTCAATCCACAAAGCCAAGATGTGATCAGACCAGCTAGTCACATAACTAACCAGCTTAGCAACCTGGGGTTTTCTGAACAGTTTGAATTCAGAGTGTCTATTTGCTCCTGAACTGAAAAGACCTTTCCTGGCTGGCTTGCCACCGCCTCTCCTGTCTACTCCCATCTCTTTTTCACGGAATTCCAAATCCACTGAAGACACATGAACCTCAAGAGAGAAAATTCTCCTACAGCAAACAAGGTTTAAGAAGAATACTGGGACCCAACGAAAAGCAAGATCTACCTACAATCAAGGACTCTACAGTGAGCTCGAAGATCTGTAACAAAAATCCTCTTCAGAGATTGCCTCAAACTTTTCCACTTTATTTTTCTTCTGCTCTTTTCTGTCTCTATCTGCAGATGTGTATCACGTATGCATGCTAGCGTGGGCGCTTCAAGTATCCATAGGCGTTAACTGAATTAGATTTTAAGTTTAATAAATTTCAACTTTTCTTCTTTAAGCCTAAGAAAACCTGTTTGTGCTGGTTTCCTTGCCTTATAATTGGAAAGCGGTGAACAAGAATTCACCAAGGGGGAGCTAAAGACACGGTGTTTAAAATTAAACCCTGTTATGGTAAGACCAGGTGAAGGCTGAGAGGGACCCCTAGCCCCCTTTCTCACCTGGTTGTAACATATAGTAAGATCTAATTCAGGTTTACAGTGCATGCACAGAGTACGGTAAATCGGTTGCTGCAAATAACCACATGGGAATATGATATCATGGCAATAATGAAGACCTGGCTCAAAAAGGAGCAGGACTAGGTACTAAATATCCCTGAATACAAGGTGATCAAGAAAGATAGGGAAGGAAGGAAAGAAAGGGGGAGGGGTGGCAGTATTGACTCAGGAGAATATTACAGGAAGAGGTAAAAAAGGCGTGTGTTGCATCCCTTGCGCTTGCACAGGAAGGTGTCGTGGAAAGGGAAGTGTGTGTGCGGTGATTGAAGATGGAAAGCTGAACAGCATTGAGGCTTGCAGCCTCACTATCCTGCCTCCATAAAGCCATAAGTGAGGAAGTTTGGATCAGGAATTTTATTTTTAAGACTTTAACCCCCACCACGCCTCCTCCTGCACCTGACCCAAAGCCACCTATTGTTTTAAGGTTGAAATGTCCCCCATTTTTTTTATTCATTCATGGGATGTGGGCATCACTGGCAAGGCCAGCATTTATTGCCCATCCCTAATGGCCCTTGAGAAGGTGGTGGTGAGCTGCCTTCTTGAACCACTGCAGTCCATGTGGGGTAGGTACACCCACAGTGCTGTTAGGAAGGGAGTTCCTTTGTGTACAAAAGAAAGAGTTAATTCTGAATCTATACAAATTCATTGCTTATTCTACAATTAAGATATCGCATTCAGTTTTACTCACTACTTTAGGAAAAATGCCAAGGTCAAAGAGAAAATGCAGAAGACATTCATGAAGTTGATACCAGGGAAGAAAAGTTTTAGTTATGTGGAGAGACTGGAGAAACTGGGGCTTTTTATTTATAATAAAGAAAGGCAAGCAGAGATCTGAGAGATGCTCATACGAACATACGATTTAGGAGCAGGAGTAGACCACTCAGCCCTTCGAGCCTGCTCCGCCATTCAATAAGTTCATGGCTGAACTGATCACCCCATATTTCCACCTACCCCCGATAACCTTCCACCCCCTTGCTTATCAAGAATGTATCTACCTCTGCCTTAAAAATATTCAAAGACTTTGCTTCCATTGCCTTTTGAGGAAGAGAATTCCAAAGACTCACAACCCTCAGAGACAAAAATTTTCTCCTCATCTCTGTCTTAAATGGGCGACCCCTTTTTTAAACAGTGATCCCTAGTTCTAGATTCTCCCACAAGGGGAAGCATCCTTTCCACATCCACCCTGTCAAGACCCCTCAGGATCTTATATGTTTCAATCAGGTCGCCTCTTACTCTTCTAAATTCCAGTGGATACAAGCCTAGCCTGTCCAACCTTTCTTCGTAAGACAGCCCACCCATTCCAGGTATTAGTCTAGTAAACCTTCTCTATATTGCTACCAACGCATTTACATCCTTCCTTAAATAAGGAGACCAGTACTGTACACAGTACTCCAGATGTGGTCTCACTAATCCCCTGTATAGCTGAAGCATAACCTCCTTACTTTTGTATTCAATTCCCCTCATGATAAAATGTATTTATTTATTTAGAGCACTATTTATTTACAGCACTGAAACAGGCCCTTCGGCCCACCGAGTCTATGCTGACCATCAAACACCCATTTATACTAATCCCATATTCCTACCACATCCCCACCTTCCCTATATCCCCCTACCTATACTAGGGGCAATTTATAATGGCCAATTTACCTATCAACCTGCAAGTCTTTGGCTGTGGGAGGAAACTGGAGCACCCGGTGAAAACCCACACGGTCACAGGGAGAACTTGCAAACTCCGCACAGGCAATACCCAGAATTGAACTTGGGTTGCTGGAGCTGTGAGGCTGCGGTGCTAACCACTGTGCCACTGTGCCACACATTCTATTAGCTTTCCTAATTACCTGCTGTACCTGCATAGTAACCTTTTGTGATTCATGCTCTAGGACACTCAGATCCCTCTGCATCTCAGAGCTCTGCAATCTCTCACCATTTAGATAATATGCTTCTTTTTTATTCTTCCTGCCAAAGTGGACAATTTCACACTTTCCCACATTGTACTGATAACAGAAAAAGTATTATTCCAAGGCCACTTTCCATGGCTCTGACTGCCTATTCAGTCTCATTCACTGTCTCCTTATCAAGCTAATTCCTAAATAAAAGCAAAATACTGCAGATGCTGGAAATCTGAAATAAAAACAAGAAATGCTGGAAATACTCAGCAGGTCTGGCAGCATCTGTGGAGGGAGAAACAGAGTTAACATTTCAGGGCAGTGACCTTTCATTAGAACTGAACTAGTGTGCAATGTTTTCCATTTATCAGTTTTGAATTTAATGTGACATTTGTCTACCTCATTGCATAGCCTTTCTAAATCATTCTGAGAGTCTTTAGCTACATCATTTCTCCCTACAGTTATTCCTGTTCTGCTGTCATCAGAAAATTTGACAAGTTTAAATTTATTTTCAATATCTAGCTCATTAACGTAAATTAAAAACAACAGGGGTCCAAGAATTAACCCCTATGAAATTACATTCAGTACCTCACTCCAGTCTGACATTAAGTCCATATAATAAAAGCAAAATACTGCGGATGCTGGAAATCTGAAATAAAAGCAATAAGTGCTGGAACTGCTCAGCAGGTCTGGCAGCATCTGTGGAGAGAGAAACAGAGATTCTCATCATTTCTGATGAAAGGTCAAAGACCTGAAACCTGAATTCTGTTTCTCTCTCCACAGATGCTGCCAGACCTGCTGAGTATTTCCAGCACTTTCTGTTTTTATTAAGTCCAATTATTAGGGCTCACTTCCTATTGCATAATCAACTTCTGATTCAGTGTGTGTTTATTAAAAAAAACCAGATCCAAACTACATGCAAAAGCTTGCAATGTTTATTTAAGTGTTACAATGTAATTTTTTGGAGACCTATAAAAATGATGGTGATTATTTTATAGTATTACTGCTATCCTTTGCCTAAATGTGTTCAAGATATGAAAAAACAAAATGTTGCGCAAGTTTGATTTATGATGGTATTCCAAACCAACCCATTTAAGCCGACCAAAGAAGCACTTTATCTTTAAGTGGATTCTGCAGAATGATGCAAAAACTGACAACTGGGTCATTACATAAGTAATAGCTCAAGCATTTTGTGAATGTTTTGCTGCAAAATTTTTTATTCATCTTCAGAACAAAGAGTACAGGAAAGACACTGCCAATAAAGCTGCTCCACTGGCCTCTACATTGCCAGATATTCTGCATGAAAGTCTAAATTACTTGGCAAAATACCGACATAAGAATAGGAAGTAAAATGCCTCTTCAAGTATCTGAGCTATAGCTGTTCTCTGTTAAACATTCACAATCAAGTTTCCTTTTAACAGTCATTATATTTACTTACTCTCTATTCACAGTCTTGCCTGCAAGTAAAATGAATTGTATATCAAATTAACGAAAATCACAGGCTCCAATTTCCTCATCTGCACTCCCTGTGAACAAGGCTACGTGCTGGGATTGCACAGTTGGATAATGGACCCTCCTACTTGCTTTTTGTATTTACGTCTTGGATCTATAGCACAAGATTCCTTTGCAAGTATTTAATCAGTATGAACTGTTCTCCTTTGCGGAAATGTATCGCTGTTCCTTCATTGTTGTTGGATCAAAATCCTGGAACTCCCTCTCTAACAGCACAATGGGAGTACCTTCACCAATTGGACTGAAGTAGCTCAAGAAGGCAGCACACCACCACCTTCTCAAGGTCAATTAGGAATGGGCAATAAATGCTGGCCTTAGCGACACCCATATCTCGTGAAGGAATAAAAAATAAGTTCAATTCCATGAAGTCAGGCATCTTCCAACACCTTCGCCAAGTGGCCATTATGTCTGAGCGTGATGCTCAGTGTCAATAGGAAATTTGACTGTGGAGGTTATCACAGCTGAGAAGTAAAACATCCATGCATACATTGCCGGATGGTGATCAGGAATGGGAACTGAGTGGAATGTGAGTTTATATGCACAATTCTCTGTTCAACAAGTTCCTCATCTTACACTTGTCAGGAAAGGATCTGGTGAACAGAAGTTGAGCAGTTCTCCCACAAGAAGGAAAGGGAAAACAGTGTAAGTCACCCTACGCTATTTTAACACGTTTATCAGTAGCCGGTTAGCAAGAATTTCTGGGTTCAGGTTGCTCACCTGTCTTCTGTGATTGTGAATAGTATCTGCAATATAAACAAGTAAAGATGGAATTGGAAGTAAAATAGAAAAACTACTTAAATAAAGAAAAATTATCATCACTGTGTACAAAACAAGTGAAAGATTAAGCCTATTTAACATACGGAGTTTGTGTCAGTTGATGAAGCAAATGAGGTTTCTAACTGGCACAAAAGCATTTGCTATTCTACATTCACAATTTGTACTGTTCTTTCTAAAAGTAATTATTAAGTGATATGATAGTGCAATAAATGGCAGATTTGTTAATATTATGTACTAGCAAGAAATTGGCCACTTAAGGGCCTCAATTGGCCTGGGATGGGTAGGCTGTTTTCAACCTCCGGCACTGGTGGTAAAATGGCAGTGGGGGCGGGTCGGGGACAGGAACGGCACCAATCACCTCCCCCTCAATTTTACTCCCCTCCCTGCCTGCAGTTCGCTCGCGGGGGGTAGAGGTGCATAAAAATCCGCCCTATGAGTGGAGAATAATGGACACTCTTAAAACTTTTAAATAGCAAGTTGCAAAATCATACAAACCAATTTCAAATAAAGAATATAAACCTGATGCTACGTCACAACTTATTTTCTCAAGTTCTGATGGGATAGAATTATGTTGTAACAGGAAGCCTGAAGCAAGCACAAAGATGTTTTCTTTGGTTCCTATTTTAATGGAGGTATTAACCCAATCATTTTAAAGAGTATCCCTTTATGTTAGGCAGGTTAAACTACTTTAAATAGAAAACACAGAAATTGCATCCAATGATTTAATTCCTGTTCATTTCAACCTCAAAAAGAATTAGATTTTACAGCCCCAAAATTTTACAAGCTATTGTGCTGGAATTGCAAGTAGCTGGTGCCCTTCAACACTGGAATTTGTGGGGTCAGTAGGCGGGCATCCTATTTGCATAAGGCAGGCAGGTACTACTTTGGATCAATCTTTTGCATCTATCTGATCCAAGCTGTTGGAAACTCAGGTGCTCGTGCATGAGGGAGGGGAGAAGGGGTGTCCGGACCCTTATGCCACTACTCTGATCCCCATGAGCAAGGAGGTTGCCCAGAGCACACTTTTTTCCTCCTTTCTGGGATTCAGACCACTTGCCAAGCATGAACTTAACCCTGAAATTGACATGAACCTTGTGCAGGTCTGTATGCCTCACTTTATTCAGTGTAATTGTTGCCATTACTACTCCAGGTTACCCCCATGGCCAAAAAGGGGAACTCCCAGCTTAGGTGTCCCCATCCCTGGCCTCACACTTGGCGTATTGACCCTGTAAGGGGCAAACAACCCTTGATATAACCAAGCACATGGGGTATAGTTAAACGTGCTGTGCTCTGTGATTACTTTGGTGTCCTGTGGTATTGCACAGGTATTAAGAGTCAAAGGATAACCTTGACTGTCCAAGGCTACCTTTCGATTTGCTTTTGGCGGTCAAATATGACTGGGTCAGTGGACTTCCTTGAAGTGAAGGCCTGGAAAGTGAATATGGATGTGCATTAAATGATGCTGATGATTGTAAACGACCAAAACTTTGAACAAAGAACAGTACAGCACAGGAACAGGCCATTCGGCCCTCCAAGCCTGCACCGATCTTGATGCCTGTCTAAACTAAAACCTGCTGCACTTCCAGAGTCGTATCCCTCTATTCCCATCCTATTCATGTATTTGTCAAGATGCCTCTTAAACGTCGCTATCGTACCTGCTTCCACCATCTCCCCCGGCAGCAAGTTCCAGGCACTCACCACCCTCTGTGTAAAAAACTTGCCTCGCACATCCCCTCTAAACTTTGCTCCTCGCAACTTAAACCTATGTCCCCGAGTAACTGACTCTTCCACCCTGGGAAAAAGCTTCTGACTATCCACTCTGTCCATGCCACTCATAACTTTGTAAACCTCTATCATGTCGCCCCTCCACTTCCGTCGTTCCAGTGAAAACAATCCGAGTTTATCCAACCTCTCCTCATAGCTAATACCCTCCAGACCAGGCAACATCCTGGTAAACCTCTTCTGTACCCTCTCCAAAGCCTCCACATCCTTCTGGTAGTGTGGCGACCAGAATTGCACGCAATATTCCAAGTGTGGCCTAACTAAGGTTCTGTACAGCTGCAGCATGACTTGCCAATTTTTATACTCTATGCCCTGACTGATGAAGGCAAGCATGCCGTATGGCTTCTTGACTATCTTATCCACCTGCGTTGCCACTTTCAGTGACCTGTGAACCTGTACGCCCAGATCTCTCTGCCTGTCAATACTCCTAAGGGTTCTGTCATTTACTGCATACTTCCCACCTGCATTAGACCTTCCAAAATGCATTACCTCACATTTGTCCGGATTAAACTCCATCTGCCATTTCTCCGCCCAAGTCTCCAAACGATCTATATCCCGCTGTATCCTCTGACAATCCTCATCACTGTTCGCAACTCCACCAACCTTTGTGTCGTCCGCAAACTTACTAATCAGACCAGCTACATTTTCCTCCAAGTTATTTATATATACTACAAACAGCAAAGGTCCCAGCATTGATCCCTGTGGAACACCACTGGTCACAGCCCTCCACTCAGAAAAGAACCCTTCCACTGCTACCCTCTGTCTTCTATGATGGAGCCAGTTCTGTATCCATCTTGCCAGCTCACCTCTGATCCTGTGTGACTTCACCTTTTGCACCAGTCTGCCATGAGGGACCTTGTCAAAGGCTTTACTGAAGTCCATGTAGACAACATCCACTGCCCTTCCTTCATCAATCATCTTCGTCACTTCCTCAAAAGACTCAATCAAATTAGTGAGACACGACCTCCCCTTCACAAAACCATGCTGCCTCCCGCTAATAAGTTCATTTGTTTCCAAATGGGAGTAAATCCTGTCCCGAAGAATCCTCTCCAATAATTTCCCTACCACTGACGTAAGGCTCACTGGCCTATAATTTCCTGGATTATCCTTGCTACCCTTCTTAAACAAAGGAACAACACTGGCTATTCTCCAGTCCTCTGGGACCTCACCTGTAGCCAATGAGGATACAAAGATTTCTGTCAAGGCCCCAGCAATTTCCTCCCTTGCCTCCCTCAGTATTCTGGGGTAGATCCCATCAGGCCCTGGGGACTTATCTACCTTAATGCTTTGCAAGATGCCCAACACTTCCTCTTTTTTGATAATGACATGACCCAGACTATCTACACTCCCTTCCCTAGACTCATCATGCACCAAGTCCTTCTTTTTGGTGAATACTGATGCAAAGTACTCATTTAGTACCTCGCCCATTTCCTCTGGCTCCACGCATAGATTCCCTCTTCTGTCTTTGAGTGGGCCAACCCTTTCCCAAAAGAACCACATGTTTATTGAGATGCCAAAAAGGGGGCAACTAAACCAGCACTGGCACCAAGAGAAGACAAGGCAATTTTAATAAACTTTAGGCTTATGAATGAATGGGAATGAATGCGAGCAATGCATGCTTTTTTCCTGGATCTTACATTTTTCTCGGCCCTTTTAATAAAATGTACTTTTTCTCAAGTCGCATTTCATTCTCCTGGGTGTTGAGGTGTCATGCAGGCCCCCACCTGCCAAGGATGAGTCATTATTAATTTCGCCACATGGACATTAAATTTCAAATTGTTGCTGGGAAGAAGAGAAGACCACTTACAAGGACTGCCAGACATTGGCTGGAAAAAAAGACATTTGCATATTAACAGACAGTGCTTGAAAGAACAAGACAATCCACAAAGCCAGAAGTGGTCATGTGACTATCCTGCTGGCCAACTTGGGGAGTTTAAACTTGTAGAGACAGTGTTTGAACTGGCAGAAAGCTGTTTGCTCCTGGATTGAAAAGACCTCTCCTGGCTGGCTTGCCACAGCCTCTCCTGTCTGCTCCCATCTGTTTCTCATGGAACTCCAAAACCCACTAAAGACACATGAACCCCAAGACAGAAAAGTCTCCTACAGTAAGAAGAATACTGGGCCCCAATGAAAAGCAAGATCTACCTACAATCAAGAGCTCTACAGTGAGCTCAAAGCACAGTAACAAAAAACCCTCTTCAGAGATTGCCTCAGAACTTTTCACTTTATTTTTCTTCGGCTCTTCCTGTTCCAACTGCACGTGTGTATTGCATATGCATGCTAGCGTGAGCGCGTCATGTATCCATAGCCGTTAACTGAATTAGAGTATAAGTTTAATAAATTTCAACTTTTCTTCTTTAAACCTGAGAAAGCCTGTTTGTGCTGGTTTCTTTGCCTTATAATTGGAAAGTGGTGAACAAGGATTCACCAAGGGGGAGCTAAAAACAATGGCTGGAATTTTACGCCACCCTGACGAGCGGAATGGTGCCAGGGGGGTGGGGGGGGGTGGCGTAAAATGGAGCAGGAGACACCAGGAGACCTTCCCGACCCACTCCTGCCTCCGCCGCCACTCTACGCAGGGCGGCGGTGGCAAAAAACGGATCGCTCTCTCCAGGCCAATCAAGGCCCTTAAGTGGCCACTTACATGGCAAGCGGGCCTCCTGGAGCTGGGAAAAGTCGCCTAATGAAACTAGGCGGCTTCCAAGTTTCCCAGGTGGCCCTCATGGTCGAGCACCCTGTGCCCGCTAGAGGGCCGCCCCCCGCTACCCCAACCACCCCCAAGACCCAACATGGACCGCCTTCCCCCCAGTCAAATATCCTTGCCTCACCAGGGCCCAACCGATTACCCCCGGCAAGGCAACCAAAACTTACCTTCCTTCCCAGCTCCCAGGCATCTTCTATTCATGCTGGGCTGCAGTTCCAGCAGTTGCCACCGTTAGAGCTGGTGCTGTTGGGACTAAGAGCTGCCGGCCCGCTGATTGGCTGGCAACTCTGTTAGGCAGGACTTCCTACCTCAAGCGGGTGGAAGTCTCGCCTCACACCAATTGCAGCCCGGGGACCCGCAAAGTACGGGTCGGATCCCCTAGGCGATGCGGATGCGGATTTGTCACTGACTTTTCAGTCACTGGCCGGCTCCCGTCCGCCGAGGGTAAACCTCCGGCCAGTGTGTTTAAAAAAATAAACCCTGTTACAGCAAGACCAGGTGAAGGCTGAAAAGGAACCCTAGACCTCTTTCTCACCTGGTCGTAACAATATTCATACCTAACATTCATATGCTTTAGCTCACTATCACACACTTACCATTGTTGTAAGCCTTGCATCCACATCTCAAAGCTTGCACACGCTGGCAGCTATTCAACCATGACAGCCACATCACCAAAATATATTGCACAACACTCACTGATACACTTCCCTATTTCTTGCAGGAGGAGGTGGTGTGTGTTTTAACCCTCATGGAGGAAACAGTACTGGCTATTATGTGATGCATCATTGCTGAGGCCATGGGCACTGGCGGGGATGAAGTCATTGAAAATGATGGTATCCTCCTACCTAATCCCCCTTCTCTCATCCCACTTCTTCCTCAATCCTCAATTTCTTCTGATTTACAAGCTGTAGATGAAATAAACATGCACCTCTTACTTTATCTTCTCCCCTCACCATAACTCAACCTTTGTTCCTTTTTCATTTCAGATACTCAAAACCTGGAACCTGCCCAGTCAGTGGAAGAAGAGTAAGAAGAAAGGGGAGATCAATTTGATTTCACCATCGCAGCCACCACCTCAGATACTGACACCCTGCATAATTCAGAGGATAGGATAGAGATGGGATCTGCATGTGGTGAGACATTAGACTCAGGTACACTAGAATAAAAACAGAAAGTGCTGGAAATAATCAGCAGTTCAGGCAGCATCTGTGGAGAGAAGCAGAGTTAATGTTTCCGGTCCGTGAAGTTTCATCAGAACTGATGCAAGATCAGATGAGAACAAGTACACTAGAGACTGCCCTGGGAGAAATGATAGCACAAGTGCAAGCTTGCTGTAGGGCACAAAAAAATGTCTCCTCCCTCTTCTAGATCTTTCCTGCACAGTGTAGCCTCAGTTCATTCTCCCAGTCATGCTCAATGCCAAGAGGAAGTCCTACTAGGCTAGAAGCAACTGGTTTGTGCACAATCCTTTAAATTACCTAATAGCAAAGCATCAGCCAGATCACTCCCTAATGAAACTTTAAACAAGTATGGACTGTCACGCTCATAGGAAGTGCAGTGATGGAAATACAAAAATAAACCAAAGAGTTATAAAAAAAGAACAATTTAAAAAGACTGATACACTTGCCATCAACAAGATGGAGGACAAAGTCACATGACACATACTCTTCCTGCACTGATCTGCTAGATCTGAAACTTATTAACCCTGTCTGCATTGAAATTAAACAGCTCATCACACATGGACGTGAACTATCCACAAAGGCAGTAGCAGATGCTCCATCTCCAGCTGCAAATCACTACAATAAAATGTGAACATCCCTCATCTTATCAAAATAGGCTGAAATCAGAAGCTATTGTTTTGCCCTCAGGAACCAAAAACATAACGTCACATGGGCGAAACTAACACTTGAATTTTCCTTTAAAGGTAACTTTTTTGGAGAACAAAGGAAATCATTAGTCATCAAGTCATCAGTACATTCAGTGTGAGATCTCCAGCCACAGAGAAAACATCGAAAGCCATCTTGAATTCCAGCACAAGGCTGAGAGAGAGAGACAGTGAGAGAGAGAGAGATCAATCCAAGCTAAGACAGTTGAACACAGCTGGTATGAGTTGGCAACCAACTACAGCAGAGAAATAAGACAGTGCCTTTTGAACAACTCCTCCACCTGTGAAAATTGAATTAAGAAATACCAGCACCATCTTTGAACTGAAGTTTTGATTGTCAGAAGACTTCAGTAATCCAGCAAGGGCAAGACAGTCAGCAAACTTAAAAGACTTACCTTCCAAGAGGATCCCACAGATTTCTCCTGAAAACATCAGACTTTTACGCCTTGAACTCAACGTCTCTTACCTTTTACCTTCTATCTACCTTTTCTTGAGTGTGCATGTGACAGTGAATGTATGTGTGGATGGTGTTGCAAACATTTCAGGTTATTATTGTTCAATAAATATTTAATCTTACAGTTTTAAACTGGCCAACAAAACACAGCGGCTGAAACACTAGTTTTAACAAAACAGTATCAGTGGTCAGTTGGGAGATGACCAGTGGAAACCAGCCGTGCCATTTCCCACCTGTCAATAACAGGACTAACACCCAAAATGTAAGGAATTACAGCAACTGCCAGAAGAAATAATCCAGCAACTAACTTGTAAATGGTTCATGATACCTCTGAATAGTGCTGGTTGGGTATCCTTGATTCCATTGAATGCATGTTCAGCTGTGCACGGCTAAGAGAGGGCATAGGCTGGAGTGTGGAGTTCCATATGGCAGCACTGGCAAGAAATCAGCATTCCATGCTGATAGAGGTCATGATCTGCCTGCTCTGCATGCTGCCGTCGGACGTGTGCACTAGCGTCACAGATGCTATTTTGGCAGTTTAAAAGGCCTTGTAGCACCCAATAAATGGGTGCTACGGAGCTTAGTTTGTCTAAATCTCTGGTCTCAGCTGACACTCTTTATACAGTTCTCTTTTAGCAGGTTTGAACTGGTGTGCATCTGAAAGCTGAAGTGAATTTTTAAAAGTCTTTTAGGTTTTGATCTGCTGCAAAGTAGAGATCAATGTAATATAGACAGTTATTAAAAATAATAGGTCATTTTTATCCTACACATTGCTCCCTCAGCATGACTTTTAACTCCACAGAAATTGCCTTGAAAAGTGCAGAGTAAGCCAATATTCTACCTACAATCAGATGTAAAAATGCCTCCCAGCAGAATTACCCTTTGAAACATTTCACTGTCGGTGCATCTGTGATTCTACAGATGATATTGCTGCACGAGGAATAATTTCTATTGACCCATGGATGCATAAGCTATCCTGCTATGTAATTTGTCTTTAAATGTGAATTTCAGCATTATTATCCATTGCTTAGTTTTACTGAACTACCTAGCTCTTCAAAGTTTAGTTCAGATCTTTTGTTAGAGTCAATGAATATCCCTTTCTGACTGTTTAAGCATAATATCAGAAAATTACCAGAGAATTCAATATTCATTTATTCTTCCCCCCCTCCCCATATTACAATCATGTATAAATGCTAAGAATACTATAACCAACAGTTGTATACAATCAATCAAAAAAGAATTGGAAGCTCTGTAGATTCCTGCTAAATCTTTGCCTTGAAAGCTCTTTCTCTTCCTGGAATCCTGGAACAGTTAAAAGAAGATTCATTGCACAACTTCCTGCTTTAACTCATCTTTCCTTCCTCTTCCAATCTTCAGCCTTGTAAAACCCAAGCTTGGAATCACTTACGGCAGAAATTTTAGGCCCTGATGAGGGTGGGCCTGGAGGCAGATGGGCATGGAGTTTTGCACCGCTGGTCAGCATGCTGGTTCCCTGGCTCCATCCTGCCCTCAGGCGACTTTCCCAGAAGCGGGATGGATGGGTGAGAGAGGGTGGGTACAGCAGGACACCAGCCCGAAAGCAGCGGGAAGCCAATTCACCTCGTTAAGGACCTATTAAAGCCTATTTTCCAGTCAACCTGCAGGTCCCCGGAGGTATCGGGGAACAGGGCAGCTGCCTGAACACAACCTCCTGGTGGCAGACTGGGAGGCCAGCTCTCCAGGCAACTTAAAGGGCCTCGCTTCCTGCCAGGCTTCAGCTGCAACCACAAGCTGTCCTATACAAACATAGAAATTAGGAGCAGGAGTAGGCCACTTGGCCCCTAAGGTCTGCTCCACCATTCAATAAGATCATGGCTGATATGATTGTAACTTCGACTCCACATTCCTGCCTACCCCCGATAACCTTTCACCCCCTTGCTTATCAAGAATCTATCTACCTCTGCCTTAAAAATATTCAAAGTCTCTGCTTCCACCGCCTTTTGAGCAAGAGAATTCCAAAGACTCACGACCCTCTGAGAGAAAAGAATTTCTCCTCATCGCTGTCTTAAATGGGCGACTCCTTATTGTTAAATAGTGACCCCTAGTTCTAGATACTCCCACAAGGGAAAGCATCCTTTCCACATCCACCCTGTCAAAACCCCTTAGGATCTTATATGTTTCAATCAAGTCGCCTTTTACTCTCCTAAATTCCAGTGAATGCAAGCCTAGCCTGTCCAACCTTTCCTCATAAGACAACCCGCCCATTCCAGGTACTAGTCTAGTAAACCTTCTCAGAACTGCTTCCAACACATTTATATCCTTCCTTAAATAAGGAGACCAATACTGTACACAATACTCCAGCTGCAGTCTTCATAATGATGGCCTGGCTGCAAAGGGCTCTTTTTTATTTTAAAGTTAAAAATGTTGAAGAGAAGGCAACCCAAATTGCCAGTGACCTTTCACTTACTTTGAAAGGCAGCCTGCTGCTCCTGCAGTGCTAGAGGGCCTCCTATTGGCAGTCCAGCTTCACGAGCCTGCCTGCCATCCTTAATTGGATGGCAAGCCTGCCCTCTGACCACTAATTGGCCAGTTCGGGGAGAATCATAGATGAGTGACTGATCCCCACACAGTGTGGGCTTCTGACCCTCATTTGACCCTGATGGCGGGTCCTGAAGCCCGTTGCGAAATACTGCCCTTAATTACTATTTTCAGATACACTTTGTTTCCTCTCCTATTTGTTTTGCCTATGAGACCTGGTCCTTTAGTTAAATTGCACAGTAATAATTTCAAATGAGTAAATGATCTCTAGATGTTACAGAGGGATGGCGCAATTGGCACTTGCTCATGGAAACAATACATGCAAGAACTGACTTCAACTTAGTGGGGGACTTTATTTGGTTCCATTTCACTTAACTGCTATGGAGAATATTCTTTTGTAGGTCAGATCAGTACAACCAGGTTTTTTGTACTTATTGACTTATTTATGAACTAATGGAGTGTAATTCTAACTGTCTTTTAGAGGTTTGGGAGAAATTATGCGTCATTTTACCTGAGAAGATTAAGTGAAATCTAGTCCATGATAGGGTAGAATATACATGGTCTGTGGAAGGAGTTACAAACAGACTAGGCTTTATTACCACTCACAGATTAAAGCCAATACATTTCAAGTATTTTTTTTCTGCTCCTGACAGAATTTGCAACATAAGCCAAGTGTTGCAATCATAGCAATGTATTATGAGCTATCATTAAATAATATTAATGAATTTCTCTAACACCGTTGCCTGCTCCAGAAAGTGCAACTAATCTAATTGCATTCCATGCTGAATACACACATTGGGAAAAAGGTTGGAAACTTAGTTCTCCTCTGAAGCAACTTAAAGATTACGGCTATCAAAAGCCAAGCCGCCTTACACAAAATTGTTTTATTCTTGGCAGGTTTCTCAAGTGGATCCACCATACGTGACAGCAACCTCTGCAACTGTCAGCTGTGGCTAAGTTGGTATTGCTCTTGCCTCTGCGTCACAAGGTTTTGGGTTCAAGTCCCACTCCAGGACTAAAGCACACAAATCAAAGCTGGTGGCCTGAGGGATTACTGCACTGTTGGAGGTGCTATTTTTCATATAAAATGTTAACATGAGCCCCCATCTGCCTGCTTGAGTGGATATAAAAGATCCCATGGCATTATCTTGAAGAAGAGCAGGGGAGTTATCCCTGGTGTCCTAGCTATTATTTATTCCTCAATCAATATCGCAAAAAAGCAGATTATCTTTTAATTATCACATTGCTGTTTGTGAGAGTTTGCTGTGTACAAATTGGCTGCCGCATTTCTTACGTTACATCAGTGACTACACTTCAAAAGTACTTCAGTGGCTGGAAAGCGCTTTGCGACGTCTGGTGATCGTGAAAAGCGCTATATAAATGCAAGTTTTTTAAAAGTTCTCCACGTAGGAGGGTATACGGGAAACATGTTGGAGGGTTCAAGTTGGTAGATAAATATGGGAAATAAACAACTGGCTAGCAGAAGAAAATGAGACACAAACATAGAAACAATAACAAGAAAAAACAAAGTGATTTGACTGCACAACCCCAAAAGACTTCAAGGAGCAGTAAACAGCTTTACATGGTATTGTCAGGTTTTTTTCTCATGGTAGATATCTTAGCTTCTCAGCCATTGAAATAAGCCTTTACTGTGCAGTCTGTGCATCTATTTATTATATTTTAGTTCAAACCAATGTAAATGTTATGTTCTAGGCTCTTAACGCTACTCATTTTTCTCAGGCAAATCATCATTGAAAGATAAGTACTCTCTCTTTGACCTGGAATGTGTCCATTGTTTAGTTAATGTGTAGCAAGTCCAGGGATTAAAGGAAAGCCGAGCATTATATTTCGACTTCTGGTTATATCACATGCTCTAACACTATTTTCCTCAAACTTCAAGTGTGAAAGGCCTGCCAAGGAATTTCATCGCTGTGGCTGAGAGTATGGAGGAGTTTGCAGATGTCTAAGACAACCTGCCTGGTGCAGCAAAGCCTCCTAAGGCATTGTTCCTCAGTCAGGTCCTGGAAAGTTACTCTGGGTCTGTACTCCCTGTGTGCTGGCTAAGGTCTCCTATGAGCAGTCCCTCTCGCCTGGTATCTTCTGATAGGTGCTGATCTCTGAGGTCACTGTGTCTGCTGAGAGAAAGGTGTCTGAGGTATATTAAGGCAAAAAAAGTATTAAAAAAATAAGCTGGAAGCAGGAGATGCTACTGGCAAGCTGAATGGTTAAGATCCAAAGGCCAGGTATAATTTTCCAGATTGGTGTGACGTTTCACCTTTATGTGCCTTTTTCAATACAACGTAAGTATTTTTAGGCACACAAAAAGATCAATAGGCCCAACAAACCTATTCTTTCTCATATATCTTCCTCCTTGCCACATCCTTCAATACTCTCCCTCTACTAAAATTTATATAGAATTACTTTTGAAGTCCATTTATGCTCCCTGCTTGAATGAAATTCCCTAGTAACATAAAACACAGGTACTGATTGGGTTAAAATGTTCCAGCTGACTTCTCATCTTTTTCTTAATTTTCTAAATTTGGACTCCTGTTTTCTGGCATTTGAACACAGCTATGATGAACCATTTACTTAGCTCAAATTGATCAATTCCCTTGGTAATCGTGAAAACTTCAATGAAGTCACCTAGAATCACATATTTTCTAAATTTCACAAGAACTTCTGTGAATCTGTGACAAGTGATATGAAAGACTAATATTTAATACATGGAAATGGCCTGTGAAATAGTTACAATGGGTTGAGGAGCCATTAGAGTGGTGTTAAGTCTGCAACAGCTCATTCGAAAAAAAGTACCATGTCAGTCAAAGGGATTGATAGCTTCCTACAAACCAGAATCTTGTCCAATCTAATATAACAGACATCAGGGTGATGGTGGAGGGGCGGCACAGGTCTGCCATACTAACCATGCAGGAATGTTGTGGCAATTTTTTGTGTAAGGAAATTCAGGCAGAAGCTATTTCTGCCTCGTAACAGCTATCCTTGGGTTTCCTTGCACTTCTGTAGTTCTTCAGCAAGCTGTCAACTGAGTCACATTCATGGTTGGACTTGTCCAGCTGTTACACTTGGACGAAGTTACACTAAGCTCAATGAGATGCAGGAGTGAGGAGTTCCTGAAACAGAAGAGTTCACAAGATCTTTGAATTCAGAGTTGCTTAGAGGTAGTAAACAACTTTTAAAGAATTTTTTCTTGCCATTCTGCTGAATGACACCTGCGCATGCTTCTGACTACTTCATGCAGGGTTGGACCACCAACAGATTTATGGACTCCTCCACTCCCTAGCCACTGCCAGGCTTCTCAGGATCCCCCGATAGGTGTTTAACCTCAGCACCTTCTACATGCCATCTGAGGGTCAGAATCATATGTGACTGTTCAGTATAAAAGGTTCATGGAATGTGTTGGCCCTCATCTCATGCCAGCTTGCTCCTTCAGAGTTTTGTTTTGTCTCATGAATCCACTGGTGTGGTGCTGAGACATTGTGCTGATGTCTCCTGAGCTGACACTATTATGCAGCTACGATTCTGGTGTGGCTTGGTCCTCATTGTCCTCTTTGGCACCATTATCATCTTTCTCTTCCCATGCCACCTGTTGCTTTGGTCGATCTGGCAGGAAAGCTAAAAATGGGTATCAGCCTCAGAATTAAGGAGATAGAGAATTGGGTGGGAGGTTGTGGCTGTGTGATGTTTCACAGGAATGCCACAATGACAGTGTAAGTGCTCAGTCAGCATTGGCAAGAAGCCTCTGACACCACCATAACCGCAGCCTAGCACCTCTCTACAAACTCCATGGACTTGTTCTCGAAGTGGGTGAAATGTTACAAGGTGGAGATACCCCTCTGCAGTCCTGTCAATATTTTTCTGCAAGAAGATAGAGTGAATGAGGGGAAAGCAAATAGTGATGGCATGGGAGTATAAGGCTGTTAAAGTGGAGAAAGGGGTTTTAGTATTATGCATGTAAGTAAATGCCACGAGGGGAGCTGGGTACCCATAGTGCAAGAAACTGAGTTGCAGCCTCCTTAACCAGAGAAGGCTTAGCTGAGCAAATGTTGTTTTAAGAGGCTGAAGAGGACTTGCTCAGTACTTTTGCAATATTTTTTTTAAACGTGCAAGAGTGATGTAATTCATTCCGATAGGCAAATATCATTTGAAGCAAAATAAACTGAAGATTACTGTTGGAATAATGTTGCACTGTGCTGAAGTGGATGAGATTTTATTGTTTTTATAATAATGACATACACTTGAACTCCAGCTTCTGTCAGTACACAGATGGTCTGGAGCATAAACAGCACTTACTACTGCAATCTGTTTACCAAGGGTTAGCACCAAGAAATGATTAAAATCAACTGCATGTTAAACATAATGAACTCATACAAATTAAATACAATTGACCTACCTGCAACGTTTTTGGAAGAAATTCCAAACTGAATTTGTTGTTCAGTTGATTGCATCATGGCAGTCATATTTGTCATATAATAAACTTTCCATAGATATAGATATTTGAAGTAATGCATCTATTTCAATAGAGCTTAATTTTATCTTACTTTAAAAATTTGCAGAAGGGTGGCAGCTCGGTGAAATGGATTCAAAAGCAACCCATGCTGATGGAATGAAAGTTTCCTTTGTCTACTGGCTGTAAGTCCTATGTAAAATGAGTTTGGCAATACCTGGCAGTGCCATTCAAACAGACATAAGGATGGTTGGTATGGGAAATAGAAAGTGCTAAAAATAATGTCAGGACAGTACTGTTTTAAAGATTAGCTTTTTAGGGCAGGGTGGAGGAAATTTGTTCCGTATCTGGTTTTGCAATATCTTGTGGTGCTTGAAGTTGATAAGGCTGAGCTAGACAGATTCTTGATCTACAAGGACGTCAAGGGTTATGGGGGGGGCCAACAGGAAAGTGGAGGTAAGGCCACAGTCAGATCAGCCATGATTTTCAATAGCCGAACAGGCTCGAGGGGCCAAATGGCCTACTCCACCCCCTATTTCTTATGATCATACACTAACATTAATAAGAATGGAACCAGGAAAGAATTTATATTGGGAGGCAGGTTATTGATGCCATTCTATTTCATTTCCCAAACCATTATTCATCTTTCAACAAAAGATATATATATATAAAATGCTCACACATGTTCCATTCCAATGTAATATGCTGATATTATGCTTCTGTAGAATGTGTCCCCTGTCAAAAGTTAGTTAAGATAATTTATAAAAGATCAGTCTGAGATGGAATCACAGTTTTTACAATGCTCCAAGTGTCCAGAGGAAAAACATCTGAAAAGGTACAGCTCTAAATGGGAGTGAATGTACATTGTTCCTTGTTACTGCATTTAGAAATGAGATTATTCTCAAACAATAATAGCAATACAATAAGAAAACCATTTCAACAAGAGAGTTCAATATAGGCACCATTGTTGCTAAAAAAAAATGTCACAGAAGCAGCTCTTTTTTAACCATCATCCATCATGAAAGACAGAAAGGATGGGTCTGCATCTCTCAGAAGGGTATATTAGCAACCAGTTTTATTCTTAGGAAGCACTCGGAGGTGAAACTCAATTTGCAGTTCTTCAAGGTGAAAGGAAGCCCTTGTCAAATCCCAGCAGTCAACAAGAGAGGATGATTTATTATATTGTTGGACATTCAAATGACAACACTTTGAACAAAATGATTAGTCAATGACTGAACAATCTTCTTGAACTGCAATATAGGTAAACTGAAGTGTATGCAGATCATTCCACACAGTTGGCAGGCAGCTGTACTGGAGACTTTGATGTTTCTAACTTTGTTGAAAAGTGTTCTAAGTATTGTTGAATATTTATGTTTTCAATTCAAATAGTATTAATGTAAATATTTATGATAAATTGGAAATATTGTCATCAGTTTTAGAGTATTGCAGACCAACATTAACCATCATTTAAAAATTATATCGAACATGGAAAATAATAGATTTGTCATTTGTCAGCTAGTTTACTCAACTGCAGTTGCCTAATTTGGTATTCTTTATTACATCACTGTAATATGGGTCCAATTAAACATATCATACAAGGAAAGCATGGCAGAAAAAAATGGACATATATTCAACATACTGTTATAATTGTCATTATTCAATCACTAGCTGGCATAAGGACATTATGGTGAGATTAGTTCAGAAATACAAAAATTCAAAGGGATAAAAGGATTTGTTGCATCTATTATTTTGATGATATTGTTTGTTGGACAACAGGAATTGTACAGCAGAACATTTGTGGTGCTAGGGTATTATGACAAAAAGAATAAAAAATATGGCCGCATAATTCAGCTCCTTAGCGCCTAATATTTTGGTGGTACGAGTACTGTTTAGGAACCAAAATGGTGCCTGTGCCACACACTTATTGTGAAAGCTACACTGGACATGATTTTCTTGAGGAGATTTCGCGTGCACACAGGGAGTATCTGCCGAAAGTATGTAGAGTAGGCGGATTGTGACCTTAGTGTGTAACATTGATTTGATGCCAGTGTTGCCAGTTTGGAACATAATATTCCAGCTAACGCTCTCTCTGAACCTTGCACAGCTGAACACATATTCAGAAGCATGAAGGACCCCCCCCCCTCACCCCCTGCCCCCCAATCAGCACCATTTAAAGGGATCATCAACCACATACAGGTTAGCTGCTGATTGATTTCTACAGGCTGTTGATGTGATTATGGAAGTATTTGGTGGTTTCTAGACTT
The DNA here is from genome assembly GCF_036365525.1 of Heterodontus francisci. Classification (NCBI taxonomy): domain Eukaryota; kingdom Metazoa; phylum Chordata; class Chondrichthyes; order Heterodontiformes; family Heterodontidae; genus Heterodontus; species Heterodontus francisci. The sequence continues at coordinate 78,492,448 of NC_090375.1, read as the reverse complement.
CTTTGAAGTTGCGAAAGTCTGCAGGGAGTGGTGTAGCACATGCTGACTTTGTCCTGACTTCATGGTTTCTGAACAGACCAGAATACCAGACATTGGTACAATAACATGCATATCCCTTGTGGTTAAATAGCTGGCAATGTGTACAAGCTGTGAGATGTATGTGTGAGGCTTGCAGCAGTACTAAGTGTGTGATGGTGAGGTGAAGCTATGAATTTTAGGTATAAGACATGAGTGATAGAAATTGTAAGTAAGTGAGTGATGGAGATGTGCTGCATTGAGCAATGTGTGAGACTACTGGTGCAATTGGTGGGATATGGCATTTGAATATACTTTCACTGCCGTTGACCATGCGTGTGAGGTCATTGAAGTACTTGCGGCACTGCATCCAGATCCTTGGGGTGTGACTCCACACATTGATCGTCATGGCTATCTGGTCCCACTGCCTTTCTACTGTCCATCTGGAGAGCCTCCTGGTCCTCTGTGGATAGAGGGCCTCTCCTTTCCTATTCACCTCCTCAATCCTGGCCTCCTCCACAGCTGCACAGGAGAACCATGGAGCCTGTTGCACATCATTCACTCTTCTTCCTGCTCAGACTCTCTTTCACAAACCGTTCCAGCAGCGAGAATGCACCTCCCCTTTAAGAGGTGTAGGCTAGCTTTGAGTGATGCTAATCTCGTACAAATTGAGATAAAAACAAGAAATGCTGGAAATACTCAGCAGGTCCGGCAGCATCTGTGGAGACAGAAGCAGAGTTAACGATTCAGATCAGTGACCCTTCTTCAGAACTGACAAATATTAGAAATGTAAAAGGTTTTAAGTAAGTAAAGTAGGGGGTGGGGCAAGAGATAACACAAGAGAAGGTGTTGAGAGGACAAGGTCACAGACAATAACTGACCAGCAGGTCATGGAACAAAGGCAAATGGTATGTTAATGGTCTGCTGAAAGACAAAGCGTTAGTACAGAGAGGGTGTGAATTGACTGTAAAGCACAAAGCATTCCAAGCCCAAATATTTTTTTTTCAAAACAGAAACAGTGGGTAGGCACAGGAGAAACAAACTAAGCATAAAAATGGTGGTGGGAGGGGGGGGGGGTGGTGGTGGGGGCCCGTCATGCTCTGAAATTATTGAATTCAATGTTCAGTCCAGTAGGCTATAGCATGCCTAATTGGGAAATGAGATGCTGTTCCTCGAGCTTGTGTTGATGTTCACTGGAACACTGCAGCAATCTCAGGACAGAGATATGAACATGAGAGCATGTGGGGGAGGGGGTGTTGAAATGGCCAGCAACCAGAAGCACAGGGACATGTTTACAGACTGAGCGGAGGTGTTCCGCAAAGCGATCCCCAACCTGTGTTTGGTCTCCCCAATGTAGAGGAGAGCACATTGTGAGCAGCGAATACAGTATACTAAATTGAAAGAAGTACCTGAAAGGAGTGTTTGGGGCCTTGGATAGAGAGGAGAGAGGAGATAAATGGGCAGGTATTACACCTCCTGCGATTGCAGGGGAAGGTGCCATGGGAGGTAGATGAGGTGGTGGGGGTAACGGAGGAGTGGACCAGCGTGTTGCGGAGGGAATGATCCCTTCGGAATGCTGACGGGGAAGGGAGGGGAAGATACCTTTGGTAGTGGCATCATGCTAGATGTGGTGGAAGTGGTGGTGGATGATCCTTTGGATCCTTTGGTCGGGTGGAAAGTGAGGACAAGGGGAACCCTGTTGTGGTTCTGGGAGGGAGGGGAAGGGGTGAGGGTAGAGGTGCGGGAAATGGCCAGACATGGTTGAGGGCCCTGTCAACCACAGTGCGGGGGAATCCTCAGTTGAGGAAAAAGAAAGGCATATCGGAAGCACTGTCGTGGAAGGCAGCAGCATCATCAGAGCAGATGCGGCGGAGACGGAGAAACTGGGTGTCCTTACAGGAGGCAGGGTGTGAAGAAGTGTAGTCGACGTAGCTGTGGGAGTCAGTGAACTTATAATGAATATCAGTAGACAGCCTATCCCCAGAGAGGGAGACAGAGAAGTCAAGGAAGGGGAGGGAAGTGTGGAGATGGACCATGTGAAGGTGAGAGAAGGGTGGAAATTAGAAGCAAAGTTGATAAAGTTCTCCAATTCGGGGTGGGAGCAGGAAACAGCACTGATACAGTCATCAATGTACCGGAAAAAGAGTTGGGGGAGGGGTCCTGAGTAGGACTGGAACAAGGAATGTTCGACATATCCCACAAAAAGACAGGCATAACTAGGAACCATGCAGGGACCATAGAAACACCTTTTACTTGAAGGAAGTGAGTGGAGTTGAAGGAGAAGTTGTTCAATGTGAGAACAAGTTCAGCCAGGCGGAGGAGGGTGGTGGTGGATAGGAACTGGTTGGGCCTCTGTTCAAGGAAGAAGCGGAGAGCCCTCAAACCGTCCTGGTGGGGGATGGAGGTGTAGAGAGATTGGACGTCCACAGTGAAGAGGAGGCAGTCAGGGCCAGGAAACTGGAAATTATCAAAATAACGTAGGCTGTCAGAAGAGTCTTGGATGTAGGTGGGAAGAGACAGGACCAGGGGAGAAAAGATAGAGTCAAGATAGGAAGAAATAAGTTCAGTGGGGCAGGAACAGACTGAAACAATGGGTCTGCTGGGACTGTCCTGTTTGCGGATTTTGGGAAGGAGGTAGAAGTGGCCTGTCCGGTGTTGTGGGACTATGAGGTTGGAAGCTGTAGAGGGAAGATCTCCAGAGGAGACGAGATCAGTGACAATTCTGTGGACAGTAGCTTTATGTACGTTGGTGGGGTCATGTTCCAAGTGGAAGTCGGAAGAAGTGTCTGAGATTTGGCGCTGAGCCTCTGCAAGGTAGAGGTCGATACGCCAGACAACAACAGCACCACCCTTGTCTGCAGGTTTGATGACAATGTCAGGGTTAGACCTGAGAGAACAGCAAGTTCAGAGGGGGCAGGTTAGAGTGAGTGAGGGGGCCAGAGAAATTGAGACGGCCGATGTCTCACCAACAGTTTTCAATAAAAAGATCAAGAGCAGGTAAGAGGTCAAAGGGAGGGGTCCAGGTAGAGGGAGAATGCTGGAAGTGGGTGAATGGGTCTGCTGGTCAAGGGGGAGGACTCCTGGTTAAAGAAGTGAGCACAAAGGCGAAGGCGACAGAAGAAGAGCTCAATGTCATGCCGTGCACGAAATTCATTAAGGTGGGGACGTAAGGGGATAAAACTGAATCCTTTGCTGAGTACAGAATGTTCAGCGTCAGAGAAGGGAAGGTCAGAGAGTATCATGAATGCACGGCAAGATCAGAAGGGGTGGGGTCAGAGGGAAGTGAAGGGGAAGAAGGACCTGGAGGCTGCTGGAGCTTGCTTTCCTTAACACCTGAAAGGAAGAAAAAATGTTTTTTGTTAATGTGTCGGATAAGACGAAGGATGAAATGAGTAGAACAGCTTTGAGATAAGGTGAGGCAGTGCTTCTGGAGAGAGAGGTCCAGTGTGTACATGTGGCGGCACATGGCACTGACTGTGGATCTCAGGATGCGGCGAGAACAGCAGTCCGAGGAATGTTGTATTTCTCGGAGATACCTGTAGTCCTGGGTGGATTCAAAACATGAAGGATGGAACTTCAGTTGGAATCCATGTGGAATAAGTTGGAGCAGAGACAGTCACTGAGGAAGGAGATGTGGCTGTGAAAGCAAGTTTTGGTAGACACTTTATCAAACACCAAGAGGGAATGAGAAAGCAATGAAGGTGAACAAGGTAAAAGAGACAAATGAAAATCCTGTCGGAGAGAAGAGTAGCACTTCTTCAAGGTAGGCATTCCTGGAGAGAAGTTGCAGTGAATTAAGCACTAAAATAAAAGCAAAATACTGCAGCTGCTGGAAATCTGCAACACCAAATGCATCTTCCCCTCCCTTCCCCTGTCAGCATTCCGAAGGGATCATTCCCTCAGCGACACCCTGGTCCACTCCTCCATTATCCCCACCACCTCGTCCACTTCCCATGGCACCTTCCCCTGCAATCGCAGGAGGTGTAATACCTGCCCATTTACCTCCTCTTTCCTCACTATCCCAGGCCCCAAACACTCCTTTCAGGTGAAGCAGCGATTTACTTGTACTTCTTTCAATTTAGTATACTGTATTGACTACTCACAATGTGGTCTCCTCTACATTGGGGAGACCAAACGCAGATTGGGTGATTGCGGAACACCTCCGCTCAGTCCGTAAGCATGACCCCGTGCTTCCGGTTGCTTGCCATTTCAACACCACCCCCCCACACCGCTCTCATGCTCACATCTCTGTCCTGGGATTGCTGCAATGTTCCAGTGAACATCAACGCAAGCTCGAGGAACAGCATCTCATTTATCGATTAAGCACGCCTGCCGGACTGAACACTGAATTCAATAATTTCAGAGCATGACAGCCCCCCCCCCCCCCCCCTTTTTATGTTTAGTTATTTTTTCTTTTTTTCTTTTTTCTTTTTTATTTGGTTATTTCATTTTAGTCTTTCTTAGTTTGGTTAGTTTGTTTTTACTGTGCCTACACACTGATTCTGTTTTTTTTTTTTAATTTAATGTTTGAGCTTGGAGTGCTTTTTGCTTTACAATCAATTCACACCCTCTCTGTACTAACTCTTTGTCTTTCAGCACATCATTAACATACTGTTTGCCATTGTTCCATGACCTTCTGGTCAGTTATTCTCTGTGACCTTGTCCTCTCAACACCTCTTTTGTTATCTCCTGCCCAACCCCCTGCTTTACTTGCTTAAAACCTTTTACATTTCTTATATTTGTCGGTTCTGAAGAAGGGTCACTGACCTGAAACGTTAACTCTGCTTCTGTCTCCACAGATGCTGCCAGACTTGCTGAGTATTTCCAGCATTTCTTGTTTTTATTTCAGATTTCCAGCATCTGCAGTATTTTGCTCGTACAAATTGAGCACTCTTCTGAGATGTGCAGGCACACAACAGCACTTGTAGCACTGGCTGCACCCAGTAATCCTGCAAATTAGCAGGCATTATGCAGCTATCGAATTTTGCCCCCTGTATATTTACATTACTGCTTGTGACTGTTTTCGTTAAAACAGAGTTTACTGTAGTGATTTGAAAGAACTGTTTAAAGTTATGAAGGGATAGGATGGATTGTGCTGAATTTTCTCGACAGCGTTGGGAACCCGACGTTGTGTCCAGGTCCACTTGATTTCGGTGCATGACATCTGGTAGAATTTTACAGGAGGTGACCAACTAAAGGCTTCAGTCTGTGATCGTCATTCAATTAGGGACAGTGGGCACGTTTAGGAGGCAGAAGCTAGACGTGGCGCATCCCATTTAAAGGGTGCCCATCAGCCATCAGTGTGACTGCAGGCAAACCATCTCATGACACAGTGTGCAAGCGTTCAGTGCAGCAAAATGGCAGGCAGTCGTGGAAGGCCGGCCCCACGATTCAGCGATGCCTCCCTGGAGATTCTGATAGAGCTGGTTAGAGCATTGAGGAACTGGTTATTTCCAGAGACCGGCAGGAGGAGACTTGCCAGCCAAACTAAACAGGCATGGCTGGAGGTTGTGACTAGAACATGGGAAGTGCAGGAAGTGCTTCAACGACATACTCAGGTATGGCAAGGTGAGTAAGGTACAATGTCCAGCTGGCAGACGTAAGCAGGTAGCACATGCTGAGCCCATTTCTGAGCAGAAGGACCGCAAGGCAGGCATTGCCCAGGAAAACTTGGCACATGTATATAAGGGTTGATTCCTCAACTAAGCGAAGGGCTCATAGCACTTTAGCTTTTCGAGAATGTTGAATTAAACCCATGGACAGTAAATTGCCGGGATCAGTACATGTGAATGTGCCTCATGACGTTCTGATGTGAAGTATCACAGTCTTAACATTCATGATCTGCACCTTGCAGGAAAAATGAGCACATAACGCCCGCAAGAGTAGTTGTTCCAAGGTGGAGTGGACCACCTGACAGTATTGACGTTGATGGAGGCGGAGGCCCTCAATATTAGCAGAGAGTCGCACAGGGCAAGATGGGTTTCCAGCAGAGAGAGGGTGAAAGCTCCCTGTCCTGTCCATGCAAGAGGCTTGGAGCAGCTTCCTCATTTATGTAGCGTTTCCATTAGATCACAACTGATGAGCTGCCAGATGTCTGATGAAGCAGCTATTAAGAGAAGGGCCAATGTCGGAGCAGCAACAGCAGGCAATGTTGGAGGCTGCGCCGGCTTCAGAGGAAGAGCTGCACTCTGAGGATCCACCATTACAGGAGTCAAGCACACCCTCCACCAGCATAGATGCACACACATCAGCGGAGCCTCAGGGAGGTTTAGAACAGGTAGCACAAGGTGAGAATTACATCACATGTGAGCAGGAATAAGTGATGGAGGCAATGGCAGCTGTGGGCAGTCCCTGTTGGAGGATGGAGGACAGCCTCACCAATGCTCACCTGGCCAAAGATTCTAATTCTCGAGGGTCATATACAAAGCAGAACCTTGTGGAACAGCAACAGGTGTTATGTGGCCATCTGTCCGAGTTCCTTGAGGCACTGCAGTTCCTTGGACAGAGATGGGGGAGTCCATTCAAGACATGAGCACTGCAATGTCTCAAGCATATGAGCACATGAGCTCCTCCATTGAGAAATTGGCCAACCTCATGGACAGTCATATGGATGCAGGAGCAGCGGACTGGCAAGAACAGAATGTGTAATACATTCTGCAGCATTGACCGCTCCTTCGTACTAATGGAGCATAGATGCATTGCCAAGAAGCCAGGTGCTCTCCCATTCTTGGTCAATGTAGTTGTGCAAATGGGCTATGTAAGGGCTGAGGGAGACAGAGATGATGTAGATGGTACCAATCCTGAAGGGGCCCAATTTTCTGATGCCGCCCCCTTGGCCCCTGTGATGGAGACATAGACGACGACTCAAGCCCCCATGATTGAGGCTGCCCCTGCACAGATGCAGATGGAGCAGCCTGTGACAGTGCCCTTGGAGGACGTGCGCCACGGGCATCTCAGCCCCTGGAACGCACACTCAAGCAGCCTGCCTCTACATCTGCTTCAGCCACAGGGAGGGCACTCTGTAGAAGCTCTCTTGACAGGACAGAGAAGCAGCAGTAGATTCACTTTAGGTTCACTTGAGGCAGCTCACAATGCTTCTGCTGATTTTGTGTATGTTGATGGACACTTCTTTGTGTCACATCATTATTATTAGGACATAGCAACAACAGCATAAAGTGCTGCCTGCATGAGAAAACTGTGAGTGGCCAGGGCCACTGTGTGGCCAAGGAGGCATACTGCGTGATGACTATTGGATATCAAGTGACATCTATGTGCCATTAGACTATTGATAGTGGATGGAAATGTTGAGAGAGATGTCTATATGGTACAAGTCCAATACCTGATCTGGTGACCTCAGAAATATCCCTGGATCAGGGTGCTATGGGCTTCCCTGCCATCCTGATCAGTGAGTTGCCCCACCCCCACTCCGCGCGACCACCAGATGGCCTTGCAGTGCTGACTACTGATCCTCATCAACCTCCTCTGAGGAAGAGGAGGCAGAGTGCTCTTCCCCATTGGCTTCCTCCAGATCCACCCCTCTCTGCAGGGCCATGTTGCGCATAATGCAAAAGATCACCACAATGTGTGACAGCCTTATAGGGGTGTACTGGAGGGCACCCCCTGTTGAATCAAGGCACCAGAACTGCATCTTAAGGAGGCTGAAGGCCTGCTCAGTGGTGGCCCTTGTGCTGAGATGGTAGCTGTTGTAACCTGCGCCTCCGTTGTGGGGTTGTGCACAGGTGTCATCAGCTATCTGTTCAAAGGATATCTCTTATCAGCCAGGAATCATCCACAGAGGCGATTTGGTGGCATGAACAGCTGCAGTACCTATAACTGCCTGAGGATGAATGAATCATGAGAGCTGCCAGGAAACCTAGTGCACAGCTGAAGGAAATGCTTAGGATGGTCGCACACAAGCTGAGTGTTGAATGAGGGGAACACCTTCCTGTTGATGAAAACACGGGGCTGCGCCACTGGGGCCCGGATTACCATATAGGTGCAGTCGATCGTGCATTGTTCTTGAGGGAATCCTGCCATGGAGGCAAATCCCATGGCTCGCTGTGCCTGACTGACAGCACCTGTGGCAAATGTGATGAAGTCAAATGCCTTCTCATATACAGGTCATCCATCTTCTGAGTGATGCTTCTGTGGGCAGCCACATGCAATATCCCATACAGGCCACTGTTGACCCCCCCAAATGAGGCAGATGCTAAAGAATCCAAGGCAACTGGCACCTTGACAGCTACCAGCAGTGGATGTCCACCGCTCCTTGCGGCCTAAGGTCCTCCTCCAGGAGGGCGCACAGATCAGCTACCACCTGCCTCGGTAGGCGCAACAGTCGGTGGCATTACTGCTCAGACATGTGAAGGAAGCCAATCTTTTGTCGGTATACCTGACGTTGCAGCTAGAGCCTTCTTGCCCCTACTGCCCCTTGACCAGCACCTCTGTGTCCCTGTACACCTTTGTTGCTGGGGCCGCTGTTCCTTCCCATTGCTCTAACCTCTGAGTAGGTGGCCCTATGTCCAGATATAGCCTCAGTTACTAGGACTTCTGCTGCCAAATTTTCCTTGCACCTGACAGTGACCCAGAATGAACCCGACTCCAAAACCCACCTTCTCTATCAGCAGGCCCTGTCCAAGAGCTCTGCTTCTGCTATGGAAGTCAGTGGCACTGCATGAGCTCCGCTTTGCTGATTCCTCCATTTATACAAAGGATTTAATGGCTGCCACTTTCGGCAATAGCTTCCCGTTGTGCAGCCATTCATCTGATTGGGTGAGATGCTGACACTGGACTTGATTTTAAGAGCTCATTGCCGATCTCGGCAACAAGCTCAAAAAATGGCGGCCCATCCACATAGGCCACACGCCAAAGAGCCATCGCAATCTCCCACGCAGTGGCTCATTTAAATGGCAGCAGTGCCTCCCCCCCCCAATCACATGGAGGGGGCAGGCTGTCCATCACTGGCAATGGCGTCAGCTGCCTCTGAGCAGGCACTGGCACCATTTCTAAAGGACACGTGTTGACACATTCAAATTTCTAAAGAAGTAAACCCCAAAATTAAATAAATAAATTTATAATGCCCCTTCCCCACCCCCACCCCATAACAATTACAGTAACTATTTGCTCTTCCCCCAAAAACACTTACCTTTTACATCTGACCTACCCCAACCCCCCAAACTGCACAAAGTTTAAAGGTCAACCTTTCCCACCATCCTCTACATCCATTACATTTATTTGACCCCATTCACCCACAACACCCCCCACACTGAAAATGTTACCCCCTTCCCACCAGTATGGCGCCGGTACTTCCCGGATGGGGATTTGACGGTACGGGAGTACCGGCCGCCACGCCGAAGATCATGGTGTGCCCTCAAGATCACAGGTAAGACTATTTAAATATATCCATTTTATTGATTTGAATATTTTAATTGAGGTCCCGTCGCTCAGAGGCAGGGGGCCGCCACGGAGCCTCGAATCACCGGGAGGAACGGGCCAGGCCCTCATGGTGTTGAGGACCGTGGCGGGCCTCACCTGGAGCCATCTTCAGGCCACGCAATGACACACCGGGGGGAGAACAAAATCCAGCCCACAGTGTGGGGCCTGTGTGCTTCTGACAAAATTGCAACACTGTGTCAAAAGACCTCTCAAGTGCTTGCTTAATCGCTCTAATTGGCTGCCTCTACCACATGGATGGCCTTCAGCTCTGACAAGCTGCTTCTGGAGAATTGACGTGGAGGTGGAAACATATTGGGCAACTGACACGCCATCCTTTTGTCTGAAATTGTCAGCACACCTGCCTCCAAAACTCTCTCCGCCTCCGTGGCAAAATTCCATCCATTGTTTCACTTGGTTAAGGAATCTATACAAGGGGTTTTAGATATGAGGTTGAGGCACTGATACTTACAGGGTGGCTCGCTCAGATTGATGGGGAGGGTTTCCTGGACATCCTGAATATATTAACTGCAGGACTACTTTCACATTTCCGCTGCAGGTTCCCACCCAACAGACTGGTCAGCCTTCGGGCGGGAAAGCCTGTGGCACTAGGCCGCAGCCAAGGAGCAGAGAGCAGATAGAAAGGCAGGGAGTTATCGTCGGCGGGCTTGGGTGCGCGAGAGATTGCAGTAGGGAGCAGAGCATGGCCGGGAATTCTTGTGATCGGCAGGGGTCAGATCATGGTCAGGGAGAGATCAATGTTTGTAGGGAGTGATTGAAGGAGGGGGAGAACGTGGAGGTGAGGGGAGATCACAATGAGAGATCAAGGAGGTAGCAATCACTAGATGTTATGGAAGTAAATTTATTGGGGCTGGGGAAAACACACCTGTATCTCTTGGCCCACAAGCAGTGCTGTAAATGCTATGGCTGTTCTCACCTCCTTTTACCAGTCTGGTTTCCTGATGCCCAGGAAACCTGGCTAGAAAGGGTTAAATATAAAAGTTCTATAAAAATTAAGGCAGGCAGCCTCCTGAAAAACTTTTAACAACAGACATGTATCCTGAGAGCAGATTGTCACCCACAAGCCCCCATGCTACCTCTGTTAAAACCAGAAGTGGGCAGATTTGAGGCAAATTGGAGTTGGGATTGAATTTTTTTTAAATGTAACTTCTCTCCCAACCCAAACCTATTCTTGGGGTTAAAATCATGCCCTAAATGTAAGAGATTTAGTGCAAAGAGCAGGAAAATCTATATGTGCAAACATTTTTGAGTCTTTTGAATATATTACCAAAATTTGTCATTGAAGTAGAACCCAAGTCAACATTCAAGGGTAGGTTAGATAAGTGAAGGAAAGACAAAGGAATAAGGGATCTGAGTGGGGCCATGTGATCACGTGGAGGATAATCACCATCAGGGACTGGCTGGGCAGAATGACCTGTTTCTGTGGCGCCATTTCTTTGTAATTCTGTGTAATTTCCTGAAGAAAAATCAAAGGAGTTCCCAAAAAATACTGAATATAGTTATGACCATTACAAATGATATCACAATTCTACAACTTTTTTCTTTAATTTGCTATAATCAAACCAACACTTGCTATTTTATTTGGAATTATTGTAGTATCATGAATGGAAACATTCATATCTGAAAGACCTAGAATTCATAAGACCCATTTTGAGAAAAACAGACAATATGCCCAAGTATTTTTTTTGTCTGGAGCATGATTATTGTAACTCAAGGATTTGAAAAGATATTAGTGTTTGGGAATGTTAACTGTAAGGATACAGCTTCCCACCTTCAGTTAAAGTACAGACGCTGCAGAGACTATCAGAAATTCCAGCTTATTCATGCAGAAGAGCAGCCCGACTTGTGCCTCAGAATCCTTGATGCTTATTCTTTCTGTCATTGCTCCCAACCCATCCTGCAGTAATCTATCTCTGGATTAAAGTAAATTTGTGGTATAAAGGGAACACAAATTCAGTCTTTATGAATGCTGTTTAAATGCAGATGAGGTAACTGGGATGGCAAAATCAGACTGATAATCACAGCAACTGTTTTCCTGGGGCTTTAATGTCTCAGAACAGTTCTTGTTTCGATTGACAAATGCTAACATTTGCTGCTAGAGAATTGTTAGTGAATTGGTTTCTGGACTTGCTGTAATTTTCAAAGAGCAGGATAAATTATTTTCCAGCTCTGCTTGACTAGCAAGGACATTTCTTAACACATCTGAGTTCTCTTGTTCTCTGCAAAAGACACAAAGTAACTACCAACTAATCTCATTTAATATCACTGAGAAAATAAGAACATTAAAGATCTTGGTAACGTGTTTGTCCAAAGTCATGTCATTCCACTGGAGGCTCGTGTACAGACATTTCACTGGGCCCATATCTCATTTCAGAAATGACGGGTGCTGCTCTTGAAACACTATCTTGAAACACTAAGGTGGCCATGGTTGTATGTATGGCAGAACTATTGGTGTATTGATTGTGAGATGGCTTCAGCTAAAGCACCCTTTTATTAAATGCTCTCTAAGAGCTCTGGGTGCCAGTGCAACTAATGGGCAATGCTGCTCCTGTTCTTCCTCCTCCTCTGCCTCCACTCTTCTTGCCCAGAAAGCAAGATCCCTCTGGATGGCAAAATTACACAGCATGCAGCACAAATTTGGAAACACAGTCAGAAGTGTACTGCAGGGCTCCTCCAGAGGGCTTCAGACAGCAGAATAATTGCTTGAGTACGCTCAGTGAGATTTCTGGTGGTGGCATGGTTTTCATTGTAGTCCTGTCCTGCATCTGTGCCCAGGTTTCTAACAGGAGGCATGAACCATGTCTAGGGGGGATATTCCTTATTGCCAAGGTAACCTAGTGGTCTGTTGGATGATGATGGTCGATTAGAGGACTGACACAGGATAAGTGAATCATGCCTGCTGCTATGAAATTGGGCATAAACCTACATTATCAATGGCCTGTGGTCATGAATGAGCTGCAGGTTAAGCAAAGGGTGCCTGTTTCTGCTCAGGCTGATGATGGCAGCACACAGGGCAATGTGAATCCTGTCAATGGCAACTTGCATACTCACGAGTCTGCGATGTGTGATAAAACTAGGGCTGTCTTCTCTTACTTTGCTCTTCCCTCTTCTTTGAGCTGTTCCTGCTCACTCCAGTCTTTTTTCCACTTCTTCTTCAGCCCCAAAGACAAAGTTAACAGAGCACCCATGAGTGAATTAAATATTTGGAAGACAGGCGATTTCTGCATAACGACTGCCAGAAGCAGGCAGATCATGACTTCAATCAATTTGTAATGCCAATTTGATGCCAGTGCTGCCATTTTAGAGCTCCAGACTCCAGTCTATGCCTGCTCTTAACCTTGCATAACTGAAAACGAAGATCAACAGTAGTGCTATTTAAAGCAATCATCAACTCATCGCAGGTTAGTTTATGGATTATTTCTTCTGGCTATTGCTGCAATTCTATGTGTTTTGAGTGCTTTTCCATACTTGTTAAAAGTTTCAATCAGCTACAGGGAGTAGTCTGGCTGGTGCAGAAGTACTTTATTTGGTAAATTAAAAGTTTCTGCACAAACCAATTGCTCTGAGACATGAATAGCCTCGTAGGGCTTTATCTTGGCATTGAGCATGACAGAGAATGGGCAGAGGCCATGTAGAGCAGGACAAGCTATGAGAAGAGGGAAGAGGAGAGGAAGAAGGGCTCTCAATAGACCATATATACAAAGGGTGTCTCGGGAGAAATTCTCTTACCTGAATTTTAGCAATGGCCAATGTTTGAGATTGTGACTCAAATCTGCCAACACCTGTACCTAAAACTCCAACCTCACAGCAGGATAAGGACTACATTGTCTGTGGCTGTGAAGGTGACCATGGCTCTGAACTTTTATGCATCTGACTCCTTCTTATACCATCTGCAGTTTGTAAGTCAGAAGAGATTGAGGAATGAGTTTAGAGTGGAATGTGAGAAGAGGTGAGAAGATCATCATTTCATCATTTCAGCCTTGCTGGTGGCCTCGATCTCAGCAAAGATTCTTCTCATAATGACCAGCACTGTTTCCTCCATGGGATTTAAACCATGCATACTCGCCTCTCCTCCTCCCATTAATTCTGCTCCCTCTAGTTGTGCGCAACCTTTTTCTTTAAGAAAGATGGAAATATGTCAGTGAGTGTCAGGTAGTATGTTTGGGTGATGTGGCTCTCTGGTTGAAGAGCTACCAGTGTGTAAAGTAGTAGGCTATGGTATTTGAAGATGAATTCACTGACCTTCACAACTCATGTGAGGTCATTAAACTTCTTCCTGCACTGCATTCAAGTCCTTGGGGCTACACTCCTTGCATTGACCTCTGCCACTATCTCTTGTCACTGCCTTCTGAGCATGTGTCTGGAGGTTCTCAGACCCCCCTGAAGATACAGGACATTTCCCCTTCTTTCCAGCTCTTCCACCAAGATCTCCAGTACAGTGTCTGCAAACCTTGGTGCACAGTCTCTCAAATGGTCAGCCATTGTTGATCCTTCCAAAACAGAATATTGAGAATAACCTCAACACCAGTAGCAACTACAATACACCTCACCTTTAAAAGCTGCAGGCTAGCTTTATGTGTGCTAGTCACTCACAATATTGGACGAAAGCCTGCTAATGCATGCAGTCAATGAACAGTGCAGGAAGCAGCAGCCATGGAAATGAACAGCAGTTTGAAGTAGGTATGCTGCCTGCATTGCAGTGAATGGGTACAGGTTAATCGTGCATCATGATCCCTGCACCTATTTTCAGGAAGGGAGTAGGGGGGATTATCCCCAATGTAATCCATAGGATGTTACATGATTTAAACTTTCCAATGATGTCCTTATTTTGTGCCCAGCCTGTACAATAACTGAAATTATGAATCAAATAAGAAATGTATAATTTTAAATGTTTGAAAGTTCAATTGTTAACATCACAGTGTCAGACACATATCATGATGAAAACAAATCAATAAAAATTACATCCATCTTGTGCCATATAGTGTTGCAGGATCTAGATATTTGATCCAAACAGATTTCGTTGTAAATTAATTTCTTTCCTCTCTGGAAATATAGAACTTGAGAGATATTAATAACCACTCAGGGCAAGAGACGAATGGTGTGTACTTGTAGCATTTGTGTCACCATTTCAGTTACATAATTAGCACAGAAATTAAGAGCGTCCTTGAGTATTTTAGGAAGTCACTGTAAGGGAAGTGAAAATAACAATTGTAAGCTGTCATAAGGAAAGCACGACACCAAAGTAACCTAACTAACACCACACAGACTTCGGAAAATCAATCCAAATATGATTTGGAATATTGAAAAAATCTGCAATATTTATTTTTCACAGATGAAAACAAAAGGATGTATATCTTAATGTCAAGATCAAGGTCAAATGTTGTTATTTCTTAGATGTAAAAAACATGATTATATGAAATCAATAACAGAAGCAATTCAGAGCAGTCATTTGGACTCATTTAAGACAAATTTAGCCCCCTGAATAAGGAAAAATTTTGTTACCCCATCTCACAGACTCGAGATTTGAAATCTCCCTGGGACGGCTGGTTTGAAGGCTTTCATCAGTCACAAACATTATTAAAGTAATAAAGCTTTATTACTTCAAGATAAAGCTAAACTAGAGCACAAAACACTTACAATTATAGGAAACTGAAACACGGGCCTCGATATTAACCCCCACTAAGGGAGGTGGGAGTAGGTCAGGGGTTAAAAATTTTAAAAAGAGAATGGTTGTGTGTTGTTGTTGTAGTTATAGGGGGTTGTTGATAAAGTCTTGGAGTCTGGATAAGGTCAACTAATAACTATTATTTACATATCTCGATTTACACTCTCCACAAGCCTCTCTAGCCAGCATCCTTCATGTTGCTACTCTCTTCTTCCACAGCCCATTACCATGTGACTATTGCATTGTCATCATGACAGTGGGAGGGGTTGCTCTCACTGACTCCAACATTAACCCTTTCAGGTCCTTATACTACATCTTCCCAATACATTTTCTTTAACAGGGGCAGCACAGTGCTTAGCACTGCAGCCTCACAGCTCCAGCAACCCGGGTTCGGTTTTGGGTACTACCTGTGTGGAGTTTGCAAGATCCCCCTGTGACCAGGTGCTCCAGTTTCCTCCCACAGCCAACGACTTGCAGGTTGATAGGTAAATTGACCATTGTAAATTGCTCCTAGTGCAGGTAGGTGGTAGGGAATATGGGATTAATGTAGGATTAGTATAAATGGGTGGTTGTTGGTCAGCACAGACTCAGTGAGCCAAAGGGCCTGTTTCAGTGCTGTATGTCTCTATATACACATTCTTGACTTTACCTATTACCCTTTCTCCCCCCAAGTTTCTGACTTCAAAGATTTAGTCTGTTAGGAGGTTTCACGACTCTCCCTGATCTTGTTCTAGTCTTATTGGGATGATCAGTAGTCTTTCTTGTAAGTCTTGATCGCTGACATGATTGATTTTTACTAAGGATTGTAGTATTCTGTTTGCTCTGGGTTTCTTCATCATCATCTGGTTCTTCCAAATAAATGATTGACTGTTGCTTCTGGGGAATAGGGATAATGTTTCTCCCTATGTTCCCTTCTATTGTGTGTACCACATATGATTTCTAGTAGCTTTCATCTCTGTGGATTACAGTACCTTCCCTTTCTAGGTCTCGTATCCATACTCTTTGACCTTCATTCAGTTTTGGTAAGTCTCTGGCACAAAATCTTTTGTTGTAATTTCAAGTTTGTTGCCTTCGATAGGAGTTTTCCTGGTCTCTTACTCTATGGGTAGTCCCAGACATCCAATCCTGGAAGCAATTTTTTAGGCAACAGAGGAGGTTACTTTCTTATCTTCCTGCCCATCAGTAATTTTGCAGGTCATAGTCCACACATCAGTGGTTTTTAGAATTTAGAATTTAGAACATTACAGCGCAGTACAGGCCCTTCGGCCCTCGATGTTGCGCCGACCTGTGAAACCATCTGACCTACACTATTCCATTTCCATCCATATGCCTATCCAATGACCACTTAAATGCCCTTAAAGTTGGCGAGTCTACTACTGTTGCAGGCAGGGCGTTCCACGCCCCTACTACTCTCTGCATAAAGAAACTACCTCTGACATCTGTCCTATATCTATCACCCCTCAACTTAAAACTATGTCCCCTCGTGTTTGCCATCACCATCCGAGGAAAAAGACTCTCACTATCCACCCTATCTAACCCTCTGATTATCTTATATGTCTCTATTAAGTCACCTCTCCTCCTCCTTCTCCCCAACAAAAACAACCCCAAGTCCCTCAGCCTTTCCTCGTAAGACCTTCCTTCCATACCAGGCAACATCCTAGTAAATCTCCTCTGCACCCTTTCCAAAGCTTCCACATCCTTCCTATAATGCGGTGACCAGAACTGCACGCAATACTCCAGGTGCGGTCTCACCAGATTTTTGCACAGCTGCAGCATGACCTCGTGGCTCCGAAACTCGATCCCCCTACTAATAAAAGCTAACACACCATATGCCTTCTTAACAGCCCTATTAACCTGGGTAGCAACTTTCAGGGATTTATGTACCTGGACACCAAGATCTCTCTGTTCATCTACACTACCAAGAATCTTCCCATTAGCCCAGTACTCTGCATTCCTGTTACTCCTTCCAAAGTGAATCACCTCACACTTTTCTGCATTAAACTCCATTTGCCATCTCTCAGCCCAGCTCTGCAGCCTATCTATGTCCCTCTGTAACCTACAACATCCTTCGGCACTATCCACAACTCCACCGACCTTAGTGTCATCCGCAAATTTACTAACCCACCCTTCTACACCCTCTTCCAGGTCATTTATAAAAATGACAAACAGCAGTGGCCCCAAAACAGATCCTTGCGGTACACCACTAGTAACTAAACTCCAGGATGAACATTTGCCATCAACCACCACCCTCTGTCTTCTTTCAGCTAGCCAATTTCTGATCCAAAGCTCTAAATCACCTTCAACCCCATACTTCCGTATTTTCTGCAATAGCCTACCGTGGGGAACCTTATCAAACGCCTTACTGAAATCCATATACACCACATCCACTGCTTTACCCTCATCCACCTGTTTGGTCACCTTCTCGAAAAACTCAATAAGGTTTGTGAGGCACGACCTACCCGTCACAAAACCGTGCTGACCATCGCTAATGAACTTATTCTTTTCAAGATGATTATAAATCCTGTCTCTTATAACCTTTTCCAACATTTTACCCACAACCGAAGTAAGGCTCACAGGTCTATAATTACCAGGGCTGTCTCTACTCCCCTTCTTGAACAAGGGGACAACATTTGCTATCCTCCAGTCTTCCAACACTATTACTGTCGACAATGACGACATAAAGATCAAGGACAAAGGCTCTGCAATCTCCTCCCTGGCTTCCCAGAGAATCCTAGGATAAATCCCATCTGGCCGAGGGGACTTATCTATTTTCACACTTTCCAAAATTGCTAACACCTCCTCCTTGTGAACCTCAATCCCATCTAGCCTAGTAGTCTGAATCTCAGTATTCTCCTCGACAACATTTTCTTTCTCTACTGTAAATACTGACGAAAAATATTCATTTTACGCTTCCCCTATCTCCTCTGATTCCACACACAACTTCCCACTACTATCCTTGATTGGCCCGAATCTAACTCTAGTCATTCTTTTATTCCTGATATACCGATAGAAAGCCTTAGGGTTTTCCTTGATCCTATCCGCCAATGACTTCTCGTGTCCTCTCCTTGCTCTTCTTAGCTCTCCCTTTAGATCCTTCCTGGCTAGCTTGTAACTCTCAAGCGCCCTAACTGAGCCTTCACGTCTCATCCTAACATAAGCCGCCTTCTTCCTCTTGACAAGCGCTTCAACTTCTTTAGTAAACCACGGCTCCCTCGCTCGACAACTTCCTCCCTGCCTGACAGGTACATACTTATCAAGGACACGCAGTAGCTGCTCTTTGAATAAGTTCCACATTTTGATTGTTCCCATCCCCTGCAGTTTCCTTCCCCATCCTACGCATCCTAAATCTTGCCTAATCGCATCATAATTTCCTTTCTTCCAGCTATAATTCTTGCCCTGCGGTATATACCTGTCCCTGCCCATCGCTAAGGTAAACCTAACCGAATTGTGATCACTGTCACCAAAGTGCTCACCTACATCTAAATCTAACACCTGGCCAGGTTCATTACCCAGTACCAAATCCAATGTGGCATCGCCCCTGGTTGGCCTGTCTACATACTGTGTCAGAAAACCCTCCTGCACACACTGGACAAAAACTGACCCATCTAAAGTACTCGAACTATAGTATTTCCAGTCAATATTTGGAAAGTTAAAGTCCCCCATAACAATTACCCTGTTACTCTCGCCCCTGTCGACAATCATCTTCGCTATCCTTTCCTCTACATCTCTGGAACTATTCGGAGGTCTATAGAAGACTCCCAACAGGGTGACCTCTCCTCTCCTGTTTCTAACCTCGGCCCATACTACCTCAGTAGACGAGTCCTCAAACGTCCTTTCTGCCGCTGTAATACTCTCCTTGATTAACAATGCCACACCCCCCCCTCTTTTACCATCTTCTCTGTTCTTACTGAAACATCTAAATCCCGGAACCTGCAACATCCATTCCTGCCCCTGCTCTACCCATGTCTCCGAAATGGCCACTACATCAAGATCCCAGGTACCAACCCACGCTGCAAGCTCACCCACCTTATTCCGGATGCTCCTGGCATTGAAGTAGACACACTTTAAACCAAGTTCTTGCTTACCAGTGCCCTCTTGCGTCCTTGTAACCTTATCCCTGACCTCACTACTCTCAGCATCCTGTACACTGGAACTACAATTTAGGTTCCCATTCCCCTGCTGAATTAGTTTAAACCCCCCCGAAGAGCACTAGCAAATCTCCCCCCCAGGATATTGGTACCCCTCTGGTTCAGGTGAAGACCATCCTGTTTGTAGAGGTCCCACCTACCCCAGAAAGAGCCCCAATTATCCAGGAAACTAAAACCCTCCCTCCTACACCATCCCTACAGCCACGTGTTCAACTCCTCTCTCTCCCTATTCCTCGCTTCACTATCACGTGGCACGGGCAACAACCCAGAGATAACAACTCTGTTTGTTCTCGCTCTAAGCTTCCACCCTAGCTCCCTGAATTTCTGCCTTAAATCCCCATCTCTCTTCCTACCTATGTCGTTGGTGCCGATGTGGACCATGACTTGGGGCTGCTCCCCCTCCCCCTTAAGGATCCCAAAAACACGATCCGAGACATCACGAACCCTGGCACCTGGGAGGCAACACACCAACCGTGAGTCTCTCTCGTTCCCACAGAACCTCCTATCTGTTCCCCTAACTATTGAGTCCCCAATGACTAATGCTCTGCTCCTCTTCCCCCTTCCCTTCTGAGCAACAGGGACAGATTCTGTGCCAGAGACCTGTACCCCATTGCTTACCCCTGGTAAGTCGTCCCCCGCAACAGTATCCAAAACAGTATACCTGTTGTTGAGGGAAACGGCCACAGGGGATCCCTGCACTGCCTGCTGGTTCCCTCTCCTTCCCCTGACGGTAACCCATCTACCTACTTCTTTTACCTGAGGTGTGACTACCTCCCCATAACTCCTCTCAATAACCCCCTCCACCTCCCGAATGATCCGAAGTTCATCCAGCTCCAGCTCCAGTTCCCCAACGCGGTTCTCGAGGAGCTGGAGTTGGGTGCACTTCCCGCAGATGCAGTCAGCAGGGACACTCTTGGCGACCCTTACCTCCCATATTCTGCAGGAGGAACATACAACTGCCTTAACCTCCATTCCCACTATTCTAAATTCCCAACAAATCTACTGAAAAACCAAAAAAAAAAGTCAAAACTGGTGTAATTCAATAAATTAGAAGTGAGGTTGGAAGGTCTTCATTCTTCTTCAATAAGGACTTTATGGTTCTTACACCTCTTTCCAATTCACCATTCGACTGTGGATAACGTGGTGAACTTGTGAAATGTTGAAATCCCATCCTTGTTGCAAATTGTGTGAAATATTCGTTTGCAAACTGTGGTCTGTTGTCTGCCAATACTTTGTCAGGGATACCTTGTGTCACAAAGATGTCTTGTAGAACTCTTATAATTGCTTCTTTTGTTGTTGTTGAATACAACCTTTTCACTTTTATCCATCTAGAGAAATAATCAACGATGATGATGTAAGACTTTCCATTGAAATTAATAGGGCACAGAGTACAAGAGCAAGGAAATTATGTTGAACTTGTATAAGACACTAGTTCGGCTTCAGCTGGAGTATTGTGTCCGATTCTGGGCGCGCATGTAAGAAAAGACGTGAGGGCATTGGAGAGAGTACAGAAAAGATTCACGAGAATGGTTCCAGGGATGAGGAATTTCAGTTATGAAGATAGATTGGAGAAATTAGGACTGTTTTCCTTGGAGCAGAGAAGGCTGAAAGGTGATCTGATGGAGGTATTCAAAATCATGAGGGATCTGGACAGAGCAACATAGAGAGAATGTTCCCACTTGTGAAAGGATCGAGAACGAGAGGGCACAGATTTCAAGTATTTGGTGAGAGAAGCAAAAGTGACATGAGGAAAATCTTTTTCATGCAGCGTGTGGTTAAGGTCTGGAATGCGTTGCCTGAGAACATGGTGAAGGCAGGTTCGATTGAAACATTCAAAAGGAAATTAGACAATTATATGAAAAGGAAGACGGCAGGGGAATGGGACTGAGGGAGTTGCTCTTTCAGAGAGCCGGTGCAGACATGATGGGCTGAATGGCCTCCTTCTGCATTGTAACAATTCTGTGATTCTGTGATTTTGTGAACATGAATAAATCCATACCTTAACGTTCCCACGGTCTGGTAAGAGTAGTTATCAGAGGTTCACGCTGTTCTAGTCTTTGTATAGCACAGATCTGGCAGTTTTGGATCACATTTTCAATGCCTTTGGATATTCTTGGCTACCACATTGATGATTGTGCTTTTGCTCTGTACTTCGCTATTCCCATATGGCCTTGGTGTAGACGCTCCAAGATATCCAATCTAAGTGAACTGGGAATGACTAGCCTTTTATTATCGAATAGCAAATCAACAATGACTGTGAAGTATTTCTATATTATTACGACCAGGTGAGCAATGTGTCTCGGGGTCGTTTGCAGTCTTCAACCTGGTCTTATTGTAACAGGGTTTAATTTTAAACACACTGTGTTTTGAGCTCCCCCTTTGTGAATCCTTGTTCACAACTTTCCAATTATAAGGCAAAGAAATGAGCACAAACTGGCTTTCTTTGGTTTAAAGAAGAAAGATGAAATTTATTAAACCTTCAACTTAAAATCTAATACGGTTCATGCCTACAGATATACGATGCGCACAGGCTAGCATGCACACGCAATATAAACATGCAGATAGGGTCAGAAAAGAAAAGAAAAGATAAGTAGAACAGTTTGAGGCAATATCTTGTTACTGTTTCTCGAGCTCGCTGTAGTACTCGATTGAAGAGATGGTCTTGCATTTCGTTGGGGCCCAGTAGACTTCTTAAAAACCTTGTTCACAGAGGAAATTGTTCTCTCTATGAGTTTCACGTGTTTTCACAAGATTCAGTTCCATGGGAAGAGATGAAGGCAGGCAGACAGGAAAGGAGATGTTCTCAGTCCATGAGCACATGGCATTCTCTGTTTCAATCCCTTTGTTGGGAATTCAAATTAAAACAAAACTCCCAGGTTGCCCACGGGGTTAGTCATGTGACTAGCTCCTTATATGGAACAGTCTCTTCAAAATCCTTTGTTGGAAGTTCAAATTCTCTGCAACAGCCAGGTAGTCATGTGGCTAAAACTGGCCTGACCACTTCTGTGTATTGGAGAAGCAACTGCTGGGTCCCCATTGTTTCAACATTGTCTGGTACTGTGCAAATGTCCTTCCAGTCAGGGCTTGCGATGTTAAGTTTTTGTTCATGTGGCGAAATAATGTGTGCCTCAGTCTTGGCAGGTGGGGGGTTTGCCTGGCAATATTAATTGAAAGTTTTTATTGTCTTATCACTAGGACCTTCTTGTGGCCACCCTGGAGTG
Source organism: Heterodontus francisci (assembly GCF_036365525.1). Lineage (NCBI taxonomy): Eukaryota > Metazoa > Chordata > Chondrichthyes > Heterodontiformes > Heterodontidae > Heterodontus > Heterodontus francisci. Next base: position 78,469,946 of record NC_090375.1, on the reverse strand, counting down.
CAATACTGCCTTATATGAATAGAATACATTCTTCATCGCTTTTTTGGGCATGATGAATTTCTTGCAGCTTCTGTATACACGCCAGCCATTGTTGTGCAGTATATTGCAAATACGACTCTATCTTGTCCAAAAAATTCACATCTTGTTGTGTCAGATGGTCAACCATTGCTCTTGATAGTGCATCAGGGACGTTGGCATCTTCCCCTGGACTTGTATGGTCTCGTACATATATCTCAATCTTAAATTAAATCTTTGGATTCTTGGAGGCATTTTTGCGATCGCCTTCTCATCCAATAAAGATACCAAAGGTTTTTGGTCTGTCAATCCAACAATGTAATCAGAAAACTTCTCGCATGCCATGTGACGGCAAGTACTTCTTTTTCAATTACCGCATACCTTGGCTCTGTCTCGGACAAAGCTCTAAATGCATAGTATATTTGGTTTCTGAGAACCACCAGGTTGCTCCTGGAAAAGGACTGCTCCAGACCCCATGGAGGATGCGTCTGCAACTATTATAATTGTTAGTGTAGGGTTATAGTGTGCCAAGATGTACGGTGATATGAGCATTTCTTTAATCTTCTGGAATGCTTGTTCTTGATGTGAAATCCAACACCACGCTTGATCTATTTTGAGAAGTTTTCTTAGTGGTTCTGATACCTTTGCTAAATGAGGAGGAAATTTGGCTAACTGATTCACCATTCCAAGGAATCTTTAGAGCTCTTGAACAGAATTAGGAGTAGAGAATTCTTTAATGGCTCATGTCTTCTGTGGGTCTACCATTATATCCTTGCTGCTTACTATATGTCCCAAGAAACGAATTGATGTCTTTGAGAATTTGCACTTCCCGTTCAGTGTTATCCTTGCTTCTTGAAGCTGTTGTAAAACTGCTTGAACTCTTTGATCATGTTCCTCTACTGACTGCCCATATACCAGGATATCATCCATGTGACAAATAACTCCCTTCAGCCCTTCTAAGATGGTAGACGTATACTTTTGGAAGATCCCCAGTACAGAAGTTTCCCAAATGATAACCGATTGAAAAAAACCCTTACACATGGGGTTATAAATGGCATTAGTTATCTTAAGGTCTCGTCTAAGGGAACCTGCCAAAATCCACTATTGGCATCAAGTTTTATACTCTGAGACAATTTTGCCAAGCTTTCATCCACTATGGACATTGGATGAATTTCCTACGTCACTGCTTTGTTTAAACTGCATTAAATCCACATGGATACGAAGAGTGCCATTATGTTTTGGGACTGGAACCATCGCCGAACACCACTCCGTTGGTTTCGTAACAGAAGAAATGACTCCCAACTTGGTTCATCAGTGGATGAGGTATCTTTCTGGGTCTAAAGATACACACTGTCCTGGCATCTGCTTCACTCTGTCTTCAGTTTTCCTGATTTTATTTTAGAGATACAGACCTGAAACAGGCCCTTCGGCCCACCGAGTCTGTGCCGACCAACAACCACCCATTTATACTAACCCTACAGTAATCCCATATTCTCGACCACCTACCTACACTAGGGGCAATTTACAATGGCCAATTTACCTATCAACCTGTAAGTCTTTGGCTGTGGGAGGAAATCAGAGCACCCGGTGAAAACCCAGGCAGTCATAGGGAGAACTTGCAAACTCCACACAGGCAGTATCCAGAATCGAACCCGGAGTTGTGAGGCTGTGGTGCTAACCACTGCGCCACTGTGCCGCCACTAATCCTGAGAAAAGTTTTGGATAGTCGTTTTGAAAGCAACTGTTTACCTGTGGCTGTTTAACTTCATCAATTTTCTTGATCCGATGCAGGTCTAATCACATTTTTCTGGCTTAAGAGGGAAAATTATTGATTTTGCAAGACGTATAGGGTTTCCATAATTTGTCTCCCTTTATATTGGAGAGTTGCTTGAAGCTTACCCTTTACTTTCAGTTGGGTCCTGCCTGGACCATGCTACTGATCCGTTGTTGTGGGCAATGTTTCATCAACCATGGCTCTTGGTCTGACAGAACTGTGACACTAGCACTTGTGTCTCATTTGAAAGTCCTTAGATGCCCATTTACATAAATGTCTGCTATCCAAAATCCATGATCTTGGTCATTAATTTCTCCTAGGAAATCTCCTGGCTCCTATTCTGCTGTAAGTTGATGCACATCATTCACCGCTCTTTGTGTGAAGGTCATTTGCTTTGCAATTTTGAGTGAAGAGGTATTGCACATTTTTCCATAATGGCCTGTCTTTTTACAGTTGAAACATTCCACTTGACTAGCAGGACGCTGTCCCTGTCTGTGGGTCTTCCTGGCTCCATAGTGCTGACACAGTTTCTTCTCCACAGACTGCCTCTCAGTCTTTGGTTTCAAGAACTATACAGTCATCGGATTTCTTCTAATCCATTGTGTTCCGACTGCGGTGGGAGCAATGCACTGTCAATTCAGTCCCGTCACTCCACAGGTTGCAGCATATTATTTAAAGCTTTCCACCCAACTAGAAAACAGCCAAATCAAACACTCTAGTAACTCCCAGAATAAAACACACCAAAGCAGATATCCTTAGGCAACAACAAATTAGCCAATTATTTAAAAAAATACTAAATCTTAAACACAATTAAGATAAACCTATGTCTAAAGACCTTATAACTTCTTATTTTAATCTAACTCCCCCATTCACACACACTCAAAAATAACAGTAGTTAACCGGTTTTAAAAGTGGTGATTTTAAAAATTAGCTGCTTCTTAAGAATAAATAAATAAGTCAGTCTTTTTGGGTTACGTTCCTGATGGATGAGGTATTCTAATTTGGAAATGGTCTTGACACGGTGGATGTGGAAAGGATATTTCCCCTTGTGGGAGAATCTCGAACTAGGGGTCACTGTTTAAAAATAAGGGTCGCCCATTTAAGACAGAGATGAGGAGAAATTTTTTCTCTCAGAGGGTCGTGAGTCTTTGGAATGCTCTTCCTGAAAAGGCAGTGGAAGCAGTATCTTTGAATATTTTTAAGGCAGAGGTTATCAGGGATAGGTGGAAATATGGAGTAATCCATTCAGCCATGAACTTATTGAATGGTGGAGCAGGCTCGAGGGGTCAAGTGGCCTGCTCCGGCTCCTAATTCGTATGTTCGTACGTATGTAATATTCAAAGGCCACTCGAAGTCTTCACATGGATTTGATTCAGTAGTTGATTCTTAATAGGCATTCAACTCTTTGGCTACAGTAGGCATCAACAATTCCTTCTGCAATACAGACGGTCTCTTGAAAAAAGAAGGCTTTTCTTCTTTAGGCAATTAACTCAACCTGTAGCTCCCTGTAGAATTTTTGCTGTGAGAAATTAGATAGCTCCCTTCTCTCTTCAGTAGCATGCCTCGCTGGAGCATCTATCAAAATGAACTGGTTTCAACTGCTTTTTGAGAGTTTTACACACAGTCAAATTGAAACATTGAACCATGTGACCCCTCTCTCTCCTGCTGTCGCCTAGGGCAACAAGTGCAGCTGCTGGCACACTGTGCCTTAGAAATTCCAGAACTTTCCCTTCCTTAAAGGTGCACTGTTTTTAACAGAGTCTTAAAGGCACACACCCTGTTTTAATCCGAGGAGAAAAATAATTACATGTCCCTGACAAAGGCTTCTCTTCAGCCCGCAGAATGGCTCTATTTTGTTTTTGGACTTCTGCCTGTCATATGATCTGAATTGCCTTCTTGAGTGTAAGCTCATCTTTCAATTGTAAAAGATCTGGTAAAGACTCATCAGCTATTCCCATAACTATTCGGTCCCTTATCAGTTTCACCTTCAATTCTCCATAGTCACATCCCTCAGCCAATCTTACTGATCATTTATAAAATAATCTATGGATTCGCCTATCTTCTGGACTTGCATGTTAAATTTTGCTCTTTCCGGAATTTTATTATGCCTTAAATTGAAATATTCATCAACAGCTTGTAGCACACCCTCAAGTTTATCAGAAGCCTCATTTATTCCTTGTCTCACAATCACGTCATCTGCAAATGCACCAAGAAAGTATAAAAGGGTATTTACTTGCTCTGCTTCTGATTTAGAATGCAGCTGGGAAGCTATCCTAAATCGTAGGAATCTTTTTCTCCATAAGGACCAATTTTGCACCTGATGGCATCCTTCCTAATTGCAGAAGCTTTCAGGCATTCTAAATTTCAAATCCATTTTGTTTTAGTGGGCTTTGTTAGTCTTTTTAAGGTGTTCTTCTTTCTTTTTAAATCATTTTGACTTTAATGGATGTGTCTGTGCTCTTTCTGGGGGTTTCCTGTGCTTTTCGGGAGTTCCCACATTTTTCTGAAGTTTCCTATACTTTCTCTGCACAGTCTGGTTGAGCAATGGCTACCGACTCCGCCCCACTCCCAAGTCACCATTTCACTAGAGGTCAACCTCTCTCCCTGTTTTTCCAACTCAGTGCACCTTTATCCAACATGTCCCCTTTTAAAATTCTCTCATCTGATCCTGCACTGTCACCCAGCACTGTGACTTGGAACCCGATCGCTGGACCTGAATGTTTCTTTGCAGAACACCAAGCTTCTGTGGTGTAGTCTGAATGCCTGCAAGGCCAACTCACCAACTGTCCATGTCTTCTTGGGCTACAGAGAAGCTCTGGAGCTCTTTGCAGTCTCCCAATGAGATCTGCTATTCTCCTGGCACTACTTCACGAGGTAAGTACATTTTGGTCATTTTAACTGGTGCCACCACATTGTGTTGTTGTTGTTGTTGTAGTTGCAGCTAGGGCATTGTTGATAAAGTCTCAGAGTCTGGAGAAGGTCAATTAATAACTCTTATTATTTACACATCTCTGTTTACACTCTCCACAAGCCTCTCTAGCTAACATCCTCCCTGCTGCTACTCTCTTCTTCCAAAGCCCATTACCATGTGACTATTATATCATCATCACTACAGTGGGAATGGTTGCTCTCACTGTCTGCAGTAGTAACCCTTTCAGGTCCTTATACGACAGGAATGTATCCAAACCACATTACATAGGCACCTACCGCCATTTTTACAGCGGTGGATATTGTGCCATGCAAGTGTCCTGCCTCTTCATTAACATACTTATATCAGGTTCCCTTAGTGCAATTGGGAAACTGATTAATATATAACAATTGCCGTCTTGTATTCTCAGGACTTGAATCTCTTGGTCCATCCCTGTCGATTGCCAGGGACCGTCCCCAAGGGTCCGCAGCTGTGGCCTCCTGCCACAGGTTTTTCCACCCAGCAGCCTGTCAATTTGGCTGACTGCTGAGCCGCTAAGCTCAGCAGCACCTTGGCATCTCCAGCCTTGCTGGTTTTCTGCTCTGCCACGCTCCACCACACCTTCCCCATCTCCCCATAAATATTTGTGTCAGCTATGGCTCAGTTGGTAGCACCCTCTTCTCTAAATCACAAGGTTCTGGATTTAAGTAACACGTAAGGGCTTGAGAACAAAAATAAATTCCAGAGCAGTATTGAGGGAATGCTGCACTATTGGAGGTGCCATCTTTCAGATGAGACTTTAAACTGAGGCCCCTCAGATTCCGTGGCACTATTTTGAAGAAGAGCAGGGGAGGTATTCAAGATGTCTTGCCAAATATTTATCATTCAATCAACATCACAAAAACAGATCATCTGGCCATTATCACATGGCTGTTTGTGGGTGTTCACTGTGTGCTAATTGGCTGCCGCGTAGCCTACATTGCAACAATAAATACACTTCAAAAGTATTTCATTGGCTGTAAAGCGCTTTGAGACGTCCTGTGGTCATGAAAGGCACTATGTAAATGTAAGCTTTTCTTTCATTAATTCTGGTCACCATATTAGTCTTATTTTCTCTCTTCTTTTTAGTAGTATGTCATATTTCACATAGATAGTAACAGTTTTCATGAAGCAATTGATCATTGGTGCAGCCCACCCATCTGTCCAACTTCCAGCATGATTACTATGATGCATTCTTAAATTTTGTAATCCTGACCCAATTTCCAGACAGGAAGTCGTTTTGAACCCTGGCATATTTCTTTGTGCTGCTTGCCTTTGCTTTTTTTTTCTTTTTAATTTTTAAAGAAAAATTCCATCTTTTAATATCTTTACGTATACTTTTTTTAAATTTTAAAATCTCATTCTTGTTTTCAAATCCCTCCACAGCCTTGCCGCTCCTTATCTCTGTAATCTCATCACTATACCTGGGTATGTGCTGTCCCACCAGCAGGACAGACCCAGCGGAGGTGGCGGCACAGTGGTATACAGTAGGGAGGGAGTTGCCCTGGGAGTCCTCAACATCGACTCCGGACGCCATGAAGTGTCATGGCATCAGGTCAAATATGGGCAAGGAAACTTGCTGCTGATTACTACTGACTGCCCTCCCTCAGCTGATGAGTCAGTATTCCTCCATGTTGAACACCACTTGGAGGAAGCACTGAGGGTGGCAAGGGCACAGAATGTACTCTGGATGGAGGACTTCAATGTCCATCACCAAGAGTGGCTCGGTAGCACAACTACTGACTGAGCTGACCGAGTCCTAAAGGACATAGCTGCTAGACTGGGTCTGTGGCAGGTGGTGGGGGAACCAACAAGAGGGAAAAACATACTTGACGTCATACTCACCAATTTGCCTGCCGCAGATGCATCTGTCCATGATAGTATTGGTAGGAATGACCACTGCACAGCCCTTGTGAAGATGAAGTCCCGCCTTCACATTGAAGATACCCTCCATCGTGTTATGTGGCACTACCACCATGCTAAATGGGATAGATTTCAAACAGATCTAGCAATGTAAAACTGGGCATCCATGAGGCACTGTGGGCTATCAGCAGCAGCAGAACTGTACTCAACCACAATCTGTAACCTCATGGCCCAGCATATCCCCCACTCTACCATCAAGCCAGAGACCAACCCTGGTTCAATGAAGAGTGCAGATGGGCATGCCAGGAGCAGCACCAGGCATACCTAAAAATGAGGTGTCAACCTGGTGAAGCTACAACACAGGACTACTTGCGTGCCAGGACATCACTGCAGGAGTTCCTCAGGGTAGTGTCCTAGGCCCAACCATCTTCAGCTGCTTCAACAATGGCCTTCCTTCAATCATAAAGTCAGAAGTGGGGATGTTCTCTGATGATTGTACAATGTTCAGCACCATTCGCGACTCCTCAGATACTGAAGCAGCCCATGTAGAAATGCAGCAAGACCTGGATAAGTGGCAAGTAACATTCGCGCCACACAAGTGCCAGGCAATGACCATCTCCAACAAGACAGGGCGGTGCAGTGGCGCAGTGGTTAGCACCGCAGCCTCACAGCTCCAGGAACCTGGGTTCGATTCCGGGTACTGCCTGTGTGGAGTTTGCAAGTTCTCCCTGTGTCTGCGTGGGTTTTCTCCGGGTGCTCCGGTTTCCTCCCACAAGCCAAAAGACTTGCAGGTTGATAGGTAAATTGGCCATTATAAATTGTCACTAGTATAGGTAGGTGGTAGGGAAATATAGGGACAGGTGGGGATGTTTGGTAGGAATATGGGATTAGTGTAGGATTGGTATAAATGGGTGGTTGATGTTCGGCACAGACTCGGTGGGCCGAAAGGCCTGTTTCAGTGCTGTATCTCTAATCTAATCTAAATCTAACCATCTCCCCTTGACATTCAAAGTCATTACGATCACTGAATCCGCCACTATCAACATCCTCAGGGCTACCATTGACCAGAAACTGAACTGGAGTAGCCATATAAATACAGTGGCTACAACAACAGGTCAAGAGGCTAGGAATCCTGCGGCGCGTAACTCACCTCCTGACTCCCCAAAGCCTGTCCACCATCTACAAGGCACAAGTCAGGAGTGTGATGGAATACTCTCCACTTGCCTGGATAGGTGGAGCTCCAACAACACTCAAGAAGCTCGACACCATCCAGGACAATGCAGCCCGCTTGATTGGCATCCTATCCACAAACATTCACTCCCTACAACACCGATGCACAGTGGCAGCAGTGTGTACCATCTACAAGATGCACTGCAGCAACACACCAAGGCTCTTTAGACAGCACCTTCCAAACCCGCGACCTCTACCAACTAGAAGGACAAGGGCAGCAAATGCATGGGAACACCACCACCTGCAAGTTCCTCTCCAAGTCACCCACCATCCTGACTTGGAACTATATCGCCCTTCCTTCACCATCGCTGGGTCAACATCCTGGAACTCCCTTCCTAACAGCACTGTGGGTGTACCTACCTCACATGGACTACAGGGGTTCAAGAAGGCAGCTCACCACCACCTTCTCTAGGGCAATTAGGGTTGGGCAATAAATGCTGGCTTAGCCAGCGATGCCCACATCCCATGAATGAATAAAAAAATATGTTCTTTGGGCAAGGGTAAGTGTAATGAACTGCTGGCTACATTCATTTGCTGCTGACTGCAAAATCCGACCAAATATGATGTTAAATCGACATAGATTAAAATGAACTGGCTCTCTAAAGTAATACAATTTGTTAAAGCTTATTGTGAAATTATGTGCATAACACTTTGAACATCAATAAAGCTGCTTTCACAAGTTAAATTCCCGTTTTGCCTCTGGAGATTTATGAATAAAATATATGTAAGTTAAAGTATGAAAGCTGCATTTATATGTTTATTTACAGTCATGCATCTATTTGAAAGCATCTTGGCTTAGATATTTGATTGTGCTTGAAAAGAGGATAAAGGAGGCGGGGTGTACAGAGTCTCTTCATATACTTTCAAGGACCAGGAGAAACTGGTGCTATCAGCTTATTATAGTAAGCAAGCATGCAGCCAACACTGCCTGTTGGCTGTGCAATTATTTTTGAAATTACAGAGTCTGCAGCACAGGAACAGGCCACTCGGCCCCACTGTGCCAGCCAGTGTTTATGCTCCACATGAGCCTCCTCCCAACCTTCTTCATCTCACTCTATCGACAGCTTACCATATACTAGTAGATTTCCTGCATGTCTGTTGCAGATAAATCTAACCAGGAATATTTACCAAAAGTGTATGTAAGGAGCACAGCTTGAAGGCATTCATCTGTACCACCCACGATTCTTTAAAAAATCTTTCCATGGTTTCCCTGCTTTACAGTGAAAATCACAAATGACTTTTTGATAAATTTCAGTGGGGGACTGGGATGGTTTTACAGATCTACTTCTCTTAAGGGCTCAGTCAGGCCATGAAGGATGTGAGCTGGTAATAGATGCAAAATTAAGAACTGGGATCATTTTCACCATGCTGGCAGGTGGCAATTTCATCGCCCTTGTGTGCATGGGTAGATTTTATGAATGGTCAGTTTTGGTTCTGGGTTGTACAGTGGGAACATGAATTTGAAAATGCATCTAATTGCAGTAAGAGGGCTGATTTAGATTGAGAACTTGATAACCTTTTTGAAGGTTTTAATGTCTGCGTGCCCCAAAAGTTTTCTGGAACTTGACGTAAATGTGTTTTTCATTTTTATGTTGCTTCTGGTTCCCAGATGTTGGAAAGAATCACACTTTAAACTTGGAAAAGGCTGGAGTCAGTCTTGTTTAATTCAGCACCATGCTTTGTGATGTGGAACTTGGTTCAACTGGTTCTTGTGTTACATATAACATGAATCCCCAGTGCAGCCGTGAATGTGGCCCCCTACTGGAACACTCACACATAACAACTAGTTCCTTGTTAATTAGTTCCTAACACTTTACAGATAGTATATACAATATATAACATATATAACAATATGGATCAAAGCTGCAGCTCCAGGATGCCTTTGTCTTTATGGGAATGAGGGCAATAATCAGATTCTACAACCTAGGATGTTGCAGGGCACTATGGCCTGCTGATTCTAATTTCTATTCATGCTCTGAACTAATAGTTTTTTGACCTTTGAACCCTGGTCATAACATAAGAACATAAGAAATAGGAGCAGGAGCAGGCCACTCAACCCCCTGAGCCTGCTCCGCCACTCTACAAGACCACGGCTGATATGACTGTGGACTCAAGTCCACCCTCCTGCCTTCCTCCCATAACCATTGACTCCCTTGTCAATCAAAAACCTGACTAACTGTCTGTCATGAAGTCAACATTTTCACACAGAATTGGTATAAATTAGCTTCAGCCAAAGACAGTTTATACATCTTCATGGAACTTCACAGAAATACTATCGCTCTGCTCCCACTTGAACAGTACAAATGTGAGGCATTCTGTGGGACTGAGAGATTTGGAAATAATGTAGGTGTGGGGCTGTTGGGTGAGGAGGGTGGGGGGGGGTTGCGGATATCAGACTTTACGGTCAATACTTAAAGGCAGCTAGTTCTTCTTAAATAGGAGGTACTGTCTGGCTACAGACAGCAAGAAAACATTCAGAAATGGCTAGATATCTGGAAGAGTACAGAAAGGGGCCCTACTTCAATCTGGCAACAATTTGCCCGAGAGACCAGAAAGCCCTTCAGATAACATCTTTGCCACGAATGGGAATAGATTACTAAGGAGGTCAATAAAAAGGAAAGATTTGCATTTATATAGCACCTTTCATGACCACAAGATGTTCCAAAGTGCTTTACTGAAGCTTTTGAAATGTAGCCACTGTTGTAATGTAAGAAACGTGGCAGCCAATTTGTGCACAGAAAACTCCTACAAACAGCAACGTGATAATGACCAGATAATCAGCTTTTATGATGTTGATTGAGGGATAAATTTTGAGCAGGACACCAGGAATAACTCTCCTCCTCTTCTTCGAAATAATGCCATAGAATCTTTTGCGTCCACCTGAGATGGCAAACAGGACCTTGGTTTAAAATCTGATCCAAAAGTTGGCACTACCAACAGTGCAGCACTCCCCTCAGTACTACTCAGGAGCCTAAGCCTTGATTTTTGTACTTAAGTTCTGAAGTGAACATTGAATCCTCAAACCTTGTACCTCAGAGGAAAGAGTGCTACCAACTGAGTAACTGCTGATACAATGCAGAGAATGTAGCTCCCAGGACATGACTGCAGTGCAGAAAAAAAAATCGATGACCTTGCCAGAATTGTCAATGTAAGAATCCTACCTCCAATCTCTATTACTGTCTCCTCACACCTCCACCTCCTGAAATCTCACTATTCACAAAACTCCCCTCCCCACTTCCCTTCACTCTTGTACAATCACTGCACCACACTTCACTACACCTCCTTCTCCTCCTATTCTCACACTCTGTAACTCCTACTCTCAATGTTCTCAACTCTTACTCTCATCATTCTCAGCCCTAACTTTCCTATAGCTCATATCTTGCATTACAACATGCTAACTATTTGATCATGGAAACCGGACCACCCGGCGGAAACCCACGCGGTCACAGGGAGAACTTGCAAACTCTGCACAGGCAGTACCCAGAACCGAACCTGGGCCGCTGGAGCTGTGAGGCTGCAGTGCTAAGCATTGTTATTTGATCTTTGCTGTTTGATTTACCTTATTAAGTGTTAGGAATACTTTTACCACTTTGAAAAATTCCATTCACCATCCTAATTACGTGCACCTGCACGCTAACTTTTTGTGTTTCATGCACAAGAATACCCAAATCCCTCTGTACTGCAGAATTTTGTAGTTTTCTCCATCTAAATAATAATTTGTCTTTTTATTCTTCCTACCAAAGTGGATGACCTTTTACTTTCCCACATTGAACTCCATCTGCCAAATTTTTGCCCACTCATTTAACCTATCTATATCCCTTTGCAGATTCTTTGTGTCCTCATCACAACATGCCTTCCCACCTATTTTTGTATCGTCAGCAAATTTGGATACACTACACTCTGTCCCTTCCTCTAAGTCATCAATGTAGATAGTAAATAGCTGAGGCCCTTGTGGCACCCCACTAGTTACGGCTTTCCAATCTTATAAAGACCCATTGATCTCGACTCTCTGTCTTGTGTGTGTTAGCCAATCCTCAATCCATGCCAACACATTACCCCTAATACCCTGAGCTCCTATTTTGTGCAATAACCTTTTATGTGGCACCTTATCGAATGCCTTCTGAAAATCCAAATACACATCTACTGATTCCCCTTTATCCACTCTGCTTGTTATATCCTCCAAGAACTTTAACAAACTTGTCAAACATGATTTCCCTTTCATGAAACCATGTTGACTCTGTTTGATTGCATTATGTTTTTCTAAATGTCTTGCTATTTCTTCCTTCATAATGGACTCAAGCATTTTCCCAATGACTGATGTTAAGTTAACTGGTCTATAGTTTCCTGCTTTCTGTCTCCCTCCTTTCTTGAATAGGGGTGTCACATTAGCGGTTTTCCAATCCACTGGTACCCTACCAGAATCCAATGAGTTTTGGTATATTATGACCAATGCCTCCACTATCTCTGCAGCCACTTCTTTTAATACCCTTGGGTGCAGGCCATCAGGTCCTGGCGACCTATCTGCCTTTAGTCCCATCAGTTTGTCCAGCACCTTTTCCCTCGTGATAGAGATTGTTACAAGTTCCTCCCTCCCATTTACACCATGTTCGTCTATTATTGTTGGGATGTTTATAGTGTCCTCCACCGTGAAGATTGATGCACAGTGGCACAGTGGTTAGCACCACAGCCTCACAGCTCCAGGGACCCGGGTTCGATTCCGGGTACTGCCTGTGTGGAGTTTGCAAGTTCTCCCTGTGTCCGCGTGGGTTTTCTCCGGGTGCTCCGGTTTCCTCCCACAAGCCAAAAGACTTGCAGGTTGATAGGTAAATTGGCCATTATAAATTGTCACTAGTATAGGTAAGTGGTAGGGAAATATAGGAACAGGTGGGGATGTTTGGTAGGAATATGGGATTAGTGTAGGATTAGCATAAATGGGTGGTTGATGTTCGGCACAGACTCGGTGGGCCGAAGGGCCTGTTTCAGTGCTGTATCTCTAATCTAATCTAATCTAAAATATTGGTTTAATGTATCTGCCATTTCCCTGTTCCCTGTTATTAATTCCCCATTCTCATCCTGTAAGGGTCCCACACTTATTTTAGCTATTCTCTTCCTTTAAATATACCCATAGAAGCTCGTTTTTATATTTCTTGCCAATTTACTCTCATAATCAATCTTCTCCCTCTTTATTAGTTTTTTAGTCATCCACTGCTGGTTTCTAAAAACTTCCCAAATCTTCTGGCCTACCACTCGTTTTCGCCGCATTGTACGCCTTTGTTTTTGATTTGATACTCTCCATAACTTCCTTTGTTATCCTTTGTTCATCGTTCTCTTCGAGTCCTTCCTTCTGACTGGAATAAATGTTTGTTGAGTGTTATGAAATATCTGCTTAAAAGTCTGCCACTGCTCATCTACCAACTTCCCCTGTAGTCTATCTTCCCAGCCCACTTTAGACAACTCTTTCTTCATAACTCTGTAATTGCCCTTGTTTCAGTTGAAGACACTGGTTTGAGACCCGAGTTGCTCACCCTCAAACTGAATTTGAAATTCTGTTTCTGTTTGGATATATTATAGTAATATTCAACAACAGCATTGTGAAATAATTAAGCGCATTACATTTTGAATATATTATCCAACAGAAATATGTATACTTTAAAAATAGTAACAGATTAAAGTGCCAAAAGAGGTTAAAATTAGTGAGATAATCAAAGTGAACTTCAAAGTTGGTCACCCAGTAATGTAATACATTGGCACGCCAACTTTCTTTGCCTAAAATTGTGATACATGGGTTTGAATCAGTTTAATGGTGGTGTCAAGGTGAGGTGATGCATTTCCTTAGAATAAGGCAGACAGCAATGAGATTGATGTATTGACGTTGAGGCAACTGACATTCTGAACCTCATAATGTCACAAAGGCAAATGTCTTCGAGCAGTCTAGCTGTTGGATTTCTCATTGAAAAATTTTATATATAACATAGTAAGGCATATATTTATTAATGTTCATTTAATCTTCTCTTTATGTTTTTAACTTTAATTGTAATTCCTCTCAATTCTCATTTTCTGAGGGAAAATGTTTTAAGCTTGCACAGTCTATTTTCTATAGCTTAGCAACCAAGACTGAAAATCATCTCCTCCTCTTCATTTTACAAATGCATTAATTTCTTTTTCATTCAATATCAAGAAACACTCAATACAATATACTAATGGTAGCATTTTTACCTGAATAAATGCTCATATAAATTATGACACAATGACAAATGAAAGTGAATGGTCTCATGCAGGTTTGTTTTGAATAGTTTCATTTTTTCAGCTAAGGATTCTTTTTACAGGTTTTGGTACAGGGTAGGCTGGTTTTAAACAGTTGCCTTTTACTGTTCAGGATGCTGTTCAAAGGCACTGTGGTGCTCTCCAGGCTGCTTTGAAACAAATTTGTAGAGATAATTTGTTTAAATTTGAATAGTTCTGTAGTGCTGACCAGATTAGTTTTGAGCAGCTAAGTACTGCTGTTCCTTCTGAGTTTGAACTGATCTGTAGTGCTGGTCAGGCTGGTTTTAAACAATTCTGTTGTGCTGTTAAAGCTGATTTTGAACAGCTTCTATTGGTGCCCAGGCTGATTAGAACAATCTGTAGAACTGTTCAGGCTTGTTTTAATACCCCTAGGTGTTGTTCAGGTTGCTATTAAATACTTGGAAACATAGAACCATAGAAAAATTACAGCACAAAAGGAGGCCATTCAGCCCATCGTGTCTGTGCCAGCGAGAACTAACCGCCCAATCTAATTCCACCTGCCAACACCAGGTCCATTGCAGGTTATTACACTTCAGGTGCATGTCCTGGTACATTATAAAATAATTGAGGGTTTCTGCCTCCACCACTATTCCTGGCAGTGAATTCCAGACACCCACCACCCTCCGGATGAAAAGGTTTTTCCTCATGTCCCCTCTAATCCTTCTATCAATCACCTTAAATCTGTGCCCCCTGGTAATTGACCTGTCCGCTAGGGGGAATAGGTCGTTCCTGTCTATTCTATTTAGGCCCCTCATAATTTTGTACACCTCAATTAAGTCACCCCTCAGCCTCCTTTGTTCTAAGGAAAACAACCCCAGCCGATCCAATCTTTCCTCACAGCTGCAACTTTCAAGCCCTGGCAACATTCTTGTAAATCTCCTCTGCACTCTCTCCAGAGCAACTATGTCCTTCCTGTAATGTGGCGATGTTACCATTTTGACTGCTTCATGTTGATGAATGTGAGCTTTGGATCCCTCCAACCACGTCCACAATGGAGCCTGTCAATAGACAATCCTAAATCTTTGTTCGAAGAGTTGTGAAATTTTGCATTGATTTCTTGAGTTCTGCCATTCGAGCTGACAGGACAGATATCTCTTCACTCACTGCCACCAATGTGTTGTAATGTCAGGGTTTTTAATGAGCCATTCTTTCTTGCTATTATCTAGCTGCACTTGTTGTATGCAGATTTTGTATGATCTATGAACTGGAGGTTGCAATCCTGTAATTTTCAGCCCCTCTAGAGATTTCTTTAGATCATATAGTTCTGGTATACTGAAGCATCCACACTTATTTTTTTTCTGCAACCTACTTCTTTGGGTAATATTACCAACACATCACCCTGAAGCTGAGCCCAGATTCTGAATCAACTAACCAGATTTCGTTACAGAAATAGAAGCAGTAAAGAAAACACAAGCTTATGTACAATGATAACAAAAATGATCACGTCTTTGAGATTTATATTTTGCTCCAACATTATCTCTACCACGAGCCTCTAGTACACTACAGCAGTCATTTTCAAATCTGATTCATCCCGTCCCACCCTGGTTCCCATGCTTCTCACAGTTTCATGTTGTTTTCTTTGCCATCTCTTAGATGATAGGTTTAAAGAGCATTACAAGGCTTTGTGAATTTATTATTCAGAAAGGAATTTAAGCTCGGCATTTTTGACCTGTTCTTGAAGTTTGCTGGAACAATAGATGTTACAGGAGATAAACTGAACTATAATTTCTGAAGCTAATAAATAGTAAAATAATGATGGTACAGTATAATGGAATATTAGCAACGTTGTTCAGGTCTTTAATGATGACTTTAATATTGGTAGCTAAAACTAGTAAAGTAATGATTATATGGCACAACGGAATGATCACAATGTTGTAAAGGTGTTTATTGTTGAATAAACCCAATATAAATAAACCTGGAATGTATGGTAAATATGTGAGATGGACTAACAGAAGAAAACACAATACTTTTTTCCTAATTACGAGTTCATTACAGGTGGTCAGGATCAACTTTAGTCTTCAGGGAAGTGGGGTGAGAGCGCAGGGGATAATTGGTCTGGGGCATCCAAACTGAATTAATAAGAAATACTTGCATTTATATAGCACCTTTCACAACCATCAGATGTCCCAAAGCACTTTGCAGCTAATGAAGTACTTTTTGAAGTGTCATCACTGCTATAATGTAGGAAACATGACAGTCAAACTGCACCCAGCAAGTGAAAATAATCAGATAATCTTTTTTTGTGATGTTGATTGAGAGATAAATATCAGACAGGACAGCGGGGATAACACTCCTGCACTTCTTCAAAGTTGTGTCATGTATGGGATCTTTTACATCCATCTGAGAGGGCAGATATCTCATCTGAAAGACAACACCTCTGATAGTGCAGCACTCCCTCAGTACTGCACAGGAGTGTTAACCTTTATTTTTGTGCCCTAGTCCTGGAGTCGGGCTTCAACACACAACCTCCTGACTCAGAGGCAAGAATGCGAACAACTGTGCCACAGCTGACACATGGCAGGTGGAGGGGGAATGGTTTCAAGCAGGGGTGGCCCAGCCCACTGGGGAGTCCTCTGTGGGGCACAAGGTGCCTGATCAGGAGGGACTTTCTCCTCAGCCCACAAAGAGGCTATCAAGTTTTACTGGGCGGCATCCCCAGATGGCAAAGTGCCCATCCCCTGCTGACAAAATACCAGCAGCAGCAGAAAGAGGCCCTTAAGTGGCCATTAAGGGCCTCAATTGGTTTAAGGGTGGACGGGCCACCTGCCACCTCCCCCACCACTGGTAAAATACCAGCGGAGGTGGGTAGGCGACGGGCACGGCATCCCCTGCCATCCCGCACAATTTTACACCTCACCACCTCCCAGGGGAAGGTGGCGTAAAATTCTGGTCCATATAAAACCTTAATAAGATCATAATTGAAGTAAAGAAAGGATGTCCAGGCAATAAACTGGGCACAGTGCAGGTTCACTAGGATGTTGTCTGGTGTGAGGACAATTTGAAAACCGTGACAGGGTTCCCCTTGTCCTCACTTTTCACCCCACCAGCCTCCATATCCAAAGGATCATCCTCCGCCATTTCCGCCACCTCCAGCGTGATGCCACTACCAGTGGCATCTTCCCCTCCCTTCCCCTGTCAGCATTCCGAAGGGATCGTTCCCTCCGCGACACCCTGGTCCACTCCTCCATTACCCCCACCACCTCGTCCCCGTCCCAGGGCACCTTCCCCTGCAATCGCAGGAGGTGTAATACCTGCCCATTTACCTCCTCTCTCCTCACTATCTCAGGCCCCAAACACTCCTTTCAGGTGAAGCAGCGATTTACTTGTACTTCTTTCAATGTAGTATACTGTATTCGCTGCTCACAGTGTGGTCTCCTCTACATTGGGGAGACTAAGCGCAGTCTGGGTGATCGCTTTGCGGAACATCTCCGCTCAGTCCGCAAGCAGGACCCTGAGCTTCCGGTTGCTTGCCATTTCAAAACTCCCCCCTGCTCTCATGCTCACATCTCTGTCCTGGGATTGCTGCAGTGTTCCAGTGAACATCAACGCAAGCTCGAGGAACAGCATCTCATTTACCGATTAGGCACACTACAGCCTGCCGGACTGAACATTGAGTTCAATAATTTCAGAGCATGACAGCCCCCCATTTTACTTTCATTTTTAGTTATTTTTTCTTCCTTTTTTTTAACATTCTTTTTTACATTTTTTACAATCTTTTTTTTGCATTTATTTCATTTCATCTTTGTTTGTTCAGTTTGCTTACCCACTGTTTTTTTTTCAGGTTTGCACTTGCTGCTGTTCAGTATTCAGTGTATTTACACCTAATCTGTACTAATGCTTTGTCTTTCAACACACCATTAACATATTGTTTGCCTTTGCTCCGTGACCTTTTGGTCAGCTATGTGGCCTGGTCCAATCTACACCTCCTTTGTTATCTCTTGCCCCACCCCCACCTCACTTGCTTATAACCTGTGACTTTTCTAATATTTGTCAGTTCCGATGAAGGGTCACTGACCCGAAACGTTAACTCTGCTTCTCTTTTCACAGTTGCTGCCAGACCAGCTGAGTGATTCCAGCATTTCCTGTTTTTATTTCAGATTTCCAGCATCCGCAGTATTTTGCTTTTATTGAAAAATTGAAGCTCTTTTCAGGAGAACAAAGAAGCTTATGGGTTATTTGTTAGAGGTGTTTAAAATTATGAAGAGACAGGACAGGCTAGGTAGAAACATGTTCATTCTCATGGTTGAAACATCTAGAACAAGGGTGGGGGGGGGTGTAGTTACAAGATTAAATGTAAGAAATTTAGGACAAAGAGTAGCTGAAACTGTTTTACACAGGATTGTGAGGCTGTGGAATGCACAAAGTTATTGAATGAAAAAAAGTCCATCGCCAAAAATGTCCTTGGAGCTGCTCTCACTCTGCTGCCATCATTTTGTAACAGCTTTGTATCCTGAAAGTTATTGCTTTTTGACACTAACAGGAGAGTAGATGGCGAGATTGGCACAAAAATAATGCCAAGGCAAATAAAAAGTTTAAAAAGCTTCTAGGTACAATTCACCAGTAATTGCGGTAATCAGACACCATAGTTTAATTGGCCAGAATTTTATGCTCCCCAAACGAGCGGGCTGTTGGCAGGGGGCTGGGGGTGCATAAAATTGAGTGGGAGGCGGAGGATGGGGTGGGGGGGTTTGCCATTCCCAACCCGCTCCGGCCCCTGTTGCCAATTTATGCAGCAGCAAGAAACCGCCCACCCTAGCCAATCAAGGCCCTTAAGTGGCCAATTAACTGGCACTTAAGCGTCTCCACCTGCTGCCACTGGTATTTTACCTTTGGCTGGTGCGCAGCTGAGGCCTTAAAAAGCCCACCTGATGAAACAAGGCAACCTTCTTGAGGGATGGGGGGCCCTCCTGATCAGGCCCCCTATGCCCACAGTGGGCTGCCCCCGAAGCCCCAACCGCCCCCAACGCACAACACTCGCCCCCTCCCCCCAACTGACCCCTCTTGCCTAGCCAGGGTCCAACTGATTGTCCCTGGCGAGGCCCTAAAAAGTACCTCTTTTCCAGGGCCGTCCTTCATCTTCTCCCAATGGCTGGGTGTAGTCCCAGCAGTGGCACCACTCCCAGTGGCGCTGCTGGGACTAAGAGCTGCCAGCCCGCTGATTGGCCGGCAGCTCCATTAGGCAGGACTTCGTTCCTCAAGGAAGTGGAAGCCCCGCCCAAGGCCAATTAAAGGCCTGGGGAGCAAAAGGTCCCAGTCTGGCTCCCCAGGCTCAACAGGCAGGCTCGCCACCAACATTTTGGCTGGTGGACGGGGCCTCCCGCCCAACGAAAAGTTCCGGCCATTGTTCCCTTTCTGGGCAATAAAGGTTGAGTGTCATGTGAGGACAATAAACAGGCTCCTTATGCCATGAATTAAATGACTGTGCTGAGGTTAATTCACATTAACAGCATAAATTCATTAAGTTCAGGACACACAATGAACTTTGATGAGGAAGATTACAGTGCAATGGTAATTGTTTCAGCAGGGAAGCCGTGTTTTCAGGGAGAATGAGTTGAAGATCAGTCTACGACATCATAGCCCTAATTATTTGACTTGTGCTTGTTGTCAGCACAGCTCCCTGCTGCAAGCACAGCATTCCATAATCACCTCCTCTTGGCCGACATCCTCTGTGCCTTGCCTTCAGTTGTTCACTGTCCATGGTGTAACTACCTCATCTGCCATACTCTTGGTCTGTGCATTGTGTCTTGAAATTATTTATGCCACTTTATTCAATTTGATTTGCATTACAATCACCCTTTACTTGATCTTGCATCATTCATTCATTCCCGCTATTCACAGAATGGAAATGGCATGCAGAGCATGTATTGCACTGGGATTTCCCTCATTATTGTATGCAGAAAGGAAAATTACATGCAGAGTTAATGCTTAACATCAGAGCAAAGCCAAAAAAAAGAATAACTCAGAGCAGCGCAAACATAGTTTGAATCAGTAAGCCTGAAAATAAATTAGTTTGTTCAGGCAGAGACATGTTTGGCTCTTGTACTGAGGCAAAAAAGATCTGCTCTGTGTGGCCTCACAAAAGTATCAGGGATAATCACATGATTTTGCACTGCCAGTGGGGAACCTTGTCCACTGGGAGTGGGTGTTGGAAATCTGGGCACATGTCTTGCATGATTTTCTGAGCAATTACATTATTTAAAAAAAAATCTTTCTTCATATATATCTGCATTTCCATTTGCACTACAAATGTCGTGCCTAAACCATGGAGATGGAAAATGCATTGGTTTTGCAATTTATGATTCAATGCATCGCACCATATATTTGGGGGGAGAGAAAGCAAAGTACTGCAGAGGCAAGGGCCAGGATTTTCTATCATCCTTGGGGGTGAGATTGGTGCGGGGCACGCTTTGAACATAGCGCTCCCAGATGGTGTGTCGGTGTCCTGTGCCTCCAGGACATGCTGATATTTTCAAAGCGAGGTGGGTGGGTGGAACCGGAAACCCACTCGCCTCAAATTAACTGCCCATTAAGCTCCTTGAGGAGCTTGTTAAAGGGCTGGGGAGAGCCAGAAGCAATTTTGAAATCACAGATCGGCGAACCCGAAATGTCTGGTGCACGTTCATGCACAGCTGTCGGGTGCAATGCAGGAAGCCATCAAGTCATGTTAATGGTGAAGAAAATGTTTTGGCAAAAGGGTTATTGTGTCAGAGCAGGTGTAGTACCTTTTCATTGGCTGTTTGGCCACTTCTCTGTTGCATGAGGCTGCTGGTGCTCTGATCTCCTGCGTCCTCTATTTTGCAAGGCAGCAGCAAACTAATTGGGCACTGAGCTCACCTCCAACCCAATTAGGTGATCTTCATTTGAAGATGGCGTTGCATCTGCAGGGCGGGGTCGGGACCCAAAAATGATCCAGGCTTCGGGTTCCTGACCCTGGCTTGAAAATCAAGCCCTAAAAATCTAAAATTAAAAACTGGTCAGGCAGTATCTTGCAAGAGCATCGATTTGAAACGTTATTGCTGCTTTTCTCGCTACAGTTGGCACCTGACCCACTGAGTGTTTTACTGCATTTTCAATTATTATTTCTAACATATATTTACATTTTTAGTTCTTCTTGCATGCTGCAAAGACATTTGCAAAAAAATATCCAATTGTTGCCAAATCCTTCATTAAGGAATGTTATTCATCATGTAATATAACTTGACGTGCTTTTATTTATTTGCACATCCATATTAAATGCAAAGTGACTCCTGACAACGCAGCAAAGCACTGACATCATCAATGCGTTTCCAGCTGCGCACATGCACAGAACAGTTTCTTCCTGCCAGTATGGTGCTGCGCATGCGCAGTCTACATCAGTAGCGGGCTTGCCAGGACTAATTCACGCATGTGCTCTATAACGCCATCGCGTGTTGGAACGGAGCCGCTCGCTACCCGCCTCACCGCTACCTTCCATCAGCTACTCGCACCCGCCCTCGTCACTTCTCCTGTTTGGCTACTTATTTTCCGTGTCGCTGTGTGCCGCCCCCCACCCCCCCACCCCCCCACTCCCTGGCCGCTTTTTGCAGGCCTCACCGCTCCCCCCTCTCGGCCACTGTCTCCTGCCCTCGCCACTTCACCTTCCCCCCCACCATCGCCGGCCGTTCATTGCAGACCTCGGAGCTTCCCCCCTGGGTTACTCACTCCCCGCCACCTTCCATCAGCCACTCGCACCTACCCGCGCCGCTTCCCCCTTTGGCCAATTGGTCCTCGTCACACCGCATGAAGAAGCAGCGGGGGCAGGGAACGAGCCGCCAAAGTGGCGAGGTGGGGAGCGAGTGGCTGAGGGGTGACGGGGCAACGCAGGAGCCAGTGGCCAAAAAGAGGGAAGGGGCGAGGCCTGGAACAAGCAGCCATCGGGGAGCGAGCAGCCAAAATGGGGAAGCGATGAGGGCAGGAAGCGAGTTGCTGAGGGGAGAGAAGCGATGAGCCGACGCACGCGGGAGGGAGCGGCGAAGATCTGAATTATAGCCCAGAATCCATTGGCACTGCTGTAATTGTGCAAGAGAATGAATCTATGATCCATATGAATCTATTTCAAATACCGCTATGTTCGAATAATAAGCATCATACAAAGAGCGAATTGAAAGATGCCTTCAATGTGATTATTTGGTTCTGTACTAGCATAGGTATTGTTGGGGTGGGATGGAGGCAGTGATCGCAGCCACTATGGGGATTTGGGTTTAAGGCTGCATTTACGTTTTGTGACAAATTGAGCAGCGCCATCTTTATTACTGGCATCTACAGAGATGTTGCAGACCATGACGTTTCAGTGGATGAGGCTGCAGTTGCACATGTGTCACTGCGCTGCCTAGTGTTTGCGTTGTCAGTAAACACGGCCTAAATGAACAGGTCCTAGCTTTGAACAGCTTAAAGTAAACTAAAATAAATTTAATAAATTTAAGCTGAAAATATAATAATATATGTGCAAATTTTGATACTTATCCCAACCACTGCCGCTGAGGGTATTCTCCACATTCTTCTGGTCTCTTATGTTCCATTGGCTTCTCACACCTCATGTTGTTAGCTTCTGTTTCTACAATTTTTTGGCCTCCTTGTCTCGGGAGACAATGGGTAAGCGCCTGGAGGTGGTCAGTGGTTTGCTAAGCAGCGCCTGGAGTGGCTATAAATGCCAATTCTAGAGTGACAAACTCTTCCACAGGCGCTGCAGGTAAAGTTGGTTGTCGGGGCTGTTACACAGTTGGCTGCCTCCTTGCGCTTATGTCTTTTTTCCTGCCAACAGGTAAGTCTCTTCGACTCGCAACTCTTTAGCCCCGCCTTTATGGCTGTCCGCCAGCTCTGGCGATCACTGGCAACTGACTCCCACGACTTGTGGTCAATGTCACAGGATGTCATGTCGCGTTTTCAGACGTCTTTAAAGCAGAGACATGGACCGCCAGTGGGTCTGACACCAGTGACGAGCTCACTGTACAATGTGTCCTTGGGGATCCTGCCATCTTCCATGCAGCTCACATGGCCAAGCCATCTCAAGCGCCGCTGGCTCAGTAGGGTGTATATGCTGGGGATGTTGGTCGCCTCGAGGACTTCTGCGTTGGAGATATGGTCCTGCCACCTGATGCCAAGGATTCTCCGGAGGCAGCGAAGATGGAATGAATTGAGACTTCGTTCTTGGCTGACATATGTTGTCCAGGCCTTGCTGACATAGAGCAAGGTACTGAGACACAGGCTTGATACACTCGGACTTTTGTGTTCCGTGTCAGTGCGCCATTTTCCCAAACTCTCTTGGTCAGTCTGGACATAGCAGCAGACGCCTTTCCCATGCACTTGTTGATTTCTGCATCGAGAGACAAGTTACTGGTGATAGCTGAGCCTTGGTAGGTGAACTCTTGAACCACTTCCAGGGCGTGGTCGCCGATATCGATGGATGGAGCATTTCTGACATCCTGTCCCATGATGAGAGTTTTCTTGAGGCTGATGGTTAGACCAAATTCATTGCAGGCAGCCACAATCCTGTTGATGAATCTCTGCAGACACTCTTCTGTGTGGGATGTTAATGCAGCATCGTCAGCAAAGAGGAGTTCCCTGATGAGGACATTCCGTACTTAGGTCTTCGCTCTTCGACGCGCAAGGTTGAGCAACCTGCCATCTGATCTTGTGTGGAGGAAAATTTCTTCTTCTGAAGACTTGAGCGCATGTGAGAGCAGCAGTGAGAAGAAGATCCCAAACAGTGTAGGTGCAAAAACACAGCCCTGTTTCATGCCACTCAGGATAGGAAAGGAGTCTGATGAGGCACCGTTATACTGAGTTGTGCCTTTCATATTGTCATGGAATGAAGTGATGAGGTTTCTACTGTTAAGTAGTCCTTATTGTAGCTCATGGCTCATAGTGAGATAAATAACATTTAACAGTAATAAAATATATAAAGCAAGTGCAATTAATTCACTTTAACTGCACTGTCATGTATCAAGATATGTGAATTGTGCTACCTCAAACCGAGAAAGAAATCAATGAAAGATGCACAATGGAATAATAATAATTGCAATGCAATTATTTATAGCACAAATACGGAGTATTAAATTTTAATACAAATACAGAACAATAAATAATAAAAAACAGTAGTTTAAATGAAACTACAAGACAATACATTATAATACATTGCATTAAATGATAATACAAATACAACCCATTAAATAACTATACAAAATAACTTACATTAACTATATATAGTATATTACCTCAACTATATATTGCACCCCTTCCCAGCACCAGTCCACGGCCCTACTCACTCCACCCTCCCAACATCACACTTTTCTTCATATCTCCCAGCCCTGGCTCCTGATCCTCCGCAAGTCTCCTGTAACTTGTTAGTTTCTGTTTCCTATTCCCATTCAATCTGAATCTATGCTTCCTCCCAGCTCCCAGTTTCATTCGTAACCAGCTTAAAACAGCTTCAAGATGATCTCTCCTATCCCACCCTAGAATTCATCTGCTACTCAAGTCATTTACCTTCCATACTGTTGTGTGCCCTGGGTTTTAAAAGTAGATGACCAAATCAGCAGTTGCGTAAATCTGTAGACAATACATGTCAAAGGCGCACTGAAAGGGCAGAATATAGTGCAGGCAGCGGGGGTCCTGATGCTGAGCCTAGAAGACGAGGGCAACCCCACCTTGGTCGTTTGGGGGACTGCCTGCTATATTTGAGAGACGGTGGCATAGTGGTAATGTCACTGAACTAGTAATCCAGCAGCCCAGGCTAATGCCCTGAGGACATGGGTTCAAACCCCACGATGGCAGCTGGTGGAATTTAAATTCAGATAATTAATAAAATTCAATTAATAAAAATCTGGAATTGAAAGCTAGTCTCAGTAATGGTGCCATGAAACTATCATTGATTGTTGTAAAAACCCATCTGGTTCACTAATGTCCTCTAGGGAAGGAAATTTGCCATCCTTACCTGGTCTGGCCTACATGTGACTCCAGACCCTCAGCAATGAGGTTGACTCTTAACTGCCCTCTGAAAGCAAGCTACTCAGTTGTTAAGGGCAATTAGGGATGGGCAAAAAATTCTGGCCTTGTCAGCGATGTCCATATCCTATGAAAGAATTTTAAAAAATTAACGACTCTCGGGCAATTAATTGCCCGGTGCCAGGATTCCCGTCCCTTTAAGGACAGGGATCCCACCTCCACAAGCTACCGGCCAATCAGAGGGTAGGGGAAGATGTATTTGGTGGTGACATCATGTTGGAAGTGGTGGAAATGGCAGAAGATGATCCATTAAATATGGAGGCTGGTGGAGTGGAAAGTGAGGACATTCTGGGAAGGAGGGGAAGAGATGAGAGCAGGACGATGTGAAATAGAATGGACTCGGTTGAGGGCCCTGTCAACCACAGTCAGGGAGAGTCCTCGGTTGAGGAGAAAGGAAGACATATCAGAAGTGCTATTATGGAAGGTTTCATCATCAGAACCGATGCGACAGAGGTGGAGAAACTGAGAGTATGGAATAGAATTCTTACAAGGAGTGGGGTGTGAAGAAGTATAGTCAAGCTAGCTGTGGCAGTCAGTGGGCTGATAGTGAAAATCAGTTGAAAGCCTATCCCCAGAAATGGAGAAAGAGAAATCAAGAAAGGGAAGGGAAGAGTCAGAGTTAGACCAGGTGAAGGCAAGAGAAAGGTGGAAATTGGAAGCTAAGTCAATGAAATTTTCCGGTTCAGAATGACAGCCGGAAACGGTACTGATACAGTCATCAATGTACTGGAAAAAGAGGTAAGGGAGGTTCAACATTTGGAGCAACCTTTTATTTGGAGGAAGTGAGTGGAGTTGAAGGAGATTTTGTTCAATGTTGAGAACAAATTCAGCCAGGCAGAAGAGGGTGGTGGTGGTGGATGGGACTGGTTGGGCCTCTATGCAAGGAAGAATCAGCAAGCTCTCAGACCAACATAAAAGCAAAATACTGCAGATGCTGGAAATCTGAAACAAAAACAGAAAATTCTGGAAATACTCAGCAGGTCTGGCAGTATCTGTGGAGAAAGAAACAAAGTTAACATTTCAGATCTGTGACCTTACATCATAACCACACACCACCCTGACTTGGAACTACATCGCCGTTCCTTCACTCTCACTGGATCAAAATCCGAGAACTCCCTCCCTAACTGCACTGTGTGGTGTACCCGCACCAGATGGACTGCAGCGTTTCAAGAAGGCACCTTCTCAAAGGCAATTAGTGATGGGTAACACATGGTGGCCTTGCCGTCCACATCCCATGAAACGAATTTAAAAAACTGAAACTTTAACTCTGTTTTTCTCCCCACAGATGCTGCCTGGCCTGCTGAGTATTTCGAGCATTTTCTGTTTTTGTTTGAGTTCTCAGACCATCCTGCTATGGGATGGAGTGTGATTGGACGTCCATGGTGAAAAGGAGATGGTTCGGGCCAGGAAACCTAAAGCTGTTAAAGTCCCTTTCTGGCCGGGCTGTCCATGATTGACTTAGAGGGCTCTGATACCAGAGAACGCAATCCCAAATTTCCATTCAACAGCAGTTCCTCACCTTACCTTTCTCTGTCACTGACCATCACAGCATCCTGTTGGCTATAATGCTGAAATAAAAGCCATCACAAAACAATTATTCCTAACTTTATCAATCAAACAAGCCAATATTCCATGCAAATATCAATTAATTACTCTTGTGCATTCCCGAAGTGCCTGACTTAAGGTTGCATTTGCCTGGCCTAGTGCTCCTATGTGATGCTACCCCAGTGGCTGCAGCATGGACAGTTTCTAACGCAGTGGGGGAGACTGCAGATAGACTTGCAGGACAACCTCGAGCAGCACTAGTCCTAGAAGGCCCAGCTTTTAACTATATCACTTTGGCATGGGCAGCAGCAGTCTGAGCTGTCAAGGGCGCTTGCAGTGTGGCAGTGATGGGAAGATGAATGCTGTCAATCTGAGAGAGGACAGCAGGTTCGTGCTCTATGGAGCCACTGTCACTCCCCGGGGCAGCACCTCAGTAATCCTAACAAAGTTCTGGAGGACAGATTGCTAGATTGCTGTGAGACCAGTATCCACAACTATGATGGCAGCAATTTGTGTATTCATGGAGCAAACTGACCTTATATGATTTCAGTCTGAGCTTCAACTGTAGCATTCAAATGTTGGGTAGCTTCTGCTTGTGCTACAGCGGAAGCTGAGACATCAGCGGTCAGATGCTGCATCATGGTTCGGTCCACAAGTCTGGTAATGGAGTTGGCCGCCAATTGTAAACTGGAAAGGGTGGACTCCAAGCTCTGCACAAAGCCATTTGCAAATATGGGTACTGGACTCCCCCATGCTCTTTGACAATGACCACAGACTTTCTCTCAGGCCTGCCAATGCACCAAGCATTTCTGTGTGAATACTCATCAATCATTTTCAGTACATCACACCATCGAAGTCCTCATCTGAGTGCTCTGCAGCAGAACTCGTGCAACCACACTCTCTGGCGCGTTGGCACACATCCTACCTTTTCCCCCTGTCCTGGCTGCAGGCCATACTTGCCCAGTGTCTTACCAGTTGCAGATCCTGCCTCTAAGCTAGCCTCTAAAGTATGCACTGAGCTGGTGGCTGTGAGTGTGAGAGTGAGTGATGGTGTTTCTTCTTCATCACTATTTTCTTGCTATTCCACTTCTTTCTCTTCCACTACTACCTGGCCAGGAGGCAGTCTTGGTTTATTTTATTCGTTCATGGGATGTGGGCGTCACTGGCTAGGCCAGCATTTTATTGCACACCCCCTAATTGCCCTTGAGAAACTGAGTGGCTTGCTAAGCTATTTCAGAGGGCATTTAAGAGTCAGCCGCATTGCTCTGGGTCTGGAGTCACATGTAGACCAGACTAGGTAAGGACCACAGATTTCCTTCCCTGAAGCACATTTGTGACCAGATGGGTTTTTACAACAACCAACAATGGTTTCATGGTCATCATTAGACTAGTTTTAAAAAAAATTTCAGATTTATTAATTGAATTCAAATTCCACCATCTGCAGTGGTGGGATTCGAACCCATGTCCTAGAGTATTATCCTGGGCCTCTAGATTACTAGTCCAGTGACATTACCACTACGCCACTGTAATGTATTCCTATATTATGAGCATGCCCAATGTGCGATGATCTGGCCAGTTTACTGTCTGTCTTTCTCTACCAGTTCCTCCCAATGTATGACAGTTACTTGAAAGGAGAAAGGCACAAGGGTAATGTTGTGATACGGGAAGTGGCAGGGTGGGGGGGGGGGTGGGGGTGGTGGGAGAAAGCAAGAGGTGCATGTTTAAACCATCAGCAGCTTGAATATCAGAAGAAATTATGAAATGAGGGAGAAGTGAGTTATGAGGTTAGGGATTAGGTCTTAGCATAGGGTCATTTTCAATGCTTTCAGTCCCAACACTGGCCAAGACCTCAGTGATGACCATTTGCATAACGGCAGCCACTGTCTCCTCCATGTGACTAAGAATATGCAGCTGTACCTGTCCCTTGCTGGTTAGCTGCTGCTGCCTACGGTTATGCACCACCTTGTCCTGCAAGAGAGAGAGAGAAGTGTGTCAATGAGTGTGGAGCAATGTGTTTTGGTGATGTGGCTGGCATGGCTGAATAGCTGGCAGTGTGTGCAGGCTGTGAGATATGGGTTTGAGGCTTACAGCAGTGCTAAGTGTGTGAGCTGAGGTGAGGCTATGAATGTGAGATATGAGTCTTGATTGATAGAGATTGTTGGCAGATGAGTGATAGGGTTGTGGTGCATTGAGCAATGTACAAGGCTAGTTGTGTAGTTGGTAGGATATGGCATTTGAAGATACATTCACTGACCTTGACCACCCATACGAGGTCATTGAACTTTTTGTGATGCTGCATTCAGGTCCTCAGTGCTTGACCCTGGTATTGACTGCAA
Source organism: Heterodontus francisci (assembly GCF_036365525.1). Taxonomy (NCBI): domain Eukaryota; kingdom Metazoa; phylum Chordata; class Chondrichthyes; order Heterodontiformes; family Heterodontidae; genus Heterodontus; species Heterodontus francisci. The sequence continues at coordinate 78,440,929 of NC_090375.1, read as the reverse complement.
TGGCTATCTGCTCCCACTGCCTTTGCAGTGTCTGTCTGGACAGCCTCCTGGTCCCCTGTGGATAGAGGACTTCTCACCTCCTGTCCACCTCCTCGTCCAAGGCCTCCAGTGCTGTGTGAAGAAACATGGAGCCTACTCTCTGCTATTCTTGTGTTTTTCCCAGGTTAAACTCCATTCTAGAATGGCTTCCAGCACCTGCTGCTGTCATAATGCATTTCCCTTTTAAGATCTGCAGGCTGGCTTTAAATAATGCGGTCTAGCTTGAACTCGCACTAATCTCTCACAATTTTGCACCTCCTGTTCAGATGTGCAGCCACTCAACAGCATGCTTAATGCTAGCTAACATGCTGCAATCATGCAATAGAGCTGGCAGTTTGTATGCTGCTCACATTGGAAGCAACAGGAGGGGATCATTTGTATATTGTGATCCCCTTGCCTGTTTTCAGGCCTTATTGCATTTCATAGCCATAAATCCAGGAGCATAGGAATTCAGTGAACCAGTTCTCTGCTCCAATTTTGAACTGGTGACCACTGTTGTAGCATTAAACCTGGTCAAAGAACTGTATGGCAAGGATAGGCACGAACATGTTGCACCACGGACATTCGACAAAATTATTGGCTCAGCCACGGACACAGGGGCAATTAATCTGTATTTAAAATGTACAGCCAATCTAATGCCATAAAAATGCAGTCCTCTTGAAATCACATTTCTCCCTATAAATAATGCAGCTAAGCATACAAACATCACTGGAGAGCAGCACAAATGTATCAGCTAGCTCGCAAGCAAAATAGTATGCAATGCCAATGTGAATTACTGTTGCTGACAGAATAGAGCAAGCTACACCATGTCATGGGGTGGTAGATGGACCTTAGCAGATGACCTCTGTAGATTCACACTGTATCAGAAGTACAAATTCATCCAATAAACCATAAAACGCAAGGAGAGGATTGTTATTGTGGGTATTGAGGTGAGGCAGTGGAGAAATCAGCAATAGGAAGACAGACCATTTCTCACACTGCTGTTGTCACAAAACAATATAACCCATGGTCAATGTTCGTGCAACTTCTCCACCTGCTTGCAACATGAGTCTAAAGATAGGGCAGCCAACAAAAGGGCAGTGATCTCTAAATCAGGAGAATTTTATAGGATGGAGCAGATAGTACTTCAGAAGAATCATGTAAAACAGAAAAGCAGAGTGGGACAGGAAGGGACGGTAGGTAGCCAAGACTAGTTTATTCATCTTGACAGATTCTAAAATAAAGAAACAACAGAATCTCTCATAGACAAAATGTCATTTGCTCACCAAAGCTAGTGACAATATTAGATAAATGCAGTTACAAATAAAGAGCGCCCTTCAGTTCCTCCAATAAAGCAATTTTCTTTAAATTCACTTATGTCTATCACTGTTGATTCGGTTGTTACTGCATGTATTATTCAATTACAAAATGTTTAATCACTATCTGTAAGATTGGACTATAGACTAACCAATTTATGTCCAAACCAAATCTCTTACCTGTTAGCAAAGGTGCAATTACAATGTAATGTAGTTATATGATACAGACAACTTTCAAATGCCATTGGCCATTCAGGTTATCTGTCCTCAAACTGGATAGTAAATGATGAACCTTGCCATTACTGATCTTTGACATACTTGAAAAACTTGTCCTTTAATCCAATTCGCAACCAAAAAGTCAATTAATGACTGTTTCTAACATGGTCACTGAATCATAATAAATTTTTACTATGTCTTTCCCAACAGTTTTTAAAACTGCAAATGCAGCATGGATTTAGTTCAAAAATCGTAGACAGTTCATCATAGATTATGGTTTATTAAAGCTGTCCGTTGCATTGTATTTGCTAACTATTGTATATGGGTCAGCAGCATCCTGTTTTTTCCAATATCACTCAGCCCCAATACACCGTTCTCTTATATTCATGAACATACAGTGCTGACTTCCGGAGATACCTTGGATTTTATTGCATGTTTTCCCTTTAATACAAGTTCTGGAACAATGTGATTCCAAATGGATAGCAGTGGAATTGTGACATTTATATAGAAATAAATGGCCAGTAACTTCCAACATGTCACTGAGCTTGTGCCCCAAGTGAAAGCAATGCATGCCAGAGCATAGAAATCAAGACATTCCTTAAGTGACTTTTGCCATTTTAAAATGAGTTTACGTAACACAAGCCTTTAAACTTGTGTTTTAACATAACCTAGTTACTAAGTTATTTTAACACACAAGGTTAAAGGCTTGGAGCAGGGGTGTCCAACCTTTTTGTGTGCGGGGTCAGATTACAATTTTTGTCTTACATAGGGGCTGGTGAGACTAATTTATTGACTTGCTCTCATCACTATGTTGGACACTGATTTAGTGAGATACCTGGCATTTTCTTTGATTTCTCAAGTAGTGAATGTCTGCCTGCACACTTGTGCAGCAATGTAGAGAACTCCAGATAGATGTCCATCTGTCAGGAGTGATCTTGATTGCTCTCTCTCCCTCCATTCTCTCTTTGTCTGTCTCTCTGTCTGTCTGTCTCTCTCTGTGTGTCTCTCTCCCCCTCCCTCTCTGTCCCCTCCCTCTGTGTTGTCCCCCCATGTTGTCCCCCCACATCTGTGTTGCTCCCTCCCCTCCCTGTGTTTCTTCCCCTGTGTCATTCCTCCCCTCCCTGTGTTGCCATCCCCCCCGTGTTGTTCACCCCTTTCTGTCCCCTCTCTCTCTCTCTGTCCCCCCTCTCTCTCTCCATGTCCCCCAACCTCTCTCTCTCTGCCCCCCACCTCTCTCTCTCTGTCCCCTCTCTCTCTGACCCCATCTCTCTATTCCACCTCGCTCTACCCCCTTTCTCTCCCTCTCTGCCCCCCTCTTTCTTCCCTGCCCCACTCTTTCTCACTCTGCCCCCTCTCTCTCACTGTACTTACACTCTCCCCCACTGTCTGTCTCCTCCACTCATTCTCTCTCTCCTTTACTTTTTCTCTCTCTCTTCCACTCTGTCTCTGTCCCCAACACTCTCTCCACCCCCCCACTCTCACTCTCCCCCACTCTCTCTCTCCATCCCCCACACTCTCTCTCTCTTCCTCTCTCTTTCATAGGAACATCGGAGCATAGGAACAGGACTAGGCCATTCAGCCCATTGAGCGTGCTCCACCATTCAATGCAATCATGCCTGATCATCCACCAATGTCTTTTTCCTACACTATCCCCATATCCCTTTATGTCATTGATATTTAGAAATCTGTCAATCTCTACTTTAAACATACTCAATGACTGAACTTCCACAGCCCTCTGGAGTAGAGAATTCCAAAGATTCACAACCCTCTGAGTAAAGAAATTTCTCCTCATCTCAGTCCTAAGTGGCTTCCCCCTTATTTTGAAATTGTGTCCCCTAGTTCTAGATTTCCCAACCAGGGGAAACATCTTACCTGCATCTACCCTGTCTATCCCTTTAAGTATTTTGTAGGTATCAATGAGATCACCTCTCATTCTTTGAAACTCGGGAGAATACAGGCCCAGTTTCCCCAATCTCTCTTCATAAGATTGTCCCACCACCTTGGGAACAAGCTTGGTGAACCTTCATTGCACTCCCTCTATGGCAATAATATCCTTCCTAAGGTAAGGGGGCCAAAACTGCACACAGTATTCCAGGTGCAATCTTACCAATGTTCTATACAATTGAAGCAAGACTTCACTACTCCTGTACTCAAATCATCTTGTGATAAAGGCTAAAATACCATTCGCCTTCCTAATTGCTTGCTGCACCAGCATGTTAGCTTTCAGTGACTTATTGACAAGGACACCCAGGTCCCTTTGTACATCTACACTTTCTAATCTCTTACCATTTAAGAAATACTCTGCACACCTATTCCTCCCACCAAAGTGGATAACCTCACATTTTTCCACATTATATTCCATCTGTCACGTTCTTGTCCACTCACTAAGTCTGTCCAAATCCCCTTAAAGCCACTTTGCATTTTTCTCACAACACACATTCCCACCTAGTTTTGTGTCTTTGGCAAACTTAGAAATATTACATTTGGTCCCCACATCCAAATCATTGATATATATTGTGAACAGCTGGGGCCCACATACTGATCCTTGCAGTACCCCACTAGTCACAGCCTGCCAACGCAAGAATGACCCATTTATTCCTACTGTCCGTTTCTGCCTGTTAACCAATCCTTAATCCATGCCAGTATATTACCTCCTATCCCATGTGCTTTAATTTTGCTAACCTGTGGGGGACTTTATCAGAAGCCTTCTGAAAATCCAAGTATACAAAGTCCACCAACTCCCCTTTATCAATTCTGTTAGTAACATCCTCAAAAGATTCCAACGGGTTCATCAAACATGTTGACTATACCCAATGAGATCATTATTATCCAAATGTCCATTTATCACATCCTTTAGAATAGATTCTAGAATTTTCCCTACTACTGATGTAAGGCTAACAGGTCAGTAGTTCCCTATTTTCTCTCTCGCTCCCTTCTAAAATGGTGGGGTGACATTTGCTACCTTCCAAACTGCAGGAACCATTCCAGAATCTATAGAATTTTGGAAGATGATCACGAAGGCATCCACTATCTCCATAGGTACCTCTCTCAACATTCTGGGATATAGAACATCAGGTCCCAGGGCCTTATCAACCTTCAGTCCCATTAATTTCTCCAATACAACTGTCTTACTAATACTAATTTCCTTCAATTTCTCATTCTGCCTGGTCCCTTGGATCTCTAATTCTGGGAGATTTCTTGTATCTTCCTCAGTGAGGACAGACACAAAATAATCATTCAATTTCTCTGCCATTTCTCTATTCCCCATTATAAATTCTCCTGACTCTGCCTGTAATGGACCCACATTTGTCTTAGCCAAATGTTTCCTTTTTACGCACCGATAGAAGCTTTTACAGTTCATTTTTATGCTTTTTGCTAGTTTACATTCATATTCTATTCTCCCTTTCTTTATCAGTTTCTTGGTCCTCCTTTGCTGTACTCTAAAATCCTCCTAATGCTCAGGTTTACTACTATTTCTGGCAGCTTTATAGGCCTTTTCTTTTAACCTTATACAATCCGTAACTTTCTTTGTTAGTCATGGTCGACTGCCTTTACCTTTGGGGTTTTTGTTCCTTGAAGGAATGTATAGTTGCTGTAAGCCATGTAATAAAGCATTCGGGAGAACGTTTTGGCCAGTACGTAGCAAGTCCAACAAGAGAGGGTGCAGTTTTAGAATTGGTTTTAGGAAATGAAGATGGGCAGGTGGAAGGAGTGGCAGTGGGAGAGCATTTTGGTGGTAGTGATCATAATTCAGGTAGTTTTAACATTATTATGGAAAAGGACAAGGATAGAACAGGAGTTAATGTTCTCAACTGGGGCAAGGCCTATTTTACCAAGCTGAGGAGTGATTTGGCGAAAGTGAACTGGAAACAGCTACTTGAAGGTAAATCAGTGTCAGAGCAGTGGGAGGCATTCAAAGGGGAGATTCAAGGAGTTCAGAGTAAACATGTTCCCGCAAAGAAAAAGGGTGGGACGGCCAAATCTAGGGCCCCATGGATGTCAAGGAGATTACAGGGTAAGATAATGCAGAAAAGGAAGGTTTTTGCCCAACACAGAGAACTCAACACTACAGAAAGCTGAGAGGAGTACAAAAAGTGGAGGGGTGAAATCAAAAAGGAAATTAGGAAAGCAAAGAGAGGGCATGAAAGAATATTGGCAAGCAAAATCAAGGTGGATCCAAAGATGTTTTATCAATACATTATGAGTAAGTGGATAACGAAGGAAAGAGTAGGCCCCGTAAAAGAACAAAAAGGTAACATATGTGTCGGGGCAGAAGATGTTGGTATTGTTCTTAATGAATACTTTGCGTCTGTCTTCACAAAAGAGGGAAACGATGCAGATATTGTAGTGAAGGAAGGGGGATGTGACGTATTGGATGAGATCACCATAGGGAGAGGGGACAAATTAATGCGATTAGCATTCTTGAAAGTTGATAGATCACCAGGGCTGGGTGAAATGTACCCCAGGCTATTAAAAGAAGCAAGAGAGAAAATAGCAGAAGGTCTGACCATCATTTTCCAGTCCTCACTGGATACAGATGTGGTGCCGGAGGATTGGAGAACTGCTAAAGTTGTACCTCTCTTTAAAAAGGGAGTGAGGGATAGACCGAATAATTACAGGCCAGTCAGTCTAACCTCAGTAGTGGGCAAATTATTGGAATCTATTCTGAGAAAAGATAAACTGTCCCTTAGAAAGGCATGGATTAATCACGGATAGTTAGCATGGATTTGTTAAGGGAAGATCTTGTCTGACCAACTTGATTGAATTTTTTGAAGAGGTAACAAGGAAGATAGAAGAAGGTAGTGCAGTTGATGTGGTCTACATGGATTTTAGCAAGGCTTTTGACAAGGTCCCACATGACAGACTGGTTAAAAAATAAAATCTCACGGGATCCAGGGAAATGCAGCAAGGTGGATACAAAATTGGCTCAGTGGCAGGAAACAAAAGGTAATTGTTGACGTGTGTTTTTGTGACTGAAGGGCTGTTTCCAGTGGCCTTCCGCAGGGCTCAGTACTGGGTCACCTGCTTTTTATGGTATATATTAACGATTTGGACGTAAATGTGGGGAGCTTGATCAAGAAGTTTGCAGACGACAGAAAGATTGGCCGTTTGGTAGATAGCGAGGAGGATATTGATGGTCTGGTCAGATGGACAGAAAAGTGGCAAATGGAATTCAACCTGGAGAAGTGTGAGGTGATGCATTTTGGGAGGTCTAACAAGGCAAAGGAATACACAATTAATGGGAAAATGCTGAGAGGTGTAGAGGAAGTGAGGGACCTTGGAGTAAATATCCACAGATCCCTGAAGGTAGCAGGACAGGTCAATCAGGTGGTTAAGAAGGCTTATGGAATCCTTTCCTTTATTAGCTGAGGTATAGAATATAAGAGTAGGGAGGTTATGCTGGAACTGTATAAATCATTGGTTAAGCCACAACTTGAGTACCATAACATACCGTTTGCCTTTGCTCCACGACCTTCTAGTCAGTTATTCTCTGTGACCCTGTCCTATCAACACCTTTACTTTTGTTATCCCTTGCCCCACCTCTGCTTTATATGCTTAAAACCTATTACATTTCTAACCTTTGCCAGTTCTGATGAAGAGTCACTGACCTGAAACGTTAACTCTGCTTCTCTCTCCACAGATGCTGCCAGACCTGCTGAGTATTTCCAGCATTTCTTGTTTTTATTACATATTTCCAGCATCTGCAGTATTTTGCTTTTTTATTATAGAAGTAAAATCAGTTAATCAACTGCTACACTGTTTGTAAACTATGCAGCAATGGCAATCTTTGCATTCGGTGCATCGGTGTAGAAAGCAGGAGCCTGAAAGGAGCACAACTTCATGGAACTCTGTTACCCCATGACATCAGACAGCCATGAGAGTATCTACCTCCTTGGCACCCATTATCTGATTAACACTGCCGCACACTGCATGAAACACCCATAGTTCTTTAGAGAGATTGTCATCAATCCATGCCATCTTACAGGGTCTAAACTAGAAACACAAATCACACAGAGAACAGCTCTGTCTTTGCTTCTTTAAGTGATTGCACCCTGAATGTTTATGCATCAGGATCTTTTCAGCCTGGCATGGGAGACATGCGAAGATTGTGTCATTCCTTGGTGTTTTGTTGTAGCCAACATGTCACCAAGGCTCGGCCAAGGCACACGTCCCTTGATGTACACTTTGGCACCAAGTTTCAGCAGTATTTATCCAGACAGCAAGGCTTCTTTGAAATTGACAATTTCCCAAGGGTGCAGGGTTTCATCAATTGCACACATGAAGACAGGCTAGTTCATGCCCTGGAAAAACAGAAAATAATATCACTCAACTAATGGTCGTGTGAGATTTAGAAACATAGAAAATTTACATGGAGGCCATTCGACCCATTGTGTCTGTGCCAGGCGTAAAAGAGCAATCCAGCCTAATCGCACCTTCCAGCTCTTGGTCCGTAACCTTGTATGTTACAACATATCAAGTGCATATCCAAATATTTCTTAAATGCGATGAGGATTTCTGCCTCTGCCACCATTTCAGGCATTGAGTTCTAGATCTCCACAACCCTCAGGGTGAAAAAATTTCTCCTCAACATCCCTCTAATCCTTCCAACAATTACTTTAAATCTATGCCTCCTGGTTATTGACCTCTCTGCTAATGGAAATAGGTCCTCTATCCACTGAATCTGGACTCCTCAATTTTATGCAGTTCAATTAAATCTCGCCTCAGCCTCCTCTGTTCCAAAGAGAACAACTACAGCCCATCCATGCTTTCCTCATAGGTAAAATTCTCCATTCCTGGCAACATCCTTGTAAATCTACCCTGCAGCCTCTCTAGGAAAATTGCAACCAACCTGCAATTTTTTTTTGTTTGTTTCATGGGATGTGGGCATCTCTGGCAAGACCAGCATTTGTTGCCCATCCCTAAATGCCCTTGAGAAGGTGGTGGTTAGCCGCCTTCTTGAACCGCGCTGTCCATCTGGTGCAGGAACACCCGCAGTGCTGTTGGGGAGGGAGTTCCAATATTTTGACCCAACAACAGTGACGGAATGGCGATATAGTTCTAAGTCAAGATGGTGTGTGACCTGAAGGGCAACTTGCAAGTGGTGGTGTACCCATGCATCTGCTGTCCTTGTCCTTCTAGGTGGAAGAGGTCATGGGTTTGGAAGGTGCTATCGAAGGAGCCTTGGTGAGTTGCTGCAATGCATCTTGCATATGGTCCACACTGCTGCCACTGTGCGTCGGTGATGGAGGGAGTCAATGTTGAAGGGGTGCCGATCAAGTGGACTGCTTTGTTCTGGATGGTGTCGAGCTTCCTGAGTGTTGTTAGAGCTGCACCCATCCAGGCAAGTAGGGAATATTCCATTACACTTTGTGCCTTGCAGATGGTGGACAGGCTTTGGGGAGTCAGGAGGTGGGTTACTTGCCACAGAATTCCCAAGCTTTGACCTGCCCTTGTAGCCACAGTATTTCTGTGGCTGCTCCAGTTCAGTTTCTGGCCAATGGTATCCCAAGGGGCGATGGTTAGAGTCTCTCTTGTTGGAGTTCGTCATTGCCTGGCACTTGTGTGGCGCAAATGTTACTTGCCACTTATCAGCCCAAGTCTGACTGTTGTCCAGGTCTTGCTGCATATGGACACGGCTTCTTCAATATCTGAGGATTTGCAAATATGGTTACAGGAACCGTATGCAGTACTCTAACTACAGTGTAACTAGTGTTTTACACAGCTCTAGCATAACCTCCCTGCTTTTATACTCTAGGCCTCAGCCAATAAAAGCAAGTATCCCATGAGCCTTCTTGACCACCTTGTCAACCTATCCTGACAACTTCAGGGATTTGTGGACATGCACGCAAAGGTCCCTATGTTCCTCTAAACCTCTCAGTAACCTACCATTTATTATGTATTCCCTCACTTTGTTAGCTTTCCCTAAATGCATTACCTCACAATTCTCCAGATTAAACTTTATTTGCCACTTTTCTGCCCACCTGACCAGTCCATTGATATCTTCCTACAGTCTACAACTTTCTTCCTCACAATCAACCACCCAACCAATTTTTGTACCATTATTAAACCCAAGCTTCTTCCATGTTAATGCCAAGTACCCTAGAGGTTGCAATAACTACAGCAGTCAAGCGTTCAAGATCTGGTTCCACAGAGATCGCAAATTGAAGCCAAAAATGTTCACTACTCCAGGATCATCCAGGAATGCAGACATAAAAGATAGGAGCAAAGATAGATCATACAGCCCATCGAGCCTGTTCTGCTATTCAATATGATCATGGCTGATCTTCTTCCTCAATTCCAATTTTCCACTTACTGCCCATATCCTTGATTGCCTGAGAGATCAAAGATCTATCTATCTGAGTAATGGAACATCCACACCCTTCTGGGGTAGAGAATTCCAAAGATTCACAACCTCTGAGTGAAGGAATTTCTCCTCATCTCAGTTCTAAATGATTGGCTCCTTATCCTGAGACTGTGCTCCCGTATTCTAGACTCCCCAGTCAGGGAAACAACCTCTCAGTGTCTACCCTGTCAAGCCCCTTCAGAATCCTGTATGTTTCATTCTTCTAAACTTCAGAAAGTCTAGGCCCAATTTGATTCATTTTGGCAGACGGAATAGGGAGAGGCAATATATACTTAATGACACAGTTCTAAAGAGTGTGCAGAAACAGAGGAACATGTGGGGGCATGTGCATTGATCTTTGAAGGTAATCAAAATCAAATGAGAGAGTGGTTAGTAAAGTATATGGGATCTTGAGCTTTATACATAGAGGCCTTGAGTACAAATGCTGAACTTTTATAAAGCTCTGGTAAGGGTCCCACTAGAGTATTGCGTCCAGTTCTGGTCACCACACTTAGGAAGGATGTGAGGGTCCTTGAGAGGGTACAGAGGAAATTTATCAGAACGATTCCAGGGATGAGGGATTTTAACTACAAGATTAGGTTGGAAAAGCTGGGTTTGTTCTCTTAGAACAAAGGAGATTGAAGTGACATTTAATAGAATGTACAAGATTATGACAGGCTTAGATATGTTAGACAAGGAAAAGCTGTTCCCATTAACTGATGGTACAAGGACTAGATTGAAGATTTTGGGCAAGATGGTGGAATGTGAGGAAGAACTTTTTTATGCAGTGGGTGGTAAAGACCTGGAACTTGCTGTCCATAAGGGTGGTGGAAGCGAAGACAATCGAGACTTTAAGAGGAAATTGGATGGCCACTTGAAAGAAATAGATTTGCAGGGCTACAGGGATCGAATGGGACAGTGGGACTGACTGGACTGCTCCGTGGAGAGCCAGCATGGCTGGTGTGGGCCAATAGGCCCCTTGCTGTGCCGTAAATGACTCGAAATGAATCTAAAGTTTACTCAGCCTCTCATCATAGAACAACCCTCTCATCCCAGGAACCAAAATCTAGTGAACCTCACTGTACCGCCTCCAATGCAAGTATATTGATCCTTAAACATAGAGATCAAGATGACGCACAGTACTCCAGGTGTGGTCTTACCAAAGATTTCCTTATTCTTGTACTCCATACCCCATCAACATGCCATTTGACTTCCTAATTGCTTGCTGTACCTGCTTGTTAACTTTCTGTGTCCCTTGTACGAGTACACCAAAGACCCTCTGAACAGTAACATTTAAAAGTTTTACACCTTTTAAAAAATATTCTGCTTTTTTATTCTAACTACCCAAGTCAGTAACCTCACACTTCCCCCCCATTACACTCCATCTGCCACATTGTTGCCCATTGACTTAACCTGTCTATATCTCCTGCAGCCTCTTTGTGTCCTCCTGACAGCTTACATTTCCACCTAGCTTTGTAGTGTCTGCAAACTTGGATACATTATTCTCGGTCTCTTTGTTTACGTCATTAATATAGATTGTAAATAGCCGAGGCTCCAGCATTGATTGTTACAGCACTCCATTAGTTACAGCCTGACAACTTGAAAATGTCTTGTTTATCCCTACTCTCTGCTTCCCAAGGGTTAACCAATCCTCCATCCATATTAATATTTTACCCGCTACACCATGAGCTCATATCTTGCATATTAATTAACCTTTTGGGTGGCACCTTATCGAATGCTTTTTGGAAATCCAATTGTAACTACATCTACTGGCTCCCCTTTATCGACTGCATAGTTAGATCCTCAAAAAATTCTAATAAATTTGCCAAACATGATTTTAACACATCTCAGGCTGAAATGAATCACACTTGAGATCACAGCCTTAACTTGAACAAAGATTTAACACATGTTTTAATCAAGACTTCAGTAGAGTTCTGTTCACTTTTCTCACTACAGCGGCGTTAGTGTATCTGACCTTACAACAACCCCAGGTCAGGTGTTTTCCCCAAAGCACCAATCTACTTTCAGTTTCCTTTCCAAGTACCATATATTCTCTAATATCATGACATTCCTCCCATATCAGACCTAAACATGTCCATGATTTTTGAACATAATCACAACACAAAATTTTCATATCGTTTTGGTAATCTCCTCTCGCGCTGTGGTCTTCCTGTTGTCTCAGGAACTCTGGTCACCATGTCAGGTTCGAAAATGTTGTTGGCCCCTCTGGAACCGATGTTTCTCCCTCTGGATAGCAAGCTGTCTGCCTGCCCACAGCATCTCTGGCTTGGACATCTGAATTGCTAGATGTCAGCTTTGCCTCAGCTTCTACATCTGGTTCATCGGCTGTTGTGTCTTTGTCACCATGAAACTTTTTAATGCATAAAGAATTTCTGTCATACAGTACTCCTTCTGGCGACTGCACAGTCACATTGTTTCCCTTCTTGGCAAAAACAGTGTACGGTTTGGGATAATATGGTGTACCCATCTTACTCGGCACTACTTCATCACCGAACATCACATCAGACTGTCTAGCTTTCCTTCTGTGATCTGCATAAAACTTTGCAGCATCCTTTTTCTCAGCATCATGATCTTGAACCTCCTGATCAACTCTAATGTCCCTTAGCTCAGGTATCTTGGTGCATATTTTACATCCAAATAACAACTCAGCTGGATTCTTTCCTGTCACCGTGTGTGTAGTTGCTCTATAGATGGTCACATATGACAACAACACCTCCTTTCAGTCTTTACCATCAGCCTGAGCAATACTCATCCATTTCTCTAAGGATTAGTTTTGTCTTTCCACTTTCCCATTTGCCTGTGGTCATTTAGGTATGACTCTGAGATGGTGAATATCTGTGACTTGCATATGATCTGTAAAGGTCTGTGAAATTAATTGTGGCTCATTGTCTGAATACAATGTGACTGGTAGACCATGCCTTGCCACTGATGTGCCATGACCTGCAAACCCTCACCTCAGGCATTGAGTTCAATTCAGCAGTGGCTGGGCAAGAGAAGGACCAGGAGCATGGAGAGTTTTCCCACCCCAATCCTTCACCGGAAAGCTGGGAGGTCCAACAAGCCTTAAGAAGGCGGAGAAGAGGCTGCGCTCCACATCTGGGGTCTCCAATCGGGGTGATTTGAGTGTGACACTGGCTTCTCAGCCGGCCCGCTAGTGTGTCCAGCTCCAGCAGCCATGACGCCTGAGGACAGCTCTGCACTGGCACTGGAGGCCTTCAGGCAACCAGGGCCCTTCAGGCCTCAGGCGCTCAGAGGACAACCACCAAAGTCATCCCAGGCCAAGGGGCATCCTGTTCAGCAGCCTTCCTCCAGTCCAGCTGCCAACATAGAGGTCACACCACAAAGGAGCACTCGCAAACATATTAAAAAGACACCTTGTCACATATGGGTATGCACGGGTGAGACAGATATGTCATGTGTAATTTAATGAAAAGTGCCAATCATCTGCCTTTCCTGTGTGAATAACGCATGCCATCATGTATTGATTATGTGTCTTTCCATTACATCATAAGCCTGACAGTACTGCCAATGTGAGCAATAATATCATTGCCATGCCAGTGTGCACAATATGACACTGCATGGATTATGTCACATGGACAATGGTTCAGTTAGCTACTGCCAGTCATGCTGGAGAGATGGACGTTACAGAGGTAGAAGACTTCAGAAAAGATGCAGGATGGTGCTTTTTGCTCTGAGGAATATGTGTTGAACTTCAGGGATTATGGAAGCACCTCAGTTATCTGTCATTGCCTTGCCTCCCTTGCTTGCTGCTCGCCATGTCAGCCCTCCATCGCTGCTCTCTGTGCTCTCATGCATGGTTGCTCCTGGTTGCCCTCTGTGTCCTCATTGTCGGAGGATATGTCCTGCTTCTGTATCTCTTCATACTGCAAGGCCTCCCTCTTTTGTACTGCGATGTTGTGCAGAACGCAGCAGACAACAACGATGTGCCCAACCCTGTCTGGTGCATACTGTAGGGCTCCACCAGATCTATTGAGGCAGCGGAAGCACATCTTCAGCAGACCGATGGCCTGCTCGATGGTAGCTTGGGTGGAGTTGTGGCGCTCTTCTGCATCATTGCAGGGGTTCCTCACCAGCATCAGAAGACATGCCATCTCCAAGAATCCACTCCTTAAGGTGGGCGGGTGGAGCGAACAGCAGCGGCACCTGGAATTGGCACAGTATGTATGAGTCATGGCGGCTGCTGGGAAGTGGGCACACATTTGCAGGAAGCGCTTTCTGTGGTCCCACACAAGTTGGACATTGATGGAGTGATAGCCCTTTCTGTTTATGTATGCGGCTGGTTGTTCCGTGGGAATCTTGATGGCCACATGCATGCAGTCGATGACTCCTTGCACCTGTGGGAATCCCGCAATAGCCCCAAATCTAATGATCCTCTGGGGCTGACTTTCAGGGTCCATCCTGAAGCAGACATAGTCACCAGACCTCCTGTACAAAGCATCAGTAACCTCCTTGATACAGCGGTGTACTGTGGATTGAGAAACCCCACACAAGTCGCTGGTGGATCACCAAAGTTTAGGGCCACAGTGACTTTGAAGGCCACTGGCATAGGGTGATCACCAAAGCCCATTGGTTGCAGGTCAGTATTCAGCAGTGTGCAGAGTTGTGTGATGGCTTCTCTTGTCATCCGCAGTTGTCTACAGCACTTGCGCTTGGACATGTGCAGGTATGTCATCTGAGTCCTATAGACTCGATGACATATCTGGGCTACTCTGTACCTTGGTGGCTACCTCTGCTCACATCTGGGAGCTTCCTTGTGGGCCACATCTGTCTCTTGGTCCTGCCTCTGGCGGAGATGCCTCATCACGGCAAGAGGATCCAGGAAGGCAGGGTGGATCATCCCCATTTCTATGCTCCTAGTAGCTTGGGTACCTTCACAAGGTCAATGACACCTATCTGGGCAGAGAGTTGTGTTAATTCTGCTTCAGCAATACCCCAGCATGAGCTGTATGGTATGGCATGACGTTACCCGCACAAATGTTAATTAAGTGCGAGCCAGCCTGATCACTGTTATATCATTCGAGTTGCCTCCACTGGACCACTGGCAACAGGAACACTTTCCCAGTTGTGCACCTCCCAAAAAAAAAAGTTTATTCACTTCCAGTGTTCCCCCCTCCCCCCACCAAATATCAGTGCCCGAATGCAGACTTTCCCCTTCCTTCCCTCACCTCATCCATGAACGAATGCAGAGTTGTCCCCTCCACGAAACAACAATGTAGGATTTCCCCCTCACCCACTTCGAGGAGCATAGCTGCATAGTTCCAACCCATTTCCCCTCACCTGCCCCCACCCGCTTCATGGAGCATGTATGCAGGGTTCCAACCCACTTCAAGCGATTTAACTCAGGTTTGCAAAGAAAATAGAGGAGAGCAAGACATGACTTACCAACCTTTACAGGCACCAGGGACTCTCGCCTTGGTGGTGCCTGCTTTTCAAGGACAGGATAATGAAGGCATGTCAGTGCCGCACGTCGAGCTCAAGATTGAAAACTGCTGGTGGTATCGTGGAGGATTACATTTAAATGTGTGCAGAGAGCTATTTAACATATTTAAAGTAGGGTCCCATCGCAGAACTGCGGACCTGCTTCCACAGAGCCTCGTTGCTGCCAGGAATCATAGTGGCGGGCTCCATTGTGGCTTCTGCCACTCCGATTCTTTGGCACCCACCACCATGAAACCCGATATTGGACGAGACCAAAATCCAGCCCAAAGAGTCTGGAGACCCAAAAGAGTTGAGTGGGGTTGGGGTCGCCGAGCCCATTCAGGCAGGTCTCGGTGACGGGGTGGGGGATGTGGTGAGTGAGGATGGGGTGGACGACCTCCCGGCGGGGTGGGGCGGCAATGGCTACTGGGGTGCCCTCCAGGGGCCCTGGCTTGCAACTAAAGGAGCCATCCCAAACCCGCTAGGAGGTCACCAGGTTTTCTCTGGCAGCATCTCCCCACTTAAGGGCCTTAATTGGCCTGGAGTGGGAAGGCCGTCCTTGGCCTTTCCCACCCGGACTAAATTGGAAGGTGTTAACCGTGGCGCGGAGTCAACTCCCCCTTGGCCCCTTTATTCCCTTCACCCATTTGATCCTGGCCGTCACGTGGGACTAGGTCCTCTTAATTCAGGCTCAGGCTGGGTGTTTGGGATATCGGGTTACAGGAGAGCCACCCTCCACCTAATTCACCGGCTACAGTTAATGGCTTCGTACAAAGAGGAGGAAATTCAGTCCTTTCTTTAACTATCAATTTACTTTATTCACATTGTTGTACAATGGAAGAATAAGGCTTATACACTTAGTTATACAAAAGCATGCAACTCAAACTGGGTTATACAATTAATAACAAAGCTAGCTAGAATTGATAAGCACACCCACTAGGTTCCTCTGACATTTCCCTGACCTAGTCACAGAAAACAAAGGATAATACCTGAAAAAGGGGAGAGCTGATGCTGGCCAGGCGTACCGTTCTCTCTCTCTTTTACGTCGTCGCCGCGTTGCTCACGCAGGGTCTTCCACTTCCGCGATGGTTGGTCTCCAGAGTTTCTCGCTGCCCCTATGCCCGAGATTCTCTATTCTTATTCTCCTTCTTATCTCGCCAAAACTGAGCTGTCTCTTTCCAGTTGGTTTAAGCCTGTTCACCTCATTCATATCTTCTCCTTATTGGCCCAGGCCCAAAGACCCTGGTATCACACCGTGTCCAAATAAGGCTCTTTTCCTGTGATCTGTCCTTTGTCTTGTCAAATAAATTAATTAGTTCAAACTGGTTTTTACCAGCACAGGCCAGTGTCTGAGCTCCAGGTTACTATAGTTCACAAACAATCCAGCAGTTTGTAACAGACTCTGTATTTCTCGCAGCACCTGGCCAACAAAGGGGTCGGGAAGGCGATGACACTCCTACCACACCCTGCCCCCCTGCCTTTAGACACACCTTTGTGGGCCCCCCTGCCTCCGTTCATGTTCCGAGGGAGCCCATAAAATTCAGCCCTATGATTTTCGAAGTACTTTGTTAAGATTCCCTGAATAGTAGATTCCACCATTTTCCTGATGACTGATGTCAGGCTAACTGGTCTGCATCCCTGTTTTCTCTCTTCCTCGTTTCTTGAATAATGGTTTTACATTTGTCAACTTCTAATCCATTGGCACAGTTCTGGAATCTAGGGAATTTTGAAAAATCATAACCAGCTCACCCACTATCTCTGCAGTGACCTCATTTAGAACCCTAGGATGTAGGCTATCAGATCTTGTGGATTTGTTAGCTTTTTGTCTCTTGAATTTCTCTAATATTATTTCTCTGCTGATAACCCTGGCTTCTTTTCTCCACTGCCAATCGAATCCTTAAACCCCTCTCTCCTGCCCCATCACTCATATCTCCAACAAGTACAAGGTGTGCATGGACTGCTTTGTCACTAAAATTGAGATAATCTCTTGGCAACCAAGCCAAGCTTCCCCCTTGCCCTGCCCCCAAACTAGCACCTTTCACTAGTTTTTCTAATCGGCCGTCATGCCTTTTCTGAGATTATCTTGTCCACGGAACCACTTACTGCTCTGTCAACACTATTTCCATTGACCTACTGACAACTCACCTTCCCTTCCTGATCCCCATATTAGTTGATATTGTAAATGGTTTCCTCTCCTCAGGTACTGTCCCTTTCCCTTTCAAATCTGCCATCACTCCCTCGACATGCAACACATCCTTGACCCCTCTGTCATTGCACAATACCTAACTCCAACCTCCCTTTCCTCTTGAAAGTCTTTGAGCATGCTCTCATCTCAAAAATCCATGCCTATCTTTTCTTAACTCCATGTTTGAATGCCCCTGCCACAACACTGAAACAGTCACAAATAACATGCTCTGTAATGGAACAACTCAAAAAGATCCACTTGAAGGACAATTCAGGTATTTATAAACTATTCCATGAAAGGTTGCTGCAGTTAATTTTGGTTTGTTTTTCATTCCTATATGACCTAAAAAGCGTAACTATAAATTTTGTTTTTAAATATCATACTGCTCTTTGAACTAAGATTGCAAAGAGAATGTTAGGACAAATTGGAACACCAACATAATTAGTTTTCTCCACCAAAGCAGCTTTGAAGTCTGATGTTATGAGAAAGGCTCACAGTTTGAAACCTGGATCTCCTGCAGCTCATCAAAACTTATCAATCAATAGAGTGAGTGATGTGGTGGAAACATAGTTCAGAGCCTGATGGGTTCAGGCAATGTGTCAGTAGACAATGAATGCATATTTCATTATGAGAAAGTCTGATAATGTTTGTCTAGAGACATTTCAAATGGAAATTTAATTGAAATACTCCAAGCTGTCAATTTTTGTATATAAATCTATGGATGAGGACTGGGCAGGTTTTAGCTCTGCACAACTACAGGATTAAGGAGGTTATGATTCTCTTACAGGAAACAAGATGGTGTCCTAGAGAAAGTTGCCACTGCTTCTTGACCATATGTTCTGTGGCCAGACATACAATTATTTTTTAATAAAAGAGTTGTTTAAAAAACAAAAATGGCATGCAGATTATGGGACCAGAGTCTTACCCTGACAGGCTGACCTAAAATAAATTTTATTTTGTCAATATTATTGCATGCGTATTTGTAGCATTATCCTGGGTCAGGAGAGCAAGAACATTATATAGAACAAAACAAACCTATTTAGTTGAAACCGATATACACAGCCCATTAACAGAGATCACTTTTATGCAACATTCCTATCTAGGCAAAATGTATCCCTCTACTGCTTATTATATCAGTAAATTTTGAATAATTTGGCTAAATTAGCATTCATTGTAAGTTATTGCACTAATAAAAAAACTTAAATGATTTGCACTTAATTAGGGGTTTATATGCTCTAGCCCCTTTCATGCGTGTTTTATAACTCCCAGAATTATATCCATTGACCTCTTTCCAGAGTTCAGATAACCATTCTTGTTAACAAAGAAAAAAACTTGCATTGAGATCACACCTTTCCTTTTTTATTCATTCATGGGATGTGGGCGTCACTGGCTATGACAGCATTTATTGCCCATCCCTAATTGCCCTTGAGGAGGTGGTGGTGAGCTGCCTTCTTGAACCGCTGTACGCCTTGTGAGGTAGGTACACCCACAGTGCTGTTAAGAAGGGAGTTCCAGGATTTTGACCCAGCGACAGTGAAGGAACGGCAATATAGTTCCAAGTCAGGATGGTGTGTGACTTGCAGGTGGTGATGTTCCCATGCATCTGCTGCTCTTGTCTTCGAGATGGTAGAGGTCGCGGGTTTGGAAGGTGCTGTCGAAGGAGACTTGGTGCATTGCTGCAGTGCATCTTGTAGATGGTACACACTGCTGCCACTGTGCGTCGGTGGTGGAGGGAGTGAATATTTGTGGATGGTGTGCCAATCAAGCAGGCTGCTTTGTTCTGGATGGTGTCGAGCTTCTTGAGTGTTGTTGGAGCTGCACCCATCCAGGCAAGTGGAGAGTATTCCATCACACTCCTGACTTGTGCCTTGTTGATGGTGGATAGGCTTTGGGAAGTGAGGAGGTGAGTTACTCGCCGCAGGATTCCTAGCCTCTGACCTGCTCTTGTAGCCACGGTATTTATATGGCTACTCCAGTTCAGTTTCTGGTCAATGGTAGCCCCGAGGATGTTGATAGCAAAGGATTCTGCGATGGTAATGTAATTGAATGTCAAGGGGAGATGGTTAGATTCTCTCTTGTTGGAGATGGTCATTGACTGGCACTTGTGTGGCACAAATGTTACTTGCCACTTATAAGCCCAAGCCTGGATATTGTCCAGGTCTTACTGCATTTCTACACGGACTGCTTCAGTATCTGAGGAGTCGCGAATGGTGCTGAACATTGTGCAATCATCAGCGAACATCCCCACTTCCGACCTTATGATTGAAGGAAGGTCATTGATGAAGCAGCTGAAGATGGTTGGGTCAAAGATACTACCCTGAGGAACTCCTGCAGTGATGTCCTGGAGCTCAGATGATTGACCTCCAACAACCACAACCATCTTCCTTTGCGCTAGGTATGACTCCAACCAGCGGAGTGTTTTCCCCCTGATTCCCATTGACCTCAGTTTTGCTAGGGCTCGGTGATGCCATAGTCGGTCAAATGCTGCCTTGATGTCAAGGGCAGTCACTCTCACCTCACCTCTTGAGTTCAGCTCTTTTGTCCATGTTTGAACCAAGGCTGTAATGAGGTCAGGAGCTGAGTGGCCCTGGCGGAACCCAAACTGAGCATCACTGAGAAGGTTATTGCTAAGCAAGTGCTGCTTGATGGTACTGTTGATGACACCTTCCAACACCTTACTGATGATTGAAAGTCGACTAATGGGGCGGTAATTGGCCGGCATGGACTTGTCCTGCTTTTTGTGTACAGGACATACCTGGGCAATTTTCCACATTGTCGGGTAGATGCCAGTGTTGTAGCTATACTGGAACAACTTGGCTACGGGTGCAGCAAGTTCTGGAGCACAGGTCTTCAGTACTATTGCCAGATTATTGTCAGGACCCATAGCCTTTGCAGTATCCAGTGCCTTCAGTCATTTCTTGATATCATGCGGAGTGAATCGAATTGGCTGAAGACTGGCATCTGTAATGCTGGGGACTTAAGGAGGGGGCCGAGATGGATCATCAACTCGGCACTTCTGGCTGAAGATTGTTGCAAATGCTTCAGCCTTATCTTTTGCACTGATGTGCTGGGCTCCCCCATCATTGAGGATGGGGATATTTGTGGAGCCACCTCCTTCAGTCTATTGTTTAATTGTCCACCACCATTCACGACTGGATATGGCAGGACTGCAGAGCTTAGATTTGATTTGTTGGCTATGGGATCGCTTAGCTCTGTCTATTGCATGCTGCTTATGCAGTTTGGCATGCAAGTAGTCCTGGGTTGTAGCTTCACCAGGTTGACACCTCATTTTGAGGTATGCCTGGTGCTGCTCCTGGCATGCCCTGCTGCACTCTTCATTGAACCAAGGTTGGTTTCCTCGCTTGATGGTAATGGTAGAGTGGGGGTAAATGCCAGACCATGAGGTTACAGATTGTGGTTGAGTACAATTCTGCTGCTGCTGATGGTCCACAGCGCCTCATGGATGCCCAGTTTTGCATTGTTCGATCTGTTCGAAATCTATCCCATTTAGCATGGTGATAGTGCCACACAACACAATGGATGGTATCCTCAATGCGAAGGCGGGAGTTCATCTCCACAAGGACTGTGTGGTGGTCACTCCTACCAATACTGTCATGGACAGAAGCGTCTGCAGCAAGCACATTGGTGAGGACGAGGTCAAGTATGCTTTTCCCTCATGTTGGTTCCCCCACCACCTGCCGCAGTCCCAGTCTAGCAGCTATGTTCTTTAGTACTCGGCCAGCTCGGTCAGTAGTGGTGCTATCGAGCCACTCTTGGTGATGGACATTGAAGTCCCCCACCCAGAGTACATTTTGTGCCCTTTTCACCCTCAGTGTTTCCTCCAAGTGGTGTTCAACATGGAGGAAAACTGACTCATCAGCTGAGGGAGGGCGGTAGGTGGTAATCAGTAGGAGGTTACCTTGCCCATGTTTGACCTGATGCCATGAGACCTTCATGGGGTCTGGAGTCAATGTTGAGGATTTCCAGGGCAACTCCCTCCCTACTGTAGACCACTGTCCCGCCATCTCTGCTGGGTCTGTCCTGCCGGTGGGACAGGACATACCCGGGGATAGTGATTGCAATGACTTTGGATATCCTCAAGCACTTTATATCCAATGAAGGACATTTCAAGTTTAGTTAGTGTTATAATGTAGGAAACACAAAAGCCAACCTGCACATAGCAAGCTCCAACAAACAACAGTGAGATAAATGACCAACTGATTTTGTTATGATGTTGGTTGATTAATGCCAGCTAGAATATTGGGAGAACATCCCTGCTCTTCTTCAAATAGTGCCATGGGACCTTTTACATCCTTTGAAAGGGCAGGCAATGCCTTAGCTTAACAACTCCTCCAAACAATTGCGACAGTGCAGCACTCTCTTCAGACCAGATTATGTGCTTCGGACTTTGGGGTGGGACTTGAACCCATAATCTTCCGACTTAGAGATAGGAGCACTACCACTGAGACAAGGCTGATAACTGGTCTAATACTCCTTCTTGAAGCTTTATCAGCAGCAATATTTTTATTCATATTGTTAATGACCAAAACTGGAAACTATGAGATAAATTTTATATTTTAAAATGAATTCACTGAGGATCCTGGGGTGCTCAGCTCCATACCCAATTCCAAAAATACGCCCCCATTTCGCTTTTTAGCTAATTTCAGGCTGCATCTGGAAAATGCACACAATTCATGCTGCTGTGACATAAGGAAGTCATCCATTCATTGGCTATGAAGTGCTTTGGGATGTCTGAATATCATGAAAGGTGCCATATAAATGTGAGGGACAGCTGAATAGCCTGGAACTCAAAGAAAGATATCTCATTTTATAGAGTTAATGGGATAGTGAAAGTAAACAATGAATTGTACTTTCGAATACACCAAGTCATCAGAACAAGAGGGCATAGGTTCAAACTTGTGAAGGGCACATTGAGAACAGATGCCAGGAAGTATTTATTTTCAGAAAGAGTGAACCAGAGCTCGAATCAGTTACTAGAAAGGGTGTTTGAACTCATTTAAGAAACAGCTTGCATAGTTGGCTGCATTGGTATTCTGGAATGATGGGATTAAATGGGCCAAAGGGCCTTCTTCATCTGAATCTATTTTATAAAAGCATAAGAAGTACTGTTCCATTTAGATTCATGCACAAAAATGCACTATTAAACTACAAATGCATTCAATTACAGCATAAAGCCCATTAACATCCAAAATGTTCTTCTTTCTTTCTTCTTTTGGGCCTCCTTATCTCGAGAGACAATGGATACGCGACTGGAGGTGGTCAGTGGTTTGTGAAGCAGCGCCTGGAGTGGCTATAAAGGCCAATTCTGGAGTGACAGGCTCTTCCACAGGTGCTGCAGAGAAATTTGTTTGTTGGGGCTGTTGCACAGTTGGCAAAATGTAAGGCACTGATAACTGCTATGTGCATCAGGCGAAATTTGCAAGGTAACAGGCACTATTACTTTGAAACACAATAGGGAACAACATTTTTTTAAAAACAGGCAGAGGGAGAAGAGCAGTGCTAGAATTTAATGCACAAAAATAGTGTAATTAAACCTCAATGCGCAGGAATCCACGTTAACATTCAAAGTCGAAATTGATGAGGAAAGGATAGCTGCTTTAATTTAGTGCATTAGAATTCATAGTATGGATTAAATACAAATATATTTCTTGGTTTAGAGCACAGAGTTAAGATTATTAAACATCTAACCTTACTATAATAGAAAAATGGGTGTAATACAAAAGATGCTAAGGTAGATAGACTGTGGGAAATCGTGTCAAAATGTAACAAGACCACTGCAGCTAGAGCTAAAAATCTTTGAAGAGCTGGCTGAGAACTGTCTAGCAGGTCTCTTTCAAGCTGATAAGAAGGCACAGGATGTAAAGCCGTTGAGATAAGGAGATAATAAGACAGTATGGTAATGAAAGGCATTATGTAATTAAATAAGGTTGGTAACAACCACATGAATAATTGTCAAGAAAGACATGCACAGGGCATGAAACCCATGGGGATGAACATAATTGGGCATTGGGAGGGTTTAATTGGATAAGAGCCAGGATAAAAGAGACCTTACTGGTCAGGTCTGCATCGTGTAACAAGAAAACAGAGATAAGGCGAGACAGACAGAAAAACAGAGAGAAAAGAAGAAAAGTTCAAAGACCAAAAACTGCAAGAGAAGATGTGTGCTCCCTGTCTAGGACTAATGCAGGAAGTATATAGTCCACGTTAGACTGTAAACCGCTGCCCAAGTTTATTGCCATAGTTTGCATGAAACGTGGTAAACTTTGTCTCAATTAGTAGTTTTGTCACGTCCAATCCTGTAGTGTGTAAGGGGTTAAATCCTCACAGATTGACTCCTGATTACAGGGTCTAGCCTTTTAAGTGTATCCTATAATGAATTTGAGAGTTTTGGCATTTAATTTTAGTTGAGCCTGTAGGGGTTACCATAGTACTTTAAATAAAAATTAGGTATTCAATTTTATTTCAACTTAGCTTTACAGCTAGAACTTACAAATGGCCATACAACTCAATCCAAGTGAGCAGCTTTAAGTCAATATTGTATACTTACATGCCTGTCATGATGCCTCTGTACTCAAATGACTCTATTAGCTGGATTGAAAATTTGTTCTGAGACATGGAGGTACAGGGATATGGCATTTAAATCTTCAACATGAAACCAGTGTTGTGGTTAACTACTAGTGACAGAGAGGTTCCTGAGTCATGATATTCAATCCTCTTGTCCTTGACTACTAATCTGGCTAAACCTTCCAGCTTCGGATCATCTCTCAGCAGTGCAGTGCCTGCCAGGATAGCTGCATGGTGATCCCAGCATCTATTTTTCCAACTTGGAATATTAAAGTCAGAGTCTGCTGAGCAGAATTTATTTCAGAGTATGGTAAGTTAGTTGTGAAGCCACTGGCTGAATAGCACAGAGGTTATGGGGTAGATTTTCTCCTTCACCACCTGGCATTAAAGTCAACGGAATGAAAATGTTGTAGTTCTATAAAGATTTGTGCCATGAGATTTCCTCCCAGGATCTGAAATCATAAACCTATCTCTAGGAGTTTAAATCTCAACATGACAAGTTGTAAGTTGGAATTTAATAAATCTGGAAATTTTGGGGGCTGTCTCTAGACAAAATAACCGTGAAAGCTTTTTGATTATTGTAATAATATAACTGGTACACTAATATCCTGATCGAAAAGGAAGTTTCAATTCTACCTCGTTTATGTTACTCTAGTTTCATAATATGTGGTTGTTGCTTAATGCCCTCTGATCAACTAGGGATAGACAGTCCACATCCCAAGAACAAACAGAAATAAAAAAGCAGGAGCATTCTCACTGGCGCCCTGGATAACATTTATCCCTCTACAACAGATGACTGGTTGTTATCACATTGCTGTTTGTAGGACCTTGCTGTGTACAAATTGACGGCCACTTTACCTACATTTTTAAAAATTCGTTCATGGGATGTGAATGCCAAAACTCTCAAGGCCAGCATTTACGCCCATCCCTAATTGTCTTTGATAAGGTTGTGGTGAGCTACCTTCTTGAACTGCTGCAATCCACAGTGCTGTTAGGGAGTGATTTTCGGGATTTAGACCCAGCAACATTAATGGAACAGTGACATAGTTCCAAGTCAGGATGGTATGTGACTTGGAGGGGAACTTGCAGATGTTTGTGTTTCCATGCATCTGCTGCCCTTGTCCTTCGAGTTGGTAGAGAATGTGGGTTTGGAAGGTGCTGTCGAAGGAGCCTTGGTGAGTTGCTGGAATGCATCTTGTAGATGGTACACACTGCTGCCACTGTGTGTCGGTGGTGAAGAAAGTGAATGTTGAAAGTGGTGGATGGGGTGCTAATCAAGCGAGCTACTTTATCCTTGATGGTGTCAAGCTTATTGAGTGTTGTTGGAGCTGCACTTATCCAGGTAAGTGGAGAGTATTCCATCACACTCCTGACTTGTGCCTTGTAGATGGTGGACAGGCATTGAGGAGTCAGGAGGTGAATTACTCACCGCAGAATTCCCAGTCACTGAGCTGCTCTAGTAGCCATGGTATTTATGTGGCTGTTCCAGTTAAGTTTCTGGTCAATGGTAACCCCTAGGATGTTGATAGTGGGGGATTCAGCAATGGTAATGCCATTGAATATCAAGAGGAGATGTTAGATTCTCTCTTGTTTGAGATGGTCATTGCCTGGCACTTGTGTGGCGCGAATGTTAACTTGCCACTTATCAGCTCAAGCCTGGATGTTGTTCAGGTCTTGCTGCATCTGGACACAGGCTGCTTCATTATCTGAGGAGTCATGAATGAAGCTGAACATTGTACAATCATCAGCGAACATCCCCAGGAGCTGAGAGGCCCTGGCAGATCCCAAACTGAGCATCAGTGAGCAGGTTATTGCTGAGACAGTGCCGCTTGATAGCACTGTCAATGACCTCTTCCACCACTTTGCTGATGATCGTAAGCAGACTGATAGGGTGGTAATAGGCCGGGATGGATCTGTCTTGCCTTTTGTGTACAGAACATATCACATGAAGTGAAACAAATTGGCCAAAGTCCGGCATCTGTGATGGTGGCGACCTGAGAAGGAGGCCGAGATGGATCATCCATTTGGCACTTCTGTCTGAAGATTGCTGCATATGCTTCAGCCTTGTCTTTAGTACTGAGATGCTGAGCTCCCCCATCATTGAGGGTGAGGATGTTTGTGGAATCCCCTCCTCTGGTTAGTTGTTTAATTGTCCACCACCATTCATAACTGAATGTAATGGGACTGCAGATCTGACCCGTTGGTTGTGGGATTACTTAGCTCAGTCTATCACATGGATTACAACAGTGACTACACTTCAAAACTATCTTATTAACAGTAAAGTGCTTTGAGATATCTTGAGATTATGAAACATGCTATATAAATGCAAGTTCCTCTTTTTTCAAAATAATTTTTAAAAACTCATTTTTTTTCTTTTAAATAGCTTCCCATTTTTTGACATCTGCGCGTAAACTGTTGTTGGCTCCATTTGTGTTCAAAGACTTTTGCATAGTCAGGAGCTCCCTGATGAGCCAGGGGGTTAGACTTCTGCACACTCACGACCAAATTCTGCGTTCAATTCCTGGTCAGGGAATTCTTTTTGGTATGCCGATAGGGTTAGATGGAGTAGGGTGGGAGGAGGCTCCTGTGGAACATACACACCTGCATAGACCAGTTGGGCCGAATGGCCAGTTTCTGTGCTTTAAATTTTATAAGTAATTAGCATTAGGGTTTAGAATGTCCATACCATTCTGGGCATAATTTTATATATAAAAAGAGCAAGTAACTGTTTTTGGAAGCAAAATGAGACAGAAGTTGCTCTTATCAATTTTCCACCCCAAAATAAACCCCATCCAAATTATCTCTGGGTCTTTGGCCTGTCTTGTGATCCATCTGCTAAGCCCCAAGCTAGCTCATGCAAATAAATTATAATGAGGGCCTGTGGCTCTGCAGCTCTGAGCTGCCTGGTTTTACACTTGCAAAGCACCCATGGTAATTAGACTGAGAATTATAAGATAAGACGATTGCCAGGATCAGCAGAGACAGGAAGTGAGGAGCTTGTGAACCTGTGAGCGTAAACAGATTCAGGAGCAATTTCTGCAACTTAATGAGTTTTTGCACTTAATTATTTGGCATTCTGCCTACACAGATCTTAGTGATTCTGTTAGTGGGAGATGGCTTGAAGATTTCATCTTCCCCCAGCCCCAGGCACAGTGAGGGCTTCTCAGGAGAAAGTATGGCATTTCCCATGGGTATATCATTGCACCTTATTAGCATGGAGGAGGAATCGGCGCACAGAGTGGAGCAAAGGAAATTAAGACAGCATTTAAGGAGGACGGACCACACCAGAAATCACCTGCACTTTGTTATATAGGCAACACAAGTCATATGAAGACCCAGCTGAGAAGATGTTTCTAAGGAGTGTGCACTTCATCAAAGCAGCAATGGGACAGCTCTGCCATCTATTGCATGATGACCTGCAGCCACGATCTATCTGCCTGCACTAGTCTATCACTGGCTGGGACCGTGACCACAACACTCAACCTTTACATCACTGATCATTTCAGGGAGCAACAGAAGATCTCTGTGTTATCAGCCGGTATGCAGTATGGGAATGCATTCATCAGGAGAGGTTTAGAATTCATCACCATGACATGCAGTGAGACAGCAGCCATATGGGACCATTCAGTTTCACTGGGTTGCTGGCTTTACAAAGGATCAGGGTGCAGTTGATAACACTCATGTTGCTTTGTGGGCTCCTATAGAAAACACTATTAAGCATATCAGCAGGAAGGGCTTCCATTTTCTGAATGTACAAATTATGTATGACAACATGTAAAGGAGCCTACACTTCAATATGAGATATGACGGAGATTGTCATAATGCACCAATGCTTTGAAATGCAGCCCGCCCTAAGCTTTTAAGGACAGAGAAACACGTCAATGGGTAACTTGTGACTGCCCCCTGCTCTCATGAATAATGACCCCTCTAAGAGTGGCTAAACCACAGCAAAGAAACACAACAGTGAGACACAAATCTCTACAAGAATGGTCACTGAGGACTATCATGATCTTAATGGAATGCTTTTGTTGCCTAGGCAAGTCATGAGGCAAATAGCAGTATGTTTCTGTTCATGTATCCTGATATACCCTGCATAACCTCACCACAAATAAAGTCTATGACATTGGTGGGGAGGTGGCCCCAGCTACTTTGGAGCCAGAACTACATGGAGAAGAACATCACAATGAGTTGCACAGAGAGGACTCCTCAGTGACCACTGAAGAAGCATGAGAATACATCTCATCATTGAAGCCTTTTTTACTGTGTAACACAGTCTACTTTTCGCACCAATACCGTAACTCCTTCCTCCTAGCTTTCAGGAAGGAAGAAAGAAAGAAATATTTGCATTTATATATCTCAAGATGCCCCAAAGAACTTTACAGCCAATGAATGTAGTCACTAGTGTAATGTAAGGAACATTCCCTAAGTAAGCACTTATTAGAACATAACAGCACATCACCCTCATTGCTTCTACACGTCTATGCCAATAATTATCACCTTTTTGAATAAGTCAGCACCATTTTCTGCATGACTCTAACCTTCATGAATATCAAAGCAGAATGTAAGTGTACATTCTATTTTATTACTGCAAAATGCAAGCCAATTTATTGTTTTCTAAAACCATTGCCACGAAATTTGACAAACCCTCAAAACAAGCACGGAGAACACAATCAGCGATTAACCACACCCAATGTTTTCAATGCAGGCAGCACACAAACTTCCTGCCTCCTAATTTAAATGATTGTAGCATCCAGCCAACACTAAGCATGCTATTGGATGGCTGCGCACTTGAGCAGGGACGCAAAGGCATGAAGGGCTAGCACAAGTTCAAGTTAGTTAGATACAGCTCCTGGGTCTAAAGGGATCAAAGGGTATGGGACGAAAGAGGTCACTGAGTTGGATGATTAGCCATGATCATAATGAATGGCGGAGCAGGCTCGAAGGGCCGAATGGCCTACTCCTGCTCCTATTTTCTATGTTTCTTGCCTGCTCTATTGAATGCCAGCCTACCTCTAATAAAGAGTGCATTTTAGCTGGACCAGGTTTTGGAAGCCACTCTAAAAGTGGTTTTGACATGGGAAAGACACGAGAATGTCACAACATGGCAGGGAATGAGCTCCAAGAATTCCTAATGCTGCATTGGATGCCTTGCTGCAGGAGGTGGAGAGGAAAGATCTCATCTATCGACAGGGGGCCAGGAGACCCTCCAGCCAAACTTTGCGAAGGCAGTGGGATCAGATAGCCCAAGCGGTCAATGCCAGAATTCTAGCCCTAAAAACCTCTATGCAGTATGACAAGGAGTTCAATGACCTCAAATCAGTGGTCGCGGTCAGTGAATATCTCTTCAAATGCCATATCCCAACTACATCACTAGCCTCATACATTGCTCAATGCACCACAACCCCATTGCTCACTTACCAAAAATCTCTATCAGTCATGACCCATTCCTAACATTCATAGCTTTACCTTACCCCCAAGCCTGACACTCACATTTCACAGCTTGCACACACTGCCTGCTATTCAACTGTAGCAGGCACATCGCCCACGCACATTGCATCACACTTACTGACGCACTTTCCTCTTTCTTGTGGGACAAGGTGGTGCATAATCGGAGGCAGAAGCAACTAACCAGCAGGGGAAAGGCCTTGTCCCCATGGAAGAAATAGTGCTTTCCATCATTGGAGTGGCCATGACTGAGGCCATGACCAGTGGCAGGGATGAAAACATCGAAGATAATGATAAGTTCATAGCTAAGCCTCCTCACAACCCACTTTCCCCTCAATCCATCATTACAAGCTGCAGATGATCTAAGCATGCACCTCTTGCTCAGGGAGTACCAAGAGAGTCAGCAGCAGAGAGAGAGTCAGTAGAGGGGACAGAGTCTGAAGTGGAGAGAGAGTCAGGAGCACTGAGATAGAGTTGGGAGTGCCAAGAGAGAGTCGGTAACAGAAAAAAGAGTCAGGAGCCAGAAAGAGAGTTGGGAGCAGAGGGAGAGGTGCGAGCTAGAGAGAATGAGTCAGAAGCTGAGAGAGAGTCGGGAGCCAGAGAGAGAGAGTCAGGAGCAGAGAGAGAGAGTGAGGAGAGGAACGAGGGAGTCAGGAGCACAGAGAGAGAATTGGGAGCTGGAGCTTCAAAATCAACAGCAGGTAGGTGATTGGTTGGTGAGCGTTACAGTTTTATTTTTGCTCTTTAAGCAAGGGAGGTGTGTCAAACTCAGAGCTAAGAATCTGTAGCTTACTAAGATAAAAACAATTCTGATGAAAGGTCACAGGCCTGAAATGTTAACTCTTTTCTCTCTCCACAGATGCTGCCGGACCTGCTAAGTATTTCCAGCACTTTATGTTTTTACTTCAGATTTCCAGCATCCGCTGTATTTTGCTTTTATTATTATGGGGATCCAGGATATAGTGATGGAGGAACCACGGCCCTAGACATTGTTCAACAATGACAAGGCCTATGTGGATGAAAACATGTACTACAGGGAGGATGGGAAAACTGACCATGGCACCATGGTGCAGGAGGCCATTTAAGTTGGGGGAGTTAAAAGGAATGCGGTAGCGGTAGGGGACAGTACAGCAGTACAGTAGGGGGATAGATACTGTTCTCTGCAGCTGAGACCAGAAGTTCTGAAGGTTGTATTGCCTGCCCGGTACCAGGGTTCGCGACATCTCCTCATGGCTGGAGAAGGACTTGGAGTGGGAGAGGGAGCATCCATTTATCATAGTCCAAGCAGGGACCAATAACAAAGGGAGAACTAAGAATGAGGTTCAGCAGAGGGACTTTGAGGAACTGGGTTCTAAATTAATAAGCAGACTCTTAGGGTAATAATCTCTGGATTACTACCTGTGCCATGTTCGAATTGGCACAGGGTCAAGCAGATTAGAGAATTAAATTCATGACTCAAAGAGTGTAGGGAAGAAGGAACCAGTACTGGGGAAAGAGGGGGCTGTTCCATTGGAATGGGCTCCACTTAAACTGGGCTGGGATCAGTGTCCTGATGAGTTATATAACTATGGCTGAAGATAGGGCTTGAAACTAAAAGCGGTGGGGGGAGGGGGGGCGGAGGGGTGGGTGCAGAGCAGGGGAGGTGTAGGGAAATTTAGAAATCTAAAGAGAAACTTCAAAGTAACAGAACAGTGTTGTGCTTTGGGTGAAGACAAGCAGAGAAGGACAGGTAACAACAAAGAGTTTAAAGGTAATAATGCATCAGCAAATAAGGTCCATGCAAAGAAACGTGGGTAAAAAAAATCAAATTAAAGGCTCTTTATCTGGATGGATAAAGCATTTGTATCGAGATAGATAAACTAGTGGTACAAATAGAGATAAATGGGTTTGCTCCAATCTCCATTACAGAGCCATGGTTGCAAGTTGAACAACAGCAACAACAACAACTAATATTTATATAGTGCCTTTAACATAATAAAATGTCCCAAGGCACTTCACAGGAGCATTATGAAACAAAATATAACATGCAGCCACATAAGGAGATATTAGGTCACATAACCAAAAACTTGGTCAAAAATGTAGGTTTTCAGGAGTGTCTTAAAGGAGGAATGTGAGGTAGCAGGGTGGAGCAGTGTAGGGAGGGTATTCCAGAGCTTAGGGCCTAGGCAACTGAAAGCATGGACATCAATAGTGGAACGATTAAAATCGGGGATGCTCAGGAGGCCAGAATTAGAGTAGCACAGATATCTCTGAGTTCACCAAGATTGGTAAATAAATATTCTAGGGTCCTTAACATTTCAAAAAGATAAGCTAAATGGAAAAGGAGGAGAGTAACCTGATAATACAGGATAACATAAGTCAATTGTAAGAAAGGATCTTGTCTGAGAAGATCAGGCAGGAGAATCAGTATGGGTGGAGATTAGGAATAACAAAGGTCAGAAAATGTTGATGGGAGTAGTTATAGGCTTCCTACCAGTTCTTATACTATTGGACAGAACATTAAGCAAGACGAGCTTGTACATAATAAATGCAATGTAATATTGGCAGGGGACTTCAATCTTCATACAGACAGGACATATCAAATCAGAAAAGATGAGTTTGTAGAATGCCTTCTTGATAGCTTCCTGGAACAATACATTTTGGAATCAACTACGGATAAAGATTTAGTATTGTGTAATCAGGCAGGGTTAATTAGTAATCTCATAGTAAAAGATCCTCTGGGGGGAAAGTGATCATAATACAATTGAATTCCTCATTAGGTTTGAGAGCAACAAACACGAGCCCAAAACACGAATCTTAAACTTCAACAATGCCAATTGCATAGGTATGTAGGGAGAGTTGGCAAAGGTCGATTGGGTAAATAGTCTAAAAGGTATGGCAGTAAATAAACAGTGAGAAAAAAATTAAAGAAATGATTACAAATTTTCAATGGAAAGATGTTCCATTAAAAAACAAAAACTCAGTGAATAATATCTATCCGTGGCTTACTAGGGAAGTTAATGATAGTATCAGCTTAAAAGAGGAGGCTTATAATGTTGTGAACAATAGCAGTAAGCCTGAGGATTGAGAGAGTTTTCGAAACCAGCAAAGGTTGACCAAAAATTTGATAGAAAGGGAAAAATAGAATGAGAATAAACTAGCCAGGAATATAAAAACAGATTGTAAAAGCTGATACAAATGTTTGAAAAAGAGGTGAGTAGGTGAACTACACATTGGTCTCTTAAAGGCAGAGACAGGAGAAATTATCAGGTGAATGAGGAACTGGCAGAGACATTGAACAAATATTTTGCATCTGCCTTCACAGTAGAAGACAGAAATTACATAGCAGAAATAGAGTGCAACCAAGTGTTAATAAGAAAGAGGAATTTAAAGTAATTAATATCAGCACAGAAAAAGTATTAGAGAATCGTAAGGGATTAATAGCTGGCAAATCCCCAGGTCCTGGGGAGGCCTACATCCTAGGGTTCCAAAAGAGGTAGTTGCAGAGATAGTGGATGTAATGGTTAGGATTTTTCAACATTCCCTAGATTCTAGAACAGTCCCAGCGGATTGGAAGTTGGCAAATGTAACATCGTTGTTCAAGAAAGCAGGGAAAGCGAAAACAGGGAACTATGGGCCAGTTAACCTGGCATCAGTCATCAGGAAATTGCTGGAATCTATTATCAAGGAAGTCTTAACAATGCACTGAGAAAATCATAGTATTATCAGACTGAGGCAACATGATTTACGAAAGAGAAATCATGTTTGACAAATTAATTAGAGTTTTTTGAGGATGGAGCCAGTAGGGTAGATAAAGGGGAGCCAATTGATCTAGTATACTTGGATTTCCAAAAGGTATTCGGTAAGGTGACACTCATGGGCGGCACAGTGGCGCACTGGTTAGCACCGCAGCCTCACAGCTCCAGGGACCCGGGTTCGATTCCGGGTACTGCCTGTGTGGAGTTTGCAAGTTCTCCCTGTGTCTGCGTGGGTTTTCTCCGGGTGCTCCGGTTTCCTCCCACAAGCCAAAAGACTTGCAGGTTGATAGGTAAATTGGCCATTATAAATTGTCACCAGTTTAGGTCGGTGGTAGGGAAATATAGGGACAGGTGGGGATGTTTGGTAGGAATATGGGATTAGTGTAGGATTAGGATAAATGGGTGGTTGATGTTCGGCACAGACTCGGTGGGCCGAAGGACCTGTTTCAGTGCTGTATCTCTAATCTAAAAAAAAAAGGCTAATATGCAAGATAAGAGCTCATGGAGTTGGGGATAATATATTAGCATGGTTAGAAGGTTGGTTAATGGACAGGAAGCAGAAAGTCGGGAAAAATGGGGCATTTTCAAGTTGGCAGGTTGTAACAAATGGACTGCTGCAAGGATCAGTGCCAGGCCTCGTCTATTTACAATCTACATTAATGACTTAAATGATGAAACCAAGAGTAATGTATCCAAGTTTACTGACAAAAAACTAGGTGGGAATGTAAGCTATGAAGAGGACACAAAGAAGCTGCAAGGAAACATAGGCAGGTTAAGTGAGTGGGCAACAAGATTGCAGATGGAATGTAATGCGGGGAAGTGTGAGGTTATTCACTTTGGTAGTAAGAATAAAACAGAATTTTTTTCAAATGGCGTGAAACTTTTAAAAATGTTAACATTCAGAAAGACTTCAGTGTATTCATACAAAAGACACAAAAGGTTAGCATGCAGGCACAGCAAGCAATTAGGAAAGCCAATGGCATGTTGACATTTATTGCATGGGGGATGGAATACAAGAATAAGGAAGTCCTGCTACAATTTTATAGGGCTTTGGTGAAACCACACCTGGAGTGCTGTGTACAGTTTTGGTCCCCATATCTAAAGAAGGATATACTTGCCTTGGACGTGGTAGAGCGATGGTTCACCCGATTAATTCCTGGGTTGAGAGGGTTGGCCGATGATGACAGGCTGAGTAGATTGCAACTATACTCCCTGGAGTTTAGAAGAATGAGAGGTGATTTTATTGAAACATACAAGATTCTGAAGGGGTAGACACTGAGAGGTTGTTTCCCCTGGCTGGGGAATCTAGGACACGGGTCACAGTCTCAGGATAAGGGGTCAATCATTTAGGACTGAGATGAGGAGAAATTTCTTCACTCAGAGAGTTGTGAATCTATGGAATTCTTTACCCTAGAGGATTGTGGATGTCCCATCGTTAAGTATATTCAAGGCTGAGATTGATAGATTTTTGGTCTCTCTTGGAATCAAGAGATATGGGGAGCAGGTGGGATAGGGGAATTGAGGCAGAAGATCAGGTACCCAAGGGCGGCACAGTGGCGCAGTGGTTAGCACCGCAGCCTCACAGCTCCAATGACCCAGGTTCAATTCTGGGTACTGTCTGTGTGGAGTTTGCAAATTCTCCCTATGTCTGCGTGGGTTTCCTCCGGGTGCTCCGGTTTCCTCCCACCACCAAAAGACTTGCAGGTTGATAGGTAAATTGGCCATTATAAATTGCCCCTAGTATAGGTAGGTGGTAGGAGAATATAGGGACAGGTGGGGATGTGGTAGGAATATGGGATTAGTGTCTTTGTCTTTTGGGCCTCCTTATCTCGAGAGACAATGGAT
The DNA here is from genome assembly GCF_036365525.1 of Heterodontus francisci. NCBI lineage: Eukaryota > Metazoa > Chordata > Chondrichthyes > Heterodontiformes > Heterodontidae > Heterodontus > Heterodontus francisci. Next base: position 78,405,778 of record NC_090375.1, on the reverse strand, counting down.
ACGCGCCTGGAGGTGGTCAGTGGTTTGTGAAGCAGCGCCTGGAGTGGCTATAAAGGCCAATTCTGGAGTGACAGGCTCTTCCACAGGTGCTGCAGAGAAATTTGTTTGTTGGGGCTGTTGCACAGTTGATTAGTGTAGGATTAGTATAAATGGGTGGTTGATGGTCGGCACAGACTCGGTGGGCCAAAGGGCCTGTTTCAGTGCTGTATCTCTAAATAAATAAAAATAAAATAAAGGCCACATGGCCAAGCAATGGTGGAAGAGAAAGAAGTGGAACAGCAAGAAGACAGTGATGAAGAAGAAACACCATCATTCACTCTCACACTTGCAGCCATCAGCTCAGACACAGACACTGTGCGTACTTTAGAGATAGCTTAGAGCTGGGATATATACGTGGTGAGACACTAGGCATGAGTGGCCTGCAGACAGAACAGGTGACAAAGGTAGCACAAGTGCCAGCTCACTGGAGGGCAAGGTCACATACCAGTTCTGCTGTGGAGGACTCAGATGAGGACTTCAATGGGACAGCCTGCAGAAAGAAGGCAGATGGATATTCACAATGAAATGTTTGGTGTACTGGCAGGTCTGCCAGAAAGCCTACATTCAATGGCTTTGTAGGCGTTGCACTGAACTTGGAGCCCATCATTTCCAGCATGGAAATGATGGCCAACTCTATTAGCACACTTGCAGAACTAACCATGATACAGCATCTGATGGCAGAGGTTTTACCTTCAACTACAACATAAGCACAAGCCACCTAATGTCTGTCTGCGACAGTGGAAGCTCAGACTGAAGTCATGCAAACTCATCTTGGTGCCTTGTAAGCTCATATTGCTCTCATGCAAGTCAGCTTGTTGCCACACAAGCTCAGTTTGCTGCCATCAGAGCTACAGATACCAGTGCTCAAAGGCGTTTGAAATGTATCACAGCAGTCCAGCAATCTGTCCACCAAAACATTGCTAGGGTGCTGAGGTGCCACTCCAGAGGAGTGGCAGTGGCACAGTGGAACAAGACCCTGCTGTCCACTCTCAAGAAGACAACATTCGTCCTCCCACCACTGCCACTCCACCAGTGCCCATGCTGCTGCCTGTCAACAAGCCATCCCAGACTGCTGCTGCCCATGCCAAGGTGATGCAGTTCAAAGCTGGGTTTCTGGGCCCAGAGCTGCTCAGGTCATCCTGAAAGTCCACCTGCAATCTCCTCCATTGAAAGTCAGCAGCCTTCCACCAGCCATGCTGCAACCACTGGGGTAGCACCATGTAGGAGCACTTGGACAGGCAAACGCACACGGAAGACAGGCAATAAAGGAATGGACATGGGTGATTAGTTGATGTTTGTATGCAATATGTCATGCTTTAATTTATAAATTTGGCTTGGAATGTTTATTCTGTGGTGGCTTTTATATTTACATTGTGGCCAAGAGGACAATACATTGATCACTGACAAAGGGAAAGTAAACGGTAGGCCTGTTGTGAGTAGGGAATTGGGGTTGTATTTACTGGTAATGCAGTTGGATGAGTCAGTCATGGGCAGCGTGCCCAGAAAGGGGCTATGTTGGCTGCCTCCTCCCTTTCTCTTTCTTCTCCTCTTCCTCCTCCTCTTACTCCTCTTCCTCCTACTCAGTGGCTGTCATAAAGCTGGTGGCAAGGGCTTTGCCCTCATGATGCAGTATGCAGCAGACCACCATGAATCTTGACACACAATCTGCTGAGTATTGCAGGTCTCCTCCATAGTGGCTCAGACAGTGGAAACATTGTTTAAGCACCCCATTGATCTTCTCTATCACATTTCACATGGTTTTATGGCTCTCGTTATATCCATGCTGCACACATGTACATGGGTTGCGCACCAGAGTCATGAGTCAAAGGATTGCTCTTGATGCCCAGTAGCCACCCTTTGGTTTGTCTTGGTGGCACAAATGCAGATGGCACAGCAGACTGCCCCAGAATGAAGGCATCATGACTGCTGCCAGGATATCGTGCATTGACCTGCATGATACAGTGCATAGGATCATACAGTAGCTGTACGTTGAGGCAGTGGAATCTCTTCCAATTACAGTACTTTACAGAATTGGCATTCGGTGCCCACAAAAAAATATGCATGCTGTTAATGGCACCCTACAGCAAGGAGAAACATGCAATCCTCACAAATTTATGTGTTCTCTCTGCCTGCTTTTCTAGCAACAGAGAATGAAATGTATTCGCATCTCTAGGAATACACAGCCTCAGTGACCTCCTTAATGCAAGAGTAGACAGCAAACTGGAAATAACACCTGCACCTGGCCATGGTCCCTGCTCACATAACGTCCTTGCTAAATTGTTGTCTAGCAGGGCTAGCATAAGAAGTGTGCGCACATGCTGTGGATGCCATTTTGGATGCAAAACAGCACTAATAGCACAAAAAAAAGGTTTTACTATAAGACCTCTCTCCTGGAGTGAACAGGTTTATGGTTCTTTTACTTGAGATTTATGAGAAATTGCATAGGACACCCACAAGTTCTGATGATAAGATTTTATTGCATCTTCAAGACAGATTCAAAACCACCATTTCCACACAATCTAAAGTTAGTTGTTGCTATTACAGAGACTTGGTTGAGGGAAGGACAGGATTGGCAGCTAAATGTTCCAGGATTTAGAAGCTTCAGGCAGGATAGAGGGGGATGTAAAAGGGGTGGGGGAGTTGCATTACTTGTTAAGGAGAATATCACAGCTGTACTGCGGGAGGACACCTCGGCGGGGTCATGCAGCGAGGCAATATGGGTGGAGCTCAGGAATAGGAAGGGTGCAGTCACGATGTTGGGGGTTTACTACAGGCCTCCCAACAGCCAGCAGGAGGTGGCGGAGCAGATATGTAGACAGATTTTGGAAAAATGTAAAGGTAACAGGGTCGTGGTGGTGGGTGATTTTAACTTCCCCTATATTGACTGGGACTCACTTTGTGCTAGGGGCTTGGATGGGGCAGAATTTCTAAGGAGCATCCAGGAGGGCTTCTTGAAACAATACGTAGATAGTCCAACTAGGGATGGGGCTGTACTGGACCTGGTATTGGGGAATGAGCCCGGCCAGGTGGTCGAAGTTTCAGTAGGGGAGCATTTTGGGAACAGTGACCATAATTCCATAAGTTTTAAGGCACTTGTGGATAAGGATAAGAGTAGTCCTCGGGTGAAGGTGCTAAACTGGGGGAAGGCTAATTATAACAATATTAGGCAGGAACTGAAGAATTTAGATTGGGGGCGGCTGTTTGAGGGTAAATCAACATCTGACATGTGGGAGTCTTTCAAACGTCAGTTGATTAGAATCCAGGACCAGCATGTTCCTGTGAGGAAGAAGGGTAAGTTTGGCAAGTTTTGGGAACCTTGGATAACGCGGGATATTGTGAGCCTCGTCAAAAAGAAAAAGGAAGCATTTGTAAGGGCTGGAAGGCTAGGAACAGACGAATCCCTTGAGGAATATAAAGACAGTAGGAAGGAACTTAAGCAAGGAGTCAGGAGGGCTAAAAGGGGTTATGAGAAGTCATTGGCAAACAGGATTAAGGAAAATCCCAAGGCTTTTTATATGTATATCAAGAGCAAGAGGGTAATCAGGGAAAGGGTTGGCCCACTCAAGGACAGAGAAGGGAATCTATATGTGGAGCCAGAGGAAATCGGCGAGGTACTAAATGAGTAATTTGCATCAGTATTCACCAAGGAGAAGGACTTGGTGGATGATGAGCCTAGGGAAGGGAGTGTAGATAGTCTCAGTCATCTCATTAACAAAAAATAGGAGGTTTTGGGTGTCTTGCATAGCATTAAGGTAGATAAGTCCCCAGGGCCTGATGGGATCTACCCCAGAATACTGAGGGAGGCAAGGGAAGAAATTGCTGGGGCCTTGACAGAAATCTTTGTATCCTCATTGGCTACAGGTGAGGTCCCAGAGGACAGGAGAATAGCCAATGTTGTTCCTTTGTTTAAGAAGGGTAGCAAGGATAATCCAGGAAATTATAGGCCGGTGAGCCTTACGTCAGTGGTAGGGAAATTATTAGAGAGGATTCTTCGGGACAGGATTTACTCCCTTTTGGAAACAAATGGACTTATTAGCGAGAGGCAGCATGGATTTGTGACGGGGAGGTCGTGTCTCACTAATTTGATTGAGTTTTTTGAGGAAGTGACAAAGATGTTTGATGAAGGAAGGGCAGTGGATGTTATCTATATGGACTTCAGTAAAGCCTTTGACAAGGTCCCTCATGACAGACTGATACAAAAGGTGAAGTCACATGGCATCAGAGGGGAGCTGGCAAGATGGATACAGAACTGGCTCCGTCATAGAAGACAGAAGGTAGCAGTGGAAGGGTTCTTTTCTGAATGGAGGGATGTGACTAGTGGCGTTCCACAGGGATCAGTGCTGGGACCTTTGCTGTTTGTAGTATATATAAATGATTTGGAGGAAAATGTAGCTGGTCTGATTAGTAAGTTTGCGGACGACACAAAGGTTGGTGGAGTTGCGAACAGTGATGAGGATTGTCAGAGGATACAGCAGATATAGATCGGTTGGAGACTTGGGCAGAGAAATGGCAGATGGAGTTTAATCGGGACAAATGTGAGGTAATGCATTTTGGAAGGTCTAATGCAGGTGGGAAGTATACAGTAAATGGAAGAACCCTTAGGAGTATTGACAGGCAGAGAGATCTGGGCGTACAGGTCCACAGGTCATTGAAAGTGGCAACGCAGGTGGATAAGGTAGTCAAGAAGGCATATGGCATGCTTGCCTTCATTGGTCGGGGCATAGAGTATAAAAATAGGCAAGTCATGCTGCAGCTGTACAGAACTTTAGTTAGGCCACACTTAGAATATTGCGTGCAATTCTGGTCGCCACACTACCAGAAGGACGTGGAGGCTTTGGAGAGGGTACAGAAGAGGTTTACCAGGATGTTGCCTGGTCTGGAGGGCATTAGCTATGAGGAGAGGTTGGATAAACTCGGATTGTTTTCACTGGAACGACAGAGGTGGAGGGGCAACATGATAGAGGTTTACAAAGTTATAAGCCGCATGGACAGAGTAGATAGTCAGAAGCCTTTTCCCAGGGTGGAAGAGTCAGTTACTAGGGAACATAGGTTTAAGGTGAGAGGGGCAAAGTTTAGAAGGGATGTGCGAGGCAAGTTTTTTACACAGAGGGTGGTGAGTGCCTGGAACTTGCTGCCGGGGGAGATGGTGGAAGCAGGTACGATAGCGACGTTTAAGAGGCATCTTGACAAATACATGAATAGGATGGGAATAGAGGGATACGGACCCCGGAAGTGCAGAAGGTTTTAGTTTAGGCAGGCATCAAGATCGGCACAGGCTTGGAGGGCCGAATGGCCTGTTCCTGTGCTGTACTGTTCTTTGTTTCTTTGTATAAAAACACTGCAATGCAAGCAGTAATGTTACAAGAGATAACCATACACACAACCACCAACAGATGATCAGTCCTTGTTGATCGTCCTCCTGGCGAGACGACTGGCCAAGTCACCTCCTTCTGACTGCAGTAAAAAGTGCTCTTTTTGTAACATCTTTTATACCTTTTTAGGGTGAACCTGAGTTGTCACATTTGACAGGGCCTTATTGTCCTCTCAGAGTTCTCCTTCATATGATATATCGAAGGCGGGGTCGAATTCTTTGTTTAAACCATGGGCTAAAAGCCCACCCTGACATTATCCACCTTCTATGAGTTTCTGGGGTCATAGTCAATCAGGTTTTTCCTTATCTTATCCTGCACCTTCTCCCATGATCAGTTTTTATGATGCAGTTGTTCCATCCCTGGCCTTCAAATCAGCCTTCAGGGGTTTCGTTGTTCATATTGGCATGTTATCAGCTATTTATTTTCGGACCTGTTCATAATGTTTATTCAATCCAGCTGTTTTCATCTCTTATCAAACAATTGAAACATCAGTGTTTCACTAAGGCCAACGCACTAATTAACTTCTGCGTTCCAGAAAACATTTCTTAATTAGGCAAGGTTTCACTGAAAGACTTCATACAACTTTGAAGTGTGGTTGTCTGTTGTGTTTAGCTCTCTTTTTATGACAGTAAACCTCACAGCTAGACATAGCATGGCCTCAAAAGTGTTGTTTCTCATCACAGTTCAGTGGTTCTTGCTTATCTGTGAAAAGCAGCCTGCAGCTTTTAGCAGGTTATTTTCCTTCGAAAAGTCTCTTGGCCTTGTAAAGCATGCTGGTAAATTTGGTCTAGTCTCTGTACAACTGGCTACAGAATAGCACTTTGCATCCCACCTAAACTGTTGACACCCCCGCCCCCCGCCCCCCGGGTTGAATAGCTTTTGCAAGTGTTAACTTCAAGTTTTGAAGTTAGTCAGGATATTACAGTTTCTTACATTACAGAGCCAAATTTCATGGCACGTGTGTTTCTTTAACCTGGGTGAAACTTGACGGCCAGTATCACCAGAGGTAGTTGCTTGTTCATGATGTGCAAAAGGGTCATGACTGAGTTGGCCTTCCTCTTTATTACAGCTGGCTCATAACAGGAAGCCACTATGAACTACACATCTGGAGCTTGCACCTTGTTTCCTACATTCCCCTGGTGTCGTGCTCTGAGGAGAAGGCCAGAAACTCACAAGCACTGTTATCCTAACAGACTGCAACATTGGGCAGGTGAACTGCATTCCACTGGGTCCGAGATCTGTGCCCCCAGTGATCAGTGGGATCATTGGTCTAATGATTGCTATCCAATCCTCTGTAGTCAAGACGTTAATTATTCTTTCCCCGATTTCCATTCGAGCTGCAATCAGTGCTTCTGTGAAGGTGGATGTACTGAATGGTTCCTGACCATTTATTAGGTGGAGGGCTTGCATGTAGGCACAATATTGCTTAAATATCCTTTTGTTCAACTGAGCATCTGTGAGGTCTGGGTCTAATGGCACAAAACTATGAATATTTTTCTGCTTAGCTTCTACTCGGAAGTCAGGACATCCTCAAAACTTCCTGGTATATACTGCTCCCTCATGCATGGTGAATCACCTGGTGCCACATTCTCACCAACGCTATCTAATTTCCCCAGGTCAAAGTATCTATCCTGGTGCATGTTCATTCATTTCAGTACCTTAAACTCTTGCTGTCAAAAAACACATTCCATTATTAATTTGCTTTGTAAACTGAAAAGGTTCAAATTCACTGAATCTTAATAAAATATGTGATGTAAAACATGGCCTGCAGATAAAATTTTAATGAGACTTAAGAAGCTAACGTTTTCTCTAAAAACATATTTAATACCTCCAAACAAATATCCATAATATAAACTATTGCTACAACCAGTTGAGAAAGGTGTCTAAGGGTCCCTCTGAGCCTTCACCTGGTCTTACCGTAACAGGGTTTTATTTTAAACACGCTGTGTTTTTAGCTCCCCCTTGGTCGATCCTTGTTCACGGCTTTCCAATTATAAGGCAAAGAAACGAGCACAAACAGGTATTCTTAGGTTTAAAGAATAAAAGTTGAAATTTATTAAACATAAACTCTAATTCGGTTGACGCCTACGGATACATGACGTGCCCATGCTAGCATGAATACGCGATACATACATCCAAATAGAGATAGAAAACAGCAGAAGAAAAATAAAGTGGAAAGGTTTGAGGCAATATCTGAAGAGTTTTTGTTACAGTTCTATGAGCTCATTTTAGAGTCCTTGATTGTAGGTAGATCATGGTTTTTGTTGGGGCCCAGTATTCTTCTTAAACCTTGTTCGCTGCAGGAGACTTTTCTCTCTAAGGGTTCATGTGTCTTCAGTGGATTCAGAGGCTTGTGAGAAAGAGATGGGAGCAGACAGGAGAGAGATCTTCTCAGTCCAGGAGCAAACAGTCTTTCTGCTCAAACTCTCTGTGGCTAGTTCAAAAAAAACCTGACACAGCCAGTTAGTCATATGACCATCTGGTCCAAGCAGTCCTGGCCTCTGTGGATAGCAAGCCCTGAAATGTGCTTTGCACCCCCCCTCCACTGTCTGGTGATCAACATCCATTGTGGGTTGAATGTGTCCTTTGTCCATGCACCGTCGGTTAATATGGAAATGTTTTTTCCGGCCATGGCTGATCTGTTCAACAAGTCATTTCCTCACTCCAGCAACAGTTAAAAATTAATGTTCATAGGACAAAACCAATGTGCCTCATTCTTGGCAGGTGGGGGCCTGCATGAGACTTTTTTCAAGGTTTGCATAAATCTTCTGCTTTCTCCATTAGCTTTTGGCCAATAGGGTGTGATTTTTTTCGAGGAGTGAACCCTGGGTAGTTCAAGAATTTCCTGAACTCATCACTCTTACCATTTGAGGGATTCCAAACAAGGCGAAGATCTGGTCATGCTTTGGGATGACTGCTTTCATTGAAGTTGATGTAACTAATTCCATGATTGGGAATCTTCTGTAGTTGTCAGTGACAACAAGCAGGTGTTCACCTGTGAGAAACTCTGTGAAGTCAACACTCACTTCAATCCATGGTCCTGGAGGTAGTTTGGACATCTTGAAAGGATCATGAAGATTTTACATTGTGGTTGCTTAACATGGCAAACACTGATTGATTTTGTGCTCCACCACGTGGTCAATTTCTAGGAACCATACCTTTTCCCTGAGGATCCATTTGGTTTTGACAATTCCCTGGTGTCCTTCATGTACTTTATGAAGAACACAGTCCCTCAATAAGTGTGGAATGACAATAAAGTTGTTGCGTAACACAAGATCAGATGTGGTTGTAATAGTGAGCTCATTTCAAACATTGTAAGATCTTACATTGTGTGAGCGATTTTGCTTGTAGACACTCACTCAATCACGTCTTTCCAGTTTTGTGATTCCATAGCCTTCATGCATAGTTGCAAAGCCTCTTCTTGTTTTGTTGCCGCTTTGATGTCTCAGCTTGTTTTAGCGACTTTGGCACCACATTTATGCTTACATAGTTCAGATGTTGCTCAGAAACCTTTTCCTCACAACTAGTAGGACTGACTTTCAGCAGCGGATGTTGTGAAAGGTAATCCGCTGGGTTGAGCTTGCCTAGCTAATACATAATGGAACTCATACTCTTGTAGTTTAAGTATCTAATGTACAATTCAAGTTGGTGGTTTGCTATTTGGATTGATGAACAAGCTCACTTGTGGTCTATGATCGGTTATTACTTTAAACTCGCTTCTATATAAGTAGAGATGAAAGTGTAAGATACCCCATGTGACTGAGACTGCTTCTCTCTTTTTGAGAATAATGTTGCTCTACAGGCATTAACAATCTGCTTGCCATTGCAACAATTGATGAGTTTCATGTCTTGTCTTTCTATATGGGAACTGCCTCTAAGTCAACCAGGCTTGCATCCATGACTAGCTAGGTGGTTTTCTCAGGGTTGAAATAGGCATTTGTGCAACTTGCTGACAAACATCGTTTGATCTGGTGTACTGCCTGTTTGTGTGATTTAGTCCTTTCCCAATTGGTGGTCTCTTTTATCAGATCATGTAGGAGGGCAGTTAGTGTAGCGAGGTCAGGAATGAAACGACTGCAGTACGTGACTCCAGAGTTCTTGCACGCTAATAGGATCTGCCGCATTTGCAATGACTTCAACTTTCCGTGGATCTGGTGATACTCCTTCATCACTGAACACATGACTGAAGAATTCAATTCTGCTTCATTAAACAAGCACTTGTCTTTGTTCAAGGTGAAGTTACATCCTCTAAGACGTTGTAGGCATGCATGTAAGCGTTACACAAGTTCACTTTCGGTGCGGCCATAGATGAGAATGTCATTACTGATGTTGAGCATGCCTTCAAGTCCTTGAAGTGCAGATTAAATCATGAGCTGGAATACCTCAGCTGCTGACTTGACTCCAAAGTTTGGCCTTTTGTATCCAAAAAGTCCGATATGAGTAGAGAATACAGTAAGATATCTCGATTCTTCTGCAAGCTTGATTTGATTGTAGCCTGCATTGAGGTCAAGTTTAGCAAAGTGTTTAGCACCATTCACTTTCTCTAAGATATTATCAATTGTATGGCTTGGTTTGGTTATCGCATATCAATACAGATTCTAATCTGGTTCTCACTCCTGGATTTCTTGATGACTTGTATGGGTGAAACCCCATAAGCTCATCCCCAACTTTCTCAATAATGTCAAGGTCAAGTAGGCATTGAAGTTCTTTCTCTGTCTGCTTTCTGACATGAAATGGCATTTATCGCCATTGATGTGCAACTGGGGACACATGATGATCTACATCCAGCATGCATGTAACACCTTTCAGCTTCCTGATACCAGTGAAACGATCAGTGTACAGTTCGAGAATGTTTTCGTTATGTGAAGGAATCACGTATGTGACTGCAATCATGTGCAGATCTGTTGCTGTGTGGAAACTGAAATTCTCTAGCTATGACATAGAATAGAGCTTTTGTTTTAGTGTTTTTGAATGAGATTGGCATTTCAAATGTTGAGAGGATTTTCAGCGTTTGTCCACTGTTGTACCGCCATTTCCGCCACCTCCAGCGTGATGCCACTACCAAATGCATCTTCCCCTCCCTGCCCCTGTCAGCATTCCGAAGGGATCGTTCCCTCCGCGACACCCTGGTCCACTCCTCCATTACCCCCACCACCTCGTCCCCGTCCCATGGCACCTTCCCCTGCAATCGCAGGAGGAGTAATACCTACCTCTCCTCACTATCCCAGGCCCCAAACACTCCTTTCAGGTGAAGCAGCGATTTACTTATACTTCTTTCAATGTAATATACTGTATTCGCTGCTCACAATGTGGTCTCCTCCACATTGGGGAGACCAAACGCAGACTGGGTGACCGCTTTGCGGAACACCTCCGCTCAGTCCGCAAGCAGGACCCTGAGCTTCCGGTTGCTTGCCATTTCAACATTCCCCCCTGCTCTCATGCTCACATCTCTGTCCTGGGATTGCTGCAGTGTTCCAGTGAACATCAATGCAAGCTCGAGGAACAGCATCTCATCTACCGATTAGGCACACTACAGCCTGCCGGACTGAACATTGAGTTCAATAATTTCAGAGCATGACAGCCCCCCATTTTACTTTCATTTTTAGTTGTTTTTTCTTTTTTCTTTTTTTACATTTTTTACAACCTTTTTTTTTGCATTTATTTCATTTCATCTTAGTTTGTTCAGTTTGCTTACCCACTGTTTTTTTTTCATGTTTGCACTTGCTGCTGTTCAATATTCAGTCCGTTAACACCTTTTCTGTACTAATGCTATGTCTTTCAACACACCATTAACATATTGTTTGCCTTTGGTCAGCTATGTGGCCTTGTCCAATCTACACCTTCTCCTTTGTTATCTCTTGCCCCACCCCCACCTCACTTGCTTATAACCTGTGACATTTTTAATATTTGTCAGTTCCGAAGAAGGGTCACTGACCCGAAACGTTAACTCTGCTTCTCTTTCCACAGATGCTGCCAGACTTGCTGAGTGGTTCCAACATTTCTTGTTTTCATTTTAAAATTTTTGTATTCCCAGGTTCGCAGAGAATGGGCAATCCTGAAGTTTGTTGAATATTTTATCTCCCATAATACTGACAGATGCTCCTGTGTCTATGAGAGCATCTACAACCAAGCAGCCAATGGTCACTGTCACACATGACTGTTTTCTGTATTTCAGAGAGAGGACAGAAGTATGTTCAGGGTCATCTGCCTCTACATTGGCTACATTCTCTTGCCCTTTTTCTGTGGTACGCATATGTGGCGCCTTTCTGTTGGTATTGGTCTTAGTAGTTGATTTTGCTAATGAGCGACAAACATAAGCAAAGTGGTTGGGTTTTCCACAAGCTTTATACTGTTTACCAGTAGCAGGACACTCTGTCCGGTGTGAGTAAACTTCTTCTTCTTCTTCGTAGGCAGTCCCTTGGGAACGAGGATGACTTTCTTCCATTTCAGGGTTGTGGCTCCTTAGGTGACTGAATAGTCCAATTCTGGATCCACACACTCTACCACAGGTGGGGCAGGTGGTGTTTGATGAGGGGAGTGGATGGGATGCTCGAAATTCCAAATTCTCCTTCCGCTGTTTGCATTTGGTCGCTGCCTGGGCATGTCGACTTTGTTCGAGCTGGCTGGCACCATTGCAGATGCTTCTTCTTCATTTTGGGCGGTCTCGGGCAAGAAATTCCCACAATTCGGTGGAGATGTCACATTTTTTCAGGGAGGCTTTAAGGGCATCCTTGTAGCATTTCCTCTGCCCTCCTGGTAGCATCTTGCCATGACGGAGCTTGGAGTAGAAAGCTTGTTTTGGGAGTCTTGTGACAGGCATGCAGACGATGTGGCCCACCCAGGGTAATTGACTAGCCATGACCAGTGTCTGGATACTGGGGATATTGGCCTGAGAGAGGACACAGCAATTGGAGCACCTGTCCTGTCACTGAATTTGTAGGATCTTACGGAGGCACCGCTGGTGATATCTGTCCAGGGCTTTGAGATGTTTGCTATACAGTGCAGGTAAGCACCGCCACAGTGGAAGCATTCTTTGGACAAGTCGCAACTCTGTTTGTGAGATGATTGTTGTTGCTTTGCAGGTGATTTCCTGGCACATGAGCAATGAATAATGTTCACAGGAGTTGAAATTGGAGTATGGTAGTTACTGTTAGCAGCCTCAACTTTGTAGTTCTAGACTCTGAGAATGATAGTGATCTTCCTAACTTCAGCAGCTCCGACAGCTTTCTATCTTTCTTGAGTGATTTTTGGCATAGTTGGCTAGAGAGACAGCCTTCGAATATTTGTGCTTTGATTTCCCGTTTGACATGTTCAACATCACCGAAGTCACATTTCTTTGCTAGTTGCCTCAATCGCATGTAATATTGGTAAATTGTCTAATTTGCTTCTTGCTTACTGTGTCAGAATAGTTTCATACATTGTATTTTCTTGGCGTAAAGTAGGTTGTCAGCACACTTTTTGCTGAGTCATTATCATTTTGCTCAGGCGTAATACTACAGAAAGCTGAGAGCAGTATAGAAAGGGGAGGGATGAAATCAAAAAGGAAATTAGGAAAGCAAAGAGTGGGCATGAAAGAATATTGGCAAGCAAAATCAAGGTGAACCCAAAGATGTTTTATCTGTTTTATCAATACACTAAGAGTAAGAGGATAACTAAGGAGAGAGTAGGCCCCTAAAAGACCAAAAAGGTAACCTATGCGTAGGGGCAGAAGATATTGGTATGGTTCATAATGAATACTTTGCGTCTGTCTTCACAAAAGAGGGGGACGATGCAGATATTGTAGTTAAGGAGGAAGAATATGAAGTATTGGATGTGATAAACATAGGAAGGGAAGAAGTATTAATCGGATTAGCATCCTTGAAAGTTGATAAATCACCAAAGCCAGATGAAATGTACCCTAGACTGTTAAAAAAAAAAGCAAGAGAGAAAATAGCAGAGGGTCTGACCATCATTTTCTAGTCCTCGCTGGATACAGGTGTGGTGCCGAAGGTTTGGAGAACAGTTAACATTGTACCTCTCTTTAAAAAGAGAGCGAAGGATAAACCAAATAATTACAGGCTAGTCAGTCTAATCTCAGTAGTAGGCAAAGTATTGGAATCTATTCTGAGAGGCAGGAGAAACTGTCCCTTAGAAAGACACAGGCTAATCCAGGATAGTCGGCATGGATTTGTTAAGGGAAGATCTTGTTTGACCAATTTGATTGAATTTTTTGAAGAGGTAACAAGGAAGATACATGAGGGTAGTGCAGTTGATGTGGTCGACATGGATTTTAGCAAGACTGGTTAAAAAAATAAAATCCCATGGGATCCAGGGAAATGCAGCAAGGTGGATGCAAAATTGGCTCAGTGGTAGGAAACAAAGGGTAATTGTTGACTGGTGTTTTAGCGATTGGAGGGCTGTTTCCAGTGGCGTTCCGCAGGCCTCAGTAGTGGGTCCCCTGCTTTTTGTGGTATATATTAGTGATTTGTAGGGGGCATGATCAAGAAGTTTTCTGACGTCACAAAGATTGGCCGTGTGGTAGATAGCGAGGAGAATAGCTATACGTTGCAGGAAGATATTGATGATCTGGTTAGATGGGCAGCAAAGTGGCAAATGGAATTCAACTTGGAGAAGTGTGAGGTGATGCATTTGGGGAGGTCAAACAAATCAAAGGAATACATGATTAATGGGAAAGTACTGAGAAATGTAGAGGACGTGAGGGACCTTGGAGTGAATGTCCACAGATCCCTGAAGGTAGCAGGACAGGTCAATAAGGTTTATGGAATCCTTCCCTTTATTAGCCAATGTATAGATATAAGAGCAGGGAGGTTATGCTGGAACTGTATAACTCATTGGTTAGGCCACAACCTGAGTACTGTGTGCAGTTCTGGTCACCTCATTACAGAAAGGATGTAATTGCACTAGAGAGGGTACAGAGGAGATTTACGAGGATGTTGCCAGGACTGGAATAATGCGGCTATGAGGAAAGATTGGATAGGCTGGGGTTGTTCTCCTTGGAACAGAGAAGGCTGAGGGGAGATCTGATTGAAATGTACAAAATTTTGAGCAGCCTGGATAGAATGGAGGTGAAGGGTCTATTCACCTTAGCAGAGAGATCAGTGACTGGGGAACATAGATTTAAAGTGATTGGTAGAAAAATTAGAGGGGAGATGAGGAAAAACTTTTTCACCCAGAGGGTTGGGTGGGGGTGGGGGAGGGGGTTCTGGAACTCACTGCCTGTAAGGGTAGTTGAGGCAGAAATCCTCAACTCATTCAAAAGAAATTGGGATTATGCACCTCAAGTGCCGTAATCTGCAGGGCTACGGACCAAATGCTGGAAGGTGGGATTAGAATCGGTGGATTGTTTTTTGGCCGGCACAGACACGATGGGCCAAGTGGCCTCTTTCTGTGCCTTAAACATTCTATGATTCTATGATTCTAAGTGTCTCAAAGATATCTTTTAATTCTTCACCTCTGTAGTGGAAAAGTAAGGCCTTTTCCTTTTGTCACCTGTGATTGCAAAACCTGCCATTGTGCCTTTGAAACATCACAGCTACTTTTGCCGACATGGGAATACAGATGATGGCCCTGAATATACATAAAATGATGGTAGCTTGGGCAATGACAATGCCATATTGATCAGCAACATAGTGATAGTGCATGATCAAGGATCGGGGATCACGTTCCTTTCAGAGGAAGCTTCTCTGCCATGATCTGAGATTAGACATTTTTTGTTTGGATGGTAATTTTGGAGAGATCAGTGTGTGCATATAAACTCTGTAAGCTTCCTGTATGTCTCTAACACAGTCTCCAACTTAACATGCTGTCTGTAAAAGTAGCCAAGTTTCATACCTGAAAGCAATGCTTCCTATTTTTCACTATCCATTTTCTATTTACCTTGTCATCATTATGGTGTTCTCGGGACTGGAGTGAGGTTTAGCAAGAGATATGAGACAGAGATAGCATGCTGTTGAACAACAATGGATTCTTCTTTATTCTCTTTTTACTTTCACTTTCCCTGTGCTGACATGTATTTATTTATTTAGAGATACAACACTGAAACAGGCCCTTCGGCCCACCGAGTCTGTGCTGACCAACAACCACCCTTTTATACTAACCCTACAGTCATCCCATATTCCCTACCACCTACCTACACTAGGGGCAATTTACAATGGCCAATTTACCTATCACCTGTAAGTCTTTGGCTGTGGGAGGAAACCGGAGCACCCAGCAAAAACCCACGCGGTCACAGGGAGAACTTGCAAACTCCACACAGGCAGTACCCAGAATTGAACCCTGGAGCTGTGAGGCTGCGGTGCTAACCACTGCGCCACTGTGCCACCCACACACTGTGTGTGTAGTAGCCTCAAGTGAACAAAATGCACAATGCAATTTTCAAAACACTACAAAGTAAGGCCTAATGAAGACTATCAATACACCAAAACCTGCTGCAGAAATGGAATAATGTATACTACCACAAATAAATTAAACTAAATACTATGTAGGAAAGAAGAGAGATGGAAAACACTGAGGAAACTCAGGAAGATGTTCTTTTAAAGTAAATTGAGTTGTTTATGTTAGAGAATGACCTGAAGAGTCAAAAGATAAAGGAGACAAACACAAACTTGAAACTTTATCTTTTTAATGCAATGAATGTTTCAAATTAAATGGAGCAATATTTCAGATGAAGCACCACAAAATCTGTAATAAAATTAGCTTTCAATCAATTTAAAATGCTGCAAAGGAAGGATGACCTGCTTGTAAAATTGTAATTACCATATATTAATATGTAATAGAAGGAAACTGACATACGTTTATTAGTTGTGTTACTGGCAATGTTGAATAAACTGGGAAGATGATAACAAAATGACAGGCAGAGCAATTGCTTCAAAAGATAAGAGAAAGCTTCTGTTGCCAGTAAAATAATCAAGGATTCCAGCCACCTTAACCCCCTAGATTCTCTGACAGGGAAAATTTCCTCTGTTCATTATTCGTAAATAGGAACATAGGAAATAGGAGCAGGAGTAGGCCATTTGGCCCTTTGAGCCGACTCCACCATTCAGCTAGATCATGGCTGATCCTCTACCTCAATGACATTTTCCCCACACTATCCCCATATCCCTTGATATCTTTAATATCTCGAAAACTATCAATTTCTCACTTGAATATACTCAATGGGCTGAATTTTACGCCGCTTCAGCAGGACTGTTGGTGGCGTGGGGGCTGTGTAAAATAGAGCGGAAGGCTCCAGGAGGCCTTCCTGCCCTGCTTTCGCTTCCGGCCAAATTTACGGCGGTTGGGCGGGGTGAGGGAACTTGCCCGCCCACCCGAGGCCAATCAAGGCCCTTAAGTGGCCACTTAACGGCCACATAAGGGCCCTCGCCGTCTCCATTGGTATTTTACCCATGGCAAGTGGGTGTGTTGGGGACGTGAAAGACCGCCCAGTGATAGCTGCTGGCCTTTGCGCCCGCCGGGGGGATGCCATGGCAGTCGGGCAGAGGGTGCCCGATTGAGGGCTGCCCCCGCCTCCCAACCCACCCTCAGGACCCAAGATGCCCCCCCCCCCCCCCAAACGACTACCCTTGCCTCGCCGCCAAGACTGATCATCCCCACCTCCCGCCATTGAGCCAAGGCCAACTTACCTGCATGCAACTGACCTGGCTCCATGGGCTGCAGTCCCAGCAATGGCCACCACTCCCGGTGATTGGCCAGCAGCTCACTGAGGTGGGACCTCCTCCCTCAAGCGGGTGGAAGTCCCACCTCAGGACAATTAAAGCCCGGGGACCCATAAAATGCGGGTCGGAACCCGATACTAGGTGAAAGCGGGTTTGGTACCGACATTTACGTTGGTGGCAAAGTCCCGTCCGCCTATGGCAAAATCCAGCCCAATGACTGAGCCTCCACAGCCCTCTGGGGGAGAGAATTCCACAGATTCACCACTCTCTGAGTGAAGAAATTCCTCCTCATCTCAGTCCTAAATGGCCTTCCCCTTATTCTGAGACTGTGTCCCCTGGTTCTAGACCCCCCCAGCCGGGGAAACATCTTTCCTGCATCGACCCTGTCGAGCCCTGTAAGAACTTTGCATGCCTCAATGAGATCACCTCTCATTCTTCTAAAATCCGGAGAATACAGGACTGCTCTCCTCAGTCTCTCCTTATAGGACAATTCCGCCATCCCAGGATCAGTCTGATAAACCCCTTCTGATCTGACCCCTTGCCGTGTTTTCACTATACCCTCTGACCTCCCCCTCTCTGATGCTGAAAGTTCTGCACTCAGCAAAGGTCTAAGTTTTATCCCCTTATGTCCCCACCTCAATGAATTACGCGTTCGGCACGATGTTGAGCTCTTCTTCCGTTGCCTCCGCCTCCGGGCTCACTCCTTTGACCAGGAGTCCTCCCCCCAACCAGCAGACCCATTCACCCGCCTCCAGCATTCTCCCTCTACCTGTACCCCTCCCCCTGGCCTCTTACCCGCTCTTGATCTCTTCATTGAAAACTGTCGGCAAGACATTGGTCATCTCAATTTCTCTGCCCCCCTCACTCACTCTAACCTGGCCCCCTCTGAACCTGCTGCACTCCATTCTCAGGTCTACTCCCGACATGGTCATCAAACCTGCAGACAAGGGTAGTGCTGTTGTCGTATTGCGTACCGACCTCTACCTTGCAGAGGCTCAACGCCAACTCACAGACACTTCTTCCTACCTCCCTCTGGACCATGACCCCACCACCAAACATCAAGCTACTGTCCACAGGACTGTCACTGACCTCATCTCCTCTGGAGATCTTCCCTCTACAGCTTCCAACCTCATAGTCCCGCAACCCCGGCCAGCCCGCTTCTACCTCCTTCCCAAAATCCACAAACAGGACTGTCTCGGCAGACCCATTGTGTCAGCCTGCTCCTGCCCCACTGAACCTATTTCTTCCTATCTTGACTCTATCTTTTCTCCGCTGGTCCAGTCTCTTCCCACCTACATCTGTGACTCTTCTGACGCCCTACGTCATTTTGGCAATTTGCAGTTTCCTGGCCCGAACCGCCTCCTCTTCACTATGGACGTCCAATATCTCAACACCTCCATCCCCCACCAGGATGGTTTGAGGGCTCTCCGCTTCTTCCTTGAACAGAGGCCCAACCAGTCCCCATCCACCACCACCCTCCTCCGCCTGGCTGAACTTGTTCTTACATTGACAACTTCTCCTTCAACTCCACTCACTTCCTTCAAGTAAAGGGTCTTGCTATGGGTACCCGCATGGGTCCTAGTTCTGCCTGTCTTTTTGTGGGATTGTCGAGCATTCTTTGTTCCAGTCCTACTCGGGCCCCCTCCCCCAACTCTTTTTCCGGTATATTGATGACTGTATCGGTGCCGTTTCCTGCTCCCGCCCCGAACTGGAAAACTTTATCAACTTTGCTTTCAATTTCCACCCTTCTCTCACCTTTATATGGTCCATCTCCGACATTTCCCTTCCCTTCCTCAACTTCTCTATCTCCATCTCTGGGGATAGGTTGTCTACTAATATCCATTATAAGCCCATCAACTCCCACAGCTACCTGGACTACACTTCTTCACACCCTGCCTCCTGTAAGGACTCCATTCCATTCTCCCAGTTTCTCCATCTCCGACGCATCTGCTCTGATGATGCTACCTTCCATGACAGCGTTTCTGATATGTCTTCCTTTTTCCTCAACCGAGGATTCCTCCCCACTGTTGTTGCCAGGGCCCAGTGTCCGGCCCATTTCCCGCACCTCTACCCTCACCCCTTCCCCTCCCTCCCAGAACCGTGACAGGGTTCCCCTTGTCCTCACTTTCCACTCCATCACCCTCCATTTCCAAAGGATCATCCTCCACCATTTCCGCCACCTCCAGTGTGATGCCACTACTAAATGCATCTTTCCCTCCCTTCCCCGTCAGCACTCCAAAAGGATCGTTCCCACCGCGACACCCTGGTCCACTCCTCCATTACCCCCACCACCTCATCCCCGTCCCATGGCACCTTCCCCTGCAATCGCAGAAGGTGTAATACCTGCCCATTTACCTCCTCTCTTCTCACTATCCCAGGCCCCAAACACTCCTTTCAGGTGAAGCAGCGATTTACTTGTACTTCTTTCAATGTAGTATACTGTATTCATTGCTCACAATGTGGTCTCCTCTACACTGGGGAGACCAAGCGCAGGCTAGGTGACCGCTTTGTGGAACATCTCCGCTCAGTCCGCAAGCAGGACCCTGAGCTTCCGGTTGCTTGCCATTTCAACACTCCCCCCTGCTCTCATGCTCACATCTCTATCCTGGGCTTGCTGCAGTGTTCCACTGAACATCAACACAAGCTCAAGGAACAGCATCTCATTTACCGATTAGGCACACTACAGCCTGCCGGACTGAACATTGAGTTCAATAATTTCAGAGCATGACAGGCCCCCCATTTTACTTTCATTTTTAGTTGTTTTTTCTTTTTTTACATTTTTTACAAATGTAAGAGGCCTTGGTTTGAGAACTCACCTGAAAAACGATTACTCCGACAGTGCAACACTTCCTCGGTACTGCATTGAGAGTGTCAGCCGAAACTTTTAACCTCATGTCTCTGAAATGAGTAGCACAGAGGAAAGCTTCACAAATAATGCAGAGAAAATCTTTCCCATCTGCCCTTTTGACTTCAGTGTTGTTTTGGATTCCATAGAGCATGCATAAACATTAAATGCTTGAGAAGCAATGGTGACAACAGATGATTAAAAACATTGACTCTACAAAGCCATATGCTTTCAGACTAGAGGCTGCTGATTATTCAAACTATCATACTGATGAAAAATACATAATTCATTTTATTTTTTTACTTGAAAAAAGGAGGGATAGGAAATTAATATAATAGTATGCTTTGAATTTTATATCATGAAATGAATTCATATCATCTATTATACAATGTTTCTTCTTTATGGAAAAGTAAGTATCATATTGAAATAGCAACATCAATGAAACACATTTTTTATTTTTTTGCACAAAAGAAATCCAGAATTTGGAAAAATCTTTTCAAAGCCTTGTTAGGAAGAATAGCTTCCCCGATTGACAAGGTGAATTAATGTACAAATTTGTTGTGCCAGGTGTTACAATTGTAATTACCTTACACAATAAGTTCACAGGCCTGGCTAGGCTTGTCTTGCTGTGGAGGCAGGAGGAACATGAGAACATAAGAAATAGGAGCAGGAGTAGGCCATTCAGCCCCTCAAACCTGCCCCGCAATTCAATAAGATCATGGCTGATCTGTCCCAGATTACTTGCTGCACCTGCATGCCAACTTTTTGTGTTTCATGTACAAGAAAACCCATATCCCTCTGTACTGCAGTATTTAGTAGTCTTTCTCCATCTAAGTAACCTTTTTATTCTTCCTACCAAAGTGGATGACTTCGCATTTTCCCACATTGAACTCCATCTGCCAAGTTTTGCCCACTCACTTCACCCATCTATATCCCTATGCAGATTCTTTGCGTCCTCATCACAACATGCCTTCCCACCTATTTTTGTATCACCAGCAAATTTGGATACACTGCACTCTATCCCTTCCTCCAAGTCATTGATAGAGATAATAAATAGTTGAGGCCCTAGAATCGACCTTTGTGGCACCCCACTAGCTACAGCTTTCCAACCTGAAAAAGACCCATTGATCCCGACTTTCTGCTTTCTGCGTATTAGCCAATCTTCAATCTATGCCAACACATTACCCCCAATACCCTGAGCTCTTATTTTGTGCAATAACCTTTTATGTGGCACCTTATCGAATGCCTTCTGAAAATCCAAATACACTACATCTACTGGTTCCCCTTTATCCACTCTGCTTGTTATATCCTCAAAGAACTCAAACAAATTTGTCAAACATGATTTCCCTTTCATAAAACCATGTTGACTCTGTTTGATTGCATTATGTTTTTCTAATATTCCTGCTCTTCCTGGTTCCACATTAAGGTAGATTTTAAAAAGTTAATAACCAGAAACTTGGCTGGTCCTAGAAAGTTCCTCTGTCCTGGACCTCTTCTGGATTGTATGATGACCTCCTACTTTGCCATCATCTTTCTGCCCTACAACCAATTATGCACACCTCTAGGTCTTCATTCTAATGGGAATTCCTCCATCAGTGTGTCTCCAATATTCTACCCTTCAAATAGCTTCTGGACTTCACACACATGCTGCACCTGTCTCCAAACTTAGACAACAGTTCATCAACACTCCACACTGACTCCACCTACCTACGTCAACTTTAACCCTCTGCAGGACTTACAACTTTAACTCTGGACGATCTCCTACTGTCTCCTCTCTATAATAAAAGCAAAATACTGCGGATGCTGGAAATATGACACAAAAACAAGAAATGCTGGAACCACTCAGCAGGTCTGGCAGCATCTGTGAAAAGAGAAGCAGAGTTAACGTTTCCTCGGAACTGACAAATATTAGAAAAGTCACAGAAACTGTGACTTTTCTAATATTTGTCAGTTCCGAAGAAGGGTCACTGACCCGAAACGTTAACTCTGCTTCTCTTTTCACAGATGCTGCCAGACCTGCTGAGTGGTTCCAGCATTTCTTCTTTTTGTCTCCTCTCTATTCCCTGGTTACTGCTAGGATATATGATATATGCATCCTAATTAATGCTATGCAACCTGGTCTATATAACTTCTGTTTTCCCCGTGTTCATTCACATGCACTCTTTGGCTGCCACTCCGGACCTGAGCCCATCACTTCCATTTCCACTTTATTATTTTCCTCCCTTTCTTTACTTCTTTTCTCTCTACCCATCATGGACCCCTCTCTCCTGTCATTATGCCTCTTTTCATTTCTCCCCTCTTGGGTGCTCTGCCTTCCCAAAACTCTACCCCAAGTCTTCAGTACTTCTCAACATTCTTACTCTCCTGCGTAGACCCAGACTTGCCTTACTCTGAGCTAAGCCTACAGCTTCCCTCTGTGCCTCTCTGCCATTCTCTGAAGGGCCCATCGAGGTAGTCATTGATGCCTCCTCATGAGCAGCAGCCCTAATTACCCCATCCTACTCTGTTGCTGACCTTCCTGCCCAATATGAACATAGGAGCAGGAATAGGCCAATCAGCCCTTAGAGCCTGCTCCGCCATTCTAAATCATGGCTGATCACCTACCTCAATGCCATATTTCCACACCATCTCCATATCCCTTGATGTCATTAGCAACTGGAAATCTATCAATCTCTGTCTTGAACTTACTCAGTGACTGAGCTACAACCATCCTCTGGGGCAGAGAATTCCAAAGATTCACCACCTGCTGAGTGAAGAATTTCCTCCTCATGTCAGTCCTAAATGGCTTGTCCTTTATTCTGAGATTGTGTCCCCTGGTTCTACACCCCACAGCCAGGGAAAACATCCTTTCTGCATCTACCCTGTCTATCCCTTTAAGAATTTTGTAAGTTTCTATGAAAGCATCTCTCATTCTTTTAAACTCAAGAGAATACAGGCCCAGTCTCCTCAATCTCTCCTCATAGGAAAAATCCCACCATCCCATGAATCAGTCTGGTGAACCTCTGCTGCACTCCCTCTGTGGAAAGTATATCCTGGCTCAGGCAAGGAGACCAGAACTGCACACAATATTCCAGGTGCAGCCTCACCAATGCTCTATACAATTGAAGCAAGACTTCTTTGCTCCTGTACTCAAATCCTCTTATGATAAAGGCTAATGTACCACTGAAAGCTAACATAATGGTACATTAGCCTTCCGAATTGCTTGTTGCACCAGCATGTTAGCTTTCAGTGACTTATGAACAAGGACACCTAGGTCCCTTTGGACATCAACACTTTCCAATTTCTCACCATTTAAGAAATACTCTGCACCTCGATTCCTCCTACCAAAGTGAAAACCTCACTCTTATCCACATTATATTTCATTTGCCATGTTCTTGCCCACTCACTAAGTCTGTCCAAATCCCCTTGAAGCCTCCTTGCATCCTCCTCACAACTCATATTCCCACCTAGTTTTGTGTCATCCACAAACTTGGAAATATTACAATTGGTCCTCACATCCAAATTATTGATATAGATTGTGAACAGCTAGGGCCCAAGCACTGATCCTTGCGGCTCCAGCAATCTCCTCCCTTGCTTCCCATAGCATCCGAGGATACACCTGGTCAGGCCCTGGGGATTTATCCACCTTAATGCGCTTCAAAACCTCCAACATCTCCTCCTTTGTAATGTTGATATGCTCCAGGATATCGGTGTTCCCTCCCTTGAACTCACTAGCTTCCATGATCTTCTCCACAGTAAATACAGATGAGAAATATTCATTTAAGACCTCGCCCATTTCCTGTGGCTCCACACATAGATTGCCACACTGATCCTTAAGGGGACCTACTCTCTCCCTAGCTACCCTTTTACTCTTAATATACTTATAGAATCTTTTAGGATTCTCCTTTATCATATCTGCCAGGGAAATCTCATGGCCCCTTTTCCCCCTCCTAATTTCCTTCTTAAGTGTAGCCCTACATCCCCTATACTCCTCGAGGGACTCGCTGGATCCCAGCTGCCTGTACTTGACATATGCCTCCTTCTTTGTCCTGACCAGACCCTCAATATCCCTCGTCAACCAAGGTTCCCTAAACTTGCCAGCCTTGCTCTTCCATCTAACAGGAACATTCTGGCCCTGAACTCTTCCTATCTCACTTTTAAAAGCCTCCCACTTGCCAGACATCCCTTTACCTGTAAACAGCCTCTCCCATTCAACTTTTGAGAGTTCCTGTCTGATGCCATCGAAATTAGCCTTCCCCCAATTTCGGACTTCAACCTGAGGACCGGTATGTTATGTTCCAGATGCCATACAATCTGGCATCTGAGTACACGTAGACGGGTCACTGGGATCTTATTTGGATCAGTTCTTTTCAGGTGATATCGAGAGCAAGTCTTCCAGAAGCTTCTCAGGAGAAATGCTGCTTCGGTTTCTCTATTTCTTACACTTGAGTCTCAGGGTTTCTCAAAGAGGTGGAGAAAAGATGAACTGTTTTTCTCTTTTAGCAGGCTGACCTCCAAACTGACTTAAAACAGTATTCAAAAATGAACCCCACTCTTAAGCACCATAAATCTTGATATGCCACTTCTCTTGTAAACAAATCCCATAGTCAGAAGGCACCTGTTGTTTACTTAGCTGAAGACATGGGGACATCCAGTAAATGTTTTTAAACAGAGTCCTTCCAGTGATCCTTTAAAAAACACATCCAGAGAATCTCTTCAGTCCTCCAATGAATCCATCTCCACAGTTCTAAAACACAAGTCCTCCAAAAATATTTTAAAAAGCACTTTCGTAACAATATCTTTCCCCATTTGCTGTGCCCAGACCATTGTGGCTTTGGTGTGGCTCTTATTAGATAAAACCGCATCTTGGATTCTCCCCCTACCCCTTTGGCACTTTTACCTCCTTTGATCATCTCACCTTGTTTGACCTCTCATTTAAAATCCTCATTCTCTACTGCCCACACAAGTACCATTCCAATTTTTTCAATGATCTACCTTCACTGCTTTCCCCCCTCCGCCTCTGCACTGAGCAGCTTCTCACCCTAGTGTTTTGAGCCTCCATCTCAATTCATCAAATTCTCTCTCCTCTGAATGCGCTCCTCCCTTAATCTCACCCTCCATGTAAAGTCCCCAACACATAGTCACAGCCTCCACCTTCACCTTGCTATTTCAAGTGGCCTCGCTACTCCCATACTATCAATCACAGATAAGGCCTCTGATCACTTCCTTGTATCACTCTCCACCCTCATACAACTTCCCCCTCTAAAGCCTACTTCCTTTGTATCAGCCCCTAGAAAAAACTCTCCCCAATTCACTTACAACTGCACTATCAAAATTCCGTCTGTCTTGCCTTAGGTGAACCCACACGAACATCCAAAAATACAAATTAGGAGCAGGGCTAGGCCACTCGGCCCCTTAAGCCTGCTCCACCATTCATTAAGTTCATGACTGAGCTGATTGCTCCACATTTCCAGCTACCCCCGATAACCTTCCACCCCCTTGCTTATCAAGAATCTATCTACCTCTGCCTGAAAAATATTCAAAGACTCTGCTTCCACTGCCTTTTAAGGAAAAGAATTCCAAAGACTCACAACCCTATGAGAGAAAAAATGGGCGACCCCTTATTTTTAAACAGTGATCCCTAGTTCTAGATTCTCCCACAAGTGGAAACATCCTTTCCACATCCACCCTGTCAAGACCCTTCAGGATCTTATATGTTTCAATCAAGTCACCTCTTACTCTTCAAAATTCCAGCGATACAAGCCTAGCATGTCCAATCTTCCCTCATAAGACAGCCCGCCCATTCCAGGTATTAGTCTAGTAAACCTTCTCTCTCCTGCCTCCAATGCATTTACATCCTTCCTTAAATAAGGAGATCAATACTGTACACAATACTCCAGATGTGGTCTCACCAATGCCCTGTATAGCTGAAGCATAACCTCCCTACTTTTGCATTAAATTCCCCTTGCGATAGCCGATAATATTCTATCAGCTTTCCTAATTACGTGCTGTACCTGCATACTAACCTTTTGTGATTCATGCAGTAGGACACCCAGATCCCTCTGCATCTCAGAGCTCTGCAGTCTCTCACCATTTAGATAATATGCTGTTTTTTATTTTTCCTGCCAAAGTGGACAATTTCACACTTTCCCACATTATACTCCATTTACCAGGTCTTTGCCCACACACTTAACCTATCTATATCCCTTTGTAGCCCCTTTATGTCCTCTTCACAAGTTACTTTCCTACCTATCTTTGTGTTATCAGCAAATTTAGCAACCATATCTTCGGTCCCTTCATCTAAGTCATTTTTATAAATTGTAAAACTTTGAGGCCCCAGCACAGATCCCTATTCGTTACATCTTGCCAACCAGAAAATGACCCATTTATACATACTCTCTGTTTTCTGTTAGCTAGCCAATCTTTTATCCATGCCAATATGTTACCCCCTACTCCATGAGCTTTTATTTTCTGCAATAACCTTTGATGTGGCACCTTATCAAATGCCTTCTGGAAATCTAAGAACAATGCATCCACTGGTTCCCCTTTATCCACAGCACATGTAACTCCCTCAAAGAACTCCAATAAATTGGTTAAACATGATTTCCCTTTCACAAAACCATGGTAACACTGCCTGATTACCTTAAATTTTCCTAAATGCCCTGATATGACATCTTTAATAATAGCTTCTAAGATTTTCCCTAAGACAGATGTTAAGCTATTACTTATACTACTCGCTTTAAGGTTTGGCTCGAACCCATCCGGGTGGAGAAAATGGTCAAGGTGCACAACTGTTCTTTTAATTGTTTATTGTAACATCGATAAACTTACAAAGATCAATATCATACTCACAAACACCATTCCCTTCTGAGCTGTACTCATGCTGTTAACCCTTGAATTGTTGCTTCTGAAAAAGCTGCTGCTTCTGTTCTGCGGCTGCTACTAAAACTACTGCTAAAACATGTTTTCTTTAAAACTATCAGAAGAAAGAAAACCATACCTGTGACAATGATTGCCACAAACCCTCCCCAAACCTATTCCATCTTACATATTGTAATAATTTTATATCCTGTAGTCACAAATAGTCCCTTAACATATGAAGGTGTTTTGGTGGGGAAGGTTCTGTCTTTTCAATATCATCAGACTTCACTCTAATGGGTTCTTTGGGATTAGCATTTCCAAGGAATGTGGGGGCACATCCAGACACAGTGGTTCCATAAACTTGTAAGTATTATTTACAGTTGTATTGCAGTTCACAGCAATCCAATGGTTGAGACAAATTATTCAAATCTTGGATGGATGTGTTTAATTGTCTGGCTTTATTGCCTCTGCCATCTGTTAACTAGCATATTGAAGAAGTCACTCATTGTGTCTATGTTTGGTTTTCAAGGTTTTTTTCAGGTCCAGTTCCAAAGTCTTATGGAATGCTGGGAGCCAAAGTTTGGCCAATTTCTGAAAATTATCCATTACAAATGGCCTTTTTTTGCAGTACCTACTTCTGGGCTTTTAAGTGTTGGCTGTTTTTAAAGTTGAATGCATTCTTACTGAAGTACTGGCTACAAGCCTTTGGCCCTCAGTTCACCACAACATTTCTGCAACTACTGATCTTCTTGACCACACCCTCAACTCTACATTTGATGCCCTAGTTCCTCAGGGTAGTGTCCTAGGCCCAACCATCTTCAGCTGCTTCATCAATGACCTTCCTTCAATCATAAGGTCAAAAGTGGGGCTGTTCGCTGATGATTGCACAATGTTCAGCACCATTTGTGACTCCTCAGATACTGAAGCAGTCCGTGTAGAAATGCAGCAAGACCTGGACAATATCAAGGCTTGGGCTGATAAGTGGTAAGTAACATTCGCGCCACACAAGTGCCAGGCAATGACCATCTCCAACAAGAGAGAATCTAACCATCTCCCCTTGACATTCAATGGCATTGCCATCGCTGAATCCCCCACTATCAACATCCTAGGGGCTACCATTGATCAGAAACGGAACTGGAGTAGCCATATAAATACCATGGCTACAAGAGCAGGTCAGAGGCTAGGAATCCTGAGGCAGGTAACTCACCTCCTGACTCCCCAAAGCCTGTCCACCATCTACAAGGCACAAGTCAGGAGTGTGATGGAATACTGTCCACTTGCCTGGATGGGTGCAGCTCCATCAACACTCAAGAAGCTCAACACCATCCAGGACAAAGCAGCCCGCTTGATTGGCACCCCATCTACAAACATTCACTCCCTCCACCACTGATGCACAGTGGCAGCAGTGTGTATCATCTACAAGATACACTGCAGAAATGCACCGAGGCTCCTTAGATAGCACCTTCCAAACCCGCGACCTCTACCAACTAGAAGGACAAAGGCAGCAAATACATGGGAACACCACCACCTGTAAGTTCCCCTCCATGTCACACACCATCTTGACTTGGAACTATATCACCATTCCTTCACTGTCGCTGGGTCAAAATCCTGGAGCTCCCTTCCTAACAGCACTGTGGGTATACCTACCCCAAATGGACTGCAGTGGTTCAAGAAGGCAGCTCACCACAGCGGCACAGTGATGCAGTGCTTAGCACCGCAGCCTCACAGCTCCAACGACCCAGGTTCAATTCTGGGTACTGCCTGTGTGGAGTTTGCAAGTTCTCCCTGTGTCTGCGTGGGTTTCCTCCGGGTGCTCCGGTTTCCTCCCACATGCCAAAGACTTGCTGGTTGATAGGTTAATTGGCCATTATAAATTGCCCCTAGTATAGGTAGGTGGTAGGGAAATATAGGGACAGGTGGGGATGTGGTAGGAATATGGAATTAGTGTAGGATTAGTGTAATATGGGTGGTTGATGGTCGGCACAGACTCGGTGGGCTGAAGGGCCTGTTTCAGTGCTGTATCGCTAAAACTAAAAACCTCCTCAAGGGCAATTAGGGATGGGCAATAAATGCTGGCCTGGCCAGTGATGCCTACATCCCATGAATGAATTTTTTAAAAGTCCCCATTAATACCATTATTCTCTCTCACCCTGGCAGATTCCCCAGTACAGCCCTAATCTCTGCTCCCTTAAGTCCAAGGGACACAGACTTAAACAGATATGGCGGACAACTACTTTGACCATCGCCGCCAGATCTGACTGGACCACATAAATCACCCTTGGGTCATGCTCTTGTGTGCTAAAACTGTTTATTAATTAAAGTTAACCCTTGGCTTCTTTTCTCTACTGCAAACAGTCTTTTTAAAACTCTCTCCCCTATCTCCTCCACCCTTACCTCCAACAAGTGCGAGGATCTCAAGGATTTCTTTGTCACTGTGACGCTCATATGAAGTGCAGTGATTGAAACTACAAGGACTCACCCTGAGCAGTTATAAACATTAACGTTTCTTTTAAAAAGTGCACTATGCGCTAAAATAGGCCATCGAAGGTTAAAAGATCTGGCTTTGTATATTCAAACTGTCTGGCAAAGACAACAGAATACATTCAAAGCTAAGAGGTGTCAATTACACCCATCCTGGATCCATCAAGAGAAATTTTTGAATTGAATGGGTTCTTCTTAAACAAAGAAGGTGTGAAGTAGCCACATCCTGGGCCATTATTGGACATCCCAGAGAAGGTGTATGCCTCCCAACAGAGGTAAAGTTATGACACCATTTTTGAGCTTTAAAGGTAGCTGTCTGAAGAGATAGTGAGAGTAAGACCCAGAAAGAAGGATCACCAAAAGCTTGCTCAGCTAAGAGCTGGGAAAAAATCCAACAAGCCAAGAAGGAGGGCGCCTGCTGTGAATTCTACATTTTCAACTTGTGCAACAGTGAATTAGAAGTTATCCTCTGTCTTCAAACTGAACTTTCAACCAACAGAGAAATCTACAAACACCTCAGGCCTGCAATGAAAGAGAACTTGACCTCTGAGAGAATTCAACAGGTTCACTATGAACCACCAAACCTGAGCTCACTTAAAAACCACTTACCCTTTTTCCTCTCTATCTGTCTTTTCTTCTGTGTGTCTGTGTGCAAGTGATTGTGAGTGGATGCAGTTGCAGCAATTTCAGGATAAGGCATGTTGCTCAATAAATAACTAATCTGCTGTTTTAAACCTATGAGAAAACCTGCTGCTGTTTATTTGAAAAGTAAAACACAAAGGGGTTAAGCCCTGATAACAAAAAACACTTGCTGCAGTCAGGTGGGAGTTGAACAGAAGGAACCACCCACACCCCTCACCACTTGGCCGTAACAGTCACAAAGATCAAGACTATCTGATCAGCTGCCTCTGTCACTTCCCTCCCATCCCCCAGCCCACCAGGACAATCTTCCTATTAGGCTTGCTCCTACCCTAGTCCTGAACATGTATCTTGCAATAACTTCTCTCCTATCTCCCCGCATGCCCTCTCTGAGCTCATCTTTTCCATGAGACCCACCTCCTGCTCCCTCCACCCTATTCCCAATAAACTATTGACCACCCAACTTTCATTCCTGATTCCCATGTTCGCTGAATTTGTTAAGGCTTCTATCTCTTCGGGTGCTGTCCCTCTCTCCTTTAAATCTGCTGTCATCACCCTTCTCCTCAAAATAAACAACCCTTGACTCCACCATCCTTGCAAAATACTGCCCCATCTCCAACTTGCCTTTTCCCTCCAAAATCCTTGAACATGTTGCTGCCTCCAAAATTCATGCCTATCTTTCCTAGTACTCCATATTTGATCCATCCAATCAAGTTTCCACCCCAACAGCTCTTACCAAAATCACAAATTATATCCTATGAGACTGTGACAAAGGCAAACTATCCCTCTTCACCCTTCTCAAACTGTTTGTAGCCTTTGACACAGTTGATCACACCATCATCCTCCAATGCCTCTCCACAGTCATCCAGCTGGGTGTGACTGCACTCAGCTGGTTCCATTCTTATCTTTCAAATTGTAGCCAGAGAATCACCATCAATGGCTTCTCTTCATACTTCCGCAACATTACCTCTGGTGTCCCCGAAGGATTTATCCTTGGACCCCTTCTATTTCTCATCTACATGCCACCCTTTGGTGACATTATCCAAAAACATGTCAGTTTCCACATGTACACTGATAACACCGAGTTCTACCACATCACCACCTCTCTTGATCCAACTCACTGTCTCTAAATTGTCAGACTGCTTATCTGATAGCTAGTACTGGTTGAATAGAAATTTCCTCCAAATAATTATTGGGAAGACTGAAGCCATTGTCGTCAGCCCCTGCCTCAAACTCTGCTCATTCACCACCGACTCCATCCCTCGCCTTGGCAACTGTCTGAGGCTGAACCAGACTGTTCACAACTTCTGCGTCATATTTGACCCTGAGATGACCTTTCAACCACATATTCTATTCCATTACTAAGATCACCTCCTTAAGAACCTAAGAACATAAGAAATAGGAGCAGGAGTAGGCCATTTGGTCCCTCGAGCCTGCTCTGCAATTCAATAAGATCATAGCCAATCTGATAGTGGCCTTAACTCCACTTTCCTGCCTGGTCCCCATAACTTTTGCTTCCCTTGTAGATCAAAAGTCTATTAACTCAGCCTTGAATATATTCAATGACCCATCCTTCACTGCTCTCGGGGGTAGAGAATTCCAAAGATTAACAACCCTCCTGAGAGAAGAAATTCCTCCTCATCTCTATCTTAAATGGAAGACCTTTTATTCTGAAACTGTGTCCCCTAGTTCTAGATTCTCCCACAAGGGGAAACATCTTCTCAGCATCTACCCTATCAAGCCCCCTCAGACTCGTATGTTTCAATAAGATCACCTCTCATTCTTCTAAACTCTAATAAGTATAGGCCCAACCTGCTCAATCTTTCCTCATGTGACAACCCCTTCATCTCAGGAATCAACCTTGTGAAACTTCCCTGAATTGCCTTCAATGCAAGTAAAACCCTCCTTAAATAAGGAGACCAAACAGTGCGCAGTACTCTAGCTGGGGTCTCACCAATGCCCTGTACAGTTGTAGCAAGATTTCAGACCCAGGTTTCTCACCCTCAAACTGAATGTAAAATTCTATCATGTTATGATCATTCTTGCTTCGAGGATCCTTTACTATGAGATCATTAATTAATCCTGTCTCATTGCACATTACCAGGTCTAAAATAGCCTGTTCTTTGGAATGAACCAAGAAACAGGCTATAGAGCCTTGGTGAGACCAAACCTGGAGTATTGTGTACAGTTTTGGTCTCCCCATCTAAGGAAGAATATACTTGCCATAGAGGGAGTGCAATGGAGGTTCACCAGACTGAACCCTGGAATAGCAGGATTGTGTGATGAGAGATTGAGGTAACTAGGCCTGTATTCTCTAACATTCCAAAGAATGAGAGGTTATCTCATTGAAACTTACAAACTTCATACAAGGCGTGACAGGGTGGATGTAGATAGGATGTTTCCCCTGGCTGGTGAATCTAGAACCAGGGGACATAGTCTCAGAATAAGGGGCAGGCCATTAGGACTGAGATGAGGAGGAATTTCTTCACTCAGAGGGTGGTGAATCTTTGGAATTCTCTATCCCAGAGGGCTGTGGAAGCTCAATCACTCAGCATGTTCAAGACAGAAATCAAGGGGCGGTACAGTGGCGCAGTGGTTAGCACCGTAGCCTCACAGCTCCAGCGACCCGGGTTCAAATCTGGGTACTGCCTGTGTGGAGTTTGCAAGTTCTCCCTGTGTCTGCGTGGGTTTCCTCCAGGTGCTCCGGTTTCCTCCAACATGCCAAAGACTTGCAGGGTGATAGTTTAATTGGCCATTATAAATTGCCCCTAGTATAGGTAGGTGGTAGGGAAATATAGGAACAGGTGGGGACGTGGTAGGAATATGGAATTAGGGTAGGATTAGTATAAGTGGGTGGTTGATGGTCGGCACAGACTTGGTGGGCCGCAGGGCCTGTTTCAGTGCTGTATATCTAAAAAAAAAATACATTTCTGGATACTAATAACATCAAGGGATATAGGGACAGCGCAGGAAAGTAGCATTGAGGTAGATAATCAGCCATAATCTAATCAAATGGTGGACCAGGTTTGATGGGCTAAATGGCCTACTCCTGCTCCTATGTTCCTATATTCTTCCTATTTCTCACTACTGTGCTGATCTCATCCTTTATTAACAGAGTTACACCACCTCCTTTTCCTTTCTTCCTATGCTTTCAAAATTAATTTCAGTTTCCAGCCTTGGTCATGTTGCAACCATATCTTTGTAATGGCTATCAGATCATACCCATTTATTTCTATTTGTGCCATAATTCATCTATCATATTTTGAATAATCTGTGTATTCAGATAAAGAGCCTTTAATTCTGTCTTTTTACCATTTTTCTTGCTCAACCTGATGCATTCTTATGTTTGTATGTTCCCTCCCTTCATGTCGCACTCTGGTTATCATTTCGCACATTGCTACCCTGCACTAATGCCTTGTCCTTTCTCTTTAACTTTCTAAATTTCCACTCACCTGAACCCTTCCCCCCACTATTTAGTTCAAAGCCCTCTCTACAGCCCTAGTTATTTGATTCACCAGGACATTGGTCCCAGTGTGGTTCAGGTGATGCTCATCTCAACGAAACAGCTCTCTCCTTCCCCAGTACAGTGCCCCATGTATTGAAACCCATTTTTCCCACACCCATCTTTGAGCCAAGCATTCAACTCCCTGATCTTATTTACCCTATATCAATTTGCTTGTTGCTCAGGTAGTAATCCAGTGCTACCTTCTGGATCCCCATACCTGGCTCATAACCCCACCCTCCTGTCCCTGACCATTGACCAAATCTGAATGTGACTGCCTCCTAGAACAAAATGCCCAGGTAACTTTCTTCTTCCCTCATGCATCGCAGTGTCCGAAGCTCGGACTCCAGCTCATCGACTCTGAGCCAAAGTTCCTCAAGCTGCAGACACTTACTGAAGATGTGGTTGCTGTGGATCACACTGATGTCCATCAGCTGCCACATGCTACAGCTGCAACCGGCCATGTCTATTTTATTTTATCTAACTAATTAGGGTTTCAAGTTTTGAAATATCACTCAATAAATATTTGAACTTATTTTAAATAGTTTAACTAGTTAAGCTATAAATTAAATTTTTAATACAGCACTTATACAGTACTTATATCTCCCCGGTCCTAGTTTAAACTACTGCCCTAGTATAGAGAAAAAACCTTGGTGCTGGAGCTCCTGAAATTAGTACTCTGTAGCTGTATTCCATTGAGTTGGCATCTGTAACATTGCGACTCCGCCCATGCTTCAGCTCATCTACTGCTGAAACTCTCATTCATGCATTTGTTACCTCCAGACTTGACTATTCCAACGCACTACTGGCTGGTCTTCCACATTCAACTGTTCATAAACTTGAGGTCATCCAAAACTCTGCTCTTTGTGTCCTAACTCATAATAATAGGCTTTTCATTCAATACAATGCAGTTTTCCACAAAGGAACATCTGAAACAAATCACTTTGCAGTAAAATTGTAATGAAATAAGCAAGTTGCAGTTGCAGGGATCTCTGAGGATTTCTGAATATTTGGATTGGGTTGTGTAAATAAGGAATATTGCGAACTGACAGGACAATAACAAAACTGCTCCAGGATTGTGAGAAGACTCAAGAGAGCTTCTTAAAGGAGCATAAGCATCAGAAGGAGCTTCCCTGTGAGTTGCCTCACTATTCCAATCCCACTCAAACACGAAACTGCGGATATTATATAATATGTATCCAGGAGAGTGAGCCTAGTCCTGGATGTTGTACTGTCAGTCACTTAGTAAGCTTCTGACTCGATAATTTCACTATAAATAAATATTGTTGTTCTGCTTACTTTTCTTCTCTTCTTAGTCCCTAAGAATTCTTCATTTTTTCCATTATTTTCCCTATTCTTAATGTTCTTTGTTATTTATCCTTTTCTTTTTACTGTTTGTGTTATTTATTGTTTGCTTTACCTCATTTGCCTTCCTGCAGAAATATGGAACTGTTGATGTAATTGCCGGCCCTGCTTTTATTGAAACCACCCTTCCACATTGCAAAGTAGCTTTAATGGAAGAATAAATGAATTGTCAAAAAGCATGGCCATGGGCCAGGCTCAACACATGAAGCATTTCTGCTCCCCAGTGCTTTCTGTACAGTAAGTGAAATGGTTTCAGCATCTTGGCTGTACAGAGATTACTCAGACATTGAGATGTGATCAGACAAATATAAAGGAAAATAATTTTTCATTTACAAGCTGCGGTTGCAATAAAATAAAAACAAAAACAAAGGAGACATTGGGGGTCATTTTCAACTTCCTCAAGTGGGCGATCAGCTCTGTCAGTTCACATCCCAAGCATTGAAGATAAAAATTATCCTCATGACTGACAGTATAAGGGTCAGACAATTGGGGTAAGAGAACACTACAATGTAAGTAAGAGAGAAGTGTAGAATTGAAACTGAATTATATATAATCTAATAAAACTGTGATATGAGCAGAATCCTGCACTTTATCTCAAACAAGG
The DNA here is from genome assembly GCF_036365525.1 of Heterodontus francisci. NCBI lineage: Eukaryota > Metazoa > Chordata > Chondrichthyes > Heterodontiformes > Heterodontidae > Heterodontus > Heterodontus francisci. The sequence goes on along the minus strand of NC_090375.1, from coordinate 78,370,437 downwards.
CAGGACAGCTAGATGCCACATGTCATTTAAATCGAGCACCCTGAGAAACAGGACTTCTGATATACCTCTTATCAGTAAGTGCACCTTAGACATGCTAGCAATACCAAGCAGTTTTTATCATCTAGGAGTTGGAGACAATTCCTCATCTTAACACCTAATCTGAAAGATCGCATCTCTGACAGTGCGGTGTCCCCATTCTCCGGACTTTTTGTGTATAACAGTGGAGTCCTTTTACTGTACCTTTCAATTTCCCAGCCTCAAAAATAGCATTAAGTAAGAAGTAGTTTCTTTCTTTTCTTTTCTTTCTTTTGGGCCTCCTTATCTCGAGAGACAATGGATACGCGCCTGGAGGTGGTCAGTGGTTTGTGAAGCAGCGCCTGGAGTGGCTATTAAGGCCAATTCTGGAGTGACAGGCTCTTCCACAGGTGCTGCAGAGAAATTTGTTTGTTGGGGCTGTTGCACAGTTGGCTCTCCCCTTGCGCCTCTGTCTTTTTTCCTGCCAACTACTAAGTCTCTTCGACTCGCCACAATTTAGCCCTGTCTTTATGGCTGCCCGCCAGCTCTGGCGAATGCTGGCAACTGACTCCCACGACTTGTGATCAATGTCACACGATTTCATGTCGCGTTTGCAGACGTCTTTATAACGGAGACATGGACGGCCGGTGGGTCTGATACCAGTGGCGAGCTCGCTGTACAATGTGTCTTTGGGGATCCTGCCATCTTCCATGCGGCTCACATGGCCAAGCCATCTCAAGCGCCGCTGACTCAGTAGTGTGTATAAGCTGGGGGTGTTGGCCGCTTCAAGGACTTCTGTGTTGGAGATATAGTCCTGCCACCTGATGCCAAGTATTCTCCGAAGGCAGCGAAGATGGAATGAATTGAGACGTCGCTCTTGGCTGGCATACGTTGTCCAGGCCTCGCTGCCGTAGAGCAAGGTACTGAGGACACAGGCCTGATACACTCGGACTTTTGTGTTCCGTGTCAGTGCGCCATTTTCCCACACTCTCTTGGCCAGTCTGGACATAGCAGTGGAAGCCTTACCCATGCGCTTGTTGATTTCTGCATCTAGAGACAGGTTACTGGTGATAGTTGAGCCTAGGTAGGTGAACTCTTGAACCACTTCCAGAGCGTGGTCGCCAATATTGATGGATGGAGCATTTCTGACATCCTGCCCCATGATGTTCGTTTTCTTGAGGCTGATGGTTAGGCCAAATTCATTGCAGGCAGACGCAAACCTGTCGATGAGACTCTGCAGGCATTCTTCAGTGTGAGATGTTAAAGCAGCATCGTCAGCAAAGAGGAGTTCTCTGATGAGGACTTTCCGTACTTTGGACTTCGCTCTTAGACGGGCAAGGTTGAACAACCTGCCCCCTGATCTTGTGTGGAGGAAAATTCCTTCTTCAGAGGATTTGAACGCATGTGAAAGCAGCAGGGAGAAGAAAATCCCAAAAAGTGTGGGTGCGAGAACACAGCCCTGTTTCACACCACTCAGGATAGGAAAGGGCTCTGATGAGGAGCCACCATGTTGAATTGTGCCTTTCATATTGTCATGGAATGAGGTGATGATACTTAGTAGCTTTGGTGGACATCCGATCTTTTCTAGTAGTCTGAAGAGACCACGTCTGCTGACGAGGTCAAAGGCTTTGGTGAGATCAATGAAAGCAATGTAGAGGGGCATCTGTTGTTCACGGCATTTCTCCTGTATCTGACGAAGGGAGAACAGCATGTCAATAGTCGATCTCTCTGCACGAAAGCCACACTGTGCCTCAGGGTAGACGCGCTCGGCCAGCTTCTGGAGCCTGTTCAGAGCGACTCGAGCAAAGACTTTCCCCACTATGCTGAGCAGGGAGATTCCACGGTAGTTGTTGCAGTCACCGCGGTCACCTTTGTTTTTATAGAGGGTGATGATGTTGGCATCGCGCATGTCCTGGGGTACTGCTCCCTCGTCCCAGCACAGGCATAGCAGTTCATGTAGTGCTGAGAGTATAGCAGGCTTGGCACTCTTGATTATTTCAGGGGTAATGCTGTCCTTCCCAGGGGCTTTTCCGCTGGCTAGGGAATCAATGGCATCACTGAGTTCCGATTTGGTTGGCTGTATGTCCAGCTCATCCATGACTGGTAGAGGCTGGGCTGCATTGAGGGCAGTCTCAGTGACAGCATTCTCCCTGGAGTACAGTTCTAGGTAGTGCTCAACCCAGCGGTCCATCTGTTTGCGTTGGTCAGTGATTATGTCCCCCGATTTAGATTTGAGGGGGGTGATCTTCTTGATGGTTGGCCCAAGAGCTCTCTTCATGCCATCATACATTCCTCTGATGTTTCCGGTGTCTGAGGCCAGCTGAATATGGCTGCATAGGTGTTGCCAGTAGTCGTTTGCGCAACGCCTAGCTGTTCTTTGTGCAGTACTTCTGGCTGCTTTAAGTGCTGCGGATGTTAAATCGCTGGGGGCTTTCTTGTAGTTCAAAAGTGCAATGCGCTTAGCGGCTATGACAGGTTCCAGCTCTTCATTATGAGATTGAAACCAGTCTGCATTTCTCTTCGCACTTTTGCCATAGGTGGTCAAAGCTGACTCATAGATGGCGTCTCTGATGTGGGCCCACTTGGTCTCAGCATCCCCTGTGGGAGTGTTTTGAAGGGCTGTTACAAGTGAATTTAGAAATTTTTGTAACAGCTGTGGGTGAGAAATTCTGCTCGTGTTGATGCGCGGGTGGCCCTTCTGCTTGGAATGATGCAACTTCTTTGGTCTGAGTCTAACCTTGCTGCACACCAGGGAGTGGTCGGTGTCGCAGTCCGCACTGTGGAAGCTGCGTGTGATTTGAACAATGTTTAAGGCGGCTCGCCTTGTGACAATGAGGTCTAGCTGGTGCCAACGACGTGATCTTGGGTGCCTCCATGAAACCTGGTGACAGGGTTTAGTGTGAAAGAACGAGTTGGTGATGCAGAGGTTATGATAGGTACACAACTCAAGCAGTCTCTGCCCGTTCTCATTCATCCTTCCAACGCCATAGCGCCCAAGGCAGGAGGGCCATGAGTCATGGTCGGCCCCAACCCTGGCATTAAAGTCCCCCAGCAGGAATAGGTGTTCGGTGTTGGGGATGCTGCTAATGATGTTATGGAGTTGTTCATAGAACTGGTCTTTAGCTTCAGGTGCGGAGCAGAGTGTTGGAGCATAGATGCTGAGTAGGTGTACTGGACCAGAGGTGGTGAGCAGTCGGATGGACAGTATGCGTTCCGAGCCATTTGAGGGAGGTTCTATCATGCTGAGCAAGGAGTTTCTGATGGCGAAGCCCACTCCATGCTGTCTCGGTTCTTCAGGATCCCTGCCCTGCCAGAAGAAGGTGTAGTCTTGCTCTGCTAGAGAGCCACTCGCGGGGAGGCGAGTCTCCTGAAGTGCTGCAATGTCCACATTGAATCTACTGAGCTCGTTGTTAATGATGGCGGTCTTCCGAGAATCGTTGATTTGTGTAAGGTCTTCCGACAGGCCAGGACACATAGTTCTGACGTTCCAGCTTGCAAAGCGAAGGGCTGGTACCTTCTTTCCTTTTTTCATGTTGTTTGGTGCGGTGTATCAGTCCACCTTTCGGGCAATGACCCTGAGCTCCAAGCACCCATTGAAGCAGGCAGACTGTGGCGGGACAGAACCTTATTGACCGGGGGCTGCCCGGTTTGAGGCGGGCGGTAGCTGTCCAGTGAGGTGCAATGACCTCTCCCACCGACAAAGGCAACCCGTGGCGCCCAGTTTCTACGCCAATTTATCTGGACTTATAACCCGTAACTGCTGCCTTCCGTGTTGTTTTAGTCGCTGTGAGGCAACTATGGAGTGACCTCTCCATGGCGCATGCCTGGGCAAATTTATGGAGGTTGAGAGTTGCCCAGTCGTCAAAACCCCCCTCTCGGCCTTTCTGGTGGGGTCCAAAGGAGTGCAGGACACGACGTTTGGCACCAGTATGGCTGCAGGAACTGCCGGAAACATGCCAGAGGTGACACATGACCGCCTACGGGGTTCCGCTCCGGATTTTCTGTTAGGGTTTACTCCCTTAGCCTTGGTCTCTCCCGAGACGCCCACAAGGCAGTGGGGTTGTTGGGGCCCCTACACAGGTGTAGGATGGTGCCGGTGGGAGGAGGGGATGCAAGGGGGAGGGGTAGAGGGAGGGTGTGGGGGGGGTGCAGGGGAAGGGGGTGCGGGGTGAAGATGGTGCGAGGGGGGGGCGGGCTGGGACGGGGTTGTGAGGGGGTGAGCTGAGAGGGTGGAGCAGGGAAGGGGACGGGGGTGGGGGGGGGTGGAAGGGGGGTAAAGGGGGGGGGAGGGGGGGTGGAATCTGGTGCAGGTAATAAGCCATTTCCTCAGTGCCCACCATCGACGTCCGAAAAGCTCATCCACGTCCTTCGGGAGGTGAAGCATCATTTGGCAGACTTAGAGGTGATTACATTTGCTAAGAGTTTTTTTTTTGCAGTGGTTTAAATAAAGGCATGCAGCATTGCCGACAGTGCGCTGCAGATGCTCTCCGAGCCATCTCCCGCGGGCGCTTTGAAGTTGCGGCCGGGGGGGCCGTTCGTGGATGTTTTGGGTGTTCGGGGCACCTTTTCACAGGACTTCTCTCGGGTCCCGCAACTCCTTCTTCACCTCAATGGACTTACCGCATGCCGTGGCTGCAGACACTCTGGACTGTGAAGACAGCAGGATCGGAGATCCATAGTAATAACAGGGTTTCCATTCAATACAATGCAATTTTCCACAAAGGAACATCTGAAACAAATTGCTTTGCAGTAAAATTGCAATGAAATAAGCAAGTTGCAGTTGCAGTGATCTCTAAGGATTTCTGAATATTTGGATTGGGTTGTGCATTGAAGAAGGTGGTCATGACTCTTTTATCTGACTTCTTATGCTGCAGGACAGCTGATGATCAAAAGGCACAACTGGTTCTGAATGCATCACAGAAGCTATGGAGAAATTTTTTTAAAAACTGCAGTATTCTTGCACCTGTTGAAGATTGTGTGACCTGTGTGTCACTGCCTACATTTTCACACCAGCTTTAAAATTCAATTAATGTCACAAATCTTGCATAATAACTAGCATTGGTAATTGGAAATGAAAAATCTTATTCATGATTTTCTATTGTTTTGCAGTTATTTAGTTTTTTATTTAGAGATACAGCACTGAAACAGGCCCTTCGGCCCACCGAGTCTGTGCCGACCAACAACCACCCATTTATACTAACCCTACAGTAATCCCATATTCCCTATCACCTACCTACACTAGGGGCAATTTATAATGGCCAATTTACCTATAAACCTGCAAGTCTTTGGCGGTGGGAGGAAACCGGAGTACCCGGCGAAAACCCACGCAGACACAGGGAGAACTTGCAAACTCCACACAGGCAGTACCCAGAATTGAACCCGGGTCCCTGGAGCTGTGAGGCTGCGGTGCTAACCACTGCGCCACTGTGCCGCATTTTCCTGTTAATCTAGATTAACAAGAAAATGACAACAAAGTTAAAATACGCATGTCAATATTCTGCATCTTTCATTATCAATGATAGGCTTAAAGAATTTTTTAACTCTAGTAAAGCATGGACTTCAAGGAAATTTAATTGGTGTTTAAGTTGATGAAGGAACTAGATTGTGTTTGAACACACTATTTGAATTGGAGAGGGTAGGGAAAATGAGGAGTCATGCATATGAACTATATAAGCAGAGAACTAGGTTAGATGTCAGGAGGTTTTTCTCTACAGAGGGTTGTTAGTATTTGAAACAAGTCCTTGGCTCATGTGAGAGTGTGGATTTAAATAAGGAGCTGGACAATATCCTTGCTGTGGCTAATACCACTGTGTACAAAGGATAGGTGCAACATTGGTGATGTAGCACATCAGTGTGATTTCCTGGAATTCGCTTTGATTGACTTTGGGCATCAGAGAGCAATTTTCCTGACTTTTTTCCCTAAATTGTCCGAAGGTTTTTATCTGTCCTTTTTGTATCTCTCAGGAGATTACATGATTTTAAGTGAGAGGTTTTACAGGGTGTTTTAATGCTTTTGAGGAAGCTAGATAAGTACATGAGGGAGGAGGAAGAGAAGGATATGCTAATAAGGTTAGATGAAGTAGAGAGGGAGGAGGCTAGTATCGAGCCTAAACATCAGGATAGACCAGTTGGGCCAAATTATCTGTTTCTGTGTTGTAAGTTCTACAATTTGGCAAAGTATTTCAAATTTGCATGACTTAGGGATTTAACAATTGTGACTTCACATGTTGTCTGATCTGAAATTGGTTTCTGCGTAGCATTTGCACAGTTATTTAAAACCCATTACATAAAAAAATTCTCATGTGGTACATCAAACCAGAGTAAGTTCACCATTACACAGCATTTCACATGACTATTGAGCAATACCACCCTGAGAGATCATTACTTCAACAGAGATCTCAGTGACTTTTAATTTAACTACTGAAATATATACAATTAGTATCAGTCTATCCACTATGTCCTCATACTCTTCTAAACAAGCCAAGATTTATTTTCCAGATAACAAAGTGTGATTTATGTCAGTGTGAGTCGTATAAAACATTAACGATACCAACACTAACTCAAAACAATGGCACATTTAGCTCTGAGCAAGTCTGTTTGAATGCTGGTATCTATTTGAAAAGGCAATACTTTTTGAACAATGATGATGTATCACACATTTTTGTACAACATAAAAATAAACAGCCTTGAAATTACCATTGTTCAAAGGGGTTAAATGAGCTTTGCTTAAGCTTCTAGAACATTGCAAAGCACACTCGTCAGCCTATGCTTTATGATGGTTTAAACATAAAAGCAAAAGTGCAGTAAAATGTCCACTTTAATGCCTATACAGCAGGATATCTAATGAGGCAAGAAAAGAACTAACACAGATTAACACTCATTAAGTGCAAAAGACAGGCACTTATACCAATGAAATATTAAAAGGACAGCTGGTTACATCATAATTTTTGTGAACGATGCAGCCTTCCAGAAGAAAATAAAGTATATGGATTAGGTTCTGGGCATCTGTTACAAGGAGTGAGGGGAAGGAGAGGCAGATTTGGGACTGATGGTTGTCTGTTACCCAGAAGTGCCTGGCGGAGGCCACTCTAGACAGACACAACTGTCATAGGGTCATAGAGTTATACAGCACAGAAGCAGGCCCTTTGGCCCATCGTGTCTGTGCCAGCCATCAAACACCTATCTATTCTAATCCCATTTTTCAGCACTTGGCCTGTAACCTTGCATGCTATGCTGTTTCAACTGCACATCTAAACACTTCTTAAATGTTATGAGGGTTCCTGCCTCTACCCACCCCCCCCTCAGGGAGTGTGTTCCAGATTCCAACCACCCTCTGGGTGAAGAAGTTTTTCCTCAAATCACTTCTAAACCTCCTGCCCCTTATCTTAAATCTATGCCCCCTGGTTATTGATTTCTCCACTAAGGGAAAAAGTTTCTTCCTATCTATCCTATCAATGCCCCTCATAATTGTGTATACCTCAATCAGGTCCCCCCTCAGCCTTCTCTGCTCTGAGGTAAACAACCCTAGTCTATCCAGTTTCTCTTCATAGCTGAAATGCTCCAGCTCAGGCAACATCCTGGTGAATCTCCTCTGCACCCTCTCCAGTGCAATCACATCCTTCCTATAGTGTGGTGCCCAGAACAGTACTCCAGCTGTGGCCCTAACTAGTGTTTTATATAGCTCCATCATAACCTCCCTGCTCTTATATTCTATGCCTCGGCTAATAAAGGCAAGTATCCCATTTGCCTTCCTAACCACCTTATCTACCTGTACTGCTGCCTTCAGTGATCTATGGACAAGGACACCAAGGTCCCTCTGATCCTCTGTACTTCCTAGGGTCCTATCGTCCATTGTCTATTGCCTTGCCTTGTTAGTCCTCCCAAAATGCATTACCTCATACTTCTCAGGATTAAATTCCATTTGCCACTGCTCCGCCCATCTTACCAGCCCATCTATATCGTCATGTAATCTAAGGCTTTCCTCCTCACTATTTACGACACCACCAATTTTCGTGTCATCTACGAACTTACTGATCATACCTCCTATATTCATGTCTAAATCATTAATGTACACGACAAACAGCAAGGGTCCTAGCACCGATCCCTGTGGTACACCACTGGTCACAGGCTTCTACTCACAAAAGCAACCCTCAACCATTACCCTCTGCCTCCTGCCACCAAGCCAATTTTGGATCCAATTTGCCAAATTGTCCCGGATTCCATGGGCTCTTACCTTCTTAACCAATCTCCCATGCAGGAACTTATCAAAAGCCTTACTGAAGTCAATGTAGACTACATCATCTGCTTTACCCTCATCTACACATCTAGTAACTTCCTCGAAAAAGTCAATCAAGTTTGTTAGACACGATCTCCCCCAACACAGCCATGCTGACTATCCCTGATTAATCCCTGCCTCTCCAAGTGGAGATTAATCCTGTCCCTCAGAATTTTTTCCAATAGTTTTCCTACCGCTGATATAAGACTCACCGGCCTGTAATTAGCTGGTTTATCCCAGCTACCCTTCTTGAATAATGGTACCACATTCGCTGTCCTCCAGTCCTCTGGTGCCTCTCCTGTAGCCAGAGAGGATTTGAAAATTTGTGTCACTGCTAACATTTTAATCCTGAAAATGTTAATAGCCAAATACAGTACTAGAATAATAAAACTAATAAGGCAAATTTTCAGGGACACAGCAAACATGGTATAGCTACAATTTGAATGACAACCATGGCTCAGTTTGTAGCACTGTCACCTCTAAGTCAGAAGCTTGTAGGTTCATAATCCCATTCCAGGAATTGGTTGTGAAAATCAAAGCTGACACTCCAGAGTAGTATTGAGGGAGTGCTGTAGTGCCAAGTGTACTGCCTTCAGATGAGATATTAAACTAAAGCCCTGCCTGCTCTCTCAGGGGAATGTAAACGATCCCATGGCACTATTTAGAAGAAGAGCAGGAGAATTATCCCTGGTACCCTGGCTAATATTTATCTCTCAACAACATCTGGTAATTATCACAGTGCTGATTATGGGAGCTTGCTGTGCACAAACTCTCTGCCAATAAAAGTCGCTGAGGAGATCAGCACCAGGACTGCGGTACCATGTTCCTATATAGAGTGTCGGAAACAGTTTAATGACCTAATCAGGGCAGCAAAGGTGTGTGGCACAGCACATTCATGTACCTCTTGATATGCGTATTATCTCAACTCCTCGTACTCTGCCTTCCCAAGCCTTCTCTTGCATATCATTCCTCATACCAACTTACCTTGCAGATGCACCCATTCCTTTCTGTCTAGGCACCTCCTCACATTCCTATCTGATCAGCCACCACTTACACTTACCCTCATCTTAATGCAATATCACACCTATCCTTCACAGTGAATCTCCACAAATCTTGTCCATCCTCTCAACACATTCCATTTCTTGCACTCATAGGTCTCTTCTTTCCCTCCTCATAGAAGAAGAAAGCACAGAACACCAGGGAGGGACAGGGATTCAGAGGAGGCCCTCCATTCATTTCCATTTTGATAACTGCAGAGGAGGATGCACTGGAGATAATCTGAATCTCAGCATTCCTGGCCATTGGAGATGGAGAGATGTGGGTCTCCCAGCTACCTGGTGACAGAATTAAATATCACACTGCTCCATGGTATACAACACTTATTCATGTTGACTTGATATCAGAAGCCACTAAAAAATGTATGCCGTCGTTGACACCCCGGACCCCTATAGGAAGTCAGTCAGCTGCAAAAAGCTGAGGGCCCACTCGTCCTGGCTGGCCTCATCGGTTGAGAATTTCAAATAAGTTCCTCCCTGGCAAGCATGACTTTGGCCACCTGTGAGATGTGCTACTGGGCAGCAGATTGAAAAATTCTACAATTATCACCTGCATATTGCTGGACAGAACCGGAGAAGGGGAAATTAAGGGCTGTGGTGACTTTGACAGCCATTGACAAGGCATGCCCACCTGGTCCATGTAGCAGGAGGAATTCTTCCAGGAGGTTGCAGATGTTAGCTACCAGCTGATGTAAAGCCCTGCGTCTCCTGAGGCACTGCTGCTCAATCATGTCCAGGAGGCTTGTCCTCTGCCTGTAAACCTTGTGTTGGAGGTATCTTCTCCTGTGAGCTGGAGCTCTCTGCTCCTCCCCTCTCTCCTGTACAATGGCAGGGGTTTGAGGAGTAGGTTGCTACTGCTCCTGCTGATGCAGCTCCTGCCGGTGCCGCTTCTCCTGGTGCCACTCCTCCTGCTGCTGCTGCTGGTGTTGCTGCTGCTCCCACTGCTGCTGGTGTTGCTGCTGCTGCTCATCTTGTTCCTCATCTGAGGTCCAAAGTTACGCTGAAGGTTGACAGCTGGGAAGTGTAGATCAAACAATATAGACTCCAAAGTAATAGAAATGACCTCTGAAGAAGTGGACATCACCTCCAAAACAGTGAAAGCACATTCTCAGAGCAAATCTTGTGAGCAAAAGCCTTTCACTGAGGCAAGGAAACAGGTGTGAGATCTCAGTAGTTAAAGCATTTCTTGGCTGTCAAATGTACAGCTCCCTGGATCCTGCTGTCCTTTTGCCTTGATTTCCCTGACAACTTTCACGAAGCCTGGGAAATCCCTACACACACAAACACACAGACAAACATACACACAAACGCAGAGCTAAAGTTAGAGATCATAGTTAAAGCTGTTGATAATGAGCACTTTACATACAGTAATTGCCAATCCGCCTGTCCCATGCGGATTTCTTGCACGCTGTGGGTTGCAGTCACGTTAAAAGTGGAAATCGGTGGCTTGGTGCCAGCTTCGCAGCTCGACAGCAGTTTCAGCCCTTTTATCCTGCTGCCCAAGCACCCACCTTGTCAGGTTAAAATTCGCCCCACCCTCCCGAGTATTCTTTTTTATCAATGTATAAATTTTAATTCAGAGAAACAAATCTTCAAGAGTTAAATTATCTGATGTTTGAACGACAGAATTTATTTTCCTCTTTGAATGGTCCCATTTTCTTTCTTTCTATATTTCTTAGCTGGGTTCTTATCACATACAGTATTTCTTGACAGGTAAGGTCAGAGATAAAAGAGCATTTAGCTCTGGTGTTGTTATCATGATGAGTCTCCATTGCCTGTCTCTGTAAGGGATTTGACAAGAGCTGATGTGCTGGAGAGCATGTTGTGCTGCATTTTCACTGACACCACATTCTGCCAGTTTTACACTGATAATGGAAGGTGGATGAGAAATGGACTGTTACTTTGCTTCTTGGTGTAAGTCAAAAATTTAGATGGCAATGCTATTTCCAATTAGATTACATAGCCACACTTTATACACACAAGCTGTAATATGAAGTAATTTAGCAGCAACAATAAATAATTGTGTTATTTGTGAATAGTCCTGACAGCATCAAGATTTCTAAGCCTCTAAAATTGTCATTACAGGAATGATGCTGTGCAATATGACACCAATCTACTAATTACATTTAGTTTAGTTTGTCTAACCATTAATATTTATATTATGAAGATTTAGGTTTATGGTTTCATGAATTATGATTTTCTTTTACCAGCAGAAAATAAGCGAAGCAGTGGGATTTTACTTTGAAATTCCAATTGCCAGCATGGACTGGTTTTACAAAGTTCTCTGATGTCCCTTGTCCTTTAATACTTCATGGTTTACATAGTGAGAGGGGGCTTGTATCAAAGTAATTCCCTTTATAAGGATTTCTATTACAACATGCCTTGTTCATGACTCCCTCACTAACAGAGGGCCATTGTTGCATACTCCTTTTTCAAGGTGACACCGTTTTCTTTATTTTTGTTATTCATTGGATCTCATTTACATAATATATTCAGGTGTGAGACTTGATCCAATTGTTTCTCATCAACTGTCCCTAGAACTGCCTCAATTAATTATCTGAAACTAGTACATTTTAAGAGCTTGTCACTGTGCTGCCCAAATAGTCGCTCAGTGAGTTTGGCCCTGATATTTACGTGGAGGCCGGAGGGAGCAGGGAAACTGTCAGTGACCGGAAAACCCAGAAATACAGGAAAGATAAAGATCCTCCCAATTTAACAAAATTCGAGCTTTTGTGTCCGGTTTCCCACCCAGCAGCTGGCCAGGTTGAGAGGTTGGCTGGCTGGCTGGCTGGCTGGCAGGAAAGCCTGATGTTCAGGGCCGTAGACAGGGAATGAAGAGGAAGGAAGGGGTGAGTGACTGCAGGTGGAGATGAGGAAAAGATTGCTGAGAGATGGGGAAGAGTTTGCTGGAGGTAGGGATTGTGGGGGAGATATTGTTGGGGACAGATTGTGGGAGGTGGAACTGGGGAGGAAAGAATGGAAGGGAAGAGATTGCAGGTGAAGAGGTTGCCAAAGGAGAGATTGTCAAAGAGAGATTGCTCAGGGAGAGAATGCAGTGGGGGAGAGATTGCAGGGGGCACGATTGCCAGGGGAGAGATTGTCAAAGAGAGATTGCTGAGGGAGAGATTGCAGTGGGGGAGAGATTGCAGGGGGCAAGATTGCCAGGGGAGAGATTGTCAAAGAGAGATTGCTGAGGGAGCGAGTGCCAGGGGAGAGACTGCAGGGGGAGAGATTGCAGGGGGAGGGATAGCCAGGGGAGAGATTGCAGTGGGGGAGAGATTGCAGGGGGAGAGATTGCAGGGGGAGAGATTGCAGGGGGAGTGATTGCAGGGGGAGCAATTGCAGGGGGAGAGATTGCCAGGGGAGAGAAAGCCAGGGGGAGAGATTGCCAGGGGAAAGATAACCAGAGGGAGAGAATGCAGTGGGGGAGAGATTGCAGGGGGAGAGATTGCACGGGGAGAGATTGTCAAGGGAGAGATGGCAGCGGGGAAGAGATTGTGGGAGAGGATATTGCTGGTGGAGAGATGGTGGAAGGGGGAGAAGGCAGGAGGGCAGATGGCAGGGGGAGAGATGGCAGGGGGAGAGACTGCAATGGGGGAGAGATGGCATGGGAGAGATGGCGGGGAGAGATGGCGGGGGAGAGATTGCGAGAGAAGAAATGGTGAGGGGAAAGCTCACAGGGGAATGGGGGGGAAGATCATGGTGGACGAAATCATGAGGGTGAGATCATGGGGCAGACATCAGGGGAGGAAGTGATCATAGGTGGGAGAGATCAAGGCTGAAAGAGATCACAGCAGAAGAGTTTGCAAATGGAAAAGGGAAGATCATTAGGCAAAAAACCATGGAGGGAGAGATCTCCAGGGGAAGAAATTACAGTCATAGGAGAAATTGGGATCAGGGTAGAGATTGCAGTGGAGGGAGAGATCTCAGGGGCAAGTGATCACAGGCTAGAGAGACACAGGGGGTAAGAGATATCTGGGATGAGATCGCAGGTGGACGGGGAGAGAACACTGGGGAGTAGATCACTTGGAGAGATCACAGGGGGAAGCGATCATGAGGGGAAAAGATCCTGGGGAAAGAGATCACAGGAGTTGAGATTGCAGATTGTGTTGGCTGCTTGTGAAGGGGGACTGGAGATCAAGGAGAAGGAGATAGATCATGGCAGTTTAGCTTGGTGGGGGGCAAGGGTAAGTACTCCTGCTTTTCCTGACGCACAAGCAGAGATGGAAAAGCATTTACCTGCTGGATACAATGATTCTTGCCTCCCTTGAGGTGCTGGATTTCTTGATGCCTCGAAACCAGGCCCGCAGACATTAAGTCCAGATGGCAGCTAAAATCTGAGGCATGCGACCTCATTGATATATTGGAATTCTTGACCTGCCACTCGAGAGCAGGTTAGCACCTGGCCCCCACTCTGTCTCGGAAGTAAGCAGGCTTGCAGCTTGTTGTGGTTGGGGTGGGTTTTCATTTTTAACAATTATCCCTGCGCCCCCCCAACCCCTCTTCCACCCTTCCTGAGAAGTTAAACTACCCTACATTTTAAATATAAACATTTTTATTTGCAACAGAGGAAGAAACTGAAGTGGGGACTCTGACCCTCTAGCTGGCAGTTAGTGGTAGCAGATAGCAACACCTTGTAATATTCAATTTTGAGTGTAAATATTTAAGGGAGACAAAGTTCTAATATGCTTTCATACAAAATTTACTTGTAAAATATCCATAGAGGCTCAAAAGATATGTATGCCACTGATAAAAGCAAGCACCAGCACAAGGGTAAAAGTCTAGTTGAAGGCTTCTGAGAAAGAATAGACTTCTGGTGATAAATTGCCAAGAATACATATATCATTTTATGGCCATCTTTGAAGTTTTTGGTGTGAGTTATTGAAGTGTTTGTTATGTTACAAACCTTACTTTTAGCGCTATATCCTTGGGTTATTGCCAAAGCAAGATGTCAGTCAAAAGCATTTTCAAAAATACATTTTATGTGATTTAATTGTTTTCTTCTTTCCAAATGTTAGTTATATTATTGTTAGCTGTTTCTTGACCTTTTATTGGTAGTTTTCTTTCAAAAAAAAGCTACTATTTTCTCCTGGGCTGATTTACTGCCTGATCAATTGTGATTTATTGCCAATCAGATGCAAGCGAAACATGAATTTTGCATGTGTGACATTTTTAAATATGAGTCATTCTAGTGTGATGGATGGAGGACTTTAATTTAATATATTGTTACATATATTATTTCAAAAAAATATACCCAGTGACTTAAAAAGTTAACATGAACAGGAAACTAATTTTCATTATTACAGCAGTGAGCAGTAATTTATATTGATGTCAGCGGGCATCACAGAACACAGGTTTGCATAAACTGGTGAAAAAGCTTCATTAGTATTTTATTATGGCACAAAAATGTTCACTGATTACTAGTCAACATCTGTGGGAATAGCATCAACTTCATTGCAGAGAACACATGTACAACTGATAATGATCTGAGAGCATTGGGAGCATCACAGGAGCAGTCCCGAGTATTTAAACAGCAGAGCAGCAAAGAGGGAAATGTAACTCTAAGAAAAATTGCAAAGGTGATGTCACAGTTGGCGTAGCAGAGGAGCTGTGATAACATACGAACATACAAATTAGGAGCCGGAGTAGGCCACTCGGCCCCTCAAGCCTGCTCCGCCACTCAATAAGTTCATGGCTGAACAGATTACTCCACATTACCAACTACCCCGATATCCTTTCACCCGCTTGCTTATTAAGAATCTATCTATCTTTGCCTTAAACATATTTAAAGACTCTTCTTCCACTGCCTTTTGAGGAACAGAGTTCCAAAGACTCGCGACCCACTGAGAGAAAACATTTCTCTTCACCTCTGACTTAAATGGGCAACCCCTTATTTTTAAACAGTGGCCCCTGGTTCTAGATTCTGCCACAAGGTGAAACATCCTTTCCACATCCCACCCTGTCAGGAATCCTCAGGATCTTATATGTTTCAATCAAGTCACCTCTTACTCTTCTAAATTCCAGTGGTTCAAGCCTAGCCTGTCCAATCTTTCCTCTAAGATAGCCTGCCCATTCCAGGTATAACCTTCTCTGGACTGTGTCCATAAGGAGATCCATACTGTACATTGCTAGGGGGTTAGAGTTTAAAAACAGGGAAGTCTTGTTACAACTGTACAGGGTGTTGGTGAGGCCTCACCTGGAGTACTGCATACTGTTTTGGTCCCCGTATTTAAGGAAGAATATACGAGCATTGGAGGCAGTTCAGAAAAGGTCCATTAGACTGATTCCTGGGATGAAGGGGTTGCCTTATCAAAAACGGCTAAACAGGTTAGGCCTTTATTCATTGGAGTTTAGAAGAATGAGAGGTGATCTTGTTGAAACGTATAAGATTCTAAGGGGGCTTGATAGGGTATATGTTGAGAATATGTTTCCACTGGTGGGGGAAATCTCGAACTAGGGGACATAGTTACAGAATAAGGGGGCACACATTTAAAACTGAGATGCGAAGGAAGTTATTCTCTCGGAGCATGGTGAATCTCTGGAATTCTCTACCTCAGAGAGTTGTGGAGGCTAGGTCTCTAAATGTATTTAAGGAGGAGGTAGATAGATTTTCGAAATGCCAGGGAGTCGAGAGAGTTATGTGGAACAGGCCCAAAAGAGGAGTTGAGGCCTGGGACAGATCAGCCATGATCTTACTGAATTGTGCGGCAGATTTGAGGGGCTGAATGGCCTACTCCGCTCCTATTTCTTATGTTCTTATGTACACAGTACTCTAGATGTGGTCTCACCAATGCCCTGTATAGTTGAAGCATAACCTCCCTACTTTTGTATTCAATTCCCCTCGTGATAAACGATAACATTCTATTAGCTTTCCTAATTACCTGCTGTACCTGCATACTAACCTTTTGCAACTCATGCACTAGGATGCCCAGATCCCTCTGCATCTCAGAGCTCTGCAATCTCTCACCATTTAGATAATATGTTTCTTTTTTATTCTTCCTGCCAAAGTAGACAATTTCACACTTCCCCACATTATACTCCATTTGCCAAGTCTTTGCCTATTCACTTAACCTATCTATATCCCTTTGTAGCCTCCTTATGACCTCTTCATAACCTACTTTCCTACCTATCTTTGTGTTATCAGCAAATTTAGCAACCATACCTTCGGTCCCTTAATTTAAGCCATTGATATAAATTGTGAAAAGTTGAGACCCCAGCAAAGATCCTTGTGGTGCACCACTCGTTACATCTTGCCAACCAGAAAATGACCCATTTATGCCTACTTTCTATTTTCTGTTAGCTATCCTATCTTCTATCCATGCCAATATGTCGCCCCCCCCCACCCCCCACCACCACCACCTACACCATGAGCTTTTATTTTTTGCAATAACCTTTGCCATGGCACCTTATCAAATGCCTTCTGGAAATCTAAGTACAATACATCCACCGGTTTCCCTTCATCCACAGCACATATAACTCCCTCAAAGAACTCCAATAAATTGGTTAAACATGCTTTTCCTTTCAAAAAACCATGTTGACTCTGCCTGATTACCTTAAGTTTTTCTAAGTGCCCTGCTATAAAGTCTTTCATAATAGCTTCTAACATTTTCCCTCAGACAGATGTTAAGCTAACTGGCCTGAAGTTTCCTGCTTTCTGACTCCCTCCCTTTTTGAATAAAGGAGTTACATTCACTATTTTCCAATTTAGCAGAATCTTCCCCCAATCTAGGGAATTTTGGAAAATTAAAACTAACGCATCACTATCTCACTTCTTTTAAGACCCTAGGATGAAGTCCATCAGGACCTGGAGACTTGTCAGACCGCAGCTCCAACAATTTGTTCAGTACCACTTCTCTGGTGATTGTAATTTTCTTGAGTTCCTCCCTCCCTTCCATTTCCTGACTTACAGCTAATTCTGGGATGTTACTTGTATCCTCTATAGTGAAGACCAATGCAAAATACCTGATCAATTCATCTGGTATCTCCTTATTATCCATTATTAATTCCCCAGACTCACTTTCTATAGGACCAATATACACTTTGTTAAATCTTTTCTTTTTAAATTATCTATAGAAAACTCTTCCTATCTTCTGACCTGCCACCCATCTTTGCACAATTATATGCTTTTTCTTTAAGTTTGATACTATCTTTAACTGTTTTCATCAACCATGGATGGCAGGTCCCACCCTTGGAATTTTTCTTTCTTGTTGAAATATATCTATTCTGTGTAGGCTGAAATATCCCCTTAAATGTCTACCACTGCATCTCTATTGACCTATCCCTTAACCTAATTTGCCCATTTACTTTAGCTAGCTCTGTTTTCATGCCCTCATAATTGCCCTTATTTAAGTTTAAAATACTGATCTTGGACCCACTCCTGTCTCCCTCAAACTGAATGTAAAATTCAATCATATTATGATCGCTGCTACCTAGGGGTGCCTTAACTATGAAGTCATTAATTAATCCTATCTCGTTGCACGATACCAGTCTAGTATAGCCTACTCTCTGGTTCGCTCCAGAATGTACTGTTACAAGAAATTATCCCAAAAATATTCTATGTACTCCTCATCTAGGTTACCTCTGCCCATCTGATTTTTCCAGTCTATAAGTAGGTTAAAATCCCCCATGAGTATCGCCGTACCTTTCTGATCAGCTGCTATTATTTCTTCCATTATGCCCCATCCTACAGTGTGGTTAACGTTAGTTGGCCTGTACACCACTCCCACAAGTGACTTCTTGCCTCCATCATTTCTCAACTCCACCCAAGCTGCTTCTACATCCTGGTTTCCTGAACTTAGATCATCCCTCTCTATTGTGCTTATACCACCATTAATTAACAGAGCCACCCCTCCACCTCTTCCTAGCTTCCTGTCCTTCATAGGTGCCATGTACCCTTCAATATTCAGGTCCCAATCCATGTCATCCTGCCGCCATGTCTCTGCAATGGCTATCAGATCATACTTACTTATTTCTACTTGTGCTCTCACTTCATCTGTTTTGTTTTGAATGCTACGTGCATTCAGATACAAAGCCTTTAGTTTTGTCCTTTTATTATTTTTGTAACCTCTAGCCTTATCTGTTGATTTACTCTTAATTTGTACACTCTGTCCATTCCTGTTACAGTCTGTTTACCATTTCCCATATTAATACCTTCCTCTCTTGCCTTGTCTCTACTCCTTGATTTACCATATCTTACCAAATTTGATCCCTTGCCCCCACTATTCAGTTTAAAATCCTCTCTACTTCCCTAGTTATGAGGCTCACTAGAACACCGGCCCAGCATGGTTCAGGTGTAGACCGTCCCAACGGTATAGCCACCACTTTCCCCAGTACTGGTGCCAGTGCCCCATAAACCGGAACCCACTTCTACCACACCAGTCATTGAGCATTCATTTCTCTAATCTTATTTGCTCTATGCCAATTTGCACGTGGCTCAGGTAACATTCGAGAGTTTATTACCTTTAAGGTTCTGCTTCTTAATTTAGTGCCTAATTCCTCATACTGACTATGCAGAACCTCTTTCCTAGTCCTGCCTATGTCATTGGTACCTACATGGATCATGATGACTGGATCCTTCCCCTCCCACTGTAAATTCCTCTCCAGACCTGAGCAGATGTCCTGAATTCTGGCATCGGGCAGGCAACACCGGTCTGGACTCTTGCTCTTTGCTGCAGAGAAGAGTGTCATCCCCCTCACTATACTTTCCCCTACTACCACTACATTCCATTTTTCTCCCTCCATTTGATAATGAAGGTTTTTCCAATTATCATACACTCTATTATGTTAATTGTTAGTTGGTTATCATTGATTAAGAAATATTATCTTAACCAAGGATAAATAAAGGAATAATTAAGTAATAATCAGAGAACATAATTAATTTTAGCTGATTTAAAATCAAGCTAAATCCATTTACAAATTATAAACTGGATCCATAAGGTCTATTGGTGCTAGAATTAAAGTATTGTGGATAAATAAATACATGGAAGTGACAAGTAGTGTATTGGGATTGCAGCAATTGGGAGTTTGTGGACAGAGAGGCTGTCTCCAATTGTCACTTCTGTAGAAAATGTTTCCACCTTGAGTCACTCCAACTCAGAGTCATTCGGTGGAATTTTAATTAAAATTCCGTTTGCACTGGGGGAGGGGGAGGGGGAGGGGGTGGGGAATGTCTGGCAGCAGTTCGGGAATAGTTTATCTGTGGACTTTTCCATGGCTGTTTAATTCAGCCACAGGATTAGCATCATGATTGAATAGCTGGCAGTGTGTGCAAGCTGTGAGATGTGGCTTTTAAGCTTGCAGCAGTGCTAAATGTGTGAGGGTGAGGTAAAGCTATGAATGTGAGAAATGAGTCACAATTATTGATGTGATGTCTGAATTGCTGTGAGATAAGTCAGATATATAAAGTGGTGGGTGATGGGGCATGCTGCATTGAGCAGTGTATGAGTTGGTGGAATGTGGCATTTGAAGATGCCATCAATAACCTTGATCACTTGTTTGAGGCCATTGAATTTCTTTCAAAACTGCATCCAGGTCCTCAGTGGTGGCATTGACCGGCAAGGGTATCTGCTACCATTGCCTACTTGGCGTCTGTCCTGGTGCCCTTTGGATAGAGGACCTCTCTCCTCCTGTCGGTCGCCTGCATCACGGCCTCCTGTGCTATGTCAGAGAACCTTAGAGTCTGCTCTAAGCTATGCTGTGCCATTCCTTCATTTTTCCCAGGTGAAAATCATTGTGCTACCAGTTTCAGCACCTGCTCCAGCCAGAATGAACCTCCTCTTTAAGAGGTGCAAGCTTGCTTTAAGTAGCACAGGCTAGCTTGTACTCATGTTAGTCTCTCAAGATTTTGTACTCCCTAGTCAGGCGCCTCACCACTGAACAACATGCGTAGTGCTGGTTGAATGCTACAATCATTATAATGAGCAGGCAGCACGATGTTTTTGTGCTACCTGCATCAAAAGGAGCGGGCGCGGGTTAATCATGCAACATGATCCCCAAACCTGTTTTTGGGCAATATCCAATATTTCCCCCATTGACTTTCAATGATGCTAAAGACAGAAGTAAAATCTAAACATTTCCTGCACTTCTAGAAATAGGCAGAAAATCTTGCGGCACCACCGATTTCCCAGCGGGTGAAGTAATATATCCCTGATATAGGTTTATGTTAATTACATCTTAATTAATTGAATATTAATGGTAGATGACATGTAGCCAAGTTAATTAAAATGTTTCAGTTCTGAAAAACTGATCCCCAATGAAGAAGAGTGACCCAACCAGAATGATTGAAAATTCTCTGTGTGATATTGGTAACAAAGATACTTGTAAGAAATTCCTCTGTCTACTGTTTTAAGAAAAGCATTAACCTATTTGCTGGAGATGAATTCATGCCCTTGTTGAACAGAAGAATTTCCTCCCCTTGCAGGCTTCCTAGCCAAGGTGTGATGAAGTATTTTGTCTTCATGGGCTGCTTAGGTGTATGGAATGAAGCTTCAAGATCCACATATAAGATATGAATCACTGTTCCCATTAGTCTTAATTGTTGATACTAGCATATTTTGACATTCTGATTTAGAACTTATCCACCAAAGAGGTGACAGCATCAGGAATAGCCATTTGGAAATCTTCAGGCCCATGAAAATCAAACAGGGCAAAACCGGTAAGAAATATAAACACAAAAAGTTGCCTCAACTTCATGCGCCATATAACAACATCAATCTATATTTATATACTGCCTTTAACATAATAAGACATCCCAAGGCACTTCACAGGAGCATTATAAAACAAAATATGACACCAAACCACGTAAGGAGAGAGTAGATCAGATGACCAAAAGCTTGGTAAAAGAAATAAGTTTTAAGGAGGAAAGCGATTTAGAGAGGGGGAGAGGTACAGGGAGCCAGAGCTTAGGGTCATAGCAACTGAAAGCACAGCCACCAATGGTCGGTCAATTAAAATCAGGGTGCTCAAGAGGCCAGAATTAAATGAATGTGGATACCTTGGCAGTTGTGAGGCTGGAGGAGCTTATGGAGATAGGGTGGGGGCGAGGTCATGGAGAGATTTGAAAACAAGGATGAGAATTTTAAAATCAAGATGTTGTTTGACCGGGAGCCAATGTCGATCAGCGAGAATAAGGATGATAAACGAATGGGGCTTGGTGCGAATTAGGACACAGGCAACGGACTTTTGGATGAACTCAAGTTTACGGAGGATAGAATGTGGTAGACCAACCAGGAATGCATTGGAATAGTCAAATCTAGATGTAACAAAGGCATGAATCAGGATTTCAGCAGCCGATGAGCTGAGGCAGGGGCGGAGTTGGGTGATGTTACAGATGTAGAAATAGGCGTTCATACTGATGACACGAAATGGGGTCAGAAGCTGATCTTGGGGGTCAAATATGACACCAAGGTTGAGAACAGTCTGGTTTATCTCAGACTGTTGCCAGGGAGAAGGATGGAGCCGGTAGCTAGAGAATGGAGTTTCGAGCGGGGACTGATATGCCTTCAGTCTTCCCAGAAAACAAAGACTTCAGTCTTTTCAATATTTAATTGGAGGAAATTTCTGCACATCCAGTACTGGATGTCAGATCAGCAACAGTGGAGGAGTCAAAAGAGGTGGTGGTGAGGTAGATCTTGGTGTCATCAGCGTACATGTGAAAATGAACGTGGACAAAAACAGAAAGTGCTGGAAATACTCGGTAGGTCTGGCAGCAACTGTGGAAAGAGAAACAGAGTTAATGGTTCAGGTCTATGTTTCAGATTTCCAGCATCTGTAGCATTTTGCTTTTATTTTATGTGAAAACTATCTCTGTACTTCCGGGTGATGTCACTGAAGGACAGTATGTCGATGAGAAATAGAAGGGGGCCAAGGATAGATTCGTGGGGGACACCAGAGGTAACAGTGCGGGAGCAGGAAGCGAAGCCACTGCAAGTGATTCTGTGGCTATCATTAGATAGATAAGAATAGTACCAGATGGGAGCTGTACTGCCCAGCTGGAATGACAGTGAAGAGGCATTGTGGGAGGATGTTGTGGTCAACTGTGTCAAAGGCTGCAGACAGTTTGAGATGGACAAGGAGGGATAGGTTACCTTTGTCACAGTCACAAAGGAGGTAATTTGTGACTTTTATAAGAGCTGTTTCAGTATTGTGGTAGGGATGAAACATGATTGGAGGGATTGGAACGTGGAGTTCATAGAATGATGGGCGCGGATTTGGGAGGCGACAACATATTCAAGGTTTTGGAGAGGAAAGGAAGGTTGGAAATGGAGAGGAAGCTTGCATGGATGGTGGGATCAAGGGTTGTTTTTTGAGAAGAGGGGTAATGATAGCAGATTAAAAGGAGAGAGGAACAATACCTGAACAGAGAGAACTTGTAACTATATCATAAGATCATAAGATCATAAGAACTAGGAGCAGGAGTAGGCCGTCCGGCCCCTCGAGCCTGCTCCGCCATTCAATAAGATCATGGCTGATCTTTTCGTGGACTCAGATCCACTTACCCGCGCTCCCACCGTATCCCTTAATTCCTTTATTGTTCAAAAAGATATCTACCTTAGCTTTAAAAACATTTACTGAAGAAGCGTCAACTACTTCACTGGTCAAGGAATTCCATAGATTAACAACTCTCTGGGTGAAGAAGTTCCTTCTTAATTCAGTCCTAAATCTGCTCCCTCTAATCTTGAGGCTATGCTCTCTTGTCCTAGCTTCACCTGCCAGTGGAAACATCCTCGCGAGAACAAAGAACAAAGAAAGAACAAAGAAAATTACAGCAATGGAACAGGGCCTTCGGCCCTCCAAGCCTGCGCCGATCCAGATCCTCTATCGAAACATGTTGCCTATTTTCTAAGGGTCTATATCTCTTTGCTTCCTGCCCATTCATGTATCTGTCTAGATACATCTTAAAAGACGCTATCGTGCCCGCGTCTACCACCTCCGCTGGCAACGCGTTCCAGGCACCCACCACCCTCTGCGTAAAGAACTTTCCACGCATATCCCCCCTAAACTTTTCCCCTCTCACTTTGAACTCGTGACCCCTAGTAATTGAATCCCCCACTCTGGGAAAAAGCTTCTTGCTATCCACCCTGTCTATACCTCTCATGATTTTGTACACCTCAATCAGGTCCCCCCTCAACTTGTATCTTATCTATTCCCTTCATGATTTTATATGTTTCTATAAGATCCCCCCTCATTCTTCTGAACTCCAATGAATATAATCCCAATCTACCCAGTCTCTCCTCAAAAGCCAACCCCCTCAACTCCGGAATCAACCTAGTGAACCTCCTCTGCACCCTCTCCAGTGCCAGTATATCCTTTCTCAAGTAAGGAGACCAAAACTGTACACAGTACTCCAGGTGCGGCCTCACCAGTACCTTATACAGCTGCAACATAACCTCTCTGCTTTTAAACTCAATCCCTTTAGCAATGAAGGACAAAATTCCATTTGCCTTCCTAATTACTTGCTGTACCTGCAGTCAACCTTCTGCGATTCATGCACAAGGACACCCAGGTCCCTCTGCATAGCAGCATGCTGCAACTTTTTACCATTCCAGTAATAATCCTTTTTACTGTTACTCCTACCGAAATGAATGACTTCACATTTATTAACATTGTATTCCATCTGCCAGACCTTTGCCCACTCACACAATGTATCTATGTTCCTCTGCAAAGTTTCACAGTCATCTGCACACTTTGCTCTGCCACTCATCTTAGTGTCATCTGCAAACTTTGACACCCTACATGTGGTCCCCAACTCCAAATCATCTATATAAATTGTAAATAATTGCGGTCCCAACACCGATCCCTGAGGCACACCACTAGTGACTGATTGCCACCCAGAATAGCACTCATTTATCCCCACTCTCTGCTTCCTGTTAGTCAACCAATCCTCTATCCATGCTAATATTTACCCCTGACGCCATGCATCCTTATCTTATGCAGCAGCCTCTTGTGCGGCACCTTGTCGAAGGCCTTTTGGAAATCTAGGTACACCACATCCACTGGGTCCCCATTGGCCACCTTTCTCGGAACGTCATCATAGAATTCCAAGAGATTTGTCAAGCATGACCTGCCCTTCATGAACCCATGCTGCGTCTGCCCAACGGGACAATTTCTATCGAGATGCCCTGCTATTTCTTCCTTGATAATGGACTCAAGCATCTTCCCCACTATAGAGGTTAAGCTAACCGGTCTATAATTCCCCATCTTTTGTCTACCTCCCTTTTTAAACAGTGGCGTCACATCTGCTGTTTTCCAATCAGCTGGGACTACCCCAGAGTCCAGTGAATTTTGGAAAATTACCGTCAGTGCACCTGTTATTTCTCCCGCCATCTCTTTTAGTACCCTGGGATGCATTCCATCAGGGCCAGGAGACTTATCAATCCTTAGCTCCATTAGCTTGCCCAACACTACCTCTTCCGTAATAATGATTGTTTCCAGGTCCTCACCTATGTTCGTCTCTTTGTCAATTACTGGCATGTTATTAATGTCCTCCACTGTGAAGACCGATACAAAATACCTGTTCAATGCCTCGGCCATTTCGTCATATCCCATAACTAAATTCCCCTTCTCATCCTCTAAAGGACCAACGTTTACTTTAGCCACTCTTTTTAGTTTTATATATTTATAGAAACTTTTGCTATCTGTCTTTATATTCTGTGCTAGTTTTTTCTCATGTTCTATCTTACTTTTCTTTATAGCTCTTTTTGTGGCTTTCTGTTGACCTTTAAAGTTTTCCCAATCTTCTAGTTTCATGCTGCTTTTGGCCACTTTGTATGCCTTTTCTTTCAATTTGATAGCCTCCCTTATTTCCTTAGACACCCATGGCAGATTACCCCTTTTCTTCCAGTCCTTCCTTTTCACTGGAATATACTTTTGCTGAGCACTTTGAAAAATTGCTTTGAAAGTCCTCCACTGCTCGTCAACTGTCCCACCGTAAAATCTTTGTTTCCAGTCTACTTTAGCCAAGTCCTCCCTCATTCTATTGTAGTCCCCCTTGTTCAAGCACAGGACCCTGGTATTGGATTTTATCTTCACACTCTCCATCTGTATTCTAAATTCAATCATACTGTGATCACTCCTTCCAAGAGGATCCCTAACTATGAGGTCATTAATTATTCCTGTCTCATTACACAGGACTAGATCTAGGATAGCTTGCTCCCTCGTCGGTTCCATTACATACTGTTCAAGAAAACTATCACGGATACACTCAACGAACTCCTCCTCAAGGCTACCCTGACTGAGCTGGTTCGACCAATCTACATGTAGATTAAAATCCCCCATGATAATTGCCGTACCATTTTTACAGGCATTAGTTATTTCTTTGTTTATTGCCCGCCCCAATGTTGCCCGCCCCAATCAGCTAACATGGAGATAAGAAAGGGAAGTTGGGTGGTCAGCAGTTTAGTGGGAATAGGATTAAGGGAGCAGGAGGTGGGTCTCATTGACAAGATGAGCTCAAAGAGGGCATGAGGGGAGATAGGAGAGGAACTGGTGAAAGATGTGAGTTCAGGCCTAGGTCAGGGGGGAAGCTTTCGAGGACATTTGGCCTGATGGGCTAGTGGAAGGGAGGGACACAGCAGAAGCAGCTAATTGGATGGTACTAATCTTAGTGACGAAGAAGTCCAGGAGCTCCTCGCACTTATTGTTCAAGATGAGGGTAGAGGAGATAGGGAAGAGGGGTTTAAGAAGATGGTTTGCAATAGAGAAAAGAAGCCGGAGTTAACTTTGCATTCCAGGATAATCCTGGAATGGTGAGCAGTTTTAGCAGATGAGAGCAGGACCCAATAGTGCTTTATGGGGTTCAGCCAGATCTGGTGATGGATGGCTAAACTAGTTGTCCGCCATGTCATTTCAAGTCTGTGTCCCTTAGACTTAAAGGAACAGAGATGAGGGCCATACCAAGGGCAATGGCCAGGGTGAGAGTGAGTAATGGTTTTATTGGGGACAAGGGCATCAAAAGTGGAGATGAGGTTGCGGTTGTGCTATTCAGTAGCTGCAGAAATGTCATGGCAAATTGAGAGCCAACTGCTAGACAGTTGGGATTTTAAAAGGGCAGTTGTAAGTGAACTGGGAGATAATTTTTTTTCCATGGGCGGATGCAGAAATAGCTTCTAGCCTATAGTTAGGCACACTTGTCCTTGCCATTGATCACCTGTGGCAGAGAGGGAGGGCATAACGGTGATCCACTTCCACACCTCCAAAACTCACTGTTGAGCTGGCCACTATGAATTGCACAAGAGGATTTCAGTGATGTGTTTCCTGTTGGTTTTCATCCAACTCTCCAGGGATATGCCTAGGATCTAGTCATCATCTCTTCAAACATATCTGATAAGGACAGCAATTCCAGCCATGGGAGAGAGGGGAATTGAATTTGTGCCCGACCATCATGGCACTGCACATTCGTTCCAATTCATTGTGCTGTCCATTATAATAATACCATTGTCAAATCCTGAAATGTGATTTTAAATTGTTTTCATTTTCAGATTAAATATTGTGTATATCTTTTCATTATGTTTAAATATAAACTGTCTATTCAATTCTTAGCAATACATTTCAAAATCACTAAGTAACATTGCTAAATATCTTTCCATTACCTACATATAAAAATTTCAAATTCATTGTCTTCAATATATGATTATTAATTCCTTCAGCCTTGTTTCTTGCAAGCACTTTTTCCTTGGCAATTTGTGTTTGATTTTGATCATTGTGTCATGCCCAGTAAAGACATACCATATTCCTACTTTTAAGATACAAACTTTATTCAATGTGGACTGTTTGAAATTGACTTCTCCTTCAAAAAAGTGGACAATGTGCTGCCAGATGGCCACTGAAGGTCAGATGACCTGGCCTGTCTATTCAAACACTACCTCACTGTCTTGAAAGGACAAAAAGATACATTCCGACTAAGAGGTGTCACTACACTCATCCTGAAACCATCAAGTGACATTCCCAAATTGAATGGTTTTCTTCTGAGACAAAGAAAGTGTGAAGTAGGCGCATCTTAACAGAATGATACTCATCAATAGATAATCATGGATTCCACATCCTGGTCCATTGTGTGTGCACACCAGGGGAGAAGGCCATGTGTCAAATAACGCAGTGGGCGGCACAGTGGCACAGTGGCACAGTGGTTAGCACCGCAGCCTCACAGCTCCAGTGACCCGAATTCAGTTCTGGGTACTGCCTGTGCGGAGTTTGCAAGTTCTCCCTGTGACCGCATGGGTTTCCGCCGGGTGCTCCGGTTTCCTCCACAGCCAAAGACTTGCAGGTTGATAGGTATACTGGCCATTGTAAATTGCTCCTAGTGTAGGTAGGTGGTAGGAGAATGATGGGAATGTGGTAGGGAATATGGGATTAATGTAGGATTAGTATAAATGGGTGGTTGTTGGTCGGCACAGACTCGGTGGGCCGAAGGGCCTGTTTCAGTGCTGTATCTCGAAATTAAACTAAACAGAAATGCTAATATGATGAATTGTGACCATAAAAGGTAATCTTCTGGACAGAGAGGGAGAAATCACAGCAACTTCACAGAAAAGCTGTCCAGCCAGGGGCTATGGAAAGATCCAGCCTAAACAAGAAGAAGCCCTGCTACTGAATCTACACTTCAACTTGGTGCATCAGAAAACTGAAAGTGATTGAATCTTAACCACCAGAAATGTATCACACCTCAACAAGTTCTAGACTACAAAGAACCAGACCTGTAACTTTAAAATAGACTGTCCTACTTAGAAGATTCAACAGGTTTAATGTAAACCACAAACACCTACCATACCTTGAACTCTTACCTTCTTACCTTCTATCTTGTCTTGAGAGTGAATGTGAGAGGAATGTGTGCATGAGTGGTGTTACGAACATTTCGGAGAATAAATGGCTTTTGCCTCTTTGTCTCGTGAGACAATGGGTAAGGCCTAGGGGTGGTCAGTGGTTTGTGCAGCAGCGCCTGGAGTGGCTATAAAGGCCAATTCTAGAGTGACAGACTCTTCCACAGGCACTGCAGATAAAATTGGTTGTCAGGGCTGTTACACAGTTGGCTCTCTCCTTACACTTCTGTCTCTTTTCCTGCCAACTGCTAAGTCTCTTCGACTTGCCTCTCTTTAGCCCCCCTCTTTATAGCTGTCTGCCAACTCTGGCAATCGCTGGCAACTGACTCCCATGACTTGTGGTCAATGTCGCAGGACTTCATGTTACGCTTGCAGACGTCTTTAAAGCGGAGACATGGACAGCCGGTGGGTCTGATACCAGTGACGAGCTCACTGTACAATGCATCCTTGGGGATCCTGCCATCTTCCATGCGGCTCACACGGCCAAGCCATCTCAAGCGCCGCTGGCTCAGTAGGGCATATATGCTGGGGATGTTGGTCACCTCAAGGACTTCTGCGTTTTTGCCACCTGATGCCAAGGATTCTCCGGAGACAGCAAAGATGGAATGCGTTGTGACGTCGCTCTTGACTGACATACTTTGTCCAGACCTCGCTGCCATAAAGCAAGGTACTGAGGACACCAGCTTGAAACACTCGGACTTTTGTGTTCCGTGTTCAATAATCTTTTGTTTTTAACCTATGAGAAAACCTGTCATTTGTCTGTTTATTTGACCTTAAAAACACTCAGGGGCTAACTCATCATTTTAAACGAAACACAATTGCGGTCAGTTGGGAGGTAAACAGTGGGAACCACCCACACCCCTTACTACCTGTCTGTAACAAATTGGGGACTTGAAGCCGAGATTCTGAACAATCAAACTAAATCAGAGATTTGGAAAAAGAAGGAAAATTGACCTCTAAAACTGTGGAAATTGAATAAATAGGTTTACTTGTATCATTATTTTCTTCTCTACGGTGCTAGAAACAAAAGATATGGCCACATTTAATGCTAAAGATTTTGTAGAGCAGAGAGACATATTCCATGATAAGTTAAATAAATTAAGTATTGAAGATTTTAAAACCTTAGCTGCCCAGGTGGATGTCACTTTCAAACAAAAGGCAAAGAAACCTGAAATAGTGAGCAATTTAGCTAGCTACTTTAATCTTGCCCTTGAACCAGAAGAAACAATCATGAAAATTGAAACTGATACAATTACACTAGCTAGAATTCAGTTGCAAAGGGAAGAGATGCAAATAAAAAGAGAGCAAATGCAATTAAAAAAGGAAATGGAGAGAGAGTTTCAGCTTCGGCAGGCAAAGGAAGAGAAAGTTTCAGCTTTAAAAGGAAAGAATGAAGAGAGTTTGAAAAGAGAGAAAATACAATTCCAGCAGAGAAGAGAGGAAAGGGCGGAAGCAGTGAAAAAGACGATCGAGATGCCACCCGGAAGCAGAATAAATGTCACGGTATTGGTAAAAGGGCTTACTGGCAAATGCTTTAAGGTTCCCTTAGTTAAAGATTGCCTACAGAGTAAATTGGTCACTGGAGGAGTGACAGTCAGGATCATTCAGAACTTTAGAACCATTCAGAACAATAGGGGTCGACCTATTGCTGGGCGATGACTTTTCAGGAAGCACAGTGTTGTTTCCAGAGGATCCAGAGCAGTTAACAGAGATGGGAAACTGAGGGAAGAGCCAAAAATTCTGCATAGCTACGAGGGCTGAGGAAGTCCTAAAGATACCATGGTTGGGGGGGCGGGTGGCGGTGCGATAGTATAGATCAGGGGTGTCCAACCTTTTCGCATGGAAAGGCCACATTACAATTTTTTGCCTTTTTTGGGAGCTGGTGAGAAAATTTTGGAAAGATAAAGGAATTAAAAATTTATCTTACGATCAAAACATAAACGTGCATTTTTGTGAAGATGCTTTAAATGAGAAAACTAATTTATTGACTTACTTTCTCATCACTATGTTGAACACGGATTAAGTTACATACCTGGCATTATTTTTGCTTGCATTAATACTCAGTCTCTGCCCACACACTTGACTTAGCTATGCTGAGTATTCCAGAGAAATGTCCATCTGTCAGGAGTGATCTTGATCTCTTTCTCTTCCCTCTCTCCTCCCTCTCTCTCTCTCACCCTTGCTGCCTCTCTCTCTCCACAACTCCTCGCGCTCTTTCTTCCCCTCGCTCTCTCGCTCCTCCCTCCCTCTCTGTCTCTCTCTCCTCCTCCCTCTTCCCCCTTTCTTTCTGCCTCTCTCCACCCTCTTCTCTCTCCTCCATTCTTTCTGTCTCTCTCCTCCAACTTATCTCTCTTTCCCCCCCTTTCTGTCTCTCTCTGACTCCTCTCTCCCACCTCTCTGTCTCTCTTCTCTCCTCTTTCTCTCAGTCTTTCCTTCCGCACTCTCTCGTTCTCTCCCTCCACACTGTCTCTCTCTCTCCTCTCTCTCTCCCTCCCTCCATCCCTCTCTTCTCTCTCTACCCCCATTTCTCTCCGCCCTCTCTCTCTCTGCCCCTTCCTTCTGCCCCTTCTCTGTTACCCCACCCCCATCTGCTCTGCTTGCACCCTTTGCGCCCTGCCCCCACCCCCTGCTCCCCCTCTCTTCCCGCTGTCCCCACCTCTCTCTCTGTCCCTCACCTCTCTCTCTGCCCCTCTCTCTGCCCTCTCTTTCTCTGATGCCCCACCTCTCTCTCTCTCTGCCTATCTCTCTCTCTGCCCTTTTTCTCATTGCCCCCCTCTACCCCCCATCTCCTGCTACTCTCCCTTCCCCCCTGCCCCCACCTCTGCCCCTCTCTCTCTTTCTGTTCCCCCACTTCTCTCTCTCTGCCCTCTCTCTCTTCCCCACTCTGCCCATGCCCCCTGCTCCCCCTCTCTTCCTCCCTGCCCCTACCTCTCTCTATCTCTGCCCTCCCACTCTCTCTCTCTTTGATCTTCTCTCTCTCTCTCTCTCTCTTTCTGACTGTTGCTGGGAGTGGGAACAACAGTTTCTGAACTTTGGACAGATTTGTGGTTTTCCGGTGCACTTTAAAAAAAAAATTGCAACATGCCAAAAAAACCCAAAGCTGTCCTGACAGGTGCTTTGAGTGAGAACAGCAGTTTCCGAACTTCAGACAGATTTGAGATCTTCCAGCGGGTTCCAATTTTCTTTGGAAGACTGCCGGAAAGCCCCGAATGTGTCCGAAGTTCAGAAGCCACTGTTCCCACTCTCAGCACCTGTCAAGCTGTGAATATGGAAAGGAGGGTTAATGAGCATTAGATAAAGATCTGAGCTTAGAAATTCCAATTCAGCTGTGAAAGAGACGGTGCGATTTTTTTAAAAGCCCGTCTGGGGAAAGAAGGAGACAATGAGAAATTTCTCATCTCTGAAATTACTAGTCACAGACCCCTGGCAAGGATGATGAAAGGCCCGATGCAGTTTACATCCGCAGACCAGATGGAAATCTTTGGCGGGCCGAGTCCTGGACAACGGACCTTATGTTAGACTACCCTAGTATAAATTAAAGTGGCTGAAGGAAATCTAGTAGAATTTAAAGACACCAAGACAGACCCAGAGGAAAGTAAAGGAGCTGAGATAAAAGTA
This sequence comes from Heterodontus francisci, assembly GCF_036365525.1. NCBI lineage: Eukaryota > Metazoa > Chordata > Chondrichthyes > Heterodontiformes > Heterodontidae > Heterodontus > Heterodontus francisci. Next base: position 78,338,659 of record NC_090375.1, on the reverse strand, counting down.
GCAGAGGTTGAAGGAAATGCACAAGAGATATGATTAGCAGAAACCTTCTTTAAAGATTTAAATAGGGACAAGGAAACTTCTGAAACAGGCAAGCCAAGAGTGAGGGAGATGCCTCACCTAGCTGAAGTACCACAGTTAAGTGCAGCAGAAGCTGGACAGCCACCTGTGAGCAAGTGTCGCAATGGAGATAGGGCAGATTGTGGAAAAAGTCATCCTCGAAGTAAAGGGAAAAGGAAAGGTAATATGCCCTAAGGTAAACAGCACTCATGAAAGCCATAAGAAAAATAAAAATGAGGTCACTGTGCATTTTCCCAGTGAAGAATCAAATGGTCAGGTTCTAAATCCAAAGCTAACTGAACTCAGCAAATTAGATTCAGAATCCACTAAGGACAAAGTGCAGGAGGAGAACTCAGACACCTCACAGAGGCTAACAAACAGTGCAGCGCCTGCTGTCAATCTAGAGATAAGACTTATCAATGTGCCAGATCCTGAACTATTAGATCCATATGTTGTGGATGCAGCAGTTAAGGGGTTAAGGTCTGTACAGGCAGTGACATTTGAAAACAGCCAGGAACAATGCAGTAATGTAAATTTGCATATCACTAACTTTGGAACAGAAAAGATGCCAAGGGAACGGGCACCAACATATAAGAAGAAAGTGGAATAAGTCACATAAAGGAGTGAGTGTTGGAAACTACTAGAGAAGGAAGTAGTACCATATTAGATATGAGCAGACTAAGAAGAACTATGAGGAATACAAAGACAGGTTTACAATGCATGTATGTAAATGCACAAAGTGTGGTGAATAAGGTTGGTGAGCTACAAGCACAATAGCCATGTGGGAATGTCATGCCAACATGCTTTATTGAATGATAATTTTCTTTAATCCACTGACAGGACATCTAAATTCATATTTTTAAAAGAAACTTTATAAAGGAACAGATAAAAGATGACTTTGCGAGCAGCTTAGGATGGGCACCTAATTTGCAGCATTGTGTCCTACATTGCAAGGCCTGTGAGGTGGAGATGAAATGTTTGTTTATCCCAGCAAGAACCAAGATCCAGGAAGTTTGAGGGAATTGCTTGTTCTTTTTAGCAAGAGGAAAGACACTGCAAACTCCATGATTGAAACACTGGGTGACTATCATGTGACAAGCTGCCCCCACCACCCCTGCCCCTCCTCCCCATAGTTTTCAGTTGGTGTTCCTCTGCAGCAGCAAGGAGAAGCATCTGGACTCTGACACGTGCAGACTCAAGTGGGGGTCCCTTTTCTCTCTCTCCCTCTCTCTCTTTCCATTCCAGCTTGCAAGTTACAAACACTGCCTGTTGACTGACCACCTTTGCATACTCTGGTTACAATCAGAAACCCTTTTGGAGGAAATCATCCGCATTGCTGTCTCCAAGAGACCAACCGAATCAGTCATCTATTTCTTCAAACTAAAAACCTCAGAACCACCAAACTCAGCTAGAAGCCAGCCAAATCACCAAACTCCACAGACTGTATACCCTTTTTTCTGTGGACTCTAGCTCAACCAATTGACCCTTCCCCACTCTGTAACCTATTTTTGTATGTGTGAACCTCTAGTCTGTGTGTGCGTGTGAAAGTTGACGCGTAGTTTATTATTTTAATTTGTTTGGTTTAAGAACAATAAAGTTAACCACTTTCTTTGTTAAACTCAAGAAAACCTGTCCGATTGGTTCTTGTTATGATCATAGCTAGTAAGTAATCAAACAGCTACTAAATTGTCCAGTACATCCACTTTGAAAAAGAATTCAACCTTTTGAGGTCCAACAAGGAGAGGGAAAAGAGGGAAGCCCTTCGACCCCTCCTCACCTGACCGTAACAGAATTTTGGGGCTCACGTCTGGGATCAAACCCAAAGCGAAACGGGAAATTGGAAACGGGAATCTAAATTGGTCCCTGTCAATAATTTTAAAACTTCCATATAGGTTTTCTTCTGGTTTTCAGTTCTAGAGTACTAAAATGCCCACATTCAATGCCAATACCTTCCTAGAACAGAGGGACGTAACTTGGGACAGTTTAAACACTCTATCCGTTGAAGAGTTAAGGAGTACAGCTAGGCACATGGAGATAAATATCCATCCAAAAACTAGAAACCATAAATCCCAAAACTTATGACCAGCCATTTTAAAATTGATACTGAAGAACCAGGGACAGGCTTAGAGTCGGAAACAGACAGAGTAACATTAGTTAAGATACAGCTAGAACAGAGGAGACTAGGATTAGAATTCCAGAAGGAGAAGGAGAAGGAGGAGAGAGAATTCTGGAAAGGGAAAAGAAAGGGAGAAAGAAAGAGCTTTCCAGAGAGAGAAAGAGGAGAGTCTCAGGAAATGAAAAAAGGAAGAGTTTTCCAAAGGGAGTTAAGGCAGCTCGAATTAACTAGAGGAAGTCGCATTGCACCCAGGGAAGGCACCACTAGTGAGGGAATGACCCCTAGCTCAAGACCGAGTGCTGAGCTCTTAATGTTCTCCCAATTGATACCAACGTTCAATGAGGGGGATGTGGAAGTATTTTTCATCGCTTTTGAAAAGCTCACAAAACAGTTGATGTGGCCAGTAGGCAGCTGGATACTGTTATTTCAAATCAAACTAACAGGAAAAGTCCATGAGGTTTAATCACTGTTGCCTGATGAGAGCATTATGAGATGACTAAAAATACTATTCTGAGTGCATACGAGCTAGTACTGGGGACATACCACCAAAAATTTCGAACTCTCCGAAAACAGCTGGAAAAACTTACATCGAGTTTGAAAGGGTTAAGAAACTTGCTTTCAACCAATGGATACATGCACTGAAGATAGATGCACCTATGAAAACCTCAGAGAAATAATCCTCCTCGAGGAGTTCAAAAACTTGCTTCCCCTTTCTATAAAAAAACATGTGGAGAAACCAAAGTTTCCAAGAGCCAGGCAGGCAGCAATCCTGGCTGATGATTATACACTTATTCACAAGCCCTTGCTCCAAGGGAAGCCCTTCCCTAGTCACCTCCAAAAGCCTGAAAAGGATAGAAGGTGGGAGGGTGTTAGGAGGCTGAACGGCCATGGCTGAAAAGAGAGAGCTGGAAACACAGTGGGCCCTCCTCAGGTCAAAAAGGAAGGTGCTGAGAACCGGAGTGATGCCCAAAAGCCTGTCTGTTTCCATTGTAACAAGGCAAGTTAACTTTGACCTGACCACTGGAAGTTACAGGGAAAACCTATAGATTTAGTCAAGGTACACCAGACCAGTACAGGAAAAGGGGCCCTGATGGAAAGCACAGCAGACCAGAGTGTGGCTTTAACTGCGGCAGTAAGACCCTGTAAACCTATCGTTGACAGTGTGGGAAAACTTAGCAAAACCCCTGACAGTTACCAGGATTTTGTGTCCCAAGGAAAAGTGACCCCATACCCCTCTAGTGAGGCATGCAAACCCACAGTCATACTTAGAGATACAGGGGCCACCCAATCTCTTCTCCTGGGAAAAAGTATGAGCTTTCCTCCAGAGAGTGCATTGAATGCAAGAGTGCTAGTAAATGGTATCGAAGGAAGGTATATGCCCATAACTTTATACCAGGTGCACCTGGAGTGCGACTTTGTTCCAGGACCGGAAACCGTGGGGATTTGTGCCTAGTTTACCTGTGGATGGTGTCGACCTGCTTCTGGGTAATGATCTAGCAGGGGGCGAAGGTGATAGCTTCCTCAGTGGTTTTAGAGACCAAAAGAGATGAGGGAGAAAGAACAGCTGCAGGAGAAGTTCCCCGGAATTTTTCCTGACAGTGTGGGGACCTGGTCCACGGCCAAACAAGCTCTACCAGGGGAGGCTGAACTGGCACTGTAGACAGATGACCCTACTGTCTGGTTATCTGAAACCTTCTTTGGGAAGTGAGAGGATCCAGAGGATGGGTTAAACAGATCTTCCTTGGTTGAGGCTCAGCAAGCTGACCCAGGGTTACAAAGGTTAGCACAGACTGCCCAAACTGAAGCTGAAGCAGAGGGAGTTCCAGAGTGCTACTATTTAAGGTGCTGATGAGGAAGTGGAGACCTCCTCACAGACCTGCAGATGAAGATGAAGTGGTTCACCAGGTAGTGGTGCTGCCAAGGTTCTGCAGGGAAATTTAAAGAATAGTCCACGAGATTCCAATGGCTGGACATGTCAGTATCAGAAAAACCCAAGCCCGCTTCAGACTGCATTTTCACTGGCCACAACTCCAAAAGGATGTGGTGGAGTTCTGTAAGACTTGCCATATGTGCCAGGTTGTGGGGAAGCCTCAACCTGCAATAAAAACAGCAGCCCTAATTCCCATACCAGCTTTTGGGGAGGCATTCAGCAGAGTGCTGGTGGATTGTGTGGGACCCCTGCTGAAAACAAAAGGAGGCTACCAGTCTCTTCTCACCATTATGGATGTGGCTCCCTGATTTCCAGAGGCTATCCCTCTAAGAACTATCTCTGGCAAGGTAGTGGTGGAGGGTCTAACCCAATTCTTCACCCCATATGGGCTGCCTGCTGAGATCCAGTCACATCAGAGCACAAATTTTATGTCCAGTATTTTTCAAAAGGTCATGGATAATCTGGGCATAATCCAGCTAAAGTCCTCAGCCTACCACCTACAGTCACAAGGGGCTTTAGAATTGTACCACCAGACCCTAAAGACAATGATCAAGGCATACTGCTATGAGTATCCCCATGACTGGGACAAAGGACTGGGATTTCCTTTGTTTGCTACCAGGGACTCACCCAATGTGTCCAGTAGCTTTAGCCCCTTTGAATTAGTTTATGAACGTGAGGTGAAAGGTCCTCTAAAACTAATCAAGGAGAGGTTTTTAGGATACAGGGAGAAACTACAGACTGAATTTTGTTAAGTTCCTGACGTCGGGATCAATGGCAGGGGTTGGGGCCCGGAAGATTGTAGCGGCCCGCCACCGAGCCTGACGCCGGGATTTCCGGGCCCGATCTACCCAGCGGTGGCGAGGCTCTGTAGCGGCCCCCTCCCCCCACCCCCCGCCACTTGGCAACGGGACCCAACTTTAAATATTGAAATTAACTTTATGCATACATTTAAATCCATTTCCCCATGACCCTACCGTCAGATCCAGATCTTCATTGCAACGGGCAGCACTCATGCACCTCCACTTTCCCTTCGAGAGAAAGCTGACGCCACTGAGGTGGGGACGGGGCGATCAGAGCATTTTTAGTGTAGTGGTGGGGGGACGGAGTCAACTCTGCCTTTTTCGTGTCGTGGGGGAAGGGGTGACCTCTGCACTTTGTACAGTTCGGGGGAGAAGGGGTCAACTCTGCAATTTCAGTCTATTGTGGGTGGGAGGGGGTGCAGACATGTCAAATATTTATTTTTAGTGTAGTAGTGGGGGGAACGGGAGCAACTCTGCATTCTCTGAGTAGGACTGGCAACCCTTTAAAAATGGTGCCAGCGCCGGTGCAGAGACAGCTGACACCATTCACGGCGTCGCCAAGGCCACACCCACCATGTGATGGGGGGGGGGTGGAGGTGGGCAGCTGCCCTGCATATTTAAATGAGCCGCTGCGCTCAAGATTGCAGTGACATGTCAGCGAGTGGCCCCCATATGCGGGCAACCATTTTTTTTTTGCCGGAAAATAAAATACAGCTCTACATTTCCATGTACCGAGAACGGCTCATGATAGCCTGTGCAGTGGCTCGGGAACATCTAAAAACCTCCCAGACAGCTATCAGAAGGCAGGCGGATAAACATGCCAAGGCCAGAACATTTCAGCTCAGAGACTGTGTGTTAGTGCTATTACCAATACAGGGTGTACCATTGAAAGCCCGGTTCAGTGGCCTGTACAGAGTAGTAAAGAGAATTATCAAGATATATTATATAACTGACACCCCAGATCACAGGAAAAAGCAAAAGCTGTGCCCCATCAATATGTTAAAATGGTATCAGAGCCGGGAAGGGAACAAACAAGCACAGGTCTGTCAGGCAGTCAGGAAAGAGAAGGGCGAAAGGTACAGTGAGGACGAGTTAAAGGGAGGCCTGGAGGATTAACAAATCAAACCCCATATCATTAGCTAACACTAAAATGTTAGGGAAATTGGACACCGTACTCGCCTACTTAAATGCAGAACAGAGAGGAGACCTTAACAAGGCTGCTCACAGTGTTTAACAGGATCTGCAGGGACAAACCAGGATACACAACCCTAACCCTACACAATGTGGATGTAGGAGAAACCCCTCCCATAAAACAAAATCCAGATCTCCTAGATCCCAAGAAACTGACCCAAGTTTGGGAGGAAATTCAGTATATGCTGGAGCACAAGCTGATTGAGTACAGGCAGAGCAGTTGAGTTCCCCAGTTGTGCTGGAGCCCACACCCGATGGCTCAGATGGCTCAGCAAGGCTCTGCATTGATTACAGAAAGGTTAACACATTGACCAGAGCTGATTCCTACCCAATTCCCCATCTGGAAGACTATAGATAGAGTAGGAAACACCACCTACATAACCAAAATAGACTTGTTAAAAGGGTATTGGCAGGTTCCCTTAACCACCCAACCTAAAGCAATCTCACCTTTTGTCACCCCAGACAGCTTATTCCAGTACCTTTGGATTAAAAAATGCCCCAGCCACATTCCAAGGCTGATGAACCAGGTAGTGGCTGGCCTGCCCAACTGTGTAGCGTACCTGGGTGATCTGTTAGTGTACAGTGACACCTGGGGGGACCACCCAGACCAGTTAGAAGCCCTCTTCTGAAGGTTACAGTCACCTGACCTCCTAGTAAATCTTGTAAAGAGCGAGTTCGCTAAAGCTCAAGTAACCTTGATAGATTTTCCTGTCTCCTCGTCCAAACGGGAAATGATACGATTTTTGGGGATGTGTGGGTTTTACCAGAAGTTCGTCCCAAACTTCAGCACAACAAGCACCCCACTAACAGACTTGTTACAGAAAAAAGCAAAGATAGTGTGGTCAGGGAGGTGCCAAATTACTTTCAAGAGGCTGAAAACCATCTTAATCAATGAACCGGTGCTGGCAGCTCCAAATCTTAACAAACCATTTAAAGTGGAGTCCGAGCTGCAGACACTGCGACACATCAGGGAGGGGGAAAGTTGCCTGGACATTTTGTACCAGGAGGCAGTCACACCCGTTAGGATAGGGACTTCTGATTTGGTCAGTGGTCAGGTGCAGGAGAGGGTTGCTGTAGCTGAGGCAGGTAAGGGAACCCAGAGGGCAGGAGTGTAGGAACCTCAGCCTGTGCAATTGTCCAACGGGTCTGAGGTTCTTTCAGCTTGTTTGGATGAGAGTGGGGACTCTGCAGGGTGGATGAGCAACATGACCATGGCACCATGATAGTGGAAGCCATTCAAGTGGAGGGAGAAAAAAGGAATGTAGTGGTAGTATGGGGACATTAGAGTTAGGGGGATTGACACTGTTCTCTGCAGCAACGAGCAAGGGTCCAGACGGCTGTGTTGCCTGCCCAGTGCCAGGGTTCGGGACAACTGCTCAGGTCTAGAGAGGAACTTACAGTGGGAGGGGGACGATCCAGTCTTTGTGGTCCATGTAGGTACCAACGAGATAGGCAGGACTAGGAAAGAAGATCTGCATAGTCAGTATGAGGAACTAGGTGCCAAATTAAGAAGCAGAATCTCAAAGGTAATAACCTCTGGATTATTAGCAGAGCCAAATGCAAATTGGCATAGGGCAAATAAGATTAGAGAAATGAATGCGTGGCTCAAAGACTGGTGTAGTAGAAGTGAGTTCCGGTTCGTGGGGCACTGGCACCAATATTGGGGACAGTGGTGGCTGTACCGTTGGGACAGTCTACACCTGAACCATGCTGGGCCGGTGTTCTAGTAAGCCGCATAACAAGGGAAGTAGGGAAGGTTTTAAAATGAGTAGTGGAGGCAAGGAATCAAATTTGGAAAGATATGGTTAAATCAAGGAGTAGAGACAAGGGAAGAGAGGAAGGTATTAATATAGGAAATGATAAACAGACTGTGACAGGAAGGGACAGAGCATACAAATCTAAGAGTAAATCAACAGATAAGACTAGAGGTTACAAAAGTAATAAAAGGACATAACTAAAGGCACTGTATCTGAATGCACATAGTATTCAAAACAAAACAGATGAATTGAAAGCGCAAATAGAAATAAATAAGTACAATCTGATAGCCATTACTGAAACGTGGCGGCAGGATGACATAGATTGGGACCTGAATATTGAAGGATACATGGCATTTAGGAAGGACAGGTAGCTATGAAAAGGTGGAGGGGTAGCTGTGTTAATTAATGATGGCATTAGTGCAATAGAGAGGGATGACCTAAGTTCAGGAGACCAGAATGTAGAAGCGGTTTGCGTAGAGATGAGAAATCATTAAGGGAAGAAGTCACTTGTGGGAGTGGTGTACAGGCACCCTAACATTAACCACACTGTGGGACAAGGTATAAAGGAAGAAATAATGACAGCTTGTTAGAAAGGTACAGCGATAATTATGGGGGATTTTAACCTACATATAGACTGGAAAAATCAGATGGGCAGAGGTAGCCTAGATGGGGAGTACATAGAATGTTTTTGGGATAATTTCTTGGAACAATGCACTCTGGAGCCAACCAGAGAGCAGGCTGTCCTAGATTTGGTATTGTGCAACAAGATAGAAATAATTAATGACCTCATAGTTAAGGCGCCCCTAGGTAGCAGCGATCATAATATGATTGAATTTTACCTTCAGTTTGAGGGAGAGAAGAGTGGGTCCAAGATCAGTATTTTAAATTAAATAAGGTCAATTATGAGGGCATGAAAGCAGAGCTAGCTAAAGTAAACTGGCAAATCAGGTTAAGGGATAGGTCAATAGAGATGCAGTGGCAGACATTTAAGGGGATATTTCAGGATACACAGAATAGATACATTTCAACAAGAAAGAAAAATTCCAAGGGTGGGACCCACCATCCGTGGTTAAATAAAACAGTTACAGATAGTATCAAACTTAAAGAAAGAGCTTATAATAGCGCAAAGATGGGAGGCAGGTCAGAAGATTGGACAGAATATAAAAAAAAGCAAAGAAGGACTAAAAGATTGATAAGGAAGGTACAATTAGAGAACAAGAGAAAGCTAGTCAGAAAATATACAGACAGATAATAAGAGTTTCTATAGATATTGAAAAAAGCAAAGAGTTAATAAAGTGAGCGTTGGTCCTATAATAAGTGAGCCTGGTGAATTAATAATGGATAATAAGGAGATGGCAGATGAATTGAACAGATATTTTGCATCGGTCTTCACTATAGAGGATACAAGTAACATCCCAGTATTAGCTGTAATTCAGTAAATGGAAGGGAGGGAGGAACTCAAGAAAATTACAATCACCAGGGAAGTGGTACTGAACAAATTGTTGGAGCTGTGGGCCGACAAGTCTCCAGGTCCTGATGGGTTTCATCCTAGGGTCCCAAAAAGAAGTGCCTAGTGGGATAGTTGATGTGTTAGTTTTAATTTTCCAAAATTCCCCAGATTCGGGGAAGGTTCCTTTAGATTGGAAAATAGCGAATGTAACTCCTTTATTCAAAAAGGGAGGGAGACAGAAAGCAGGAAACTTCAGGCCAGTTAGCTTAACATCTGTCTGAGGGAAAATGTTAGAATCTATTATTAAAGATGTTATAGCAGAGCATTTAGAAAAATTTAAGGTAATCAGGCAGAGTCAACATGGTTTTGTTAAAGGGAAATCACGTTTAACCAATTTATTGGAGATCTTTGAGGGAGTTACATGTACTGTGGATAAAGGGGAACCAGTGGATGTATTGTACTTAGATTTCCAGAAGGCATTTGATAAGGTGCCACATCAAAAGTTATTGCAAAAAATAAAAGCTCAAGGTCTAGGGGGTAACATATTGGCATGGATAGAAGATTGGTTCGCTTACAGGAAACAGAGTAGGCATAAATGGGTCATTTTCTGGTTGGCAAGATGTAACGAATGGTGTGCCACAGGGATCTGTGCTGGGGTCTCAACATTTTACAATTTATATAAATGACTTAGATGAAGGGACTGAAGATATGGTTGCTAAATTTGCTGATGACACAAAGATAGGTAAGAAAGTAAGTTGTGAAGAGGACATACGGAGGCTACAAAGGAATATAGATAGGTTAAGTGAGCAGGCAAAAACCTGGCAAATGGAGTATGATGTGGGAAAGTGGGAAATTGTCCACTTTGGCAGGAAGAATAAAGAAGAAGTATATTATCTAAATGGTAAAAAATTGCAGAGCTCTGAGATGCAGAGGGATCTGGATGTCCTAGTGCATGAATCACAAAAGGTTAGTATGCAGGTACAGCACGTAATTAGGAAAGCTAATAGAATGTCATCATTTATCGCAAGGGGAATTGAATACAAAAGTAGGGAGGTTATGCTTCAGCTATACAGGGCATTGGTGAGACCACATCTGGAGTACTGTGTACTGGTCTCCTTATTTAAGGAAGGATGTAAATGCATTGGAGGCAGTACAGAGAAGGTTTACTTGATTAATACCTGGAATGGGTGGCCTGTCTTACGAGGAAAGATTGGACAGGCTAGGCTTGTATCATCTAGAATTTAGAAGAGTAAGAGGCGACTTGATTGAAACATATAAGATCCTGAGGGGTCCTGACAGGGTGGATGTGGAAAGGATGTTGCCCCTTGTGGGAGAACCTAGAAATAGGGGTCACTGTTTAAAAATAAGGGGTCGCCCATTCAAGACAGAGATGAGGAGAAATTCTTTCTCTCAGAGGGTCCTGAGATTTGGAATTCTCTTCTTCAAAAGGCAGTGGAAGCAGAGTCTTTAAATATTTTTAAGGCAGAGGTGGATAGATTCTTGATAAGTAAGGGGGTGGAAGGTTATCAGGGATAGGTGGAAATGTGGCGTAATCAGTTCAGCCATGAACATATTGAATGGTGGAGCAGGCTGCAGGCTCGAGGGGTCAAGTGGCCTACTCCGGCTCCTAATTCGTATGTTCATATGTTCGTAAGTGGCAGTTGATGCGAGTGACCTAGGGGTAGGGGCCGTCCTGCTCCAAGATAATGAGTTAGGCAGTGAGAGCCAGTTGGGTATTTCTTCAAAAAATTAAACAAACATCAAAGGAGATACTAGACTTGGAGAAGGAAGCCCTGGGACTATTGCTGGCTCTCAAATATTTTGAGGTATATATCCAAAATGGATAGAGAGAGACTGTCGCTTATGCCGACCACAATCCTTTGACCTTTGTGGAGAAATTCAAAACCCAGAATTCAAGACTTTTTCAGTGGAGCCTGCTACTGCAGCCTGACCACCTAAAGATCATCCACATTGCAGGGAAAAACAATGTGATAGCTGACGCTTTATCTAGAGTCTAGCTCACCCCTGAATCATCCCGGATAAAATAAAGAAAAACTGAACCAGAGCATGGCTATGACAGTGAGACTGATGAGTGAGTGTTTGAGGATGAGTGTGTGGGTACAGTATCTTTGTAATTTGCGACCTCATAATGAAATACTCCTGTCGTCACTTTTCATTTCGTGTGGTGGGGAGGTGTCACACCAACGTTCTTTGTTGAATGATAATTTTCTTTAATCCACTGACAGGACATCTGAATTTATATTTTTAAAAGAAATTTTAAAAAGGAACAGATAAAAGATGATTTTGCTAGCAGCTTAAGATAGCCACCTAATTTGCAATACTATCCTACATTGCAAGGCCTGTGAGGGGGAGATGAAATGCCTGCTCATCCCAGCAAGAACCAAGACTCAGGAAGTTTGAGGGAACTGCTTGTTCATTTTAGCAAGAAGAAAGACACTGCTACCTCTATGTTTGAAACTGTCATGTGACAAGACCCCCCTCCCCCCACCCCCATGGTTTTAAGCTGATGTTTCTCTGCAGCAGCAAGGAGAAGCATCTGGACTCTGACATGTGCAGATCCAAGTGGGGGTCCCTTCTCTCCCTTTCTCCATTCCAGCTTGCAAGTTACAAGCCCTGCCTGTTGACTGACCACCTTTGAATACTCCAGCTACAATCAGAAACCCCTTTAGAGGAAATCATCTGCATTGCTGTCTCCAAGAGACCCACCAAATCAGTCATCTATCTCTTCAAAACTAAAAACCTCAAGACCACAGAATTCAGCCAGAAGCCAGCCGAAACACCAAACTCCACAGACTTTTTTATTTCCAAAATATACTTTATTCATAAAATTCTGCAAAAAAAACATGACAAAACAGTTCCAAACAGCACCAAGTCAAAAAAAATTCAAACAGTGCAAAGGAGGTCAGTTTCCTTCAATACAGGAGTGAGTTGCCTCACAACCCTTCCATTTCATTTTTCATGCCATATACATTTTACAGCAAACAAAAATTTTCCCGATACAGTTCGAGGGGTTTTCCATGGATCCAGCCCCTATGTTCAGCCTGGTGGGGGGACCTTACACAGTGGTCTTTCCCCATTGAGCCTTTGCTGCGGCTGCCCCAAGCTTTAGTGCGTCCCTCAGCACGTAGTCCTGGACCTTGGAATGTGCCAGTCTGCAACATTCGGTCATGGACAACTTTTTGTGCTGGAAGACCTGCAAGTTTCGGGCAGACCAAAGGGCGTCTTTCACCGAATTGATAGTCCTCCAGCAGCAGTTGATGTTTATCTCGGTGTGTGTCCCTGGGAACAGCTCGTAGAGCACAGATTCCTGTGTTACAGAGCTGCTTGGGATGAACCTCGACAAAAACCACTGCATCCCTTTCCACACCTGTTTTGCAAAGACACATTCCAGAAGGAGGTGGGCAACTGTCTCTTCCCCACCACAGCCACCTCGAGGGCATTGTGTGGAGGAGGCGAGACTTCGGGCGTGCAGGAAGGATCTGACGGGGAGGGCTCTTCTCACCACCAGCCAAGCTACATCTTGGTGCTTGTTTGAAAGTTCTAGTGATGAGGCATTCAGCCAAATGCCTTTGGCAGTCTGCTCGGGGAACCATCCGACAGGATCCACCATCTCCTTTTCCCGTAGGGCCTTGAGGACATTCCGTGCAGACCACTGCCTGATGGATTGGTGTTTTTCCGCTGAAACTGCTCCACGGTGTTTAGGTGGTATGGCACAGTCCAACTGGATGGAGCGTTCCGCGGCAATGTGACCAGGCCCATCCTTCGCAACACCAGGGACAGATAGAACCTCAGCATGTAGTGAAACTTGGAGCTTGCGTACTGGAGGTCTACACACAGCTTGATGCAGCCGCACACGAAGGTAGTCATCAGGATGAGGGCAGTGTTGGGTACATTTTTCCCGCCCTTATCCAGAGGTTTGAACATCGTGTCCCTCCGGACTCGGTCCATTTTGGATCCCCAGATGAAGTGGAAAATGGCTCGGCTGACCGCCACGCCGCAGGAGTGGGGTATGGGCCAGACCTGTGCCACATACAGCAACAACGTGAGCGCCTCGCACCTGATGACCAAGTTCTTACCAACAATGGAGAGAGATCGCTGCTCCCACATGCTCAGCTTGTGTTGTACCCTGGCTACTCGCTCCTCCCAGGTTTTGGTGCACGCCCCGGCCCTTCCAAACCATATCCCCAGCACCTTCGGGTAGTCTGACCTGACGGTGAAGGGGACAAGAATCGGTCAGCCCAGTTCCCAAAGAACATGGCCTCGCTCTTGCCGTGGTTAACTTTGGCTCCCGAGGCCAGTTCGAACTGGTCGCAGATGCTCATCAGTCTGCGCACAGACAGCGGATCCGAGCAGAAGACGGCGACGCCATCCATGTACAGGGAGGTTTTAACCTGAGTGCCTCCACTGCCTGGGATTGTCACCCCTCTTATGCTCGCATCCTTCCTAATAGACTCAGCAAAGGGTTCAATACAGCAAACAAACAAGACAGGGGAGAGAGGACAGCCCTGTCTGACTCCAGATTGGATCGGGAAACTTTCTGATTCCCACCCATTGATTGAGACTGCACTACTGATGTTTGTGTAGAGTAGTTTAATCCAATTGCAAGTTCCCTCCCCAAACCCCATTTTGGAAAGCACGTCCATCATGTAGGTGTGTGATATCCTGTCAAAAGCCTTCTCCTGGTCCAGGCTGTCTCGTACATAGGCGTTCGTAACCCTGAGTAGCGCAAGACTATCGGAGATCTTCCTGCTGGGTACAGTACAGGTCTGATCAGGGTGGATCACCAACTCCAGAGCAGACTTGACTCGACTGGCTATGACTTTGGACAGAATCTTGTAGTTAACATTAAGCAGTGAGATGGGCCTCCAATTTCCGATTTTTGCCCTCTCCCCCTTCCGCTTGTAAATGAGGGTGATGATGCCTTTCCTCATGGATTCTGACATGCTGCTGGCCAGGAGCATACTCTCGTATACTTCCAGCAGGTCCAGGCTGACCCAGTCCCACAGGGCCGAATACAACTCAACCGGTAAGCCATCGCTTCCGGGTGTTTTACTCGTCTCGAAGGACTTGACGGCATTTGTCAGCTTGTCTAGACTTAGCAGCTTGTCCAGTCTCTCCCTCATGCTGTCATCTAAGACCTCTGTGATAGATGACAGGAAGGACTGAGAGGCTCTGCTGTCCGTGGGCTTCGCGTCATACAGCCCAGCATAAAAGGATTTTCTGATCCTTAGTATGTCGGACTGCAAAGACGTTACCGAGCCATCCTCTTCCTTCAGGCTGCTGATAACAGAGCTCTCTCTGTGTACCTTTTGAAAGAAGTAACGCGAGCACGTCTCATCCTGCTCAATGGACTCTGGACCGGAAGATGATCTTAGAGGCCTCCTTGGCAAAGAGCGAGGTCTGCTGGCTCTTCACCTCATGGAGGTCCTCCTTGACCTCGAACCCCAACGACCGCAGCCGGAGCAGATTTTGCATACTTTTCTGAAGTCGGGACATTTCCCTCTGTCTCTCTCTCGCCCTCTGAACACCTTTGAGGATGAAGAACCTCTTGGTGTTCTCCTTAATCGCCTCCCACCAGTGAACTGGAGACTCAAAGAGGGGTTTCACGGTTCTCCAACCTTTGTAATCCCTTTTGAGTTCCTCAACGTTCTCTGGGGTTAGCAGTGTAGCATTGAGCTTCCATATCCCCCTGCCAACCCGCTGGTCGTCCTGTAAGTGACAGTCGGCCAGTAAGAGGCAATGGTCGGAGAAGAACATTAACTTGACGTCGGTGGATCTGACCGTGACAGCACAGGACACAAACAGTAAGTTAATCCTGGAACGGGCGGACCCGTCCGATCTTAACCAGGTGTATCTATGCTGCGCTCCGTCTGCAGGTTTGCTGAAGACATCATGCAGTTTGGCATCTTTTACTGTTTCTATTAGGGATCTGGACGTAGCGTCCAGTTTGCTGCCATCTCTGCCGGATCGTCCAGCTGCATCGATGATGCAGTTGAAGTCACCGCCTAGGATGACCAGCCTGGACGTCGCCAGCAGCAGTGGGACCAAACTCCACAGACTGTCTTCGCATTTTTTCTATGGACTCTAACTCGACCAATCTACCTTTCCCCACTCTTTAACCTATTTATGTGTGTGTGAACCTCTAGTCTGTGTGTGTGTGCATGTGTGCAAGTTGACACATAGTTTATTATTTTAATTAGTTTGGTTTAAGTACAATAAATGTAACTTCTTTCTTTGTAAAACTCAAGAAAACCTGTCCGATTGGTTCTTGTTATGATCATAGCAAGTAAGTAATCAAATGCCTACTGAATTGGCCAGTACATCCAACAAGAAGAGAGAAAAGAGGGAAGCCCTTCGACCCCTCCTCACCTAACCGTAACAGGGAATATGATGTAGTAACAATAACTGAAATGTGGCTTAAAATGGTGAGGACTGGCTACTTAATATTCAAGGATGCAAAGTGTATGGAAGACATAGGGCTGGATTTTACCTTAGGCGGTCGGGAATTCGCCACCAACGTAAAAGTCGATGGTGAACCTGCTTCCGCCTAGCCCAGGAATCCGTCCCGCATTTTACGGGTCACTGGGCTTTAATTGTCCTGAGGCGAGACATCCATCCACCTGAGGGAGAAGGTCCTGCCCCAGTGAGCTGCCAGCCAATCAGCGGCTGGCAGCTCTTAGTCCCAGCAGCGCCATCGGGAGTGGTAGAGTTGACCGGAGGCAGGAGCGATAAGAGTAATCATTGTATCATAAGGTTTAGATTAACAATGGAAAAGAGAAAGGAACAATCTAAGGTAGAGCTTCTAAATTGGAAGAGGGCTAACTTCAATGGGATGAGAGAAGATCTAGCTAGGGTAAAATGTAACCAAAGATTGACAGGAAAATCTGCAACTGAACAATGGTTGATCTTTAGGGAGGAGATGTTTTGGGTACAGGTTAGGTATATTCCAACCAGGGCGAAAGGTAAGGAAACCAAAGCCAGGGCAACTTGTATGATAGGGAGATAGAGAGTATGATGAAACAAAAAAAAAGGGTGTATGCATGTCAGGTGAATTCTTCAAGTGAGAACCAGGCCAAATACAATAAGTTGAGAGGGAAAGTGAAGAGGAAAATAAGATTTGCAAAGAGAGACTATGAGAATAGATTGGCAGTTAACATTAAGGAGAACGCAAAAATCTTCTACCAGCATGTAAACAGCAGGCAGGGAGTAAGAGGTGGGTTGGGGTCTATTAGAGACAAAGAGGGTGATATATGCTTCGAGACGCAGGGCAAAGCTAGAATACTAAATGAGTACTTTATATCAGCGTTTACTAAGGAAGAGGATTTTGACAAAGTATTGGTAGAAGCACAGATGCTGTAGGTAATGGATCAGGAGAAAATTGATAGGTCGGATTTACTGGAAAGGCTGGCTATGCTTAGAATGGATAAGTCACCTGGTCTGATGACTTGCATCTCAGGTTGCTAAAGGAAGTGGGAGTGGAGATAATGGAAAGGCTTGCCATATTCTTCCTATCTTCCTTACAGGCCGGTCAGTTTAATATCAGTGGTGGGTAAGGTTTTAGAAACAATAATCAGTGAAAAAAATCAACAGGCACTTGGAGATGTTTGAGTTAATTAAAGAGAATCAGCACAGATTGTAATAGGCAGACTGTGCTTGACGAATTTAATTGATTTTTTTTTTGATGTAGTAACAGAGAAGGTTGATGAAGGGAATGCAATGGATATTGTCTATATGTAATTTTAGAAAGTGTTTAACAAAGTACCACATAAAAGGCTGGTTAACAAAACTGAGTCTTTTGGAATAGTAAAGTCAGTGTCAGTTTGGATAAAAAAAATTGGTTAAGGACAGAAAACAGCCAGTAGTGGTAAATGGTTGTTTTGGATGGATGGTAGACAGTGGTGTTCCCCAAGAGGCACTACTTTTTTGGTATATGTAAATAACTTAGATATTGGAATACAGAGTAAAAATTCAAAATTTGCCGAAAATACCAAACTTGGAAGTATGGCAAAAAGTGAGAAAGATACAAATCAACTGCAACAGGACATAGATAGAGTAGCAGAATTGGCAGACAAATGGCAGATGGAATTTTATACAGTCATATGTGAGGTGATGCATTTTGGCTGAAGGGATAGGAAGAGGCAATATAAACTAAATGGCATAGTTCTAAAGAGTCTACAGGGGCAGAGGGACCTGCAGGTTCATGTGCACAAATATTTGAAGGTGGCAGGACATATTGAGTGTAGTTAGCAAAGCATAAGGGATCTTGGGCTTCATAAACAGAGATGTTGGGCTGAATTTTACAGACCCCCCCAACGTTGGGGTTCGTGGCGGGGGGGGGGGGGGCCCAAAGATGCCTCCGGGAGAGGACTACCACACCCACGACGCAGGGAGGGCCCGACCCAATATTGTCGGTGATGGCGAGGTCTCATGGCGGTCCCCCCCGCCACTCAGCGACGGGACCATCATTTAAATATTTAAATAAATTAGAATTACTGAATTAATTATACTTATGCCACCACCTTCCATCCCGTTGCAATCTTCTTGTCGCTGGCCGATACTCCTGCGCCTTCAGATCCCCGTCCGGGGAAATGAGGCGGAGCACCTGTGGGGAGGGAGGAGGAGGTAAGTTTCTCAGTGCAGGGGGTGAGGTGGGGGAACAGGGTCAAAGGAACATCATTGATGTAGGGGATGGTGGGAAGGGTTTAAGGTTAAGTTTTATGCACTTTGGAAGGGAAAGATCAGGTGGACAAGGTTTTTTATTCACTGTTTCTTTAAATATTTAAATATAATGGTAGCGCTCAAAGCCCTTTTAAAATGGCGTCAGCGCCTGCTCACAGGGAGCTGACGCCATTGTCACGGACGGCCAACCTGGCCCCTTCATGTGATCGTGGGGGTGGGCTGCCTGGCTATTTAAATGAGCCATTATGCTTAGGATCGCGGCAGCTCCATGACATGTGGCTCGCGCGGGCGGGCTGCCATTATTTTCGCCCACTGCCGATTTCAGTAGCTGGAGTATAAATTTCAGCCTATTGAGTACAAAAGCAGGGAGGTATGCTGAACTTTTATTAAGCTCTGGGAAGGCCGCAACTAAAGTATGGTGTGCAGTGCTGCTCACCACACTTTAGGAAGGATGTGAGGGTCGTGAGAAGGTGCAGAGGAGATTTATCTGAATGATTCCAGAGATGGGGGATTTTAGTTATAAGGTTAGGTGGGAAAAACTGGGTTTGTTCTCCTTATAACAAAGGAGATTGAGGGGAGATTTAATAGAAGTACATGATTATGACAGGCTTGGATGAGTTAGACAAGGAAAAACCGTTCCCAGTAGCTGATGGACAAGGACTTGGGGACACAGATTTAAGGTTTTGAGCAAGAGATGCAGGGGGCATGTGAGGAAGAACTGTTTTATGCAAGTGGTAATGACCTGGAACTCGCTGCCTCCACTGTGATGGACGTGGAGACGATGAATGATTTCAAACGGAAATTGGATGGGAACTTGAAGGAAATAGACCTGTAGGGCTACGGGGATAGAGTGAGGGAATGTAACTTATTGGATTGTTCTACAGAGAGCCGGCATGCACTCTTTCTGTGCTGTAATGACTCTATGGCTGTATGATTCCATGGAAGTGTTAGCACAGACAGCTAAGAGTGAGTCCCATACCTTGCTGTTCATCCTTATTCAGAGGGGCTCAATTGAAATGTGCCTGAATCAGGTGATCACTGACATGATGACATCCTGTAGAGACACACGAGCCCCGTGCTGGGCCTGGTTATCTCCACAGCCGGCGCTCCTCGGTGATTTCCATCCACCCCTTCTACCTCTTCTTCCTCCTCCTCTGCCACATCTGCCCTTCCTCTTCCTCCAATGAGCTGTGTCCTCTGGGCCTCACCTTCTCCAAGGTCCACACCTCTCTGAAAAGCCATGTTATGGAGTGCACAGCAGACCACCACAATGAGCGAGACCTTTGCAGGTGTATACTACAGGGCTCTACCCGACTGATCCAGGCACCAGAATAACATCTTCAGAAGCCCGGTGGCCTACTCTGTGGTGGTTCTAGTGAACAGAATGCTCTGGTTGTAACACCTCAGTGCCTCCATCTGTGGCTCTCGGAATGGAATATCGTGAGTCCCCTAGAGTCCATCCAGGGAATTTAGGGGAGTGAAGAGCTGCGGCAGCCTGGACTGGCAGAGTATGGAGGAGTCATGGCAACTGCCAGGAAAGCGAACGCATACATGGAGGGAGTGATAAGGTATTGGAGGTTTTGGAAGGCTTAAAAGTGTTCAAATTTCCAGGTCCGGACGATTTGTGTCCCAGGATGCTGTGGGAGGCGAGGGTGGAGATTGCAGGGGCTCTGACCCTAATTTTTAATTCCTCTCTGGCCACGGGGGAGGTGCCAGAGGAATGGAGAACAGCTAATGTGGTCCCACTATTTAAGAAAGGTTGTAGAGATAAGCCAGGGAACTACAGACCAGTGAGTCTCACGTCAGTGGTCGGGAAACTATTGGAGAAAATTCTGAAGGAGAGAATCAATCTCCACTTGGACAGGCAAAATTTGATTAGGAATAGTCTGCATGGCTTTGTGAGAGGGAGGTCATGCCTAACAAATTTGATTGAATTTTTTGAGCATGTGACCAGGTGTGTAGATGAGGGTAGTGCAGTTGATGTAGTTTACATGGATTTCAGCAAAGCCTTTGACAAGGTCCCACATGGGAGACTTATCAAGAAAGCAAATGCACATGGGATACAGGGTAACTTGATAAGGTGGATTCAAAATTGGCTTAGCTGCAGGAGACAGAGAGTGATGACAGACGGCTGTTTTAGTGACTGGAAGCCAGTGTCCAGTGGCGTACCACAGGGATCTGTGCTGGGTCCCCATTTATATAAATGGCATAGATGACTATGTGGGGGGTAGGACCAGTAAGTTCGCGGATGACACAAAGATTGACCGAGTGGTTAACAGTGAGGTGGAGTGTCTTTGGTTACAGGAAGATACAGACGGGATAGTCAAATGGGCAGAAAAGTAGCAGATGGAATTTAACCCTGAAAAGTGTGAGGTGATACACTTTGGAAGGAGTAATGTGACATGGAAGTATTCAATGAATGGCCTGACACTGGGAAGTTCTGAGGAACAAAGGTACCTTGGCGTGTTTGTCCATAGATCTCTGAAGGCAGAAGGGCAGGTTAATAGGGTGGTGAAAAAGGCATATGGGACACTTGCCTTTATCAATCGAGGCATAGAATTACAAAAGCAGGGAGGTCATGTTGGAGTTGTTCAGAACTTTGGTAAGGCCACAGCTGGAGTACTGTGTGCAATTCTGGTCGTCACATTATAGGAAGGATGTGATTGCATTGGAGGGGGTTGCAGAGGTGATTCACCTGGGATGGAACATTTAAGCTATGAAGAGAGGTTGGATAGGCTTGGGTTGTTTTCGCTGGAGCAGAGAAGACTGAGGGGTGACCTGATCGAGGTGTACAAGATTATGTGGGGCATGGACATGGTGGATAGGGAGCAACTGTTCCCCTTAGTTGAAGGGTCAGTTACGAGGGGTCACAAGTTTAAGATGAGGGGAGGGAGGTTTAAGGGGGATTTGAGGAAGAACTTTTTTACCCAGAGGGTGGTGATGGTCTGGAATGCCCTGCCTGGGAGGGTGGTAGAGGCGGGTTGCCTCACATCCTTTAAAAAGTACCTGGATGAGCACTTGGCACGCCATAACATTCAAGGCTATGGGCCAAGTGCTGGCAAATGGGATTAGGTAGACAGGTCAGGTGTCTTTAATGCATCGGTGCAGACTCGATAGGCCGAAGGGCCTCTTCTGCACTGTATTATTCTGTGATTCTGTGAAGCTCTTGTTGTGGTCGCAGACCAGCTGAACGCTGAGGGAGTGGAAGCCCTTCTTGTTGATCTCACTGGCCAGTCACTGGGTGACTTGATGGCCACATGGTTGCAATCAATGATGCCCTGCAGCTGGGGGAATCCTTGACAGTGGCGAAACCCATTGCCCTCAGTATCTGCAAGGCCATGTCTGTCTGGAATTGAGTGTACTATCCTGGCAAATAGGGCAGGAGTGACCAGCAAGATGCAGTGGTGTGCAGCCGTTTGCGAGATGCCACCATGGTCCACAGCTGATCCTTCAAAGGAGCCAGAAATGAAGAAGGTCAAGGCCACAGTGACTTTGATGACTACTGGCAGGGCATGGCGTCCAGTTCTGCGAGGTGTGAGGTTTTCCTCGATGAGGGCATAGATGTCTGTGACCGTCTGCCTGGAAAGTCGCAGTCTGCTGCGGCACTGGTTCTTGGTCATCTCCAGGTAGCTCCATCTTCAGCAGTAGATCCAATGCTGAGGGTCTGGCTTCCATGCCCTTGCTGTCTTTCGTCCCTCTCATCTGCCCAGGGCTCTGCCCTTCCTGTGAAGATGTTGCTCCTCATTGCCTCTGGGCCCAAAATCTGACGGCCATGCCCCCATTGCCAGCTACAGCCTTCTTTGTCCTCAATTGGTCTTCCAATTGAGTTTGGCAGCCTTGCCCCTCCTCTTATGCCCCTGTGATGCCAGGAGTGTGATGACTGCCTGCAATGCCCGAGTGCTTACAGCCCACTCTCCCTGCCACCCAAGCTGAGCTGTTGGCACTTGTCTTGCAATGGCCAAGTCCCCCTCTGCAAGTCACCCTTTCATGGGGCCCAGTTAATTCCATGGGGTAGCCATGACTGGCTCCCCACTGTGTGTCCGCCTACAATCAGCTGGTCTGCCCCATGTAGTGCGTGCAATCTGTGCGCCCCTGTGAAAATCACAACAGCCCCTTTTTGAGCTCTCAATGAGTTCTTTAACAATGCTAGTTAGCCTTCATAATGGATCGGGTGGGGTCTTGTGGCTGCCCTCCCACTGCCCTGCTGAAACTCAATGGCAGTGGAAATGGCATTGTGAAACCGGCACACCAGCTGGCACCAGTATTCCTGCGCCTGCCTCCATTCCTGCCCCCAGCAGGACCCGAAAATTCAGCCCCAGATATTTGCTCAGTGCAAGGCCTTAAAAAGCCCAATTTACCTTATAACTTCAAACTAAATGCTTCTTCATCATAAATGAATGAAGAAATTTGTTACTGTCATTAATCATGACCTAAACTGAAACTTCACAAAGCCTCAAAAGGCCATAATGAACAGTACCATGCCAGGATCTAATATCTAGTGAGGCAAGCTAAATGAGATTTCACAAACAAAGCTGCAATATAATTTGCCTGAATGCATCTATACACTTCGATATATCAAAGATTGCTGTGATTAACTCAGTGTTGCCTATGCCGTGATGATAAATGAGCAAGTAATTTTTAATATGCTTCAAATGGAAAATCTAGCTGCTAATGATCAAATGGGACAAGTTGAGTGCCATAATAAAACAGAAATGCTGGAACTACTCAGCGGGTCAGGCAGCATCTGTGCAGAGAAAAACCGAGTTAATGTTTCAGGTCAGTGACCTTTCATCAGAACAAGCTGAGAGTCAATCTTTTAAATATATTTAAATATAAATAACTGTTGTTTCCTAGCTATTAAATGAAATCATGAAACACTAATCCTTAAAGTCAGATTACCTGATATATATCTAAAATATTGCACAATATACTTCGATCCAATGTAAACAACATCCCAACAATTGAACATAACATGGGCTAATTTTAAATAATTGGGAAGGATGCTTTAAATGTTAAGTGAGAGGAAAGGCTAATATTGATTTAGCTGATATGCATGTGAGTGGTTATGTCCCAGCTGTCACTACTTTAGACCTGGACCTGTCTCATGATAATATGATGCTGTCTCACTATAGACATATGTGATGCATTTGTTGAATCTATTATTGCTTTCCAATGAACTCCATATGGTTATTATAAAAATCTTTGCAATTCCTTTCTTTTACCACTGAATATTTTCCCCAAAGGAGTTATAACTTTCCAAACAAGGTTATTGCATTTTTAACGAATACCTTTGTATAAGATGACTTTTCAGATAGTTCACAACAAAATATATTCCATTAATGGAATTTGTTACATTTTTAAGGATTTGTACAGTATAGTACATTTCTTGCTCAGTTAGTTTGAATTTGATGCTAGTGGGAAAATGAAATGGTAATATTTGTAGAACCAAAGTCAACTGGGTGGCGCAGTGGTTAGCACTGCAGCCTTACAGCTCCAGCGACCTGGGTTGAGTTCTGGGTACTGCCTGTGCGGAGTTTGCAAGTTCTCCCTGTGACTGAGTGGGTTTCTGCCGGGTGCTCTGGTTTCCTCCTGCAGCCAAAGACTTGCAGGTTGATCGGTAAATTGGCCATTGTAAATTGTCCCTAGTGTAGGTAGGTGGTAGGAGAATGGTGGGGATGTGGTAGGGAATATGGGGTTCAGTGCTGCATCTCTAAATATAAAAAAAATAAAACTTTTGAACAAAATCGGGAATTCATATTATCATCTTAAATTTATCATTTACAAACATTATCTCAAGAACAAGTTTATTAGAGGTGTAGCAGGGTGATTGGCTGGTATGTCATGCATAGGCTGATCTGTTCCTTGAATAAGTGTATGGTCCCTTTAAGAACCTTTAAAGATAATTGTACCAAAAATGGGAGCACCTGGAGTGGGAGGAGACTTTCTCCAGCCAGGTGAACATAAATGAGAAGCTTCAAGAAAAGTTGAAGCTGAAAGTGGCTGGGAATTGGAGAGCTGAAAGACATGCTGTGTGGTCCAGCTATTCAAAAAACAATGCTTGGAACTTGAATTGTTTGAGGATTACTGATTTTATAGGAAAGAAGGCTCTGAGATGAGAGAACCTTGTAACATGGATAATTTGCCTTCCAAAATGCTGTTTCCTATCTATAATCATACATGTGCTGATGTCATTGCTTACTCAATCACACATCATCTCATAAATGTATCACGAATTTCAATACCGTTAATGTGGGGCAAAATATAACTAGCTGTACAGGGATTTTCTAGTTGTGTGCCCAGCATAGAGCATCAGATATAAAAAATATATATCAGAATATTAAAAGCAAAATGCTGCGGATGCTGGAAATCTGAAATAAAAACAAGAAATGCTGGAACCTCTCAGCAGGTCTGGCAGCATCTGTGGAAAGAGAAACAGAGTTAACATTTCGGGTCAGTGACTCTTCTTCGGAACTTCCGAAGAAGGGTCACTGACCCGAAACGTTAACTCTGCTTCTCTTTCCACAGATGCTGCCAGACCTGCTGAGTGGTTCCAGCATTTCTTGTTTTTATATCAGAATATTGGTGTTTTTATTACACAGCCTGCTTCATTTGCCATCATTAATTTAAATGAACATAAAGTTGGAGAAGATGCAAAACAAGCATGCTATTCTCTTCACCCAATGCTTCAATGTGTATTCCCAGTATATGCAAAGAGCGCTAAATTAACCCAAGGCTCGACATGGTTATCCTCCCAGAGATGGTTGGCAGCATGGTTGGCATGTACAATGGCAAAACCTTTAACCAGGTTGAAATCAAGCCTGAAATGATTGACCATTATCTTGGAGAGTTCTCCATCACCTACAAGCTTGTCAAGCACGGCAGGCCTGGTCACTCCTCCAGATTCATCCTTCTGAAGTAAACAGTTTACGATGGAAAAGCTGTGTAAATAAAACTCATCCCAGTATAAAAAAAAGGCTCCATCCACTGTAGCAGTGGCTGTTGTTATGTAGGCAAATACAGCACACAAAGCGCAATGAAATTTATGATTGCTTAATTCTTTATAGCTTCTTAAATAATCTACAACAACAACTTGCTTCTGTATAGCACCCTGAATATAGAAAATGTCCCGACTTTTTACAGGAACAGAAGAAAACTTGGACAGGGAGCTAAAGTATGAGAGATTGGGAGAGGTGACTGTAACTTGGGCTGCATTTTATTCTGGTGACAGGGGTCCCAGCAGTGGCCCAGAAGGTGAGGGGAGACCCTACCTCGGCCCTCCAAAGCCGTTTGACAGCGGACAGCCAATTAATTGCCCACTGTCGGGGTGCAGTGGCAACTGCCAGTACTTCAGGAGGCCCTGCAGCACTGAAGACTGGAGGAGACCCCGGCCTAGGTAAGTGGAGTCAGGGTCGCTGGGGCCATTCAAACGGGCCCCAGCGACAGGGTAGAGGGTGACTTCTTGAGGGTGGGGGGAGGGGGGTGTCCTCCTGGGGGATGGCAATTGCTGCCGGGGGTGGCCCTCCGGGGGCACTGGAGACCAAAGGAGGGACACCTCAACCCCGCTAGGAGGCCTCCAGGCTTTCCCTAGGAGCATCACCACATGGTGTCGGGTCCCTCAATCTTCCGCAAAATTGAGGTGGAGGCGGGAAGAGGCCCTTAAATGACCATTAATTGGCCACTTAAGGGCCTCAATTGGCCTCGGGAAGGAAGGTCATTCTCAGCCTTCCCTGTGCTGGACAAAATAACAGGGGGCCGAGCAATGTCAGGAACGGTGGCCCCTGCTATCTTGTTTGCCCTCCCCCCCACCTCCATGTCTGTCTCCAAGGGCAGAACAAAATTCTGCCTTTGGTGAAAGAGATTGGTTTTAAGGAATTTCTTAAGAGAGAAGAATTTATTGAGTTGATAAGGTTTTGGAGGGAATTACAGACTGCTGAAAGTATAGTGCTGTAAGGGTGCAGAATGTACTTTGGGTGGGCGACTTCAATGTCCATCACCAAGAATGGCTTGGTAGCACAGCTACTGACCGAGCTGGCCGAATCCTAAAGGGCATAGCTGCTAGACTGGGTCTGCGGCAGATGGTGAGGGAACCAACAAGAGGTAAAAACATACTTGACCCCATCCTCACCAATCTGCCTGCCACAGATGCATCTATCCCTGACAGTATTGGTTGTGACCACCGCATAGTCTTTGTGGTGACAAAGTCCTATCATCACATTGAGGATACCCTCTATCGTGTTGTGTGGCACTACCACAGTGCTAAATTGGATAGATTTCAAACAGATCTAGCAATGTAAAACTGGTCATCCATGTGGGCCATCAGCAGCAGCAGGATTGTATTCAATCACGATCTATAACCTCAAGGCCCGGCATAGCCCCCACTCTACCATTACCATCAAGCCGGGGGGTCAACCTTGGTTCAATGAAGAGTGCAGATGGGCATTGTTAAGACCACGTGAGAAAGAGATCGAGGGTTCCCTTTCAGCCTTCAACTGGTCTTACCGTAACAGGGTTTTATTTTTAAACGCACCATGTTTTTAGCTTCCTCTTGGTGAATCCTTGTTCACTGCTTTTCAACTATAAGGCAAAGAAAGCAACACAAACAGGTTTTCTTAGGTTTATAGAAGAAAAGTTGAAATTTATTAAACTTAACTTAAACTCTGATTCGGTTGACGCCTATGGATACACGACGCGCCCACGCTAGCATGCATATGCGATACACACATGCAAATAGAGACAGAAAAGCGCAGAAGAAAAATAAAGTGGAAAAGTTTGAAGCAATATCTGAAGAGTTTTTGTTATGGTTCTTCAAGTTCCCTGTAGAGTCCTTCATTGTCGGTAGTTCTTGCTTTTTGTTGGGGCCCAGTATTCTTCTTAAACCTTGTACGCTGTGGGAGACTTTTCTCTCTTGGGGTCCATGTGACTTCAGTGGATTCAGAAGCTTGTGAGAAAGAGATGGGAGCAGACAGGAGAGATCTTCTCAGACAAGGAGCAAAAAGTCTTTCTGTGTTCAAACTCTCTCTGGCTAGTTCAAAAGACCCTGGAACAGCCTGTTAGTCATGTGACCAGCTGGCCTAACCAGTCCTGGATTGTATCACCTTAGCAGTCTCTGAAATGCTCCTGTTACACACAAAATCTGGTGATCAAGGTCCATTGTGGGTTGAATGTGTCAGGGAATGGTCCTTTCTCCTTCCAAGCACTGTTTGTTAATATTCAAATGTCTTTCCCAACCATGGCTGATCTGTTCAACAAGTCATTTCCTCACAATAGCAACAATTTAAAATCAATGGTCATGATAAAATTAATGTGCCTCATTCTTGGCAGGTGGGGGCCTAGCATAACAGCATGCCAGGAGCAGCACCAGGCATATCTCAAAATGAGGTGTTAAACTGGTGAAGCTGCAACCCAGGACCTCTTGCATGCCAAATTGCGTAAGCAGCACACGATAGACTTAGCTAGGCAATCCCATAACCAAGATCAGATCTAAGCTCTGCAGTCCTGCTACATCCGGTCATGAATGGTGGTGGACAATTAAACAACTTACTGGAGGAGGTTGCTCTACAAATATCCCCATCCTCAATGGTGGGGAAGCCCAGCACATCAGTGCGAAAGATAAGGCTGAATGAAGCATTTGCAACAATCTTCAGCCAGAAGTGCCGAGTAGATGATGCATCTCGGCCTCCTCCTGAAGTCCCCAGCATCACAGACACCAGTCTTCAGCCAATTCGATCAACTCTGCGTGATATCAAGAAGCAACTGAAGGTACTGGATACTGCAAAGGCTATGGGCCCTGACAACATTCCGGCAATAGTACTGAAG
This sequence comes from Heterodontus francisci, assembly GCF_036365525.1. Taxonomy (NCBI): domain Eukaryota; kingdom Metazoa; phylum Chordata; class Chondrichthyes; order Heterodontiformes; family Heterodontidae; genus Heterodontus; species Heterodontus francisci. The sequence continues at coordinate 78,310,842 of NC_090375.1, read as the reverse complement.
ACCTGTGCTCCAGAACTTGTCGTGCCCCTAGCCAAGCTGTTCCAGTACAGCTACAACACTGGCATCTACCCGGCAATGTGGAAGATTTCTCAGGCATGTCCTGTTCACAAAAAGCAGGACAAATCCATCCCGGCCAATTGCCGCTCCATCAGTCTACTCTCAATCATCAGTTAAGTGATGGAAGGTGTCGTCAACAGTGCTATCAAGTGGCACTTGCTTAGCAATAACCTGCTCAATGATGCTCAGTTTGGGTTCCGCCTGGACCACTCAGCTCCTGACCTCATTACAGCCTTGGTTCAAACATGGACAAAAGAGCTGAACTCAAGAGGTGAGGTGAAAGTGATTGCCCTTGACATCAAGGCAGCATTTGACTGAGTTTGGCATCAAGCAGCCCTAGAAAATCTGGAGTCAATCGGAATCAGGGGGAAAACTCTCTGCTGATTGGAGTCATACCTAGCGCAAAGAAAGACGTTTGTGGTTGTTGGAGGTCCATCATCTCAGCTCCAGGACATCGCTGCAGGAGTTCCTCAGGGTAGTGTCCTGGGCCCAACCACCTTCAGCTTCATCAATGACCTTCCCTCCATCATAAGGTCAGAAGAGGAGATGTTTGCTGATGACTGCACAATGTTCAGCAGCATTCGCGACTCGTCAGATACTGAAGCAGTCCGTGTAGAAATGGAGCAAGACCTGGACAATATCCAGGCTTGGGCTGGTAAGTAGCAAGTAACATTCATGTCACAAAAGTGCCAGGCAATGACCATCTCCAACAAGAGAGAATCTAACCATCTCTCCTTGACATTCAATGGCATTACGATCGCTGAATCCCCCACTATCAACAACCTGCGGGTCACAGAATTGAGCAGAAACTGAACTGGAGTAGCCATAATAATACCATAGCTACAAGAGCAGTTCAGAGACTAGGAATCCTGTGGCGAGTAACTCACCTCCTGACTTCCCGAAGTCTGTCCACCATCTACAAGGCACAAGTCAGGTGTGTGATGAAATACTCTCCACTTGCCTGGATGGGTGCAGCTCCAACAACACTCAAGAAGCTCGACACCCTCTAGGACAAAGCAGCCCGCTTGATTGGCACCCCATCCACTGACATTCACTCCCTCCACCACCGGCGCTCAGTGACAAAAGTGTGTACCATCTACAAGATGCACTGCAGTAATGCATAAGGCTGCTTAGACAGCACCTTCCAAACCCACGACCTCTGCCACCTCAAAGGACAAGGGCAGCAAATGTATGAGAACACCAGCACCTGAAAGTTCCCCTCCAAGCCACACACCATCCTGACTTGGAATTTATCATCATTCCTTCACTGTGGCTGGGTCAAAATCCTGGAACTCCCTTCCTATCAGGACTTTGGGTGTACCCACCCCACATGGAATGCAGCAGTTCAAGAAGGCAGCTCACCACCACCTTCTCAAGGGCAATTAGGGATGGGCAATAAATACTGGCATAGCCAGCGACACCCACATCCCATGAACAAAAAGAAAAAAAAGCCAATGTTGATGTGAAGGCATGCACCAGAGTGAAAAAACAGAAGTTTTGGTGGAAAAGGATTGTAGGGCTGGACAAGGTTGCAGATTGGGAATGGTGCGGACATGGAGGAACTTAAATACAAGGAAGAGAATTTTATCTTGCAACATTAGGAGACCAGGAAGCAAGGTAAGTCAGGGAAGATGGGGGTGAAGAGTAAGGGGCAGTTGATTTTGCATTAGGCTATCAAATTTAAGGATATAGTGGTGTAGGGGTTATGTTATAGGACTACTAATCCAGATGTTTACTTGCGCAGGTAATTGAGACAATAGGAGTTCAAATCCCACCATAGCTGTTTGAGATTTTGAATACAGTTTTTAAAAATGTGTAAATTAAAAGCTGGTATCAATAAAAATGGAAATGAATCTTTTGGATTGTCATAGAAACCCAACTAATTCACAACTATCCTTTTGGGAGAAAACCTCCCATTCTTGCCTGTTTGTCCTATATGTGACTCCAGTCCCACATCAATGTTGTTGCCTTTTAACTGCCCTCTGAAGTTGCATAGCAAGCCATTCAGTTGTATAAGGGGAACCAAGGATGGGCAATAAATGCCAGCCTTTCCAGCAATGCCCACATGCCAAGAATAAATTATTTTTAAATCCTGAGCTCACAGTGTCAATGGATGAGGATTTTATACCACTGACAGAGGTTCAAGTCTGTGTCAGGCATGGAGGGAAATATTTGAAGTGATTTGATATTGAGCACGGATATTGTCAGTCAGGCCCAAAGCTGTTTGGTCTTGGAAACCGAATACTGGAAAAAAGCTTCTCTGCATTGCTATGCCAGTAATAGCTTCAGCCAGAACTATAATTCCATCAGTTCTTGCTCAAATCCCACCATGGCCTCAGTCAGTGCTGCCACCTTGCTTCCCAAACCATGAGAGGTGCAAGGGTACGTGTGACAACCTCCATATATACTGCTCAATGCTGAGAAGCTTAATATGGGAGGGTAAGGATTTCTGCCAGTTCTCTGTCTCCTCTGTGGTCTCCATGCAGCTGGATATCCATGTGGTCATTCCATCTGTTGCTGTTGCACCTCCTCCTCTCTTCAAAATGGAACAGAAAAAGGATTCCCATTTTCAGAACAGGGTTGTTGAAAGTATCACTTAATAAATTACCTGAAGGCTGTCCAGCTGCAAACAAAAAAACATAGATTCTGCACCAAAAAATGATTGACAAAAAGAAGCAAGCTCGCTGCCAAACGTTTACAGTGATTTAAATTAGAGCAGGTAATTGCTCCTTTAAATAGTGGTGGAACTGGCTGTTTTGGCTGTCCTGTACCACCCATGACTTGAAGGTGGGTTTAGGAAGAGCAGTGGCAGCACTGACTAACACAAAAATGGCATCTGAGTTCCAATCGCCATAAGACCCTCATTTAAATAAATTTGTTAGACTCCTGTCCATTTCCTGAAGGAGCGCCAAGTGTTTAAAACAAGGCCTGTTCAGAATTGGCAACGGGCAGGTCTCTGGTGGGAACTTGGTGAATTTATTTTTCGTGATTTTTCTTTCTGCTACCACCCTGAAAATGTACTGGAAGGTGGACAAAAGCCAACTTCTTTCACAATGGTGTTCAATAAGCTATGACAGATCCAATAAAAGATTAAACCGTGAAAAAAATACAAACACAAAATACTGCAGATGCTGGAAATCTGAAATAAAAACAGAAAATGCCGGAAATATTCAGCAGGTGTGGTGGCATCTGTACAGAGAGAAACAGACTTGATGGGCTGGATTTTCAATCGGGGTCAGGAACCCGACCCCCGGCTCATATTTAGGTCCCAACACTGCATCATGTCGGGATCAATGACACAATGGGATTTGGAAATGCAAAGGGCCTAACTGGCCTGGGGGCAAGGTCAGTGTTCAATTAGCGTTGCTGGGAGCGTCCTGGAGGCAGGACCCAGTAAAGAGCACCCTTTGAAAAGGCGAACGACAACCATGAATGGGCTTGCCGTTCACTGAAGCAATGGAGAAGCAGGGATCTCAGAGGGCCTGCACTGGCATGGGCAGGTGTCCCTGGGTAGAATCATGATTTTTGGATGCCTATCTTGAGGCTTTAATGGATGGAGTATCCAACAGGAGAGATGTTTTGTTCCCGCAGTCGGGAAGAAGAAATCCACCGAGAGAAACAAAGAGGGCATGGATGGAGGTGTCGATGGAGGTCAGCAGCCAGAGAGTCACAAGAAGGACGTGGGTCCAGTGCAGAAAATGATTCAGTGACTTGATAAGTTCTGGAAAAGTGAGTGACAAGTGACATCCAGGTGTCAGCCTCTAATTCTGCATACACCAGCATGCACATGAGCTGAGCAAACTGAGTGCCCAGAGTTCTCCTTAATTTTGTCAGATCAAGAGGCGTCAGCAACCCTCACATGTGGGGCAGATTTGAATGGGGGGCATCACTGAGCAATGCAACATCTCATGTGGATATCCTGCGGAAATGGGTGAGAGAGGGCAGCCTATTCATAAATCTTTGCCTCTACAGCCTGTAGGAGAGGAGAGCGCATAATTCGAGGGAAATGTCTCAGGTGTGTGTAGTGGTATTGTCACTGGACTAGTAAGCCAGAGACCCAGGGTATTGCCCTGGGACATGGGTTCAAATCCCACCACGGCGGAAGGTGGAATTTGAATTCAATTAATAAAATCTGGAATTAAAAGCTAGTTTAATGATGGCCATGAAACCATTGTCGATTGTTGTAAAAACCCATATGGTTCATTAATGTCCTTTAGGGAAGGAAATCTGCTGTCCTTACCTGATCTGGCCTACATGTGACTCCAGACCCACAGCAATGTGGTTGACTCTTAAATGCCCTCTGAAATCACCTAGCAAGCCATTCAGTTATATCTCACCGCTACGAAGTCGATAAGGAATGAAACCGGATGGACCACCCAGCATTGACCTAGGCACTGGAAATGACAATGGCAAACCTAGCCATGTCGACCCTGCAAAGTCCTCCTTACTAACATCTGAGGGCTTGTACCAAAGTTGGGAGAGCTTCCTGCAGACCGGTCAAGCAATAGCCTGACATTGTCATACTCACAGAATCATATCTTACAATGCCCTAGTCACTGCCATCACCATCCCCAGGTATGTCCTGTCCCATCGACAGGACAGACTCAGCAGAGGTGGCAGCACAGTGGGATACAGTAGGGAGGGAGTTGCCCTGGGAGTCCTCAACATCAACTCCAGACCCATGAAGTCTCATGGCATCAGGTCAAACATGGGCAAAGAAACCTCCTGCTGATTACCACCGACCACCCTCTCTCAGCTGATGACTCAGTACTCCTCCATGCTGAACACCACTTAGAGGAAGCACTGAGGGTGGCAAGGGCACAGAATGTACTCTGGGTGGGGGGGACTTCAATGTCCATCACCAAGAGTGGCTCAGTAGCACCACCACTGACCAAGCTGGCCGAGTCCTAAAGGACATAGCTGCTAGTCTGGGTCTGGGGCAGGTGGTGAGGGAACCAACAAGAGGGGAAAAAATACTTGATCTCGTCCTCACTAATCTGCCTGCCGCAGATGCATCTGTCCATGACAGTATTGGTAGGAGTGACCACCGCACAGTCGTTGTGGAGACAAAGTCCCGTCTTCACATTGAGGATACTCTCCATCATGTTGTGTGGCACTACCATCATGCTAAATGGAGTAGATGAACAGATCTAGCAATGCAAAACTGGGCATCCATGAGGCGCTGTGGGCCATCAGCAGCAGCAGAATTGTATTCAACCACAATCTGTAACCTCATGGCCCGGGATATCCCCCACTCTGCCATTACCATCAAGCCAGGAGACCAACCCTGGTTCAATGAAGAGTGCAGGAAGCCTTCCCAGGAGCAGCACCAGGCATACCTCAAAATGAGGTGTCAATCTGGTGAAGCTACAATCCAAGACTACTTGTGCCAAACAGTGCTAAGCAATCCCATAACCAACGGATCAGATCTAAGTCCTGCAACATCCAGTCGTGAATGGTGGTGGAAAATTAAACAACGAACTGGAGGAGGTGGCTCCACAAATATCCCCATCCTCAATGATGGGGGAGCCCAGCACATCAGTGCAAAAGATAAGGCTGAAGCATTTGCAACAATCTTCAGCCAGAAGTGTCACATGGATGATCCATCTTGGCCTCCTCCTGAATCATAGAATCATAGAAAGTTTAAGGCACAGAAAGAGGCCACTTGGCCCATCGTGTCTGTGCTGGCTGAAAAATGATCCACCTATTCGAATCCCACCTTCCAGCATTTGGTCCATAGCCCTGCAGTTTACGGCACTTGAGGTGCATATCCAGACTCCTTTTGAAAGAGGGTCTCTGTCTCAACTAACCTTTCAGGCAGTGAGTTCCAGACCATCACTCCCCTCTGGGTGAAAATGTTTTTCCTCATCTCCCTGTCTAATTTTTCTACCAATCACTTTAAATCTATGCCCCCTCATCATTGACCTCTCTACTAAGGTGAGACCTCCAAACTATCCAGGCCCCTCAAAATTTTGTACATTTCAATCAGATCTTCTCTCAGCTTCTCTGTTCCAAGGAGAACAACCCCAGCTTATCCAATCTTTCCTCATAGATGCATTTTTCCACTCCTGGCAACATCCTCGTAAATCTCCTCTGTATTGTCTCTAGTGCAATTACATCCTTTCTGTAATGAGGTTATCAGAACTGCACACAGGACTCAAGTTGTGGCCTAACCAATGAGTTATACAGTTCCAGCATAACCTCCCTGCTCTTACATTCTATACCTTGGTTAATAGCAGAAAGGATTCCATATAACTTCTTAACCACCTTATTGACCTGTCCTGCTACCTTCAGGAATCTGTGGACATTCACTCCAAGGTCCTTTACTTCCTTTACACTTCTCAGTACTTTCCCATTAATCGTGTATTCCTTTGCCTTGTTTGACCTCCCCAAATGCATCACCTCACACTTCTCCAAGTTGAATTCTATTTGCCACGCTTCTGCCCATCTGACCAGACCATCAATATCTTCCTACAACCTACAGCTATCCTCCTCGCTATCTAATACATGACCAATCTTTGTATCGTCCGCAAACTTCTTGATCATGCCCCCTACATTTATGTCCAAATCATTAATATACATCACAAAAAGCAGGGGACTCAGTACTGAGCCCTGCAGAACACCACTGGATACAGCCCTCAAGTCGCTAAAACAGCCGCAACAATTACCCTTTGTTTCCCGCCATCGAGCCAATTTTGTATCCACCTTGCTGCATTTTCTGGATCCCATGGGATTTTAATTTTTTAACCAGTCTGCCATTTGAGACCTTGTCAAAAGCCTTGCTAAAATCCATGTAGACCACATCAACTGCACTACCCTCACCTTCTTCAAAAAATTTGATCAAGTTGCTCAAACAAAATCTTCCCTTAACAAATCCATGCTGACTATCCTTGATTAACCTGTGCCTTACCAAGTGACAGTTTATCTTGTCTCTCAGAATAGATTCCAATAATACAAAGAGAACAAAGAACAAAGAAAATTACAGCACAGGAACAGGCCCTTCGGCCCTCCAAGCCTACGCCGATCCAAATCCTCTATCTAAACCTGTCGCCTATTTTCTAAGGGTCTGTATCTCTTTACTTCCTGCCCATTCATGTATCTGTCTAGATACATCTTAAAAGACGCTATCGTGCCCGCGTCTACCACCTCCGCTGGCAAAGCGTTCCATGCACCCACCACCCTCTGCGTAAAGAAATTTCCACGCATATCCCCCCTAAACTTTTCCCCTTTCACTTTGAACTCGTGTCCCCTTGTAATTGAATCCCCCACTCTGGGAAAAAGCTTCTTGCTATCCACTCTGTCTGTACCTCTCATGATTTTGTACACCTCAATCAGGTCCCCCCTCAACCTCCATCTTTCTAATGAAAATAATCCTAATCTACTCAACCTCTCTTCATAGCTAGCGCCCTCCATACCAGGCAACATCCTGGTGAATCTCCTCTGCACCCTCTCCAAAGAATCCACATCCTTTTGGTAATGTGGCGACCAGAACTGCACGCAGTATTCCAAATGTGGCCGAACCAAAGTCCTATACAACTGTAACATGACCTGCCAACTCTTGTACTCAATACCCCGTCCGATGAAGGAAAGCATGCCGTATGCCTTCTTGACCACTCTATTGACCTGCGTTGCCACCTTCAGGGAACAATGGACCTGAGCACCCAAATCTCTCTGTACATCAATTTTCCCCAGGACTTTTCCATTTACTGTATAGTTCACTCTTGAATTGGATCTTCCAAAATGCATCACCTCGCATTTGCCCTGATTGAAGTCCATCTGCCATTTCTCTGCCCAACTCTCCAGTCTATCTATATTCTGCTGTATTCTCTGACAGTCCCCTTCAGTATCTGCTACTCCACCAATCTTAGTGTCGTCTGCAAACTTGCTAATCAGACCACCTATACTTTCCTCCAAATCATTTATGTATATCACAAACAACAGTGGTCCCAGCACGGATCCCTGTGGAATACCACTGGTCACACGTCTCCATTTTGAGAAACTCCCTTCCACTGCTACTCTCTGTCGCCTGTTGCCCAGCCAGTTCTTTATCCATCTAGCTAGTATACCTTGAACCCCATGCGCCTTCACTTTCTCCATCAGCCTAACATGGGGAACCTTATCAAACGCCTTACTGAAGTCCATGTATATGACATCTACAGCCCTTCCCTCATCAATCAACTTTGTCACTTCCTCAAAGAATTCTATTAAGTTGGTAAGACATGACCTTCCCTGCACAAAACCATGTTGCCTATCACTGATAAGCCCATTTTCTTCCAGATGGGAATAGATCCTATCCCTCAGTATCTTCTCCAGCAGCTTCCCTACCACTGATGTCAGGCTCACCGGTCTATAATTCCCTGGATTATCCCTGCTACCCTTCTTAAACAAGGGGACAACATTAGCAATTCTCCAGTCCTCCGGGACCTCACCCGTGTTTAAGGATGTTGCAAAGATATCTGTTAAGGCCCCAACTATTTCCTCTCTCGCTTCCCACAGTAACCTGGGATAGATTCCATCCGGACCTGGGGACTTGTCCACCTTAATGCCTTTTAGAATACCCAACACTTCCTCCCTCCTTATGCCGACTTGACCTAGAGTAATCAAACATCTGTCCCTAACCTCAACATCCGTCATGTCCCTCTCCTCGGTGAATACCGATGCAAAGTACTCGTTTAGAATCTCACCCATTTTCTCTGACTCCACGCATAACTTTCCTCCTTTGTCCTTGAGTGGGCCAATCCTTTCTCTAGTTACCCTCTTGCTCCTTATATATGAATAAAATGCTTTGAGATTTTCCTTAACCCTGTTAATTCCTCGTTTCAGATTGTGCCTACAATCCCGATATTCTTTCAAAGCTTCATCTTTCTTCAGCCGCCTGGACCTTATGTATGCTTCCTTTTTCCTCTTAGCTAGTCTCAAAATTTCACATGTCATCCATGGTTCCCTAATCTTGCCATTTCTACCCCTCATTTTCACAGGAACATGTCTCACCTGCACGCTAATCTACCTCTCTTTAAAAGCCTCCCACATATCAAATGTGGATTTCCCTTCAAACAGCTGCTCCCAATCTACATTCCCCAGCTCCTGCCGAATTTTGGTATAGTTGGCCTTCCCCCAATTTAGCACTCTTCCTTTCGGACCACTCTCATCGTTGCCCATGAGTATTCTAAAACTTACGGAATGCTGAATAATGCTGAATAATGCTGAAGTCTTCAGACAATTCGATTCACTCTGCGTGATATCAAGAAACGACTGAAGGAACTGGATACTCCAAAGGCCATGGAACCTGACAATATTCCAGCAATAGTACTGAAGACCTGTGCTCCATAACTTGCCATGCCCCTAGCCAAGCTGTTCCAGTACAGCTACAACACTGGCATCTACCCGGCAATGTGGAAAATTGTCCAGGTATGTCCTGTACACAAAAAACAGGAACAAGTCCAACCCGGCCAATTACCGCCCATCATCAGTAAAGTAACAGAAGGTGTTGTAGAACATGTTATCAAGCGGCACTTGCTTAGCAATAACCTGCTCAGTTTCAGTTCTGCCAGGACCACTCAGCTCCAGCCCATCGTGCAGCCTTGGTTCAAATATCAACAAAAGAGCTGAACTCAAGAGGTGAGGTGAGAATGACTGCCCTTGACATCAAGGCAGCATTTGACCAAGTATGGCATCAAGGAGCCCGAGCAAAGCTGGAGTCAATGGGAATCAGGGCAAAAAATCTTCGCTGGTTGGAGTCGTATTTAGCGGAAAGGAAAGGGTATAGTTGTTGGAGGTCAATCAACTCAGTCCAGGACATCACTGCAGGAGTTCCTCAGGGTAGAGTCCTAGGCCCAACCATCTTCAGCTGCTTTATCAATGACCTTCTTTCAATCATAAGGTCAGAAGTGGGGATGTTTGCTGATGATTGCACAATGTTCAGCACCATTCGCGACTCCTCAGATACTGAAGCAGTCCGTGTAGAAGTGCAGCAAGACCTGGACAATATCCGGGCTTGAGCTGATAAGTGTTAAGTAACATTCATGCCACACAAGTGCCAGGCAATGACCATCTCCAACAAGAGAGAATCTAACTACCTCCCTTTCACCCTCCACATCATGATCGTTGAATCTCCCACTATCAACATCCTGCAGGTTACCATTGATCAGAAATTGAACTGGAGTAGCCATATAAATACTGTAGCTACAAGAGCAAGTCAGAGGCTAGGAATTCTGCGGTGTGTAATTCACCTCCTGACGCCCCAAAGCCTGTCCACCATCTACAAGGCACAAGTCAGGAGTGCGATGGAATACTCTCCACTTGCCTGGATGGGTGCAGCTCCAACAACACACAAGAAGCTCAACACCATTCAGGACAAAGCAGCCCACTTGATTGGCACCCCATCTACAAACATTCACTCCCTCCACCACCGATGCACAGTGGCAGCAGTGTGTACCATCTGCAAGACTCCTTAAACAGCACCTTGAAAACCCCTGACCTCTCCCACCTAGAAGGACAAGGGCAGCAGATGCATGGGAACACTACCACCTGCAAGTTCTCCTCCAAGCCACACACCATACTGATTTGGAACTATATCATCATTCCTTCACTGTCGCTGGGTCAAAATCCTGGAACTCCCTTCCTATCAGGACTGTTGGTGTACCTACCTCACTTGGACTGCAGCGTTTCAAGAAGGAAGCTCACTACCACCTTCTCAAGGGCAATTAGGGATGGGCAATAAATACTGGCCTCGCCAGCAACACCCACATCCCATGAATGAATAAAAAAAAAATACTGGTCGTATTTTGAAACATTTGTTCACCTCCCTCAGCAAGGATGGCTTATCATCGCAGGTCTTTCAATGGGGCATGGGGCCAAATAGAATTGGCACTGTGTATGATTGGCATCCATCTGCTGTGCTCACTGCTAGTCCCATTGTAATTCCCTGATTACATTATGAGTGAGCTCCAGGGGTCGCAAACACCTCCGACTGAGAACTCATGTGTTGAGGTCCTGATGAAAATGATAGTTAAATGGACAGAAGCAGCAGCTTCAGAAAAGTTGTCAAAAGGAATTGAAATGGTTTCCCATGTCTATCACTGCCACCTTGAGCACATCAAACCCTTGGAAACAATACAGAAAGAAGACTGATAGCTTTATCAGATCAGCCAAGGTAAGAGAAGCAGATTTTTCCTTAACAAACTACTATGCATGCTTGCCACTTCCAATTACACTTCTGTCACATTTTATTTCAGATGTTTAAATTCTTACAATGAATGCAAATGAAACAGCATGCTGCTCTTTCCACCTCCAGCTTTCACCTGGAACTGCTTTTTCACTCGCATTCTCACAAGAATTCAGCCTCTCATGTAATGTGGCTGCCTGTTGCATTCACATGTCATCAGACCCATAATGGGTTACCTGCTGACACATGATTATTACTGAATGTCATGGTAACATTAGCTACTTCTCACTTTCTGTACTATTTTGAAGGAGAAGACAGCCCATAACAACAGGGAGAGTGCAGGAATAGGCAATAGCTCTGCAAACCTGCAACCTGTTACCCACAGGAAGAAGCTCTAGAAATCCAAGCAGAGAGTCTATTAAGAGTGCTGAAGATGAAGAGCTATGAGGGCAGAAGCCAGCTCCAGATTCATTTGTCTTCCTTCTCATCTGATTATCCTGTCATTAATGTCAGCTTAACATTTTCATGAAGCTCTATTCCATGCCACTTCTTCCATTGTAAGTTTGATGTAATATCCACTCATTAGGACTCCGTGATAAACTGTTTTTTCTCCCCTAATCATACCAAGGTAAAGGAGCCAGTTCTTGTTAACTCCAACCATGCCAGTACGCCATGCCATCACTCACTATCCTTCCCAAAGTGCCAGAACAGAAACATCCATCCTGGGGAACTTATTGAGTTAGAGAGAGAGGGGTGAGACACATAAAATAAGGAGCAGCTGATAACATACCGTTTGCCTTTACTCCATGAGTTATTCTCTGTGACCTTGCCCTATCAACACCTTTTTTTTTCTTTTTTTTTCTTTTTTTAGAGATACAGCACTGAAACAGGCCCTTCAGCCCACCGAGTCTGTGCCGACCATCAACCACCCATTTATACTAATCCTACACTAATCCCATTTTCCTACCACATCCCCACCTGTCCCTATATTTCCCTACCACCTACCTATACTAGTGACAATTTATAATGGCCAATTTACCTACCAACCTGCGAGTCTTTTGGCTTGTGGGAGGAAACCGGAGCACCCGGAGAAAACCCACGCAAACACAGGGAGAACTTGCAAACTCCACACAGGCAGCACCCAGAATTGAACCCGGGTCGCTGGAGCTGTGAGGCTGCGGTGCTAACCACTGCGCCACTGTGCCGCCCTTCTCTTTTGTTATCTCTTGCCCCACCCCTGCTTTACTTGCTTAAAACCTTTTACATTTCTAATATCTGCCAGTCCTGTTGAAAGGTCACTGACCTGAAACATTAACTCTGCTTCTCTCTCCACAGATGCTGCCAGACCTGCTGAGTATTTCCATCATTTCTAGTTTGTATTACAGATTTCCAGCATCTGCAGTATTTTGCTTTTATCCTATTGACCACAACTGCCAGACATCTCATAAGGCATTAAGACACTGCATTAAGGCAGCATCGAGACAAAGAACCAAATTATGGTTGAGGATATATTTATATAGTGGAGTATACCACAGATGTAATTTAGTTTTAAATAGTTAAGAACTAATGCCAGAATAGTTAAGTGCAAATAGCATTTAATTTTCCAGCATAAGTCTATTTGAATAATTATTCATATCTGAGTACAGAACTGAATGGGTCTGGAGAGCACATATTGGTGAGAGGAAAATTGCAAGGAAAATTTAAATGAATGGAGTAGCAATATGCCTGTCGAAGTGATGTAATTTTAACTCAGTCTCCAGATATGAATAGGCAGGTAATGGTGGGAGGCACAGAGCAATTTTTGTGCAGCCTAACCTGCCTGGCATCCCTCCATAGGTCATCGTCTTCTAAATATGTCATTTTAGTGGATTCACATTTGGAAATCTCTTGATATCAGTAATAAATAATTAAGAACAAATGGCTTATGAGAGCCTCAGTATCAGCAGGAAAATAAACCAAATAACGAACAAAAATAACCCAAAAATTGCCTTTGAAATACTTTACATTCTGTGTGATTTAAGTAAACTGTAGTCTTGACTAGTCAGTCCCTAGGAATCCTGAATGTCTGCTTTCCTCAAATTTGAGTTGCATTTGAATGTCCAACATGCCCATACATCAGGGCGAGGGCATGGACTCTCAATGTTGGGAGTTCCACTTCTTTGGCCCATAAGGAACTTGGCATAAGACTAGAGTTGATATGCCCAGTGAGATGAGGCAAAACACCATCCAAGTGGGTGGTTGGCCCATGGGAGAGGAGTTTCCAGACTGGGAAGCTGCTGGAATGCTCAAAGGTGTTAACTGTTTCAACTTTAAAGGTGTTAACTTTTTTAAATTTTAACTAGTGTTAAAAGTTTAACGGTGTTAACTGTTTTAACTTTTAACTGTTGCACAGTGCTGAAGTTGTACTTTATGGGATCACAACAGGGATAGGTGGTGGAATATGGGTGCAGTAGTGTTGTAGTGTTTTGAAATTGCATTGTGCACTCTAGAGGCTGCTGTAGAACACATATGCTAGCAAAGAGGAAGTGAAACTAAAAGAGAGTTCACGGAGCTGCAGTCTTTATCTCCCTTTCTTTGCCTCATACATTATACTAAACTCAGCTAAACCTCACTCCAGTCCCGAGGACATCACAATGGCGACATGGTAAACAGAAAAAGGATGAAAAAACCGGAAACATTGCTTTCAGGTACGAACATTTTGGAAGGTTTGTGTCTACTTTCACAGGCAGCATTTTAACTTGGAGACTGTTAGAGTGACACACAGGAAGCTTGTACAGTGTATACTCACGCACTGATCTCTTCAAAATAACCATCCTATCAAAAATATATATATATATAAAATCTCTGATCACTCAGAGAAGTTTCCTCTGAAAGGAATGCAATCCAGATCCTTTATCACTGCATTGCTGATAAGTATTGCATTATCTATGCCCAATCACACCTTTTGATGTGCATTCAGAGCCATCATCACATTGGCAAAAGTGGCTGTGGCATTTCAAAGACGCGATGGCAGGTTTCACAAATACAAGGAAAAAGGCATTGCTTCTACACGCTGGAGTTAAGAATTAGAAGATATCTTTGAGACATTTACGCCTGAGCAAAATGACTACAACTCAGCAGAAAATGCGCCGACAATCTACTTCACACCCAAAAAAAAATCAATGTATTCCGATGCAGTAAGCAAGAAGCAAATGAGACAGTTGACCAATATTGCACACGATTGAGGCGACAAGCAACCAGATGTGATTTTGGTGATGTTGAGCATATCGAATGGAAAATTAAAACACAAATTATCGAAGGCTGACTCTCCAGTCAGCTATGCCGAAATGCACTCAAGAAACACAGAAAGCTGTCAGAGCTGTTGGAGCCAGCAAGATCACAGTCGGTCGGTCTCAGAGTCCAGAGCTACTGAAGTTGAGGCTATTAATGGTCACTGATCGCTTCACTGGTATCAGAAAGCTGAAAGGTGTTACATGCAAGTTGCATATAGACCCTAATCTACCCCCAGTCGCGCATCAATGGCGACAAATATCATTTCATGTCAGGGAACGAACAGAAGGAACTTCAATGCCTACTTGACTTTGATATTATTGAGAAAGTTGGGAATGAGCCTCCCCCTTGGGTCTCACCCATACAAGTCGTGAAGAAACTCAAGAGCGAGAACCAGATTAGAATCTGCGATCACCAAACCAAGCCATACAACGAGAAAGACACTTGACACTGACAATTGATGATATCATAGAGAAAATGAATGATGCTAAACACTTCGCTAAACTTGACCTTAATGCAGGCCACAATTAAATTGAGCTTGCAGAAGAATCGAGATATTTTACTGTATTCTCCAGTCACATCGGACTTCTTCGATACAAGAGGCTCAACTTTGGAGTCAGTTCAGCAGCTGGGGTATTTCAGCATTTGATTCAATCTGCACTTCAAGGACGTGAAGGCACGCTGAACATCAGTGATGTCATTCTCATCTACGGTCTCATTGAAAAGGAACTCGAGACATGACTATATGCATGCCTACAACGTCTCAGAGAATGTCACCTCACCTTGAACAAAGACAAGCGCTTGTTCAATGAAAGCAAAATTGAACTCTTCGGTCATGTGTTCAGTGGTGATGGATTATCACCAGATCCAAACAGATTGTAAATGCTGCAGATCCTACAGACATGCAAGAAGTCTGGGGTCTGCTGGGATTCATCACGTACTGCAGTTGTTTCATTGTTGACCTTGCTACGCTATCTGCCCCCCTACGTGATCTGCCAAAAGAGATCACCAATTTGGAATGGACTAAATCCACACAAACAGACAGTACACCAAATCAAACAACATTTGTCAGCAAGTTGCACAAATGCCTATTTTGACCCCGAGAAAACCACCCAACTAGTCGTGGATGCAAGCCTGCTTGGCTTAGGGGCAGATCTCATATGGAAAGACAAGACAGGTAACCCATCAATCATTGCGATGGCAAGCAGATCATTAACGCCCATAGAGCAACATTATTCGCAGAGAGAAAAGTGTCTCAATCACATGGGGCATCTTACACTTTCATCTCTACTTATATGAAAGCAAGTTTAAATTAATAACCCATTATAGACCGCTCATGAGCTTGTTCAACAATCCACGTAGCAAACCACACACTCACATAGAATATTGGATACCCAAACTACAAGAGTATGAGTTCCAGGTTGATTATCAGCCAGGCAAGCTTAATCCAGCGGATTATCTTTTATGACATCCGCTGCTTACAGTCAGTCCTACTAGTTGTGAGGAAAAGGTTGCCGAACAACATCTCAACCATATAAACATTAATGCGGTGCCAGAGTCACTAAAACTGGCCGATATCAAAGCAGCAACAAAACAAGATGAGGCTTTGCAATTATGTATGAAGGCTATGGAATCACGAAACTGGAAAAACATGATCAAGAAAGCATCAACAATCGAAATCGCTCACACACTACAAGGTCTTCACAATATTCGAAATGAATTAACTGTTACAACTACATCTGATCTTGTATTATGCAACAACTGTGTTGTTATTCCCACACTCATTGAGGGAATATGTTGTTGATATAGCACATGAAGGACACTAGGGAAAAGGTATGGTTCCCAGAAATTGACCGCATGGTAGAGCACAAGATCAATCAGTGTTTGCTACATCAAACAACCACAATGCCAAATCTTCATGATCCTCTCAAGATGTCTGAACTACCTCCAAGACCATGGATTGAAATTAATGTTAACTTCGCAGATTTTCTCACAGGTGAACACCTGCTTGTTGTCACTGACAACTACAGCAGGTTTCCAATTGTGGAATTAGTTCTGTCAACTTCAACAAAAGCAGTCATCCCAAAGCTTGACCAGATCTTCACTTTGTTTGGAATCTCTCAAATGGTAAGAAGTGACAATGGACCCCTTTCAACAGCGATGAGTTCAGTAAATTCGCAAAGTACCTAGAGTTCACTCATAGGAAAATCACACCCTGTTGGCCAAGAGCTAATGGTGAAGTCAAAAGATTTATGTGAACCTTGAAAAAGTGATATGTACAGCTACGACTGAGAGCAAGTCATTGAAGCAAGAGCTATATCAGTTCTTCATAATCACAGAGTGCCACCTCACTTGAATACTGGAAAACATTCAGCTACATGTACCTTTGCAAATCCTATGCGCACACACCTACCTGAGTTATCCTGTGTAGCTAATCATCTGCATGTAAACAAATGCAATCGAGAACAGAAGGATCAAATGAAAGGAAATGTGGAGTGAAACATGAAACTTATAGTTATACAGCTAAAGCCAGGAGATAACGTACTTGTGAAACACGATGGGCACATTGGAAAGCAAACAATCCCTTATGACTTTCAACTATTTGTTGTGACCAACACAAAAGGATCAATAATCATTGCTAAGCTCAGTTCACAAATCATCACAAGAAACACATCAATCTTCAAAGCACTGAAAATGCCACTCGCAAGCATTGAATCCAATTCCGACATTGACACCTCAGATGAAGAACATGAGTCAAATGAGACTACATCTGATGTCAGACGATATCCAACTCGTGAGAGAATACGCCCACCATACTTAAGTGACTATGTGACGAAATTAACTATTTACGTTTAAGTTTAATGTTTACAGTTTTAGAAACAAACCATTGAAACATGCTATGTCTCTCATTAACTAAGAAGGGGAGGGATGTAGTTTATTTACTTTTTATTTAGAGATACAGCACTGAAACAGGCCCTTCGGCCCACCGAGTCTGTGCTGACCAACAGCCACCCATTTATACTAACCCTGCAGTAATCCCATATTCCCTATCACCTCCCTACACTAGGGGCAATTTACAACGGCCAATTTACCTATCACCTGCAAGTCTTTGGATGTGGGAGGAAACCGGAGCACCCAGCGAAAACCCACGCAGACACAGGGAGAACTTGCAAACTCCGCACAGGCAGTACCCAGAATCGAACCCGAGTCCCTGGAGCTGTGAGGCTGCAGTGCTAACCACTGTGCCGCCCAACCACTAGTGTTGCAGTGTTTTGAAATTGCAATTGCATTGTGCATTGTGCACTCTAGAGGTTGCTGTAGAACACACATGCTGGCAAAGAGGAAGTGAAACTAAGAGAGAATAAATGAAGACTTCATGTTCAGGAGCTGCAGTCTTTGCCCCTCTGTCTTTGCCTCATACCTTATACTAAACTCAGATAAACCTCACTCCAGTCCTGAGGACATTACAGGTAACTCCTCCGTAATGGTGGCTAGACACCAGAGTTTCTGGTAACATGGGGTGGAAGAGAAGGGCCTCTATTATCAAGGGTGCCTGACAGCCCCAGGCAAATGAACTTATTTCCCTTTGACCCTACAAACTACTAGTTTGGTTAGCACTGGAGAACAGCAATGGGCACAATCCCAACATAACTGTCCTACCACCTACCACCCATGGATTTTCAGGGCCCTTCATACTCCTTCTATTGTCATGCCAATGTTGTTTTAGCTGGATTGACTGTGGGGGTCAGGAAAGCACAAATTCAGCTATATTCCAGCATCTCTCATTGAAATGCTTGAAGCAACTTGTAATAATACAGGAATTCTACAAATTGCTATAGTTGTCCTGCAATGCAGAGCAGAGATTCATAATTTATATAAAATACCAGAACCTACTATGGCATTAACTCTAAGAAATTTATTACATCAAGCTTCATATTATCTTTCTTGCTTCTCTTTATTGGCATCAGTATCAATGTGCCCATATTTGCCTCGTGTCGTTGCTTTACACATAAGCTTTGAGATTGACTTACATCAGCCTTTGCATTGCCTTTTGGTTTAAATTTGAATTCCCCTGAAGCTGCATGATAATGGTAGAGGTATGCTTCTTTGCACAAGATCTAAACAAAAAGATCCTTTGCAGTAATTGCTTTGTACTTGAGCCGAGGCATTCATGTAGAATATCCCTTAGGTGAATTCGACAGTGCAAAGGTATGCCTTGGAGTGTACCTCAGAGCCTGTTGTGGATTTATCCATCTTCGTTACACATTTTACTTGATTTTTCTTGCCCTGACTCTGTAAATCATTAATATTGCTCCAATATTATTTTATGTTTTACAGGATGGAGCAAAGAAGAAACTAATTGTATCCACCTGATTTGGGGAAGGCAATATCCCTAATTTTAAGCCCATTGCACAAAGTTGACAAACAGATCCATGTTATCAGAACAGTATTATACAGTGCTCGAACGTTACTCACTGGAAACTTGTACTGCTCTTGGAGAATTTTGAAAACTTTCAGCTATGAGAGATAGTTAAAATGTTTGCTGCATTGAAATACATTGTTGCTTGAAAGTATATTAAAATTTTCTGTAGGTGCAGAATATTAGAATCATAGAGTTTTACAGCACAGAAACAGGCCCTTCGGCCGCACGCACCTGCGCCGACCATCAAGCACCCATCCTAACTAATCCCATTTCCCTGCACTTGGCCCGTAGCCTTTTATGTTATGGCGTTTCAAGTGTTCATCTCAATACTTCTTGAATGTCGTGAGTGTTCCTGCCTCTACCACCCCTTCAGGCAGTGTGTTCCAGATTCCAACCACCCTCTGGGTGAAAAAGATTTCTCCTTAAGTCCCCTCTAAACCTTCTGCCTCTTACCTTAAATCTATGCCCCCTAGTTATTGACCTCTCCGCTAAGGGAAAAAAATGTCTTCCTATCTATCCTATCAATGCCCCTTGGGTGAAAGGTAATGTCATGATTATGTTACTGGTGTAGAAATCCAGAGGCCTGGACTAAGAATACCACCAAAGCAGTTTGAAAATTTGAATTCAGTTCAAAAGAAAATATTGTAATAAAAAACCAGTATCACTAAAATATATTATGAAGCTTTTTTTTTACCATATTTTAAACTTGTTTTTCATTTTTGTGCTTTCGGACAGAGCATTTCATTATTCTGTCATTAGCACTCTCTCTGGAAAAATGCTTTGTATTTTACTATAACTATCATCACTCCCTTTGCATTTTATTTCATGATATCTTTGTCATTTAATCTCTCCCGCCCTCTGCCCTATCGCAGTCTTTTCCTTTTGTTCTTCTTTCCCCCCTCCCTTCCTTTCACTTGTTCAAAACCTAATACATTTCTAACCTTCGCCAGTTCTGATGAAAGGTCATCGATCTGAAATGTTAATTCTGCTTCTCTCTCCACAAATGCTGCCAGACCTGCACTTCCAGCACTTTCTTTTTTTATTTCAGATTTCCAGCATCCACAGTATTTTGCTTTTATTACTATGGAGTTGTTGAGTTGTCAGAAAAAACTCACCTGGTTCACTAATGCCTGCTGTTTGATTGCTGAACCCCCATATGGCCGTCAGGAAACTGCACACACTGGCCAGAAGTGTGCCACCCACCATATTGCGTGAAAGAAATAAGTGTCCAGGTCTCACGCCTGAAAAATAAGAGGCATAATGTCTGCTTGAAGCCCACACTGCTGGATTGGATAGCCCTGAGGCAACCAACCCCCACACAGACCACACTTAATAAAATCAGGCCGTGGGACCACGGGCTACCAAAAAGGGAAGTTCTTAAATGTACTTACCTGAATGTAGAGCTGGGAGGAGCAGGTCTCTGATCTCCTGACCCCCGGCCCTCACTTAGCTGATGGTTGCTGCAACGCTAGCAATGGCTTGATCTTGGATTGCTCTTTGCCAGCAAGCTACTGGCTCCGCAGGCCTCACCATTCAGGCACAGGGAATGTCCTTTGTTTCCCTGTTCCAATATTTGCTTCCTTGATGGTAGTGGAGGATGTATCATTTTTCATATTTGTTTATGGGATGTGTGTCGCTGGCAAGGCCAACATTTGTTGCCCATCCCTAATTGCCCTTGACAAGGTGCTGGTGAGCTGCTTTCTTGAACCGTTGCAGTCCATATGGTCTAGGTACATCCGCAGAACTGTTAAGTAGGGAGTTCCAGAATTTTGACCCAGCAACAGTGAAGGAACGGTGATATAGTTGCAAGTCAGGATGGTGTGTGGCTTGGATGGGAATTGCTGGTGGTGCTTTCCCATGTGTCTGCTGCCCTTGTTCTTCTAGGTGAGCGAGGCCGCCAGTTTCGAAAGTGCTGTCGGAGGAGGCTTGGCAAGTTGTTGCAGTGCATCATGCAGATGGTACACACTGCTACCACTGTGCTCCGGTGATGGAGGGAGTGAATGTTTAGGGTGGTAAGTGAGGTGCCAATCAAGCGGGTTGCTTTGTCCTGGATGTTGTCAAGTTTCTTGAGTGCTTTTGGAGCTGCACTCATCCAGGCAAGTGGAGTGTATTCCATCACACTCTTGACATATGCCTTGCAGATGGTCAATACACTTTGGGGGGTCAGGAGGTGAGTTAATCACTGCAGAATTCACAGCCTCTAACCTGTTCTTGTAGCCGCAATATTTATAGGGCTGGTGGGAGAATTCAGCAATGGTAATGTCTTGAATGTCAAGAGGAGATGGTTAGATTCTCTCTTGTTGCGATGATAATTGCCTGGCACTTGTGTGGCACAAATAATACTTGCCAATTATCAGCACAAGTCTGAATGTTGTCCAGGTCTTGCTGCATGCAAGGATGGACTGCTTCAGTATCTGCAAATCGTCCTGAACACTGCAATCATCAGTGAACATCCTGACTTCTGACCTTATGACAGAGGGAGGTCATTGATGAAGCAGCTCAAGAAGGTTGGGCCCAGGACACTACCCTGAGGAATTCCTACATCGATGTCCTGGGGCTGAGTTAATTGGCCTCTTACAACCACAACCATCTTCCTTTGTATGACTCCAACCAGTGGAGAGTTTGCATCCCCACTGATTCCAATTGACTTCAATTTTGCTAGGGCTCGTTGATGCCACACTCGGTCAAATACTGCCTTGATATCAAGGGCAGTCACTGTCACCTCACCTCTTGATTTCAGCTCTTCTGTCCATATTTGGACCAAAGCTGTAATGAGGCCTGGAGCCAAGGGGCCATGGTGGAACCCCAAATTGAGCTTCGGTGAGCAGGTTTGTAAGTGCCGCTTAATGGCAATGTCGATGACACCTTCCATCACTTTGCTGATGATTGAGAATAGACTGACAGGGTAGTAATTGGCAGAATTGGAATTGTCCTGCTTTATTTGGACAGGACATACCTGAGCAATTTTCCACATTGTCAGGTAGGTACCAGTTTAGTCGCTGTATTGGAACAGCTTAGCTAAGGGTGCGGCTAGTTCTGGATCACAAGCCTACAGTACTACAGTTGGGATGTTGTCAGGGCCCATAAACTTCGCTGTATCCAGTGCCTTCACCCTTTTCTTGATATCATGTGGAGTGAATTGAATTGGCTGAAGACTGGCATCTGTGATGCTGGGGATCTCAGGAGGAGGCCGAGATGGATTATCCATTCAGCACCTCTGGCTGAAGGTGGTTTGCAAATGCTTGTCTTATCTTTTGCACTTGCATGCTGGGCTCCCCCATCATTGAGGATAGGGAGGTTTGTGGAGCCTTCTCCTCCAGTTAGTCATTTAATTGTCCACCACCATTTACGACTGGCTGTGGCAGGACTACAGAACTTCGATCCGATCGGTCGGTTGTGGGTTCGCTTAGCTCTGACTATCGCACACTGCTTCTTTCGCTGTTTGGCATGCATATAGTCCTGTGTTGTAGCTTTACCGGTTGTCACCTCATTTTTAGGTATCCCTGGTGCTGTTCGTGACATGCTCTCCTGCACTCTCCATTGAACCAGGGCTGATCCCCTGGCTCGATGGTAATTGTAGAATGAGGGATATGCCAGGCTATAGAGTTAGAGATCTACCTTTTAATCTCTGGCTCCTTCTAAGTGCTTCTTCAGTGAGAAAAGCAAGTATAGTAGCATGCTTATGATCTTCAATAGGGTCTTGATTACTCATCTGTACCATTGTTTGTGCTTGGTCATAAGATGGCACTGGTGCCTGAGCAGTCTCATTGCTACTTTCCCCTATCATCTTCTTCTTCTGTATATGTAGCAGATTAGTGCCAGAATTCAATTTGTGATCTTACCAAATAGATTGACTCAAATATTACTATTTACCTTTGCTTCGTAGAAACAACTTGTAGTTTGTGACATTGTTCACTGAACAATAAATATCTTAAATTCTGAGAGATTTGTTCTAACTTTTTATAGTATCTTTTCCAAAAACTGTTTCAGTGACTCTATTTCATGTCTGTTAGACAATGTAAACATAAAGTAGCCCAGAGTTTCATTTGGTCAAAAATGCATCAAACAATGCACAAATAATCAATAAGCAGTGACATATTATGCACAACTCTAATCACTAAAAGAAATTACACTAAAAATGTTTATGCTGGTATTGAATTTTTGAAAGATGGTCAGCCATATTCACTGAGCTAACTTTCATTCACATAGCTGTGTTAGATGAAAATACTGACTTCACTAAATTGGAACAATATGAGCAAAGTGTTTGAACAATCAAGTATAAACATGTAAAAATGTATTGAATATACACAATGTTCTAGAAAAGAGAAATTGCAGTATTAAAGGTCAATATATGTTAATTATATTATACAAAATCAATATTTATTTTGTTATTAATATTTAATTTAGAAGTATTACTGTGTGTCATCAAGTTATTTCCAGCTAGTGCCTCTGAATTACTTTAATCAAATGACTTGCTAACCTTTGCATTTAGAAGACTCCAAGCTGGATCTAATTGGTTGATGATACAGAGACTAATATTACAAACTATAGGATCTGTCTGCACAGTAAATATTAATTGATCCATGAAAAAATAATAATATCTGACTCATCCTATTTACCAGAAACCTGAGAGCACACTAGGATACTGGGTAAGATAATAATGATCAAAATAAGCACTGATTCAAGCAGTCATAATAAAACTGAAGTACAGCAGTGAAGAATAAATTTGCTGATTTTATTGGCTAACTGTGTCTCAAATAATTTATACAATTGAAGGCTGTGCATTGCATGTTTGTCTTATTCCATCACAATAAGAAAGATATCATGGGAACTGCTTTCACCTGCCTCCAGGTTATCTGGCATACAGAATTTTCTTCAATTCTGTTTGAAGTCAAGTTTTAGAAGTTTAAACAAACATGGCACATAACTTAAAATTTAGTACAGAAATATTACACACAATGGAACAATATCCATCTGAAAGTACTTTTTCACACCCTTAAACTTTGTCTTTCAGTAGTTGTTTTTTAAGATTTTGTGGTTTCTTTTTGAAGGATACATTTACATCATCACTCATACTTTGGCGTTGTTGTGATGGATTTCACGAATCACCACCCGGAGACTCAGAAGTCAGGTTAAACAGTAGCTTTATTCTATAACATGCATGAGGGAGGCCACGACTACATAGAAAGCTCTGAAGTTGAAACCTCCCGAAAAACAGATACATCCACTTTTATATTTTTAGGTCGAGGTCATGTCACACTACATGATTTCATTTGAAACAAACAACATCTCCAATCACAAAGTGTTCCAGGTTTCATTCTTAACACATCCCCCAGTCTATCTAAATCGGATCCTGACCAGTTTCTGCTAACTCAATTAGCTGTTTCCCCAGTCTAATGTAATCAAGCTCTCTTTGACAATTAGTTTAAAGTTCATCCTTGCATTATATATTTTGCCATGTCAAGCTTATTGTATTAACCTATTCATTCCCACGTCAGTGTCAAGTTGCTTTCATCACAACTCCAAAGCCAGGTCCCAATCTGACACCTGAGGTGTGAGATCCCCTTGCGGGGTTAACTTCACACCACTTTGGCATGACACAGCGCATAATAGCACGATGTAGTGCCGTGTCAAGCCAAGTTCAAATAATGTTTAGGGACCTATTTGTTACTTTATAAGCTGATTTTGTTTTTAAAAAAGTGTATGAAGAATCCAGCAATTCTTATCTGTGCTCTCAAGCTGGCCAGTAATGGAATTCTCAGGCCAGTCCAGCTTTATAGCCACATTGTAGATGCAGTACTCTCAACTGTGAAGCACTCAATGCAGTTGCCAGTCTCAGACTTCGAGCACAATATAACAGTAGCCTTATAGGTTTCAATACTAAACTGTTCAACAGGCCAACCTAGCGTTCAGGAGTAAGATCAAAAAATGTATTTTTAAAAAACTTTTTTTTAACTTCCCATGTGAGGCCTGGAGGAGCAGAGATGTTCCTCAGGCATCAAGAAGGAAAGTTTAGGCCTCCTCTGCTCCAGGCTTATCCTTCTCCCTGAGCACTAGGTCCTTCCAAAGTCCGTCCCTGTTCCTTTGCTCCATGACTGTGGCCTCCTCCCCAAAGACATTGTGCTCGCACCAGCTGGTTTTGGGCAGGCTATTCACTAAAGTTAAGATCTGCCAATTATACGTTGCCATGATCAGGAAGGTTTCCACCATCTCGGCCCCCTGTTGTCAGAATCCTGTTAAAATCAGGGCTAAAGGAGCAGGAAGTTTAAGGGGAGGAGTGGTAGAGCTGGAAGAGATTATAGTAATAGGGAACACAAGTATTTGAAATTTGAAATTTTGGGAGACTGGGAGTCAAGGTAGAGCAGCAAGAATATGTGCAAGCAAGACAGGGTGTGGGCAGTAGAGTTTTGGATGAAGTGAAGTTTTTTTTAAATTTATTCATTAGATGTGGGCATTGCTGGCAAGGCCAGCATTTAATCTCTATTCCTAATTGCCCTTGAGAATGTGGTCATGACAACTGAGTGGCTTGCTATGCAATTTCAGAAGACAGTTAATTGTCAACCACATTACTCTGAGTCTGGAGTCACATACAGGCCAGACCATGTAAGGACAGTAGGTTTCCTTCCCTAAAGGAAATTCATGAACCAGCTGTGCCTTTCTGACAATCCAATAGCTTTGTGATCACCATTAATGTAACTAGCTTTTTAGCCCAGATTTATTTAATTAACTGAATTTAAGCTCTCCCATTGCCATGGTGGGATTTGAACGCACAGTTATTAGTTCAGGTTGCTGGATTACTAGTCCAGTAACATAAACATGATGTTATCATACCTATTACTGAGGGTGGAGGATTTAAGGCTGCCCGGGAGAATACTGGACTAATGAAGTCGAGTGGTTATTGTTACAGATAGGTGGGCGATGATAGGGATGGTTCCCCCATCTCAACTGACCAAAGACAGTGGTTTTTTAAAAAAAAAGTGTTTTTTAACACGAGTTCTGTAGTTGTCAAGAATAGACAAATGACAGGTTTTCTCCTAAGTTTAAAAGAAAGATAAAAGTCTATTATATAACACCCGAAACATACACACCAACACCCAAAATATACGGAACAACACCCACTCTCACACTCATGCAGATACATACACACTCAAGAAAAGATAGAGATTATAAACATAAAATGTGTTAGGTCTGATGATTTTAAAGAGTCCTCTGTTAAACTTTCTTTTCCCTGGGATGACTTGAAACAGTACAGGCATGTAATCTTTTTCCTTGTTCACTCACTACTTGCAATTAAACTCCAATCCAAACAGAAAAATGGATGCACTATTGCAGACTGCTCTTGTTATATTCCAGCCAAAGGTCAATGTCAAAGTTCTGGTATGATTTTTCAGGTAGGAGTTCAAGGCCAAACTGTGGTCGCTGCCTACATGTAGTTCAAAGCTGGTAATCTTAGGCAGGGTCCTTCCTCTTTGATGACATAGATGGATCTCCTTTGCCCAGAATTAGCCTTTTATTAAAACTCCTTATCAGAAACATAATTATGTCATGTGACCATAGTTTCTCTTTCTATTGTCCTAATAAAGAGTTTCTGATGGTAGGGCTTTTGTTAGACAATGGAGTCAGGGTGTCATTCATCCTCATCTCACTTTGATAAAGTAGGGCTTTTCACACCCATTCTTTGGGTTAACAATACTGTTGCAGACTTTTTGACTCCAACCGCAAATTCAAATCAGTTGGAAAAAAGCAGTCATTACCACAGAAAACATTATTTGCATTTTAATGATTTCTCAGGGATGTGTCCAGAAAGGTCATTTGTATGTTAATGACTTCTCCAAGACTTGTCTGGACATGAAAATTAGCTCAGGGTTCTTGTTGTTCTATGTGTATTGGCTGGAAATGAAGATTCGTCTGACCTCTTACTCCATTTTGTTTACAAGAAAAGTGTCTTTTTCAGGCTTACTTCATAAGATCGTTTTATAGTTCATAAGTTCGGATTGTGTGGGCGTGACATGATAAAGGCATGGATGAGAGCTTCAGTGGCAAATGGTCTGAAGCAGGGTCAGTGATGATTGACATTAAGGAAATGGAAATAAGCAGTCTTTCTGATGGCGCAGGTACAGGGTCAGAAACTCAGTTCAGGTAAAACAGTAAACGAGATCAATTGGTTACATAAAGGGAGCACAGTAGCTGTAGTGTACATAGAGTTTCAGAAGCCATTTAATAAGATGTCTTAGGAGGTTTGTCAGAAAGATTCTGGTATATGGTATGAGTAAATGTAACAGCATTGGTAGAAAGTTGGTTGACAGATAGGAAACAAGAAGCTAGGATAAACATGTATTGTTTGGATTGGAGTTTAATTGCAAGTGGTGAGTGGGTTCTCTTTTGATTTTGGTACATATAAATGTTTTTGAACCTGGGCAGAAGGAAACAGTCTCAAAATTTGTTGTTCACTCAAAAGTAGAAGATTTGTTAGTCAGTGAGCAGGACTGTAAAAGACTTCAAGAAGACTTAGAAAGGTTAGTGGAATGGGTAGACTGATGGTAGATACAATTTAATGTGGATAAGTATCAGGTTAATACATTTTGGGAGAAAAAAAAGGGGAATGGGTGTAATGCTCAATAGGAAAACGCTGAAGGGCATTGTTGAACAAAGTGACCTGAGGTTCAAATACATAATGAGCTGAAGTGTGAGTGCAGGTAGATAAAACCAGAAAAAAGGCCAAATACATTTTTAGAAGGTCACCATGCCTGCTGTGCTGTAAATAGACCAGAGGAGCAGGGCTGAGAATCTTTAACTCCACTATTTCTAATTGCATACTTTCACCTAATGAAGAAGGAAAGTGTTTTGCGGTACATGCACATTAATGAATGGTAAATTTGATTGCTTGATTTTCTGCTGGTTAGTGTTTCACATTTATATATTCATTCATGTTTAGTTAATCAGATATTTGATTAATTCACAAGTGCTTATTTCAGCCAATCACTGTTTTTGCCCATTAAGATGTGACACCTCTGAGGCCATACTTTCAAGTGTGATGCCTTTTAAAAGGCAGACCATGATGGATGCCAGATTTTAGTTATAGAGATTCAACATTGGACTATGTTCTCCAGTGAGATACACATTTTTCAATCACCATTACATTTACATACTGATTTTATATGGTGTAGTGTAAGGCTTTTTGATTTGCAATGTGTAAAATAGTGGGCTGTTTTTAAAGCAGCCGATCTACTCCAAGAATGATTTGCACTTCTATAGCAGTGCACATGCAGGATGGTATATAAAAGCACTTTATATGAAGAGGATGAAACAGAGAGTGTCAAGCAGCAGGACAAAGGAGAGATGGGGTGGAAACCAAAAGCAAAGAGAAGAATACTGAGGAGATTTTTAAAAGTAGGAAACAAGGTGTAGAGAACTGGGCAAAGAGTTTCAGAGGGCAACAGCCTAATAGCTGAATGAGCAGGCAATAATAAACAAAAGCCCATGTGCGGGTTTTTGCTCAGGAAATGTGCACCATATGCTAGTTCAGGGTGGGCAAACTTTTCAGCCAGAGGGCCACATCTGGGTATGGAAATTGTATTGGTGGGCCATAAATGCTCAAGAAATAAACAATTAAAATAAAGATAGATTTTGGTGCAAATAATCATAAAACTTTATTATGATAATTATGCCATCATGATGATACATTGCAATAATAGGCTGAATTTTATCACTCTGGTGAGCCTGGGCACAAGGCACGGGAGTGTGATAGGAAAGTGGCGAAATACGGTGAGGTGAGTATTTATTGACTTCATTTGGAATGGGCATTGTGGTAGCAGAAACCGGCTATGTATGAGATTATCTCGAGCCTCCCCTGTGTGTCTTCAATGGTCCTATCCTCCGGTACAGGACCTTCATCCTCCAGCGCTGTCTGCTCAGCATCCTCCTCCACATCCTCCTCAACAGAGAAAGAGTGGCATTCAATCATGTCCTCATGATGGAATGCCCACCACCTCTACAGTGCTAGATTGTGCAGAGCACAGCAGACCACCACCATACACAAGATCCTCACTGGGGCATACTGCATGGCTCCACCAGATCGATCCAGACACCAGAATCTCATCTTCAGCAGCCCAATGTTCTGCTTGATAGTCGCTCAGGTGGACCCGGGGCAAGTGTTGTATCTTCTCTGCTGCAGTGCGAGGATTCCTCACAGACATCAGCAGCCATGTCTTCCATAAATAGCCCGTGTCCCCAAGAATCCATCACTGAAGGCGAGCAGGGGGCTGGAAAAACTGTTGCACCTGGGACTGCTGAAGCATGTAGGCATCATGGCTGCTTCCCGGGAAGGAGAAACACACCTGTGGGAAATGTCTTTGGTGGTCGCAGACCAGTTGTACATTGATGGAATAGAATCCCTTCCTGTTGATGAAGGCAGCTGGCTTCTCCGTGGGAGGGTTGATGGCCACATGCATGCAGTCTATCACACCTTGCACCTGGGGGAATCCAGCGATGGCCCCGAATCCAATGGCCCTCTCAGCCTGACGGTCAGGGTCGGTCCGGTAGCGCACATAGTCACCAGCCCTCTTGAATAGGGCATTGGTCA
Source organism: Heterodontus francisci (assembly GCF_036365525.1). NCBI lineage: Eukaryota > Metazoa > Chordata > Chondrichthyes > Heterodontiformes > Heterodontidae > Heterodontus > Heterodontus francisci. Next base: position 78,281,346 of record NC_090375.1, on the reverse strand, counting down.
CCTCCTTGATGCAGCAGTGGGCTGCTGCTGAGACACCCCACACATGTTCCCAGTGGGTCCCTGGAAAGAATGGAGGTTTGGAAGTTGAGTGCCACGGTGATCTTTGGGTGTCCAACAAAGCCCATAGGTTGCAGCTCGACCTGCAGCGTGGCGTATAAGTCAGTGATGGCCTCCCTGGAGAGCCGCAGTCTCTTTTTAAAAAATTTGTTCGTGGGATGTGGGTGTCACTGGCTAGGCCAGCATTTATTGTCCATCCCTAATTGCCCTTGAACAGAGTGGCTTGCTGGGCCATTTCAGAGGACATTTAAGAGTCAACCACATTGCTGTGGATATGGAGTTACATGTAGGCCAGACCAGGTAAGGATGGCAGATTTCCTTCCCTAAAGGACATTAGTGAACATAAGAACTAGGAGCAGGAGTAGGCAATTCAGCCCCTCGAGCCTGCTCCGCCTTTCAATATGATCATGGCTGATCACATCTTGGCCTCAACTCCACTTTCCTGCCCTTCAACCCATTACCAATTAAAAATCTGTCTATTTCCTCCTTAAATTTACTCAATGTCCCGGCATCCACCCTCTGGGGTAGTGAATTCCACAGACTGATGACCCTTTGAGAGAATTAATTGCTCCTCATCTCTGTTTTAAATCTACTACCCCTATCCTAAAACTATGACCTCTCGTTCTAGATTGCCCCACCAGAGGAAACATCCTCTCTACGTCTACTTTGTCAATCCGCTTAATCATCTTATATATCTCAATTAGATCTCCTCTCATTCTTCCAAACTCTAGAGAGTAAAGGCCTAAACTACTCAATCTCTCTTCATAAAACAAACCCCTCATCTCTGGAATCAATCTAGTGAACCTCCTCTGAACTGCCTTCAATGCAACTACATCCCTCCTCAAGTAAGGAGACCAAAACTGTACGCAATACTCCAGGTGCGATCTCACTAATGCCTTGTACAGTTGCAGCAACACTTCCCTACTTTTATATTCTATTCCTTTAGCAATAAAAGCCAAAATTCCATTTGCCTTCCTTATTACCTGCTGCACCTACATACTAGTTTTCTGTGATTCATGCACGAGGACACCCAGATCCCTCTGCACCGAAGCACTCTAAAGTTTCTCTCCGTTTACATAATAATTTGCCTTTCTATTCTTCTAACCAAAATGGATAACCTCACACTTATCCACGTTAAACTCCATCTGCCAAATTTTGGCCCATTCACCTAACCTATCCATATCCATTTGTAAATTTCTTTAAAACCAGATAGGTTTTTACAACAATCAACAATAGTTTCATGGTCACCATTAGATTAGCTTTGTTTTTAAATTGCAGATTTTTATTAATTGAATTCCAATTTCACCATCTGCCATAGTCGGATTTGAACAAGTGTCTCCAGAGCCTGGGCCTCTGCATTACTAGTCCAATGACATTACCACTACACCTACGCCACCGCCTCCCCCTTGCTTGCTGATATAACGCTCAGACACTAGGAGGTAGCTGATGCGAGTCCAGTACACACTCTGTTGAGGATAAGCAATTCTTGGCACGGCCAGCACTGTAGCTCCCCTAGTCGATCTTCACCAGTTTGCTCAGCCGCAACCTGGCCCTGCCCCTCTCTGATTCCCTGCTGGTTGCTCCCCTTCATGTGTGCTCTCTGTGGAGACATGACATTGCCTTGCCACTTCCCTCTGAACACAGACTATTGCCCCTCATCATGCCCATCCTTGAAGAGAGCCCATCACATGAGAAGAAGCCCACTCTGGCTGTGAGGGCTGCACTCCCTCAGCGCCCATTTTGCCTCCACATCCCCCCATTCCCCTTTCTGCATTCATATAATGTTCCCCGTGGCTACCTTCCCACAGTGGCACTGAGGCTTCACCTTGGTGCCGCAACCTTTAAATGACTGGAGATCTGAAGCCACATGATCCCGTGCACTGTTCATTAAATTGGAAACCCCTCCATAAAATCTGAGTCTGGCTGGTGCAAATAGATGCCTAATACCTGTTCAGCAATTGTAATTGCAGTCCTGCCATGTCATAGTGATAATGCTCCCTCGGACCTTTCCCACCACTGGCAAAATCTGGAACAATTGTCACGACGTCAGGTTTCAGGACAATCACCTTCCCTCCCAATTTTTCAGCCCCCATGTCTCCAATCCTGCCCCTGCTGGCTGGATAAAATTTAGCCCAATGAAACCAAACATACCCCCTTTTTCACACCCCCTTGGCTTAATATGAACAACGCAGTTGGTCACCCTTCTTTACAATGGTATCAAAGTCGTAGGACATTTTTGTGTGGAAATCCATAATAAGGAACTGAGATGCTGGTCAATTAACTAATCACTGAGATGCCCATCTGAAAATGTTGCATAAACCTTTGATGGTTCCTATAATCACATGACAGCCAAGACATCATTTGATATTCTAATCTAATCAAGTATTTGAATCTATGAGTACTTCAAAGCTATTTGCTGAAAAGGGTATTGAATAACTTGAATTTTAGAAAATACTGGCAAACATTTCACACTGCTGTGCTACAGTATTTATAAATCGCCCTTCGACAATGTCAATTTAAGCATCATTTTTCATGCCAATTGAATTTTTTTGACATTCATATTTACAGTATTTTAGAAAATGCGCATCAAATTGAAGCTTTCAAAAAAATTCACATTACCTTACAAATAGGCCCATTTGTACATTTATCATCCAGCCGAGCCAGGTGTTGATCTTTGAGGCCTAAAAATTGGATGTCTGCAATCCCTTGCCCTCCTCAAGTAATTCCTAATGAGATCAGACTAAATTATCTTATAGTACAGACCATCACATCCAGTTGAGACCTCAGTGACCTCCAGATCAACCTCCAGTGGCCCTTAGGCCACTGTCCTCTACCGACTGCACCAGGTCAGCAGAAATCAGAGAATTTACTCACATGGTTCTGCTCTCAGTGTTGCTCCACATGCACTCCCCTCTCCTCACATGGAGGCCGCACTCCTCAAGGAATGCCTGCCCTGTGCTAAATTAACCACAAAACCCACTGACAAGCCAGGTCAGCATCAAGTGCATCTTTATACTGTTATCCTGGAATCCATACAAGAATCGTAGAAGGACATATAATAGATATTGGAGAAGTCATACCCTCTGCCAATTCCTGTCAAGCTAATCATGAGGAGGTCTATTAGAAGAACACAATGCAACTGAGCAGGTAGATATTCCTCCTTCCCTTCTACATCCCAATGAATAAAACTCTTCTTTCCATGAGCTAGGGCTTGAGGTTAATAGAGATTACACTATAATCATTGGCACTATGACCTCAACTGCTCCTTCATCTCTGTCTTTCTCTTAACTTTCACTTGTGCTCATCTACCTTTGCATCTTAAAGTCCAAACAACAGACCTGAATCCATCAGCATGACTGCTTTCATCAATCACACCTGGCTGGACTGTCAAACATTATTGTGAGAGTTTACTTACTTGTGCTGCTCTCAGTGTTCCTTCATGTGCACGTCCCTTCTCAAACATAGCGGCCGCACTCTTTGAGAAACGCCCGCCTCCAGCCACTGATCAATGGCTAACTTACCTTGAACTACTTCCTGTGGTTGTTGGACTCTCTGGCCCGGCCATGAGCCAGATCAAAACTTCCCACATTCTGGATGTGGCCCCTGGGCCCAGTTTGCTTACCCCTATGCTAGTTAAATATTTATAGAAACTTTCTGTTTTTAAAAGATTAAGGCTCTGACACTCCATGGATTTTCCTCTGATCTTTCATAAATTTGACAGAACCCCGAGGGTAGGAAATATTGGCATGTAACCAGGAGCACCCTGCAGATTTTCAAGGCCTAATAGCTTGCGGGTTATTTTGGTGGAAGGGTGAAAACAGCTGTTATGTGAGTGCTGTGCGAATAAGACATGCCTTTTTGAAAGTTTTAACACATAATTTTGGGTCTAATTGCTGCTTACCATGAACTGAACTTGCCTGGAAGTGCTAAAATGGATACCTGCAAGTTTAATACCACAAATACTGATTAGAAATAACTTTTGTGGAGCTTCCAATCACCCACTTTCACTGAAGGTGTGGAGTCCACTGGTGGATACCTAATGGCACATTTCAGGATGGCTCAGGGACCAAGGGAGAAGGTGTATAGGTTCTCGGACATAGCACTTGAGGTCCTGATGGAGGCTGTTCAAAGGAGGAGGGATGTCCTGTACTCACAAGGGGGAAGGAATCCATCATGCCCTCTTTGTCCCTCTCTTCTCCAGCATCTAGTGTTGCTCTGCCTGGCTTCATATTCTTCCATTCCTCCTGTAGACCAAAGGGAAACCCCAGCAAAGTCCCCATGATCAAGCACTCCCTTTCTCCAGTGACTCATATTAAGTCTCCAATAATGTACTGCAGTACAAAACTCAATGTCTTTAGGTGAAGTCCTCAGAGAATTTCTGGAATAAATGTTGATGCAGTGTTGGTGAAGTCTTAACAAAGTGGTCCAGAAAGTCTCCTGATGTGTCTCAAAAGTCCTCTTCAAACCTTCAGCAGCAAGTGAACAGCGAAAGCTGAGCATACCTTTAAATAGCGCTCAAAATCCTCAGCAATTTCTTTACTCATGTTCACTGGTGGTTGTTCGGAGAGGGCATTGGTTCAGGTGCTAGCCACTAAAATAGCATGCAGCCTCTCTAATGAGTGCCAACAGACAATTTCATTGTCTTAACAATCCTCCAGGTAACTGTTCCCAGCACGCATTTCAACTCCTTTACCAAGATGGCACCTTGCACTAAACACAGGCTAAACAGGAGTTTAAAGCTCAAGACCCCATCTTGGGGGCACTTCAGTACCTAATGTATCTGGAGAGAATCGCCCCTGATCTTTGATTCATAAGAGTCATAGAGTCATTTATTGGCATAGAAGGAGGCCATTCGGCCCATCGCGTACATGCCAGCTTGCCATGGAGCTATCCAATCAGTTCTACTCCCCTGCTTGATCCCTGTAGCCCTGCAAGTTTATTTCCTTCAAGTGCCCATCCAATTTCATTTTGAAATCATTGCTTGTCTCCACTTCCACCACTCTTGTGGGCAGCGAGTTCCAGGTCACTGCTGCATAAAGAAGTTCTTCCTCACATTCCCCCTGCATCTCTTGCATAAAACCTTCAAAATGTGTCCCCTTGTCCTTGTACCATCAGTTAATGGGAACAGTTTTTCCTGGTTCAACTTATCTAAGCCTATCATAATGTTGTACACCTTCATTAAATCTCCCCTCAATCTCCTTTGCTTCAGGGGGAACAAACCCAGCTTTTCCAATCTGACCTTGTAACTAAAAATGTCCAAGTTAAACAGATTTTCGTTTTGAAAGGTTATAAAATCTAGGGAAGCTGGCTGAAAGCATTATAGAAACTGATAGGAAACTGAAGTGAAAAAGTAAAGAGAAAGGTCCATGACCTGAAACATCAGCCTCGATATTAAAACCTCCCACCCTCCTTGTGGGGGGAGAGGGTCAGGGAAGGGGATGGTTGAAGACTTAAAAGCAGGGATGGCATCCCCAACATAACATGCACAAACCCACTGCCTTGCTTCGGCAGTAATTATCAAGGAACCCAAGTGTCCTGCAGTAGAGAGGCAGGACACTTTATTAACATATTTAAATTGGACTCCCACAGTGCAACTGTAGCCCAATTAAAAATGTATTGCTATTGCATGAGATTCCCAAGGGTTGGGAAACCTAGCTGTGAAGGGGAGGTAGGAATAGCCAGATCTCCTTGTGTGCCAACAAAAGGAGTGTTCCCTCCATGCCCATTATGGAAGACTTTGATTTCCCCCAGTCCTGATTGTGGCCTCTCTCTCCCCTGCTGATTAGCGCCTCTCTCTCCCCTGCCAATCGCGGCCTCTCTCTCCCTCTACCAATTTAGTCTCTCCCTCTCTCGCTCTCTCTCTCTCCCCGCTCCCCCTACCACACCCCACACCCCACCCCCAGCTGTTCCTCTGCCAAACGCAGCCTCTACCTCCCTCTGCCAATTTGGTCTCTCTTTTTAAAGGCCGTCTACCCAACCCAAACCCAATGGGACCCACGACATGCGTCGGGTTCGGGTCGCACTTCCGGGTTCGGCATTCGGGCTTGGGCCGGATCGGACGCACTTTATCACCACCTCCAGTAAATGGCTTCACTGTTAATGTACTTTTTGGACTTGAAAGGTGGTTTTGTTACAGTTATTTTGAGCTTGTGCAGATAAGCAACAAAGTGAAAAATGGAAGGTAGGTTAACTGTTGGGTCAAGTTGGGTTGGGCACGGGAAAAAATGAAAGGCCTCGAGTCATGTCGGACTCGAGGTCAGATGTGGTTCTGTCGGTCTCAGGCCGCTTTTTATTTACAGACCTGAGCCGGCCTTCATCTCTTTCTCTTTTTCTCCCCCTGCCAATCGCAGACTCTCACTCTCCCCTTGCCGGCTGTAGCCACTCTTTCCCCATCCACCTCGCCATTTCCAGTCACAACCTCTCTCTTCGCTTGCCAAGGGTCTCTGGCTACAGCCTCCTGCTGCTGGTTTTCCATTCTGGGCTCAGCAGGACTTCCCCAATCCTGATCTTGCTGGGTTCTTCAGCCTTTTTCCACCTGCTCTGCATCTCCCCGCCTCCCTGTAAAATCAGAGCCGTAAACTCTACTTCTCTCTCCATAGATGCTGCCTGAACCTGCTGAGAGTTTTCTAGTATTTTCTGTTTTAATTAAAGAGGAACTGTAGGTCTGGAGAGATGTATTATACTATTTGTGAAAGGCTGAATTGTCCAAAACAACTCCCACTATAATCTTCCTTTAAAAGATTGGTTTGTGCTTTTAAACCATTCTAATTTGTTAACACCTACACACTTTCTGTATCCAAAGACAGTGTGCTTTTTACAAAAATCAAACAAAATGGCCCCAAGACCGTGAGACTCAGCCAAGTGTAACTTTTTCTCCATATTACTGATGCAGTCCTTGCACATCAATGAAACATTTTTTTGTGTCTGACTCAGGCTTTCCAAAAGTATTCTCAGAACAATCCTGCATCGTTTTTAGTGAAGACCTCTCAATTAGAAATAGAGGGCAGTGGGAGTACAAAGGCATAAAACAAGTAAAGGTGAGACAAGCAATCTTTCTTCAGTACTACTATAGTGATAAACCGACCTCGATCTTCAATTCCTATTGAAACTATCAAAGGAATTCCACAATGCTGTACCTGTTAATGTCAAAATGAGGGGCTAAATTTTGTTCCATCGACAGGGGCCCAGCAGCGGGCTGGAAGGTGGGGGGAGACTCCACCTTGACCCTCCATCGGACACCTCCATGGCGGACAGCAATTAACTGCCCACCATCGGGGGGGATGCCCTCCCTTTAAGGAATGAGCTCCTGCCTCCAGAGCTGCCAGTCAATCTGAAGGCTGGCAGCTCTGCAGTACTGACAGTACCACTGGGAGCAGTGGCCACTGTCGGTACTGCAGGATGCCCTGCTCTACGAAGAGAGGAGAAAAGTGCTGGCAACCCCAGGAGAAGTGAGTGGGGTCGGGGTCGCCAGAGTCATTCAGGCAGACCCTGGTGACAGGGTGGGGGAAGGGAATGTTAGTGAGGGTCAGGGGGATAATCGCGGGGCTCTCCGAGGACCCTGGATTGCTCTAAAAGGATGGTTCCCCCCACCGACCCTGCTGGGAGGACACCGAGCTTTACCTGGCCATGTCTCCCAGTGGCAGCAGGCCCCTCCGCCTTCTAAAATTAAGGTGGAGGTGGGAAAAGGGTATTTAAGTGGCCATTAACTAGGCACGTAAGGGCCTCAAGTGGCCTGGGGTGGGAAGGTTGCCCTTGGCCTTCCTCGTCCTGGACTAAATTGAAAAGCGACAGGCACGCCCCCCCCCCCACCACCACCCCGCCGTCTTCCCATGCAATTAAAATTCAGCCCGAGGTTGATGAAAATTTATCTCCCTATTCCCCTTAGTGTCAAAAACATGATACATCTGTTACCTGGTTGCACTTTGCAACTCATTTGGAGAATCAAAGCAGCAAGTTCCCAGCCACCAATAGCCTAAAATAGGTAGGATTGTGCAACAAATGCACAGGGAAGCAAATAGTTCATTTGAGAAGAACTATCAGAGTTTGTGCAGTTTGCTGCTGACACTTACCTAGCAGTAGCTTTTTGAACACGTGCCCCTGACTAATGGTAGAAACTGAGTGACCCTTAGACATAATATAGAAGATGTTTCTTCATTTCACGTTATGATAAATTGAATGTTACTTTGTTGGTATGTCAACATTCCACTTGAAACATCAGGAAGATGACATAGATGATATCCACTGAGTGAAATTCTCTCAACAATCTGTCCAAATCTAAGTTGAAAGGCAATTTGGGCACAATCAGCAACAGAATTAGCACCAAATTTATGAGTGATAGGGATTGTGACCAAATAATCAACTTTGCAAACTCCCTCAATTTGGTGATACAAAAACTCCCTTGACAAACATAAAGAAGCTTTTCCATTATGTCACAATCTGCTCTGATTTTCCCTGTACAGTTAAAGATTCCTCAACTAGAGCAACAAAGAGGTTCCTCTGTACACTATGAATCAGAACATAACAACCAGGTGGGGCTTGTATTCCAAAGAATACAAGGCAAGATTATCCAATCTTTCCTCATGATTTATCCCTGATATCTCTGGTATCACTTTGGTGATTTTGCGCTGCAGATATGTTTCCTAAGGTGCAATAGCCAAAGCTGAACACAGTACTTCAGATGGGATCTGACCAAGGCTCTGTACAACTGAAGTATTACTTCTTCAGTTTTCACTTTCAACCCCCTTCAGATAACTGCCAGGTTGCAGCAGTTTTGACCAGCACAGACACGATGGGTACTTCTGTGTCGTAAATTTTCTGTGATAAAGTCCAATGTTAAATTCGCCTTTATGTTCACTTTTTATACCTGTACTAGATTTTAATGATTTGTGTACGTAGACACCTAATCGTTTGCTCCTCCACAGCTCCTGGTCTTTCCCAATTAAGAAAATATTCTGCTTTCTCTTTCTCGGATCTAAAGTGGGTGACCTCACAATTCCCCACATTTATCTCCAGCTCGCAGTTGTAAAATAATAGGAAGGAGTTCAGCAAAACTCACATGTGAGTAGTCAGACATGGTGAAAGGGAAAGCTGTGAGAGCTATTGTGGAGGACCGCAGACAGCAAAGTGTTTGTTATTATTATATCACTAAACATGAAGATGAGTTTTCCCAATTGAATTAAGTGTCTCTTATCATAACTGTTGCTCTGCACATTCACCTTACTGTGAAATAAAGCGGCTTAATAATTCATAGCAAATCTCACCTCTTCTAGTGGTAAATCTGTTCACCATCAGGGACATTAAAGAAACATACATGCAAAATACTTAAGTATCTAATCCAGACCACAAGGTAATGCTATTGTTACATCCGCAGGTTATGCTATTGCACATCGAGATATTGAGCTGAGTGCATCAACTCCCAGAAAATAAGAAGCTCAGACCACTTGAGGGAGTGACTGATGCTATTGAACCCAACTGCAGGCTAAAATTACATAGCAGCATGATACTTGCCAAGTATGCATTAAACATTAACTGGTTAATGTACTCAGCCTGTTCAAAAGCACCAACTGGGACACAAATGCTAAGAATGTTTCCAAGTCATTCTTGTGGCACAGGTAGTTCTGTGAGAGATAATGACCTTATGAAAGCTTTGGTGTGCCCACACATGGATGGGGTGTTTTCCCCAATGGGACCAGCCACCAAAAGTCGCAGGGAGGAAGAGCACATCCCTGAATTGTTTTATATCTCTGCCTGCCAGATCCACTGAGAAAATAATGAAAAACTTCAGCTGGTATTCGTTCTGAGGCTGTTGGTCCAAATCTTAGTGGACAAACTCCAACAGGCTATTGGCTCAGTCTTCTGTGGCAAACATACATGCTTCTCATAGAATCATTGAATGAATGAATGAATGGTTACAGCAGAGAAGGAGGCCATTTGGCCTGTTGTGTCTGCGCTGGTTCTCTGAAGGAGCAATTCACCTAGTGCCATGCCCCGCCTTCTCCCCATTGCCCTGCACATTCTTCCTTTCCAAATAATAATCAAAGTCCCTCTAGACTGCCTCAATTGAACCTGGCTCCATCACATTCTCAGGCATTGCATTCCAGATCCTAATCACTCACTGCATGAAAAAGTTTTTCTCCATGCTGCCATTGCTTCTTTTGCCAATTACCTTAAATCTGTGTCCTCTGGTTCTCAATCTGTCCACCAATGGGACCAGGTTATCCCTACGTACTCTGTCCAGACACCTCATCATTTTAAATACCTCTATCAAATCTCCTTTCAACCTTCTCTTCTCCAGGGAAAACAGTCCCAACTTCTCCAATCTATCGACGTAATTAAAGTTCCTCATTCCTGAAACCATTCTCATGAATCTTTTTTGAACGTTCTGTAATGCCTTCATATCCTTCCTAAAGTTCTCACAGCAGTTCACAACCTTTCCCCCACTGGAGGAACTCTCTGAGATTATATAGACCAGTAATTATTTGGAAAGGTAATTTGCGGAAATTAACTTTGGTTTTCCGAAGCTGAGGCTGTGAGGCTCATCCAAATTTTAGTGTTTGAAAATGAAATCAATACAATAATCATTACTTCCAACATGCTCCATGTGTACTATGACTTGGAAACTGGAGTTCTTTCCATTTTCATCTAAACCAGTTTCAAGGTGACATCTTGGGTGTCTTTGCAAAAAAAAAGTGGACTCCAGCAGACTTGTGATGGCAAAATCTCCTTGAGGGCATCAGTCATTTTCCGTATTGAAGTATAATGGCAACTACTATTAAATCAATTTTACAGGTCTAAAATATCAATAATAAAAGATGAGAGCATATCTATTATTTTTGACAGCAACAATCCTAATTAAAATGGAAAACTGTATGAATGTTAAGAGAGAAACACCATTTTTGCAATTAAAAACATATATTAGGGGCGGCGCAATGGTTAGCACCGCAGCCTCACAGTTCCAGCGACCCAGATTCAAATCTGGGTACTGCCTGTGTGGAGTTTGCAAGTTCTCCCTGTGTCTGCGTGGGTTTCCTCCGGGTGCTCTGGTTTCCTCCCACAGCCAAAAGACTTGCAGGTTGATAGGTGAATTGGCCATTATAAATTGCCACTAGTATAGGTAGGTGGTAGGGGAATATAGGGACAGGTGAGGATGTGGTAGGAAAATGGGATTAGTGCAGGATTAGTATAAATGGGTGGTTAATGGTCGGCACAGACTCGGTGGGCCGAAGGGCCTGTTTCAGTGCTGTATCTCTAAAAAAAAAATTACATCAGGATATTAATGGCTAAGAACAGTGATAAAGCTACAACTATAAAGGCAGTGATTTGGGCAAAAACAAATTTATCAACTAAAAAATGACCAATATTTAATATATTGACCATATGAATTGCACAGACATTAATGCATGAGGAAAATCACTCATTAGTTCTCTTCTTTTCATTCCACACAAAATGATTACTCATAATCATCTTATTAATTCTTATAACAAAGATTTTAAGTTGTACCCCGATCAATCACGTTTTAGGAGACAATTCAGAGAAAATCTTGTCGCACGTCTGATGTTGTAACAATACCTAGCCCTAGTGTTGAAGCCTTAATTTATCACTCTGGACATTTTTCTTTTCTGTTTTTTTACAAGAATGTATACTAATTTACCATAATCAATTGGCTATTGCACCTGAGATACCCTATGAGGTGGATTAATGCCACACACTCCACTGCACTTGCTACTATATTATTACTAGAATTTAAACAATGATGACCGTGGCAACCATTGTTGCATTACCATCTATACCACTATAGAGTTCAGAAAATACTTATCAGCTAGTGAGTCTTATATCAATAAGGAAGAGCTGACAGAACAGCCTGTGGTTTTTAATTGTGGGCAAAGTAGTCCAGAAGTTATGGCACTGGGCAAGCAACCCAGAGGTCATGAGTTCAAATAAAAGCAAAATGCTGTGGATGCTGGAAATCTGAAATAAAAACAAGAAATTCTGGAAATACTCAGCAGGTCTGGCAGCATCTGTGAAAAGAGAAGTAGAGTTAACGTTTCGGGTCAGTGACCCTTCTTCGGAACTAGCAAATATTAGAAATGTCAAAGGTTATAAGCAAGTAAGCCGGGGGTGGGGCAAGAGATAACAAAGGAGAAGGTGTAGATTGGACAAGGCCACATAGCTGACCAAGAGGTCATGGAGCAAAGGCAAACAATATGTTACTGGTGTGTTGAAAGACAAAGCATTAGTACAGATAGGGTGTTAACGAACTGAAGATTAAGCAGCAGCAAGTACAAACATGAAAAAAAACCGTGGGTAAGCAAACTGAACAAACTACAATGAAATGAAATAATCAAAAGAAAAAAAATTGTAAAAGATGTAAAAAGGAAAAATAAAAAATAACTAAAAATAAAAGTAAAATGGGGGGCCCGTCATGCTCTGAAATTATTGAACTCAATGTTCAGTCCAGCAGGCTGTAGTGTGCCTATTTGGAAAATGAGATGCTGTTCCTCGAGCTTGCGTTGATGTTCAGTAGAACACTGCAGCAAGCCCAGGATAGAGATGTGAGCATGAGAGCAGGGGGGAGTGTTGAAATGGCAAGCAACCGGAACAAATAATACAGTAGTACTGGAGACCATCAAATTAAATAAAATAGTTAGAAATAGGTTGTTACCAGTGCAATCTGTAAACAGTTCAAGATGACCCTTCAGAAGTTACCTTATTTATTTCAATACCAGCAAGTCCTTCTCAGTTGTACTGTATTTTTTCCATCAATGTGCTAAAAATCATCACCACCATCAATGCTTCAATGTAATGACTGCACTGGTTTTGCCATGAATCGAATGCTATCGGAAGTCACCCCCACATAGTTGTAACAGGGGCAATGTAAACCAAATTAGTCACACTAATGAAGTCCACTCATGTATAATGGTCTGGAGACACAATTGGGGGGGTGGGGGGTGTTGGTGAGGGTGGGGGCGGACGTTGTTAATTTTCACCTTCACCATCTAGGCAGTAATCTAGTGGTAGAGATTGTTTATTCAATGTAGAACCTACCAGATTCTCACCCCATTAATTTTACTGCACAAATTTAAACTGTGCTAGAGTATGATAAAAGAACAAATTCTAGATTTTCCAATTGTTATCAATAAATTACTTCTGGCATTCAAAGTAACACTTCTTAGAAAATCTAGGTTTAACATTGTTACTGAAACAGTAGGAACTACAACCAGAGAAACCTTCATCCTGCCAGTTCAGCAGCTCTCCAAAAAATGTTCTCAAAGGATTCAGGATGTGATTTTCCATTCAGCAATAAAGAGACTTTGAGACACCCAAGGTGGAATCTTGAGCACCAATGCTGGTTTAGCCAACCTTCAATGCAAGACACCAAAGAAGTTAAAGCTTGTGCTCAGAACAACCACCCCTAGGATCATTAGGGCTCTGATTGACAATCAAATTGACTGTTAGCGCACATGAAAGAGGCTGCATGACATTTTGCAGGCTAGTGCTTCAATTGATGACCTCTCCTAAGAGCAACCAGCTGAACAGGAGTAAGGAAGTCATTGGTGAGGGTTTCAAGCACTAATTAAACCATGCTCAGCCTATACTCTTCACTTGCTACTGGAAATGGAATGAGTACACTGCATTGTATTTGAAGAGGACTTTTAAGGCACATCAGGAGAAATTCTGGGATTCTTTGTCAGGAGGTCACTAACAATCTCTCACTCTTATTGTGGAAATTCTCTGAGCACTGCATCTAAAGACAGTGAATGCTGTGAAACTTATTGAAGACCTAAAAGGAGTCACCAGGAGAAGAAGTGATTGGTCATGGGAACCTTGCTAGGGGACCTCTTGGTCTGGAGGAAGAGAGAGGGACTGGAGGGCAAGGTGGGCTACAGATTTGTGTTGATTTGCTTCATGCTCCACAATTTGGCAATTATGAGAGACTAGGCATTATCATCTGTTATTATGCCAGAGGTTCAAGCTCAGGAGCTACAATAGGAGGAGGAGGAAGACAAGGAGGAGGAAAATGAGGAAGAGAAGAAAGAGGATGGGGACCAGGAGGAGCAATAGAGGTTCCAGGTAGACAGCCTACAGTTGGGAGAGATGTTCACCACCATCTAATTGATTACTAATTTTCAGGTACATCCTCCACCATCAGCTTTCAGATAACTGTTGTCACATGCCTTATCTCCCATGACTGAGGATCCATCAGGAAGTCCACCATCTGCACTCAATCCTTTCAATCTCTTCCCCATGAAGATCTCAATAAAGAAGACCACCAATTTCACATTATCATACATCAAAAGCAAGCAAACAATGTAAACATGTCACAACCAGTATTAAACTATTCACCCTGGTACTTACCCTCAGTGTATCTGCTATAAGTTCCCTTGCCTGCTTTGATGCTTCTACAAAGCGCAGCTTGAGTGGCAGCAGCATGCTGAGTGGATTACTGCTGAGAATCTGAAGAGGACAATTCAGAAGTCCTGCAATACCATTGAGAGGCTGTGGGCTGTGATGGTCTCACCTCAGACTGCACCATCTCAGCATGGGCTGCAGCAGTCTGGGCCACTGGCTGACAGGCAACTACAAGGTCAATGGTGGATTGGAGGGGCAGGGAGCAGGAATACTACTATTCAGTGAGAGACCAATAGGTTCCTGTTCCATGATTCCCACCTCATTACCTCGAGGCATCTGCTCAACCAGCCCAGTGATCTGCTGAAGGACCTCTGGGCAGCTGAGTAACTTTGCAAGTCCCTTTCAACTGAGGAGCCCAGACACACCATGGCAGCTGCCTCAGCTTCCATTGCAGCATTTTGTTGTTCCATGGAGCAAGCAAGTAATGCAATGGAAGCTGTTTGGCATTCCATGGAAGCTGCAATGACTGCAGTGGAAACTGCGACCTCGGTCATCAGACTCTGCATGATGTTGGGCCCCACAGGTTGCTGAATGGAATTGGCCAGCCTTTCCATGTTGGAAAGGATGAGTTCCAAGCTGGAGGCCAACTCCTCCATCCTTCTAGCCACGGCCTGGAAGCTTTTAGGCAGGCTCTCCATTGCACCAAGCATTTGTTTTATCAAACCCATCAGCCTTCTTCTCAAATAAAAGCAAAATACTGTGGATGCTGGAAATCTGAAACAAAAACAAGAAATGCTGGATTCACTCAGCAGGTCTGGCAGCATCTGTGGAAAGAGAAGCAGAGTTAACGTTTCGGGTCAGTGACCCTTCTTCGGACCGAAACGTTAACTCTGCTTCTCTTTCCACAGATGCTGCCAGACCTGCTGAGTGAATCCAGCATTTCTTGTTTTTGTTTCAGCCTTCTTCTCAAGCTTGGCCCTGTGAGATCCTCATCTGACTTCTCTACAATGGAGCTAATTTGTGACCCTGCCTCCCGGTAAGATGACACCTGTGTTGTCCCTTACACCCAGCGTGGCTGCTATCCACTAGTGTCCGATATGGCCGTTTTTGAGGATCCCTGTTTTTCCCTAGCCTATACGTTATAGGTGCTGGTCTCTTAGCTGGTGCCTGCACACTGGTAGCAATTGATGCAGTGCCATCTTCCTCCCTCTCCTCCTCTGTCTCGTCCTCCAGTGGGATGGAGGGGGGTGACAAGAGTTGAGGTGGCTCTTCCTCTTCATCCAGTTTCTCCAGAGGGCGAAGTGGATATTGCTCCTGGGAGCACTGATAAAGCTAGAAGGATTAAGGTGCAGCACATGTGGCCACTATAGGGGGATGTATGTGATGAGATCATAAAGAGATTGGGAATGAAGATAGGTTTGGTAGATTAGAGATCAGGAATAGCTGTGGATAGGTAAGGAAGCTGGAGTTGCCACATACCTCTAGGTGGTATGTCCCCTGCTCTGCCACTCCCCTCCTGATCACTGCCAGAACTGCCTCCTCTAGGGGAGTGATCTCATGGAGTCAGGCTTCCCCTCCCCACCATCAGGTCCTGTTGGCGCTTGTTATGCACTACCTTGTCCTGGTTGAATAAGAGTGGTGATTGTGAATCAGTGTACTAGCAGGCATGTTTATGTGTATGGAAGATGCATCACAAAGTTGAAGAGCTATGAGTTGTGTCTGAGATGTGAGTGGTGCCTGTGAAGGATGCAATATTGTGGGTTGTGTGAATGTCAGTGTATAGTTAAATGTTGCGGTCTGTGTGTTGCAGTTGTGCTGCTGCTGGTACAGTTATTGAGCAGAAATTTTGTGAGGTGGGATCGTGCCTTGACCACACGTGTCAAGTCATTAAATTTCTTCTGACACTGCAGGCATCTCCTGGGGTCGGTGCTCCTGGCTGTGACCTCCTCACTGATCTTCTCCCACATCTATCACATTAATTGCTTCTGTGATGTCCTTCCCCACTTTGGGTAGAGGATATCCCTCCTCCACTGTACCTCCACCACCAGGGCCTCCAGTACCACCTCTATGGACCTGTGAACCCTCTCCCTCAATCCCTGAGCAATCCTGAAACATTCTGTTGTCTGTCAGCCAGTGTACTTTACAGCTTCAGTGGAAGTGCATGTGTGGAGACTACATACACCCATCCAGGAAAATTGCTTCTATTCAGTACCTGAGTGCCAAATGTGCAGGTGTCAGTTTTCATGCCTCCAGAGAGGTTTAAATCATGGTAATCATCAATTAGCTCAAAACTTGAGGCTAAAACCAAACTTTTCAATAGGTATTTCTTATTAGCACAGAACCCACTCAGTGCGTGTTACGCCCTTTCCCCAAAATAATCCCCTTAGATTATCATGTGACATGGGCAGAAGGTCTCAATACTGTAAGCACCTTTAAAAAGCTTACCTATACCGGTTATATCAGCTCCCGAGAAGGCTACAACTCATTTAAATGACAGAAATTATGTAAAGAACCTTGGAAAATTTAACTTTGTTAAAAGTGCTATATAAATGCAAGTTGTTGGTGTTATCGGGGACTTGACTCCTTATGCCATCCAATTCACTAACATCTATGTGATGGTGAAGAGGCAGGCATAGCAAATTGCACTGCGCACTGGACCAGGACCTTTGGAAGAAAAATGAGATGAACGGCGATGGAAACAGGACGCAATGAGAATCGCAAGCCTCCAACATCTATTGTGCTGCCATTGAACTTCTAATGTACCATGAGAAATGTAGCTTTTTAGGATTAGGATGCTTTGTCGCCCTCGTCACCTACATGCTCATATCTCTGGAATGAAGTTTCAGTGAGAAGTGAAGCATGCCATTACACCTTTTGTGTGACTATCCCATCTTCCCATAGCTTCCCAGAATTCCCATTGTTTTTAGTCTCTTGGTAACTGACTGGTTTAGATGTTATGGTTGGGGTACTCTGTTAGCTTTTATTCTTAGTCTGATTCCAAATGATTGAAAGAGAGTCCTTGCCCCATGACTCTTGAAGGGTGACAGAGTGCAAAGTGCATCACTTTTTAGCCAATAGCTCTTGTCAAACATATCTACATGCAGCAAGGAGTGATGTCAAGGTAAAATAAAATAATCCTGTAGATTAATTCCATTAATTATGATCAGTTATCATTGTGTTGAAGTGCTTTAGAAATCTTACTGAAGCCTTCTCTAATCTGCATCACCACTTGTATTGACATTTTAATAATTTATGATTGAGTAATTACCATGACGTTATCATATTTAATTTTATAATATTGTTGAATAAAATGTATACAAAATTAAGTACCCCTTACCACTTTATGACAAAAACACTAATTTTCATCAAATGTACAGCTCAAAAGCAAGTCCTGTAGTGAGATGTCATTATGACTTGGGTTGTTTTTACTTGAAAGGATTGGTAAATACTGATAAAAGGCGAATAAAGAGGATAAAAGAAATGTGGGGCTGAATTTTATCCAGGCGTCACACTGCGCAGCGGCGCCCTTTAAACTCAGCCGGGTGCCCGAATTTAGCCGCCGCTGCAGAGCCCCAGCAATATTAACATCGCTGCACCAAGCCTCCCCCCCCCCGCCCATGTTACGTGGGGAGAGGGGGGACATCCGGCGCAGTGAGGAACCCTTTGACAGTTGTGCAGCAGGTACTGGGGCCCTATTTTAAGCACCCCACCACCTGCTTTCTGACAGCTGTCAAAGAATACTTACCTGACTGCTGAAGAGTGGGGCTGCTGTCAATCTGGCAGCAAAGCAGGAAGTGCTGCAGAAACCCAGCAGGTCAGGCAGCATCTGTGGAGAGAGAAACAGAGTTAACTTGTCCAAGTTCACAGACCTGAAAGTTAACTCTGCTTCTCTGTCCACAGATGCTGCCTGATTTGCTGAGTGACCCCAGCACTTTCTGCTTTGGTGCCACTAGCTTACCCTGCTGTGTCCCAGTGTCCTGTGAAGTTGTGATCCTCTTCTCTCACTCAAGTGTAACATTTCTTCTTGTAGGCATGCCGCACCTGGGTGAATAATCTTAATTTTGCACATTGCAGGACGTGGGACTGAAATATACCACAAAAGGTATTACAGAGGTTTACAGAGAACACACTTACACAAATGGGAATGCACGAGTGTCACAGCAATGTAAATACGTCTTTCACTAAATGTTCCTCACCAACATGTGTGACTTTTTCTCTGTGTGAATGATGTGCGCCAGCATGTAGCGCTAATGTCACATCCCTTTGCATCGTTGGCCTTCATGGAAGCCAACGTATGCAATAACATCATTGCCATGCCACCATTACTCATGAGCATCTCCACGGATGCAGTGTCATGGACATTGGCTCAGTCATCTGCTGCCTCTAATGTGTTACACAGGGACGCTGCAGCTGTGGACTGGTGCACAGTAGGTGAGCGAGGGTGATCTGTGGCTTGCAGAGCTCATGTCGCTTCCTATGGAGCAGACAGCCTTTGTCTGATAAGCCACTGCTGTACGTCCCTACCACACTGCTAGCCCTGTGTGCAGAGCCTGGATGCCATCTGCTCTCCCATGCATCTTTCATGTTGTAGGTCCTCAGCATCCTCATAGTCCAAGGAGGAATCCTGTTGACGCCTCTCCTCATCATGCCAGGCCTGGCCCCTATTGGGTGCATGGTTGTGCAGAGCAGCAAAGAAAGGAGCTGGCCTTTTCGGCCCATAGTATATATATCACCCTATCCATACAGGTATTGGAGGCCTCTTTCAGCATGCCGCTCTCCTGCTCAATGGTGGCTTATGTAGCTCAGTGGCTGGCATTGTATCTCTCCTCTACAACAGTGGTGGGGTCTTTCACCAGTGTCGGGAACCATGTCTGCAAAGGATAGCCCTTATCTCCAAGAAGCCACCCCTCCATTTGAGCCAGTTCAGTGAACAATGGTGGCAGCCAGGACTGGCGCAAGACCCAGATGTCATGGCAGCTGCCTGAGAAGCGCTCACACATTCACAGCAAGCATCTGCGCCAATCACATACCAGCTTCACCTAGATTGAGCGGGCTCCTTTAATGGTGACATCTGCAGGTGGCAGTCTGGCGGGAGGCCTGATCACCATGAGTGCAGTCTATGAACATTACAACCTATGGTTCTCCGGCAATGGTGCCAGAACCAATGGCCCTCTGGGCCTGGCAGAGTCCGTCAAGAAGTGGACATACTCACTGGCCTTCTGGTGCAGGGTGACCTCCCTGTTGCAGCGGTGCACTGCTGACTGTGTGACCCCACAAAGGTCTCTGGTGAGCCTCTAAAAAGCTACAGAGGTGTCAGGCTTGACATCCACTGCCACTATGAGGAACAAAGGCATGGGATGTCCACCGGAGCCCATGGGCTGCAGGTCATCCTTGAGCAGGACACAGAGACGTGTCACCACCCTCTCTATATGCACAATCTCCTCTGACACTGGTGCTCTGACATCCGATGGCATGTCATGTGGAGCCTGTACATGCACGACAATCGTAATGGCGAACTTCCCTTGGGGGCTGCTGCTCACAACCGGGGGCCTCTACGTGGATCGCACCTGACTGTTGATATTGCCTCTGGCGCATACCGATCTTCATGTGCAGAGGATCACACAATGTAGGATGAGCCATACCTATTTCCATGTGATAAATAAAGTTGAACCCTTCATGTATTCGAAGGTTCCCAACAGGGCAGGGATTGGTGTTGACGGGTACATCCGCTGCTTTCCTGGATCAACTATATGGTGTGACATGGCATTGCCCATCTTGGCCAACACTCAGAGCGGCACAGCATGACCACAGCAAGATCCTACCAGCTGAATCGATTGCCCCCACCATCCATACAACCTTAATGCTCCTGCCCTTTCTGGCACCTTCTCCACACACAGGGTGCCTAGTGTGTCATTGCTCCCTCACAAGCATGAACAAAAACAGAGTGTACACTGTTACTGGAGGGAGGGTACACAGACCCTCCCTTCATGCCAGTAGAGCTTTGCCTCCAGTAACTCCAGACCCCCTCCCTTTTAGAATGCAGAGTGAGATGCCTGTAATACCCCCTCCCTCCTCCCTTTCAGTATGCAGAGTGAGACCCCTATGTATCCCTCCCTCCCTCCTCCCTTTAAGAATGCAGAGTGAGACCCTTCTGCCATGAACCCTTCTGCCTCTGTTGACCCCCCAGCTTTTCAAATCGTGAATGGGATCTCATGTGATAGACGCCCGTTCAGCGAAAAATCAGGAAGTGTCAATGGAGAGGCCAAGGGCTGCATAATCTGCAGAGGTAAGTACCGTTTAACATATTGTATTTGGGGTGCCGCCACCATGCAGCAGAGGGACCGCACCAAGGTCCTCCCGTTGCTGGTAATTTGCGGCAGGCCCTTCTCGACATCGCGGGTCGAGGTGGGCCTCTCCCCGCAGGATTTTACCGGCCCCCGCACTGCAACCTGCTGCGTTGAGGGGCCGGTAAAATTCAGCCGTGGTCTTGGGACATTGAGCAGGCTGGATATTTTAAAGGGGAATTTTAACTTGTAACAGGGTTTAGGGTAGTGGGCTGGTGCCAAATGTGCCCAACACTGGCAGTATGAAGCCTGGGCCATTTTAATTCCAGTTGCAACCCAAAACAGTAAAAGGCGGCTGCTATCTGGTGAGCAGTAGTGGACATTTGGCCAGAGGGAAGCTGCTGGTCAGCACCAAAGCTGCAGGTTGTGGATATCGGGAGAGTCTTGCTATAGGAATTGGATGGGGGAAGCCTGAATCACTCCTGCTGTTCCTGACCCCAAGGGGAAAGTAAAAAGTAAAAACCTTGTCCTAAATGGCTTCTTCCGGTCCTGGAACCTCTTCTCACTGTCCTCTCTTGACAGGAAGGTGTTAGCAAATTTCCCTACTTAGGTCACAGTTAAAACTGCAGTTGGAATCTAGTGATGTCTTCAGAATGCGATCTGCATTTTGCTACCTTTGTCCCTTGTTTAGAAGAGCTGGTTAAAATTAGGAATTATGTGAAGCTGGCAGGAAATTAGCAGGTAAGTCACCAGACGGACAAGGTTAAAATCGTCCTCCAGATGCAATTTAACTCACAAGGACCGGTGGGTTGGGGGACGGTGGGAAGGTAAAATATTTTGAATTCTCAAACCAACCCAACCAGCTTCCAAAGTGTCCATTTCTGGTGTAAACAGAGGTGAGTCATGTTGCAGGTGACCCATCCGCTCTTAGGACGCAGGTCAATTGTAACACAGTTTTTAGTTTTAACACGTGGAAGCTGGGATTCCCAGGCTTTGGGAAGGCAGACATGTGAAAAGAGGTGAGCAGGGCAACATCCATGAGGTAAGTGCCTTTACTGCAGTGCTTGTGGGCTAGGAGGTGCAGGCGTGTTTCTGCCAGTCGAAACAAGCTAGCCTGCATGCAATTGGACCCCAGCAAATGGACAACGCCCAGCCCCCTGCTATTGCCCAATAACGCCCATGATGTCCGAATCATCGCCAACCATCCCTGCAATGTCTGAATCTCCTCTACCACCACCACCGCCCTGCCCCCCACAATGTCAGATTCACAACCCCCCACCCACAATGAGTGAATCCTCCCAATCAGGCCTCCCTCAGTGATGGCAGACTTAGCTGACATCTGGTCCCGCATCATCCACCCACCCCTCCCCAACCCTCCCAACAGTCCTCACTGCCGGCTACCTCCCAGGCCGACAGGCAGGCCAGTCTGTCAATCTGGATGGTTGTCATGCAAGAAACCCTTAAAAACATTTGACAGACAGGTGGAATACACATATTTCCAGGTTTCCTGTCCAAAAATCTTCCCCTACCCCAGCTCTCTGCTTGACTCCCAGTAAATATCAGGGCCAGTGTGTGTCAGAGTTTTGAATCTGTCTATGTTATGCCTGAAAGTTCATCATTTTAAGCTGTCTTCCTTGACTCTTCTGAGATATTGAACACAACCT
This sequence comes from Heterodontus francisci, assembly GCF_036365525.1. NCBI lineage: Eukaryota > Metazoa > Chordata > Chondrichthyes > Heterodontiformes > Heterodontidae > Heterodontus > Heterodontus francisci. Next base: position 78,258,992 of record NC_090375.1, on the reverse strand, counting down.
GACAGAACAAAAGCAAAAGAGAGCAAATTTGCCACATTAACCAAATGTCAAATTATTTCAACCTCGTCAGCTCTTGAAATGTTCCTACAATGAGAGGGATATAGAGGAATGTGATGCTCAGAATTATGATTGAATGAATAGACTCCTTGACTGATTCAGTATATGTATGGCTACATTTCTATTCATTAGTACAACACCAAGGAACGGTGTTCAAGTAAATGAATGATCTGCAACACCCACTTTTGTTATGGGAGTGAAAATCCTTCCTCAGAATTATTCACCAGTTCTCACAAATTTCACTTACAATGGGAAGTTTGAGAATAAAAACATTCTAAATCTGTAAAACTGATAAACATGCATCAGTGAAAGCATCAGATTTTTCATATATGTAACAATGGATGAGATTTCTGTATCATAAACAATTCATCTTCAGTTCCATACAGCATTATGCATTGATGTAATAGCATGTTTTGCACAAATTGGGACTGTATTACAAGGATATAAATGATGTAAAATGTAACAAACTCAATATCCCACAGTTCTCCATTGTGCCACCGTATTAAATAAATGTTTCAATAGTGTTAGAGCTTTCAAGCTTTCACTATCTTTTAATGTTGAAATTACAAATCCTAATTCTCTCCTCTATAATGTATGAGCTATTTTCCATCTATCCATCAGCCGAAAATCCCAATAGCAAAGATTAAGTACAACATTTATTGACATTAGCTTAAATATTATTTTAGTGAGCCTGAAATTTACCTTGTTTTAATTTGATATCAGAGCATAAGACAGAATGAATAAAGATCACACAGCTGATTGCATTGTTGGCAACATTTGTAACTTTATTAATTATTTATTGATTTTTGCACTATTGCAAAAATGCATGTGACACACCAGGTTAGAAATGAGGGAGGGAGAAAATTTGTCTCTTTTTCTAAAACAATAAATTGTTAACAGATCACAAATGTTGGCTGTGATTTGCTTAACCTTGCTCCTTCCATTTGTCACATAGAATTTATGTTGTTAGGAACTTTCCCAAATTCATTTCACTTCTAGGCAAACAGGTAAAATTTCCAAGAAGATAAATCTCTTTGAAATTCTTCCCTGTCACCAAATGGTAAAGAAGCAAAACTGCAGGATCTCAGTCTAGCATTCAGATCTGATCGACTATATTTGACAAACACATCCATGGTTTTAGTAGACTAGAATCATGGGTAATATTTTGTCTTTACGCCTAGGTGCTAAGCAGCACCTGGGATAAGTACAGAAGGGAACATCTGGCAGGGAGGCTTATGCATGTCTTACAGAACCTGCAAAGTTTTCCTTCCATTCCTGTCAATGAGAGGAAAATGAATTACCAGGCATGATCCTCCCTGTCAGAATTTCCTTTCTAAGCTCCACTCAAAGGATGCCAAGGGCCCAGGTGGTAGAGCTAAAACTCTACCTCAGTATTTCATGGAAGTTTTGATCCTCTAGGTCAATAATTACTCTTATCACCTTTCATGGCCATCCAAGCCCCTTACAGAGTTAATATTGTAAAGCACCTGGATATCCTGGAACTTATTTATAGTACAGAAAAGGTTCCACAGTATTGCATTTTTTAGATTAGAGATACAGCACTGAAACAGGCCCTTCGGCCCACCGAGTCTGTGCCGAACATCAACCACCCATTTATACTAATCCTACACTAATCCCATATTCCTACCAAACATCCCCACCTGTCCCTATATTTCCCTACCACCTACCTACACTAGTGACAATTTATAATGGCCAATTTACCTATCAACCTGCAAGTCTTTTGGCTTGTCTTTTGAGGAAACCGGAGCACCCGGAGAAAACCCACGCAGACACAGGGAGAACTTGCAAACTCCACACAGGCAGTACCTGGAATCGAACCCGGGTCCCTGGAGCTGTGAGGCTGCGGTGCTAACCACTGCGCCACTGTGCCGCCCTTGGACTCTTATCAGCCTTGTTGATAACTTGGAGACAAGTTAAGAACAGGTAGTGGGGGTACGATATCAGGTGGGAAATCCAGAAGAACTTTCAGCATGTCCATCTGTGGCATTTGAATGCAGCAACTGAATTAGAATGGAACTTTTGAGTTGAGCATTGAATGCAGGGCAGCAGGTGTCGTGCAGACCACATGATGCAATCTTAACTGGAATATTTAAAGTGACAACCCAAAAATGGAATTTGGAGGAGTCAGCAGTTTGAACCAAGAAAGGCTCAGGGTGAATTCAAGATGGTCAAGGGCTTTGCCTTTGTTTAATATGCATTTCTGGGTGCAGTGAGGAGTCAGAGAAAGATACTCTTCCCCAGAATGGTGTCATGCAGGGCTTTCCCCAACTGCCAAGAATGAGGCATATTAATTTCACCACATGGACATTAAATTTCAAATTGTTGCTGTGAAGAAGAGAAGGCCTGTGACAAGGGGTTGCCAGGCCCCTGGCTAGAAAGACATTTTTGCATATTAACAGACTGTGTTTGAAACAAAGGAGCTATTCCCTGCTCCAATGCAATCGACAAACAGATGTGGTCAGACCAGTTAGTCACCTGACTAACCTGCTTGGCAGTCTGTTTTTTTTTTCTGAATTGTACAGTTTGAACTGAAAGCCTGCAGAAATCAGAATACTCCTGGATTGAAGAAGATCGCCTGTCTGACTGTCTGCTCCCATCTCTTTCTCACAGAACTCAAAAACCCACTGAAGACACACAAACCCCAAGAGAGAAAAGCTTCCTACAGCGAACAAGAAGAATACTGGGCCCCAACAAAAAGCAAGATCTACCTACAATCAAGGACTCTACAGTGAGCTCGATGAATCGTAACAACAAATCTTCAGATTTTGCCTCAAACTTTTCCACTTTATTTCTTCTTCTCTGTTCTCTATATCTGCATGTGTGTATCACGTATGCATGCTAGCGTGGGCGCGTCGTGTATCCGTAGGTGTCAACCGAATTAGAGTTTAAGTTTAATAAATTTCTACTTTTCTTCTTTAAACCTAAGAAAGCCTGTTCGTGCTGGTTTCTTTGCCTTATAATTGGAAAGCGGTGAAGAAGGATTCACCAAGGGGGAACTATAAACACAGTGTGTTTAAAATCAAACCCTGCTACAGTAAGACCAGGTGAAGGCTGAAAGGGAACTCTAGACCTCTTTCTCACCTGGTCCTAACAATGGAAAGAAGAAGCCTGCTGCCGCCACAAAGAAGTTGTGGCTGGAGGTGGCTGAGGAGGTCAGCATTGTGCCACGTGTCTGGATTCAATGCAGGAAACACATTAATGGTCTAACCAGGTCAGGAAAGAGAAATACAGTTGCATGTTCAATTACACCCTGATGTGCACATCATCCGCTCCCCTCAACCCCCACCCTGCCTTGTCAAGCCTACTTCATCACAAAACTGCAGATACCCACTTACCTTGCAAGGGCACCTATCATTCTCATTCTATGCATTTCCTCATATCCCCATCTATCCATCCACCACTGTCACTCACCCTGATCCGAATGCAATCTAGTGCCTCTTCTTGATAGTCATCTTCACCAACTGTACTGCATCCATCAGATGAACACATGCTATCACATTCACTCATAGGGCTGGTCTTTCTCCCATTGGAAGAGAAGAGGGCCCAGAATACTGGGAAAAGGAGAGAACCAGGGATAGGCCTCCACAAGCTTCCTAGCTAACAGAGAAGGAAGCACTGGAGATCAGTGGAATTTCAGCCTCCCTGGCCATCGGAGATGGGGAGCTCAGGACCTCCCACCAGCTGATCACAGAATTAAATATCATCAACCCACATGTCCTACAGCACTCAGTCATATTGACTTGGTTTCAGCAGCTAATGAAATATGATCATGCTCACAATGATAAGTTGCAACATTCCTATATTTGAGTACTAATGTTTCCCTTTTCTATCTGCCAGAGCCTTCATGTGTACAGCAGCAGTCTGTGAAACACCAGGATGACAAATTCTCTGCAGATTCCTTTGAGGGTGCACCATCATAGGACTCATGCTTAACATGCACAAGCTCAGATAATCGCACTTTGGTGGATCCAGTTAAACAGATAGTTGGGTGCTCATCTGGTGACTCATTTCACAAGTGAGCAAGAGCAGACAATAATGGCAGGGACAGCTGTGGTGAGTTCATATCAGAGGGTCAGCCCTCTACAAACTCTGCTCAGATGGACACAGATAACACCAGGGGCCATCGGTAAAAATGGATAATCATTGAGGGGCAGCAGAAGATCTGCGCCATTCTGACACACTGTCCAAGATTGCAGAAAAAATGGAGGAGTCCAGCTCAAGCCTAAGTGGGTTGATATCACAGAGTATTGTGAGGATATCTTCTTCCAAGGATTGTTACGTCTGAAGCAGGAGGAGTACAATATTAATTCAGTCCCACTTCTCCATGGGTCACAGTATATCAACAAATTTTTCTATCTACCGAAAAATAGCCAATTACATACTCCATTTGTCCCCCAGAATAAAGCACACCAACCAGGTTTCTTTAATCAACAACAAAATTAACTATTTATTATAGAAACAAGTCTTAACCAATAATGAGATAACTCTTTATACGAAAAGTTCCTTATTTACCTAGCCGTCATGCATTAAAACATACATTAAAAAAAAGTTAACCGGGAAAAAGGATTTTTAGTTCATAGCTGTTTCATAGGAATAGAAGGAATAATAAAATAACTTAGTTTGTCACGTTCTGGTAGGAAGTGCTTCGATTTGGTGAGGTGTCCCAGAGTCGAATAGTCGGATGCCACTCAAAGTCTCTCCAGGTGAGGTTGATGAACAGTCAGTGATGGGTAGGCATCCAAGGCAATTCAACTGCAGCAGGCTTCACATAGGTCTTTCATCAGAGGTGTAGCAATGGGTCTTCTTAGGTTTTATAGCAGCAGTATAGCAGTAGAAGATTTCTTAAGATTTCAGGATTTCTTAAAACACAGGAGGCAATGGGAACCACACTTGATGCAGGGATTCTTCAGAGACAGGAGGCAATAGGAATCTGCTATCTTTGAAATACAGGATTTCTTCTCAAGAGAAGCAGGATTCCCTTACAGAGACAGATAACACTTTTTCTGGGTCTTCCTCTCTGATCTCTAGGCAGGTCAAAACCAAATTTCAAATGCCTGCTCTTTGTCCTTTTTCTTTTTAAAAGGTCCAAAGTGAAAGAAAAACCTTCCTGCACAGGTCACATGTCCAGACATAGTGTCTCCCTTGTCATTCAAAGAGTTGATCTGAGGAGGTCAAACCCCTTGCTGGTTTCCTTAAAATTGCATGCTATCCTGTCCTTGTATACAAGTTCAGCTTCCTTTCAAAACATCCAAAAATTTCAGCGATTTACAGGTGTCAATGGCCACTGAATAAATCCTTCTACAGTTTTTTAAAACACACAGCAATCTAAGTTTTTAATACAAAAATAAAAACCTTGTAACATAATGGCCAACTGTATGAAACATCAATCACAACAATTAAGTGAGTCCAAGCAGGCCCTGACCACGGCTGTGCAGGTTCTGAAAGCCACCGTGTCTTGCACCTTAAGTAGGATGACAGACATATCCAGCAGAGTGGCCCATGAGAGGGCGTATGGTGAAATGAAAGTGTGAATTCCACTCAAAGCACTCCCAGTTCTCACCCATTGACCCCAACCCCATTCGCACCCATGACATATTGCCTCCTGTCCCGATGGACAAGTCTGTTCCTGCACAGGGGCAGGTGGAGCTATCTTTGGTGGGATCCTCATGGAGTCCAGCACCCAGAGGACATTAGCCAAGAGCATCTCAACAGTTAGGGATCAGAGCAGCCTGCCTTTATCTTTGCTGAAGCCACAAGGGTTGCACCATGTAGAAGCAATAGGAAAAGGAAAAGTAAAGCCTTGTAGTTGCACAAGGCTATGCATTTGGGTGTATGAGAAAATGTATGTGCCCTGAAGAGATCCAGAGGCAAAAATGTTAAGGGCAATGGTTATTTTCACAGCCATTGGGAATCCATGGCCACCAGGTCCAGCAGGGAGCAGCTTTTCTTCTAGGAGGCTCTAGGTGTCTGCCACCACCTAGGTGACAACCTCAGCCTCCTCAGCACTGCTGTTCTGAGAGGCCAAAGAAATTGAGCCTCTGTGTATACCTATTGCCCCCTGCGAGCTCAACCCTTCTGCTGCTCCCCTCTCTGCTGAACCACCTGCAGGTATCTCCACAGCAGGCTGTTGCTGTTGCTGCTGCTGATGGTCATCTCGCTCCTTCCCTGAGATCCAATTAAAGGCAGCTATGGTGCCACTCATTCTGATTTTAAATAACAATACCTCCAAATTGCACAAATTAGCCTCTCACCATAATTACCCTGATTGAACTCTTTTCCAGTGGGAAGTACGAAGGCAGCTGTGTGCAGTGAGTATTTATTGCTCTACTTGCCTGACGTTTAATGAGCCCCATGAATTGCCATTCTCTTCTTGGCTTGATTTCAATGATGAGTTTCTAGAAGCCCGGGAAACCTGTGCATGTACCATTAAAGTTAAATGCTGGTTAGTCTATCACTGAAATTCAGTGATTTAAATATTCAAATCACTAACCCGCCTCTCCAGAGCAAACAAATGCGCCCAAGTTAAACCTGGAATTTGACAAGTTGGAACCAGCTTCCAGACACATTAATATTTTCAACAATTTTCACACCCCCAGCCCCAACCCCCATCCCAACTGTACCTAAATCCACAAGCTCCTCCATGTTAAAACTCCCCCTATTGTTGTTGTTTACATTCTAAAGTAATTCCCATAGTATAGAAACATCAGAAAAAAGAATTGGGCATATCAGCCCAATATTTGTAGGGAGCTGGGGAGGAGGCGGAGGTGAGGAGTTCCAGATGGATAACTTGGAAGTACAGATTTCCCAGACATCCTGCCGAAATTAAGAGCAGGACTCCTGTTCAATTTTTTCATCAGGTTTCCCTGACTGATAGGCTGCCATCCTGTTGGGTGGGAAAGCCTGCAACACAAGGCTGCACCCAGGGAGCAGAGAAGAGGGAGGGAGAGAAGGTGGGAGGGGCAGAAAGATCGCAGGGAGGGAGGGATCGCAGTTAGTGGGGTGGGAGGAGATATCGTATTTGGGGGCGAATCATGCTTATGGGGGGAGATCTCATGGTTGGGCAAGAGAATGTGAAGGTTGGGGAAACCGTGGAGATGAGGGCACTGGATGATCACGGTTAGGGAAGCAGGAAAGCATCTTGGGCCTGGAAAGAACACTCTTGCTATTCCTGCACCAGTGCTGTAAATGCACTTACCCCAAGGATCCAGCCTTCTTACCTCATATAATCATAGAAATTTACAGCATGGAAGGAGATCACTCGGCCCATGGTGTCCATGCTGGCTGACAAGTAGCCATCTAGCCTAATCCTACTTTCCAGCTGTGGTCTGTAGCCATGTAGGTTACTCCACTTTAAGTGTATATCCAAGTACTTTTTAAATATTATTAGGGTATCTGCCTCTTCCACCCTTTCAAACAGTGAGTTACAGATCCCCACCACCCTCTGGGTGAAAAAAAGAATTTACCTTGAATCCCTCTAAACCTCCTGTCTCTTACCCTAAATCTCTGCCCCCTGGTTATGAACCCCTCAACCAAGTGGAAACTGGGCCTTTCTCTCCACTCTAACTATACCCCTCATAATTTTATACACTTCAGTTGGATCTCCCTTCAGCCTCCTCTGTTCCAAAGAAAACAACCCTAGCCTATCCAATCTTCCCTCATAACTAAAATTCTCCAATCCTGGCAGCATCCTCATAAATCTCCTCTATATCTTCTCCAGTGCAATCACATCTTTCCTATAGTGTGGTGAACAGAACTGCATGCAGTGCTTCAGCTGTGGCCTAACTAGTGTTTTATACAGTTCCAGCATAACCTCCCAGCTCTTATATTCCATGCCTCAGCTAATAAAGGCAATTATCCCATATGCCTTCTTGACCACCTTACCTACCTGTCCAGCCATCTGCTGAGTTCTATAGACATGCACTCCAAGGTTCCTCAGTTCCTCCACACTTCTCAGCATCCTACCATTTGTGGTGTATTCCCATAGCCTCATTAGCCTTCCAAAATGCATTATCTCACACTTCTCCGATTGAACTCCATTTGCAACTGTTCCACCTACCCAACTATTCCATTGATATCTTTCTGTAGTCTACAGCTTTCTTCTTCATTATCAACCATATGGCCAATTTTTGTATCATCTGCAAACTTCTTAATCATACCCCTTACCTTTAAGTCCAAATCATTGATCTATACCACAAAAAGCAAGGGACCTAGTATTGAGCCCTGTGGAACCTCACTGGAAAAGGCCTTCCAGCCACAAAAATACCCATCAACCATTACCTTTGGCCTCTGAGCCAATTTTGGATACAACCTGCCACTTTGCCTTGAATTCCGTGGGCTTTTACTTTCATGAGCAGTCTGTCATGTGTGACCTTATCAAAGGTCTTGCTAAAATCAAATGCACTACCCTCATTGACCCTCCTTGACCCTCCTTGTTACCTCTTCAAAAAATTCAATCATGTTAGTCAGACATGACCTTCCCTTAACAAATCCATGCTGACTGTCTTTGATTAATCCATGTCTTTCTTTATCCTGTCCCTCAGAATTTTTTCCAATAATTTTCCCACCACCGAGGTTAGGCTGACTGGTCTGGTCTATCTTATTCTCCTATTTTAAACAATGGTGCAATATTAGCTGTCCTCCAGTCCTCTGGCAACACACTTGTAGCCAGAGAGGATTGGAAAATGATGGTCAGAGTCTCTGCTATTTCTTCTCTTGCTTCCTTTAACAGCCTAGGATACATTTATCTGGGCCTGGGGATTTACCCATTTTAAAAGATGTTAAACCCTTAATACTTCCTCTCTCACTATGTTAATTTCATATAACATTTCTCACTCCTCCTCCCTGATTGCAATATCTGTATGGTCCCTCTCTTTTGTAAGAACAGATGCAAAGCATTCATTAAGAGCCATACCAATGTCCTCTGCCTCCACATACAGGTTATCTTTATTGACCCTAATAGGCCCTATTCTTTCTTTAGTCATCCTCTTGCTCTTTATGAATTTATAAATAATCTTTGCGTTTCCTTTGATTTTAATTGCCAATATTTTTTTTTGCCCTCTCTTTGCTTTCCTAATTGCCTTTTTAATTTTACCCCTAATTTTATAGTCCTCTGGATATTGAGCCCTTGATATCTGTCATAAGCTTCCCTTTTTGTCTTCATCCTCTCCTTTAAGCCCCTTGACATCTGAGGGCTCTGGATTTGTTAGTCCCACACTTGTTCTCCTTTTACCTGCTGGTTTTCCTGAGGCCAAAATGGGTTAAAAAAATGTAAAAACGGAGGCACACAGACTTCTTAAAAGCTTTTACTGACCGACCCACCTCCTGAAAGCAGATTGATCCTTCACCTCGTCACCCCCATTAAAACTAGAAGTGGGGTTGTGTCAGTGTAGGTTTGCGATTTTGTAAATTTTAGCTTCTCACCTGGGCCGAACCCAATCATTCTTGGAGTTAAAATTACCCCAATTGAAACCTGCTTGTTTGCAGTTACTTTATTTTGTTTTCTGCTCACTCTACCTTCCCACAAGACTGCAAAGTTTCGTATTGACCAGCAAGCAAAAAACCTAATTGCCCATTCTGCGCAAAGTCATTCCTCAGGTTGGTTTACAGCTCTGGAGGCAGCCAATACTATTTCATTTTGCTATTTCTGGTAGTGGTGTAGCTGTAAACTAAATAGGAATTCACATTTACAGCTCGAGTAGGGTTGGCTGGAGGATAAGCAGTTATGGACAAGATATTACCACACATTTTTGAGAAATTATCACTCTGGTGTATGATTACAAAGGCTCATCATACTAAAAAATCCGACCAAGTATTATGTAAATCATGTTTCATTTATAATGCAAAGCTCAATTGCTTTTTCCAACATTTTTATTTCCGTTTAAGTACTGATTGATATCAGTACACTGTCTATTTTCATTGCAAGGAGGCAGGGAGCATCATTTCCTCAATTTTGGACACATGGTGGCTACCTCCAGTGATGAGAGCCCCCTCAGAACCCACATAACTATATAATACCTTATTATATGCTGTTTGGCATGAATCGATGAGTATGAGTCAAATGAGTCCTAAAAATATTGCTTACGAACAACCCACTGAAAAACAAAAAGATGTAAGGGGGATTTTAACTCCTTCCACCTGGCAGAAACTGGGAGAGAGAAAAGATTGGGTGGTTCTAATTGCTCCATTGCAGCTTCACAGCATGTTTTCCAGTGGGTAAAGCTGATTCATTAATATATTGTCATGCTGGGCCCCCACCTGCCAAGAATGAGGCATATTAATTTTGCCACATCAACATTAAATTTCAAATTGTGGCTGGGAAGAAGAGCAGGCCTGTTACAAGGGCTGCCAGACACCTGGCTGGAAGACATTTACATACCAATAGGGACAAGAGAGGTTACTCCCCTTATCTACTTAACCCATAATGGACTTTGAGCAGCAGACATTGAAGGCAAGGAAGCACATTCCAGGCCCTGCTAAGATGATACAATCCACAGAGCCAAGACATGGTCAGACCAGCTAGTCACATGACTAACCAGCTTGGAAACCTGGGGTTTCTGAATTGTATAAACAGTTTAAACTCAAAGTGTCTGTTTGCTCCTGGACTGAAAAACTTCTTCTGGCTGGTTCGCCACAGCCTCTCCTGTCTGCTCCCATCTCTTTCTCAAGGAACTCCAAATCCACTGAAGACACATGCACCCCAAGAGAGAAAAGTCTCCTACAGCAAACAAGGTTTAAGAAGAATACTGGGCCCCAATGAAAAGCAAGATCTATCTACAATCAAGGACTCTACAGTGAGCTCGAAGAACCGTAACACCAACTCTTCAAATATTGCCTCAAACTTTTCCACTTTATTTCGTCTGCTCTGTTCTGTCTCTATATGCATGTGTGTATCACATATGCATGCTAGTGTGGGGAACGTCGTGTATCTGTAGGCTTTAACCAAATTTGAGTTTAAGTTTAAGCTTAATAAATTTCAACCTTTCTTCTTTAACCTAAGAAGACCTGCTTGTGCTGGTTTCTTTGCTTTATAATTGGAAAGCGGTGAACAAGGATTCAACAGGAGGGAGATAAAAGCACAGTGTTTTAAAAATTAAACCCTGTTACAGTAAGACTAGGTGACGGCTGAGAAGGAACCCTAGATACCTTGCTCAGCTGGTCATAACAATATGCTAATTAGTGTTCAATGGTATATAGAAACATCAGAAAAAAGATTGGGCACATTGGCCCTGTTATTACGAGTAGGCAGGGAAGGACTCCTGGGAAGGAATTTCGGACAGAAAATCTGGAAGTACAGATTTCCTGGACAACCTGCTGAAATTAACAGTAGGACCCCTTTTAAATTTTGTCACCAGATTTCTATTTTAACAATGGCCACTCAGCTCAGCAGAATGTGTCGGGAAGAAGCAAAGGCCCTAAAAGATAACTTTAAAACTTATTTATGTGGCCTGAGGAGAAGCAGATAAGTCTAAGCTTCTAATGCCCCAAGCTTCTGCCAATTCAAACATTGTACTTTATATTCGTTTTGCAATCATAGCTAGTATATTTTATCAGATAGGTTTTCCCATTAAAAACTATATTTCACATGGAAGATGGGACTTTCACCACAGTGATACATCTTCCTGGGTGGCACAGTCCTGCTTCAGAGCTTTTTTCACCTGGTGTAATGACAAAATTATATTATTCAGAGGGGAAGGTGTTTTGCCTGATTCCAGCTGAGAGAACACAACTATTTCACTAGTTCAATAATAAGAAGAATGCACAACTGCAATAGGACGCACAGTGAGCTTACAGCACATAAAATATTGCTCAAATAGATGGTCAGTAGTCTGTGCAAGGACAAATGTTCCTTTCCCATCTATCAGTACAACAAGATAAGTGGTTTTCATTATTGTGATCCTACATGATAATCTAAACTAATTCTTATTGCACTGCCCAGTACTAAGCTGTCTCGTAGACTGAGTGTAACAAAAAGATCAGTTATTAACTAAATGTTAGTGCTAATATTAATAATTTTGGTGGAGAAATTGTGCTCTCTGGCACCCAATTTTCAGGCGCTACATGGTCTCTAATGGTGTAAAATGGCACCCAAGATGCGCGCACATCTCCAATGGGAAGTGTGCCAGATGCTGAAATATTACTTGTTCCTTTGGTATGTGAACTATTGCAAGAGTCACAGGACTACAAGTGTTATCCAAAGAATACATTTTTTATAATAATGTAACTATTGTATCTACAGCCACTGCACGAGCACATTTACGCACATCTTACACTGGGGCTACACCCACAACTCCCTGGTCATGTGTGACACAACACCACTTCCTCTGATGATCTTCAGTTACAGCCTCTTAAGGTGGTCATCTTTTAAGGTCATCCCACAACAGACAACATCTTGATAAAAGGGTTTGCGCACACCTATCGACCATTGGCAGTATGCATAGCAGGCAAATTATGACATTAATCAGCGTGCAACATTGATTTGGTGCCAGAGCTGCCATTTTTGAATGCTGCACTCCAGCCTATGCCCTTTCTTAACTTAGCATAGCTGAACACAACATTAAATGGTATGAATAACCCCTACCAGCTGTATTTAAAGGGATCATGAACTACTTCCAGTTTAGCTGCTAGATTATTTATTTTGGCTGCTGGTGGTATGCTCTTTTGAAGCTTTCCTGTACTTGCTTAAAGTTTCAGTAGTTTACAGGGAGTGCTCTGGCTGGTGCTGAGGTACTTTTTTGTTCATTTAAAATCTTAGTAGGCCTGGAAGGTCTTCCTTGTTGAATTGAGCATAACTGGAAGAATGAAGAGAGAAACCACGCAGAACAGGACAAGCTGCTAGAAGAGGGAGGAGGAGTGAGGGGAAGAAGGGCTTTCAGCAGGAACTCATATCTACTGAGAGTCTTTAGAGAGCAATTGTTTTACTTCAATTTCAGTGAGGACTAACGCTTGAGATGTCTTTGTTTCACTAAACAGGTTGTGACTGAATTCTGCAAATTGCTGCAGGCACAACTGCAACCTCAAAGCAGGGTGAGGACAGAATTGCCTGTGACTGTTAAGATTATTGTGAGTCTTAACTTTTATGCCTCTAGCACCTTCCCAGCTGTTGCTGAAAATACAGCTTCATCTCATTCCCACTTGCCAGAGACATGCAGGTGCAATTAGCATGAGGAACTGCAAGCTTCCCCATGGTGTCATTGACAGCATGTACATTGCCTTGGATGCACCTCAGCTGAACTCACCCACTTTCATGAACTCATGATTCATGAATCCACTCCCTTAATGTGCAGCTGGTGTGCAATCACAGGCAAATCATCATGCAGGCAAATGCCCATTATCCTGGCAGTAGTCATGAATAAATGAAAACAGAACATGCTGGAAATACTCATCAGGTCAGGCAGCATCTGTGGAGAGAGAATAAGAGTTCATGGGCTGAATTTTATTCTCCTGCTGCCGGGAGCGGGGGTGGGCAAAAAAATGACGGGCTGCATATGGGACCATGCACCGCCATGCCACCATGATCTACTGCGTGGCGGCTCAAGATAATATGTTGGTCGAGCTGCCCCCCCCCCCCACCAATCACGTGATGGGGGCAGGTTTTGCAACGCCGGCAACGGCGTCAGCTGCCTGTGCACAGGTGCTGGCGCCATTTATAAAGGGTAGCCAGACATGCCACTAAATTTAAATATTTACAACTGCACCCCACCCCAGTACACTGCAATAAAAAATATCGCCCCTTCCCCCCAATAACACAGATAATAGTTGCCCTCTCCCCCCGCCACACAGACGACTTACATGCAAGAGTTGATATTCCCCCCCACAAAATGTTCAAAGTGCAAAGGTCACTCCTTCGTCCTGCTCCCATGGCATCAGCTCGTCTAGGTGCAGTCCCAGCAGTGGCCACCGCTCCCAGTGCCGCTGCTGAGGCTCCGAGCTGCCAGCCTCCTTTAAAGAGACGGGAGCCCCAATGGTAACCAATTAGTTGCTGCACAGCCGAAAAATGCAGTCGGGTATCCCACAAACGGCTGGATAAGGGTTGCCCCCAGCTCTCGGGCCCATTGTCGAGGCCCTGCCGCACAGACTAAATTCCGGCCTATCTTGCAAGATGTCAGCTGAATGTTAAATCAATGCAAGTTAACAGATCTTTTGTTTTTTGAAAACACAGGAAATAAAGTACCTAAATGTATTGACATTTTAAAATGCTTGAAAGCAAATTATTTTCCCATTTCTTACTGTCATATTATATAGATAAATACCTATCTAAAATCAGCTTCTATGCTGTGATTAAACAGCTCACTCAACCTTAGGCATTGGAATTTAATCAGCAGAAGTGTAGCTTATACTCTGATCAAACACAAACAGTATTTAAGTATTCCAAACCTGTGCAAGGCCCTCAATTCTTCTGTTATTTTAAGCAAGGTAATTTTTGGCTCCTGTCCTGTGGGCTGAATTAAAATTTATTTGTGTTAACAGTAAATAAACAATGACTCTGCAATGACTCCAGGGTGTTCTTGGTTAACCTGGGACTGGCTTATGGCTCAAAGTAATTTTTCTTCCTTAAGTGGTGTTATATATGCAGGGAAGCCATTTAGAAATGCATTAACATTTCAATTCTCAGTTCTTGCAGTTGGTATTGAGTGTTTACTCTGGAGGTCCTGAAATGGTCTATAAACTATATTGGTGAACAAAACAGTCAATCAGGTTGTAATTGAAATGTAATCCGTTTAAAAAAAAGATTTAATTCTATAAATAAATGAAATATTTAACTCTAAAACAAATGTTTCATCTGATTCCTGTGTATTGTTACAAAGAATATATCCAAGTCAGTATTCTGTGGGGTGAAAATGTCAGAGTTATAATACTAACTTTAGATTTCTGTTGTTTTTTTTTAGATCAGTGATATGAAAGTAATTTTACTTTTAATTCTATTTCATAAATCTTTAAAATAGTATTTTAACTGCATTAGCACATACACTGCATTATAGACTTGTCAATGAAAGCCGATGACTGCAAAACAAAAATCACCAAAATTCCACTTGGTTTTAAAAGCATTTTAAAGCCATTGTACAGATGCTTACCCTGTAAAATGCATAATTTATAAAATTATTACAGAATGATACACTAGGTAACTAAAATAACTACAGTTAATATACACTTGTATGGAATTTTCGTTAGACAACAATTTGTATCTATGTTGCATTTTTAATGTAATAAAATGCCTGAAGGCACTTCACAGGAGCGTTCTAAAGCAAAATTTGACACCAAGACACATAAGGAGATATCAGGTCAGATGGCCAACAGCTTGGTTAAAGAGGTAGGTTTTAAGAAGGGTCTTACAGGAAGAAAGAGAGGTAGAGAGGCGAAGAGGTTTAGAGATGGAATTACAGAGCTTAGGGCCTAGGCAGCTGAAGGCATGGCCACCAATGCTGGAGCAATTAACATCAAGGATGCTCAAAAGGCCAGAATTAGATGAGTGCAGATGCCTCAGAGGGTTGTAGGCTGGAGGAAATTACCAAGATAGGGAGGATTGAGGCCATGGAGGGATTTGAAAATAAGGATGAGAATTTTAAAATTGAGGCTAGTGTAGGTCATCAGGCACAGGGTCGATGTGTGAAAAAATCATGTGCGAGGTAAGAAACAGTGAGCAGAGTTTTGAATGACCTCAAGCTTATGTAGGGTAGAATGTGGGAGGCCAGCAAGGAGTGCATTAGAATTATTAAGACTAGAGGTAACAAAGGTTATGAATGAGGGTTTCAGCTGCAGATGAGGCAGGAGTGGAGTCTGGAGATGTTATGAAGGTGGAAATAGGTAGTCTTAGTAATGATATTGCTACGGCCATGTGGTCAGAGGTGTGGATGACTCCCACTGTTCAACGCACACCTAACCACAGCAAGTGTATTAGGGTTTAAACCCTTGGTGTTCTATTTGTCAAACAAACAGACAGCAACAGGTTTTCTTGTAGGTTTAAAACAGAAGATCAATTATTTATTGATCAATATCCCTTATTCCAAAATTGTCACAACTGTATCCACTCACGCATTCGCACACTCACGCACACACAAACAGACAGATAGAGAGGGAAAGGATTAAGCTGTTTTCAAGTGAGGAAGGGTTTCAGGATTCGTGGTAAACCTGTTGAATTCTCTCTGAAGTCAAGTTCTCGTTGGCTGCACCCCTGAAGTGTTTGTAGATTTCTCCCTTGGTTGAAAGTTCAGTTTGGAGACAACGGATCAGTTCCAAATTCACTGCTGCATAAATTAAAAATATAGAATTTTACAGCAGGGCGGCTCCCATATAACTTGCTAAATATTCTCCCAATCCTTAGCTGGACAAGCTGTTTGGTGATGCTTCTTTCTGGGTGTATCTCTCTCTCTCTCTTTGAGGGCTTCCTTTTTAAAGTAAAATGTTTGTCACATCATCTTTGAGGTAGGAGGCACTTTGGTCTCTACCCCATGGTGATCAGACAATGGCCCAGGATGAGAATAATCCAGTTATGAGGTTTTCACTTCATACCTTCTTTGTTTCAGCAGAACCCATTCAATTCAGCAATATTTCAGGACGGGTTCAATTGACACCTCTTAGCTTTGAAGTTATGCTTTTGTTCGTACCAGCCAGTAGACAGTTTGAATCTATATGTGGCCATCTTTTGCAGCACTGTCCATTTTCTTTAAAAAGGTACAGTCAGTTTTTATAACTCTCAGTTTGAGGTTTCTTTTTCATCATTGCACTTCTCGTAAGCATGACAGTGTGGATTTTTTTCTTTGTTCATGGGATGTGGACGTCACTGATTAGGCCAGCATTTATTGCCCATCCCTAATTGCGCTTGCAAAGGTGCTGGTGAGCTGCCTTCTTGCACCACTGCAGTCCTTGAGGTGTAGATACACCCACAGTACTGTTAGGAACGGAGTTCCAGCATTTTGACCCAGCGACAGTGATGGAACGGCAATATAGTTTCAAGTCAGGATGGTGTGTGGCTTGGAGGGGAACTTACAGGTGGTGGTGTTCCCATGCATCTTCTGCCCTTGTCCTTCTAGGTGGTAGAGGTCGTGGGTTTTAAAGGTGCTGTCGAAGATGCCTTGGTGAGATGCTGCAATGCATTGTGTAGATGGTACACACTGCTGCCACTGTGCATTTGTGGTGAAGGATTGAATGTTGAATTTTGTAGATGGTGTGCCAATCAAGCAGGCTGTTTTGTCCTGGATGGTGTCAAGCTTCTTGAGTGTGTTGGAGCTACACCCATACAAGGCAAGTGGTGAGTATTCCATCAAACTTCTGACTTGTGCCTTGTAAATGGTGGACAAGCAATGGGGAGTCAGAAGGTTAGTTACTCGCCACAGAATTCCAAGCCTCAGACCTGCTCTTGTAGCCACAGTATTTATGTAGCTGGTCCAGGTCAGTATCTGGTCAATGGTAACCCCCAAGGATGTTGATAGTTGGGGATTCAGCGATCATAATGCCATTGAATGTCAAGGGGAGATGGTTAGATTCTCTTTTGTTTGAGATGGTCATTGCCTGGCACGTGTGTGGCTTGAATTTTACTTACCACTTATCAGCCCAAGCCTGGATGTTGCCCAGGTCTTGCTGTATCTTGACACGGACTGCTTAAGTATCTGAGGAGTCGCAAATGGTGCTGAACATCACACAATCATCCATACTTCTGACCTTATGTTGGAGGGATGGTCATTCATGAAGCAGCTGAAGATGGTTGGGCCTAGGACACGACCCTGAGTAACTCTTGCAGTGATGTCCTGGGGCTGAAATGATGGACCTCCAACAACCACAACAATCTCCCTTTGTGTTAGGTATGACTCCAACCAGTGGAGAGTTTTCCCCTGATTTCCATTGAATCCAGTTTTGCTAGGGCTCCTTGATGCCATACTCGGTCAAATGCTGCCTTGATGTCAAGTGCAGTTACTGTGACCTCACCTCTGGAGTCCAACTCATTTGTCCATGGATATGGAATTGAAAGCTCATCTCATGTTCAAATATGACACCAAGGTGGTGAACAGCCTGGCTCAGCTTCAGACAGTTGCCAGGCAGATGGATGGAGACAGTCACTCGGGAACAGAAAGACAATGGCTTCAGTCTTCCAAATATTTATTTGGAGGAAATATCTGCTCTTCCAATCCAGGATGTCAGACAATCAGTCTGATAATTTAGCGACAGTGGAGTTGAGAGTTAGTGGTGAACTGGATGTCACTGTTCATGTGACCACACTTAGAGTACTGTGCACAGTTCTGGTCTCCATATTATAAAAGTGTCATGGGGCACTGGAGAAGGTGTAATAAAGATTTATGAGGATGATATCAAAATTGAGTGTTTATACGTATCAGGAAGGTAGAACAAGCTGGGACTCTTTTGTCTAGCAAATAGAAGACCGACGGATGGCCTAATAGCGTGTTTTAAAATTATGAATGGGTTTGATAGGTTGGCCATAGAAAAGATGTTTCCATTTGTGAGGGAAACCAAAACTACAGGCCATAAATAAAAATAGTCACCAATCAATCCAATAGGGAATTCAGGAGAAACATTTGAGGAATATTTGAGCGAATAGCATAGATGCATTTAGGAAGGAGCTAAATAAGCACTTAAGGGAGAAAGGAATAGAGGGATGTGCTGATAGTTAAATGAAGAGGCATGGGAGGAGGCTCATGTGGGAAATAAATGCCAGCACAGACCACTCGGGCTGAGTGGCCTGTTTCTGTTTTGTAAATTATGTGTAAATATGAAAAGGTACATTGGGAACAGATTTTTAAATGTATTTTGGTTTAATTTTTAAAACAATATTTTGAAGTGGAATTTGTGGAAAATGAGAAGTATGTTAACACTGGGAGTGGAATTCTTCCCATTTAAATGCACCCAAAATTCTAGCCCAGATCAATGACAGAGAGCGACAGATCGGCCAGTGGTGGTAGGTAATTGGCCGTACCATTTTTTTTGTATGCTACATTTTTCCAGCAGGGGGAATCCATGAGCAGATCTTTCGCCTAGCCCGACCATGTTAAGGGGCACCTCATAAGACCACAAATGAGAAAAGATATTCAGACCATCATAATTCATCTATTTGGACCCTGCTGGATCTAATAGCTATAATATGCTTCCAGGGTTTTTGCCTGCACCACTCAATCTGAAAGTTGATTCAAGTGCTGATCACTCTTTGCATGAAGAAGAGTTTCCCAACAGCAGTCTTAAAATTATTGTTTATCAGTTTTCACTTGTGTCCCCTTTATCTACTCTCATTTAATTTAAAGTAGTATTCAGATTCACTTTTTCCGTACAATTCGCTATCTTATATACATCGATAATGATGGCGTCTCCTGTCGAATCAATGAATTAGTCTCAGGTATTATAGGTGCACTGATGGGTAACAGCCCATCGTCTATGGCTACATATATTCTATTGAAAGCTGGATGAAGCAAATAGATAAATGGCCTTGTGTGTTCAGTGCTTGGCAGCCAGATCTCACAATCTCAGAGCTTCCAATTCATTCAAACTTACCCAGTAGAAAGTCTGCAATTGCAGTCTGTTGGGGCTGTAATTTCCCAGATGGTGGGGTTAATATTGCAAGACTTAAAGGTGATAGTTATGATGTGCCTTTATAATGTTTCATCTGATCATCTCTGTCCCAATTGTAGATCACCTTAAAAAACAACTTTGAGAAGTCTATAATCAGGCATGTGAACGACGTGTCCAGATGAATGCAGTTGGACCTTATTGATCTTGACCTCCTTTCTCTTTATACTGTAGCACTTGAGGCCCTCAGTGTTAGGCACCCTTTTCTGCTACTTGATGCCAGCGATACATCAGAGGCAAACTGTCAAGCCACTTTATCTGTAAGATCACCTTTCAGATGTATCCTTTCTAGAATAAAAAGCTCAAGCTCTTAGAGTCTTTCCTCATAGCCCAGAACCCAAAGACCAGAGAGCAACCTTGTGGCTCTGCTCTTCACTGCTTACAACACATCAATGTCTCCCTTCATTCTCAGTTATCAAAACTGGAGACTGTGCTCGAGCTATAGTCTGAGAGAGCACTGTAAAGTTTCATGACATCTTACTCTGACTTGTATTCTGTTGTGGCTATGATGTTTAATATTTTATTGACTTTGTTGAATGCTGCTCTGCATTGGTTGGACATGGTGCTTACTAAGGCTCCTAGGTCTAGTTCAACTTCATCCTTAGCTATTTCAATACCATTACTGGAGCATTTTTTCTTGTCACATTTAGGGCTTTACACTTGTCTACTTTAAATTAGCTGCCCATGTTAGCTGACGTTATTAACAGTTCTCTCTCCTTAGGTTCTGTCCCTCTGTCCTTCACATCTGCCATCATCACATCTCTCCTCAAAAAGCCAACCCTTGACATCACCATTTGCAAACTACCACCCCATCTCCAACCTCCCTTTCCACTCCAAAGTCTTTGGACTTGTTGTCACTTCCCAAATTCGTGTTCATCTTTCAGGGAACTCTGTGTTTGAATCCCTCCAATCAGGCTTCCCCTCCACCACAGTACCAAAACAGCTCTTATCAAAGTTACAAATGACATTCTGTGTGACTGTGATAAAAGCAAACTATCCATCCTCATCCTTCTTGACCTGTCTGCAACTTTTGACACAGATCACACCATCCTCCTCCAATACCTTTCCACCGTCATCTAGCTGGATGGGACTGCATTTGCCCGGTTCCATTCTTATTTACCAAATCATAGCCAGAACTTCTCTTCCCATTCTCATACCATTACTTCTGTTGTCCCTCCAGGATATATCCTTGGCATCCCCTCCCCAATTCTCAACTACATGCTGCGCCTTCGGTGTCATCATCCGTACACTAACGACACCCAGCTTTACCTTACCAACACCTCTCTTGACCCCTCGACTGATTCTACATTTTCAGACTCTTATCCGGCATGCAATACAGGATAAGCAAAAATTTCCTGCAGCTAAATATTGGGAAGATTTGAAGCCATTGTCACAGACTCTGCTCACTTGCCACAACTTCATCCCTTTCCCTGGCAACTGTCTGAGGCTGAACCGGACATTTCACAACCTTGATGTCATATTTGTTCCCAAGATGAGCTTTCAACCACAGATCAGTGCCATCAGTAAAACCACCTATTTTCACCTTCATAATGTCGTTCAACTTTATCCTGCTTCAGCTCATCTGCTGCTGAAACCCTCATTCCTGCCTTTGTTACCTCTAGACTTCACTATTCTAATGCACTCCTGGCTGTCCTCCCATTCTATCCTCCTTAAACTTGAGGTCATTCAAAACTCACATTCACCCATTCTGCTCGCTTACCTACACTGGCTTTCTGTTGAACAACGCTTCAATTTTAAAACTCTCATCCTTGTTTCCAAGTCTCTCTATTGCCTTGCTCTTTCCCATCTCTGAAATCCCCTCCAGCCCTACAACCCTCCAGGATAACTGCGCTGCTCTAATTCTGGTCTCTTGAGCATTGCCAATTTTAATCTCTCTACCATTATCAGTTGTGCCTTCAGCTGCCTAGGCCTTAAACTCTGGAATTTCCTCCCTAAAACTTTCTGCTCCTCTATAGTGCTTTCCTCCTTTAAGACATTCCTTAGAAGCCTCGCTCTTTGACCAAGCTTTTGGCCATCTGCCCTTGAATGTCCTTATGTGGCTCGATGTCAGATTTTGTTTTATAATGCCACTGTGAAGCGCCTTGGGACGTTGTATTGCATTAAAGGTGCGATATAAATACAAGTTGTTGCTGTTGTAAATTTAATTTGCCACATATCTTGTTTGAGTAGTTCTATAATTCTCAGCCTTCCTCCTTAATTACCACTGCCTCTCGTGGTTTTGCATTGTCTGCAAAATTGATCAATTTGCATTGGGTGTATAAATTGAAGTAAATTAGAAACAATAGTGCTCCCATCACTGAGGCCTGGGGTATCTCACTCATACCCTGACCATACTTCTTTAACCAGTGTAGAGTGTTTTTTTACCCTTTAGTTGATTTCTTATCCATTCGCGAGTTTCGCCCTGAATCCTCAAAGCTCTGAACTTGTGTTAGGGGAGGGTGGGGTTTCCTTTCTTGGGCTGCTCAGAGAATTCTGCCCAATATGCCTCAAAAAGGCATCTGCAGGTGTGAGATCTACTGAGGCCCAAATCTTTATTAAGGACAGTTAATCCAGCCCAGAATTGATAACATTTCTGAAAAGGATCAATGTCTGCCTTCAGAGCTGGAGTCATTGCTTTCTTTGGCCTCAGTGGACCTCAGGGCAGCCTCAGAGGCCTACTTTTAATACTGTCATTGAGTGTCCACCTGAACCACACAAACTAATGAAAAACTAGTCTAAAGATGTAGCACTTCTTCCAATGGATGTGTCAGCCTAGATTATGTGGGATTTTTTCTTTCATTTCTCCAAGGCTGACAGTTTAGGTGTCAGGAATTTGAGTTGATAGCAGGCAGATGTTTCTGTCCACATCCATAACTTCATTTCACAGGCTCCATTTCACAGGGTGCCATAAGATTGTGATATATATGGTGGGCTCAAGATGGAAGGGTTCAAGTTGAGGAAGGTAGGAGAGAACACAATGCATTCTGATTCTTTAAAAAAGCATACTGCTCCTTCAAATTAACCAGTTGGTTGCAGTACTTAGTTAACACTCACCATTTTCTATTTTTATATATTGTCATTAACTGTATGAGGTGGATGTGATTTAAGATTTGTGGTAAAATAAATAATATGACCCATTGAGCTAGACCAGAAATTCTCAATCTTTACTTGTATTAGAGGCCACTGGGTTCAATGAATAGCTGGACAAGAGCCCATTGAGTATTTAGTAACTACCCTAAGACCAAACAACAACAAAAGTTCCTATCAGGAACTCCTACCTCCCCTGTTGGCTCTCTATTTTCACTTGATAGATCCAAACTACAGCAATGATCAGGGAATTAAGATGCAGTGGCAACATACTGTCTTCTTCCCAGCAGTATTATCAAAGTACAGTACTGGACATTTTTTTTTATTCATTCATGGGATGTGGGCGTCACTGGCTATGCCAGCATTTATTGCCCATCCCTAATTGCCCTTGAGAAGGTGGTGGTGAGCTGCCTTCTTGAACCACTGCAGTCCATGTGAGGTAGGTACACCTACAGTGCTGTTAGGAAGGGAGTTCCAGGATTTTGACCCAGCGACAGTGAAGGAACGGCGATATAGTTCCAAGTCAGGATGGTGTGTGACTTGGACGGGAACATGCAGGTGGTGATGTTCCCATGCATCTGCTGCTCTTGTCCTTCGAGGTGGTAGAGATCGCGGGTTTGGAAGGTGCTGTCGAAGGAGCCTTGGTGCGTTGCGGCAGTACATCTTGTAGATGGTACACTCTGCTGCCACTGTGCGTCGGTGGTGGAGGGAGTGAATGTTTGTGCATGGTGTGCCAATCAAGCGGGCTGCTTTGTCCTGGATGGTGTCGAGCTTCTCGAGTGTTATTGGAGCTGCACCCATACAAGGCAAGTGGAGAGTATTCCATCACACTCCTGACTTGTGCCTTGTAGATGGTGGACAGGCTTTGGGGAGTCAGGAGGTGAGATACTCGCCGCAGGATTCCTAGCCTCTGACCTGCTCTTGTAGCTACGGTATTTATATGACTACTCCAGTTCAGTTTCTGGTCAATGGTAGCCCCTGAGATGTTGATAGTGGGGGATTCAGCGATGGTAATGCCATTAAATGTCAAGGGGAGATGGTTAGATTCTCTCTTGTTGGAGATGGTCATTGCCTGGCACTTGTGTGGCGCAAATGTTACTTGCCACTTATCAGCCCAAGCCTGGATATTGTCCAGGTCTTGCTGCATTTCTACACGGACTGCTTCAGTATTTGAGGAGGTGCGAATGGTGCGGAACATTGTGCAATCATCAGCGGACATCCCCACTTCTGACCTTATGATTGAAGGAAGGTCATTGATGAAGCAGCTGAAGATGGTTGGGCCTAGGACACTACCCTGAGGAACTCCTGCAGTGAAGTCCTGGAGCTCAGATGATTGACCTCCAACAACCACAGCCATCTTCCTTTGCGTTAGGTATGACTCCAACCAGCAGAGAGTTTTCCCCCGATTCCCATTGACCTCAGTTTTGCTAGGGCTCCTTGATGCCATACTCGGTCAAATGCTGCCTTGATGTCAAGGGCCGTCACTCTCACCTCACCTCTTGAGTTCAGCTCTTTTGTCCATGTTTGAACCAAGGCTGTAATGAGGTCAGGAGCTGAGTGGCCCTGGCGGAACCCAAACTGAGCGTCACTGAGTAGGTTATTGCTAAGCAAGTGCTGCTTGATGGCACTGTTGATGACACCTTCCATCACTTTACTGATGATTGAGAGTAGACTGATGGGGCGGTAATTGGCCGGGTTGGAGTTGTTCTGCTTTTTGTGTACAGGACATAACTGGGCAATTTTCCACATTGCCGGGTAGATGCCAATGTTGTAGCTATACTGGAACATCCTCAGTAGATAAAGAAGATAACAATATTTACTGCAATATGTTTTCTAACAATCTCATCTAGCTAAAGAAAATATACTTCAAAAAATCCTTCTCCAGTGTTTTATGAAGTGAGACAACATGCAATTACAGAAGTATAATTTTTAAAATCTATTTTAAAAGATTTTTAAAAATCATCACTTCTGTGAAATAAATCAAGCATAAGATTTAAAGCTGGATGTCTACTGAATGTTGGAAATCATGAATCGATGCTGACAGGTAGCATCATATTGCAACATATTAGGACTCTGACACATTGTGTCACAACAAGGTAGCTTATGCGTTTGTGCTGATTACTTTTCATTCCGTGAGCTCTGATCCCAGCTATGTTATCAGGGAGAAATATAGAGTAGATACCAGATACTCCATCACTAAAAACAAGGTAGAATCAGAGATGCATGAGCTGGAGCCATTTTTAATACAGCTTATAGAAGGTTGCCAGTGCACGGTTATGGCTAGAATTTGCTGCTTGGCTAAAGAAGAGAAACTATCAGATTTTATGAGGCAATTTCTGGACTAAACCTACCTGAAACACCCCAGTAATTTACATCTCAAGATACTATGTCTCTGATTTCACTGCCGGCCCTTCTCCAACGCCTGCCCCATATCCAATGAGAGCGGGGGATTAAAACCCCACCGCGTGCCACTCACCATCTTCTCCCCAACCTTTTGCTACCCTCCATTTTAACAGATGGATTTTGGAGGTCCTCACCCCAGGCAGGTGCAGTCCTCATTAAGTTGCAAATGATTGGGTCTGATGATGTAATTCAGATCCCAACAGTATTTTTACTTTGTGTCATGATATTGGTGCCTGGCAGAAGCCTCCCACAATCACCAGGTGCCAAGGAGCAGCAGGCTCAGAAGAAGGCTGTGAAGGTAAGAGATTTTATTTTTTAAGGTTTCCTTGAGTTCCAGGAACAGCAAGAGTGCTCCTCTGGGCCCCACACAGAAGCCTGGGCCTGTCCTATCCTGTAATTTCTTCACTCCATTGGCTACAATTGCATCCGATCTGCACCACCACCACCCCACCCACCCTCCCCCCCCCACCCCCCCCACCCCCGTCCCCCACACCCCCACCACTTAACTGACTGTTGTGGACTATTCCAAAAGATATTGTCCCACTCCAACCTCTACTGAATGTTGGAAATTATGAATCGATGCTGACAGGTAGCATCATATTGCAACATATTAGGACTCTGACACATTGTGCCACATCAAGGTAGCTCGTGCGTTTGTGCTGATTCCGTTCCCACCATGTTCAGGTGGGAGATTGACTATGGTAATGAAGCTCAGGAATCAAAATTGCTCAAGCCTCATGTTGACAATTCAGAGTCAACCTGTCACTTGCTCTGCAGCCCCATGCTGGCCTCTCACCCAAATTAAAATTGGGGCTTCTGAGTCTGTTTTACCATTTTCAACATTGCCAACTATGAACGACAAATTTTAACTGTTTGTGTTTGACAATAACACTTTGGATTAACATGGATTACATTTGAATATATATCCTGGTACTAATCTAGCTATTCTAACTCAACAACAATGATGTCACACAGAGTAATAATCTTCTGTAACATCATCATTCAGGGACATGAAGTACATGAAGAGCAGCTGGAAGCAAAACAAGTCAGATTAAGCTCCCATACAATTGAAATTATAAGGCTAGCAAGCACCATTGGCATTAATAGTGAACAACTGTTTCACGCATCCCTGTCCATGGCAATGTACAGTCATGCCAATGTGTTTAGCACTTGGATTATAATATCACCAATAGTAATTCCTAACCGTTAGCTACATTGGGTTACATTTCCATTTTTAGTACCCCAGAGGAGACCTTCATGGGATAGAAATTGGTTTTGGGCAGCAGAGCAAAACAGATGCTGCTGCATTGGCCACCCATTGTATACCCCGTCTGATATTGAGTTCTTTTGTGGCACGCAACGTTGGGCAGGACATATAACTGGCAGCACATGCAATACTGGCCATTATTCACTGCTGACCAAGATTCATTTCTATCTGTTTCAGCTCGACTATTTAAAGCAAGGGCCAGATTGGAAGCATTATCAAAGAGTCAAAACAGAGACAGCAACTTGAGAGATGGAGCGTCAAGTGGAAAGGCTGCACCACAGATCTCAGATGCATTTCTGGGCATCATGCTGCAGTCTGTAAAGGCACAGAAGAAGATTCTGTCCCCCAAGGTCAGGAAGATGAGGGTAGTCTCAAAGAACAAGCAAATATGGATGGAGGTGGCAGAGCAGGTCAGCAGAAGGAATGTGGTGCCACGCTCCTGGATACAGTATTGCAAGATAGAATCCACATTAAAACTCAACTTTTAACATATTTAAATGTCATACGAGCATAGAACATACAAACATACGAACTAGGAGCAGGAGTAGGAAACTCGACCCCTCGAGCCTGCTCCGCCATTCAATAAGTTCATAGCTGAACTGATTACTTCACATTCCCACCTACCCCCGATAACCGTCCACCCCCTTGCTTATCAAGAATCTATCTACTTCTGCCTTAAAAATATTCAAATGACTCTGCTTCCACCGCCTTTTGAGGAAGAGAGTTCCAAAGACTCATGACCCTCTGAGAGAAAACATTTCTCCTCATCTTTGTCTTAGATAGGCGACCCCTTATTTTTAAACAGTGACTCCTAGTTCTAGATTCTCCCACATAGGGAAACATCCTTTCTACATCCACCCTGTCAAGACCTTCATATGTTATATGTTTCAATCAAGTCGCCTCTTACTTTTCTAAATTCCAGCAGATACAAGCCTAGCCTGTCCAATCTTTCCTCATAAGAGAGCCCACCCATTCCAGGTATTAGTCTAGTAAACCTTCTCTGAACTGCCTCCAACACACTTACATCCTTCTTTCAATAAGGAGTTCAATACTGTAAACAGTACTCCAGATGTGGTCTCACCAATGCCCTGTATAGCTGAAGCATAACCCTCCCTACTTTTGTATTTAATTCCCTCACAATAAATGATAACGTTCTATTAGATTTCCTAATTACTTGCTGTACTTGCATACTCACCTTTTGTGATTCATGCACTAGGACCCCCAGATCCCTCTGCATCTCAGAGCTCTGCAATCTCTCACCATTTAGATAATATGCTTCTTTTTTATTCTTCCTGCCAAAATAGACAATTTCACATTTTTCCACATTATACTCCATTTGCCAGATCTTAGCCCACATACTGAACCTATCGATATCCCTTTGTAACCTCCTTATGTCCTCTTCACAACTTACTTTTCTACCTAACTTTGTGTCATCAGCAAATTTAGCAACCATACCTTCGGTCCCTTCATCCAAGTCATTTATGTAAATTGTAAAAGTTGAGGCCCCAGCACAGATCCCTGTGCCACACCACTCGTTACATCTTGCCAACTAGAAAATGATCCATTTATACCGACTCTCTGTTTCCTGTTAGCTAGCCAATCTTCTATCCCTGCCAAAATGTTACCCCCTACACCATCAGCTTTTATTCTTTGCAATAACCTTTGATGTGACACCTTATCAAATGCTTTCTGGAAATCTAAGTACAATACATCCACCAGTTGCTCTTCATCCACAGAACATGTAACTCCCTCAAAGAACTCCAATAAATTGGTTAAACATGATTTCCCTTTCACAAAAGCATGTTGACTCCACCTGATTAAAATTTTCCAAGTGCCCTGCTCTAACGTCTTTAACAATAGCTTCTAACATTTTCCCTCAGACAGATGTTAAGCTAACTGGCCTGTAGTTTCTTGCTTTCTATCTCCCTTACTTTCTGAATAAAGGAGTTACATTCACTATTTTCCAATCTAACGGAACCTTCCCCAAACCTAGGGAATTTTGGAAAATTAAAACTAACGCATCAACTATCTCACTAGCCACTTCTTTTAAGACCCTAGGATGAAGTCCATCAGGACCCGGGGACTTGTCAGCCCACAGCTCCAGCAATTTGCTCAGTAACATGTCCCGGTGATTGTAATTTTCTTGAATTCCTCCATCCCTTCCATCTCCTGATGTCCAGCTAATTCTGGGATGTTACTTGTATCCTCTATAGTGAAGACTGATGCAAAATACCTGTTCAATTCATCTGCCATCTCCTTATTATCCATTATTAATTCCCCAGACTCACTTTCTATAGGACCAATGTTCACTTTGTTAACTCATTTCTTTTTTAAATATCTATGGAAGATCTTACTCTCTGTTTATATTTCCAGCTAGCTTTCTCTCGTACTCTAATTTTACCTTCCTTATCAATCTTTTAGTCATTCTTTGCTGTTTTTTATACTCTGTCCAATCTTCTGAACTGCCACCCATCTTTGTGAAATTATATGCTTTTTCTCTAATTTTAATACTATCTTCAACTGTTTTAGTTAACCACAGATGGCAGGTCCTCCCCTCGGAACTTTTCTTTCTTGTTGAAATGTATCTATTCTGTGTATTCTGAAATATCCCCTTAACTGTCTTCCACTGCATCTCTATTGAAGTATCCCTTAACCTAATTTGCCAGTTCACTTTAGCTAGCTCTGCTTTCAAGCCCTCATAATTGACCTTATTTAAGGTTAAATTGCTAGTCTTGGACCCACTCTTCTCTCCTTCAAACTGAATGTAAAATTCAATCATATTATGATCGCTGGTACCAAGGGGCGCCTTAACTATGAGGTCATTAATTAATCCTATCTCGTTGCACAATACCAGGTCTAGTATAGCCTGCTCTCTGGTTGGCTCCAGAATGTACTGTTCCAAGAAATTATCCCAAAAACCTTCTATGAACTCCTCATCTAGGCTACCTCTGCCCATCTGATTTTTCCAGTCTATATGTCGATTAAAATCCCCCATAATCATCGCCATACCTTTCTGACAAGCACCCATTATTTCTTCCATTCTACCCCATCCTACAGTGTGGTTAATGTTTGGTGGCCTGTACACCAATCCCACAAGTGTTTTCTAGCCTTTATGATTTCTCATCTCTACACAAACTGCTTCTACATCCTGGTCTCCTGAACTTAGGTCATCCCTCTCTATTGCGCTAATACCATCATTAATTAACAGAGCCAACCCTCCATCTTTTCCTAGCTTCCTGTCCTTCCTAAATGCCATGTACACTTCAATATTCAGGTCCCAATCTATGTCATCCTGCAGCCATGTAATGGCTGTCAGATCATACTTATTTATTTCTATTTGCGCTCTCAGTTCATCTGCTTTGTTTCGAATGCTACGTGCATTCAGATACAGAGCCTTTAGTTTTGTCCTCTTATTATTTTTGTAACCTCTAACCTTATCTATTGATTTACTCTTAGATTTGTATGCTCTGTCCCTTCCTGTCACAGTCTGCTTATCATTTCCTACATTAATACCTTTCTCTCTTGCCTTGTCTCTACTCCTTGATTTACCATATCTTACCAAATTTGATCCCTTGCCCCCACTATTCAGTTTAAACTCTCTCTACTTCCCTAGTTATGCGGCTCGCTAGAACACCGACCCCAGCACGATTGTGCCAGTGCCCCATGAACCGGAACCCACTTCTACCACACCAGTCTTTGAGCCACGCATTAATTTCTCTAATCTTATTTGCCCTATGCCAGTTTTCACGTGCCTCAGGTAATAATTCAAAGATTATTACCTTTGAGGTTCCGCTTCTTAATTTGGTGCCTAGTTCCTCATACTGACTATGCAGAACCTCTTTCCTTGTCCTGCCTATGTCATTCGTACCTACATGGACCATGATGACTGGATCCTCCCCCTCCCACTGTAAGTTCCTCTCCAGCCCTGAGCAGTTGTCCTGAACCCTGGCACTGGGCAGGCAACACAGCTATCTGGACTCTCACTTTTTGCTACAGAGAACAGTGTCAATCCCCCTAACTATACTGTCCTCTACTACCATTACATTCCTTTTATCTCCCTCCACTTGAATGGCTTCCTGTACCATGGTGCCATGGTCCAGTTGCTCATCCACCCTGAAGCTCCCACTCTCATCCAAACAAGCTGAAAGAACCTCAGACCTGTTGGACAATCACAAAGGCTGAGGCTCCTGCACTCCTGTCCTCTAGGTTCCTTACCTGCCTTACCTGACCACTGACCAGATCAGAAGTCCATATCCTAAGGGGTATGACTACCTCCTGGTACAAAATGTCCAGGTAACTTTCCCCTTCCCTGATGTGTTGCCATGTCTGCAGCTCTGCCTCCAGTTCAATGACTCTGAGCCTAAGCTCTTTGAACAACAAACACTTACTGCAGATGTGTCTGCCCTGGATTACACTGGCATCCAGGAGCTCCCACATGCTGCAGCCATGACACATTACCTGTTCTGTCTTCCTTAATGTGTTTCAATTCACTACTTAATTATTTTATTCAATTATTTATTTTATTTTCCTTTTTTATATATTTTATTAAGCTTACCACTGGTTCCTTTACTATTTTAAACATGAGGATAAAATAGACCTGAACCACTTCCCAGATACTCACCAAACAGGTAGCGACTTCCCCGACCAATCATCTACTTGCTTGCCTGTGAGGTCACACTTGATTTTCTTTGAACAGGCTCGTTCCACTGAACAGAATAGAGGATAGAGGATGGGATAGAGGATAGGATTTAGGATAGAGGATCGGATAAAAGAGAGGCTACAGAATGGGATAGAGGATAGGATAGAGGATAGCTCCTCCCTGTTCTCTGCTCCCTTTTTGAAATGAAGCCTCTCCTCGCTCTCAGCGCTGTTTTTGAAGTGATGTCTCTTCCTGCTCTCCACACTCTTTTTGAAGTGAAGCCTCTCCCTATTCTCCATGCTCTTCTTCAAGTGAAGCCTCTCCCTGCCCTCCACACTCTTTTTGAAGTGAAGCTTCTCCCCGCTCTCTGCTCCCTTTTTGAAATGAAGCCTCTCCCTGCTCTCCACTCTGTTTTTGAAGTGAAGCCTCTCCCTACTCTCCATGCTCTTCTTCAAGTGAAGCCTCTCTCTGCCCTCCACACTCTTATTGAAGTGAAGCCTCTTCCCGCTATTGCCGCTCTTTTTGAAATGAAGCCTCTTCCCGTTCTTGGCACTCTTTTTGAAGTGAAGCCTCTCCCTACTCTCCATGCTCTTCTTCAAGTGAAGCCTCTCCCTGCCCTCCTCACTCTTTTTGAAGTGAAGCCTCTTCCCGCTATTGGCGCTCTTTTTGAAGTGAAGCTTCTCCCCACTCTCTGCTCCCTTTTTGAAATGAAGCCTCTCCTCGCTCTCCACACTCTTTTTGAAGTGAAGTCATAGACTCATAGAGTTATCCAGCACAGAAACAGGACCTTCGGCCCATCGTGTCTGTGCTGGCCATCAAGCACCTAACTATTCTAGGCCCATTTTCCACTTGGCCCGTAACCTTGTATGCTATGGTGTTTCAAGTGCTCATCTAAATACTTCTTAACTGTTGTAATGGTTCCTGCCTCTACCACCTCTTCACACAGTGTATTCCAGATTCCAACCACCCTCTGGGTGAAAAGATTTTCCTCAAATCCCCTCTAAATCTCCTGCCCCTTACCTTAAATCTATGCCCCCTGGTTATTGACCCCTCCACTAAGGAAAAAAGTCTCTTCCTATCTAACCTATCCATGCCCCTCATAATTTTGTATACCTCAATCATGTCCCCTCTCATCCTTCTCTGTTCTAAGGAAAACAACCCTAGCCTTTTCAGTCTCTCTTCATAGCTGAAATGCTCCAGCCCAGGCAACATCCTGGTGAATCTCCTCTGATCCCTCTCCAGTGCAATCACATCCTTCCTATAGTGTGGTGACCAGAATTGTACACAGTACTCCAGCTGTGGCCCAACTAACGTTTTATATAGCTCCATCATAACCTCTCTGCTCTTATATTCTATGCCTCGGCTAATAAAGGCAAGTATCCCATATGCCTTCCTAACCACCTTATCTACCTGTGCTGCTGCTTTCAGTGATCTATGGACAGGTACACCAAGGTCCTTCTGAACTTCTGTACTTCCTAGGGTCCTACCATCCATTGTATATTCCCTGGCCTTGTTAGTCCTCCCAAAATGCATCACCTCACACTTCTCAGGATTAAATTCCATTTGCCAAAGCTCCGCCCATCTTACCAGCCTATCTATATCGTCCTGTAATCTAAGGCTTTACTCCTCACTATTTACAACACCACCAATTTTCGTGTCATCTGCGAACTTACTTATCATACCTCCTATATTCAAGTCTAAATCATTAATATACACTACAAACAGCAAGGGTTCGAGCACCGATCCCTGTGGTGCACCACTGGTCATAGGCTTCCAATCGCAAAAACAACCCTTGACAATCACCCTCTGCCTCCTGCCACTAAGCCAACTTTGGATCCAATTTGCCAAATTGCCCTGGATCGCATGGGCTCTTGCCTTCTTGACCAACCTCCCATATGGGACCTTATCAAAAGCCTTACTGAAGTCCATGTAGACTACATCAACTGCTTTACACTCATCTACACACCTCCTCGAAAAATTCAGTCAAGTTAGTGAGACACGATCTCCCCCTGACAAAGCCGTGCTGACTATCCCTGATTATTCCCTGCCTCTCCAAGTGGAGATTAATCCTGTCCCTCAGAACTTTTCCAATAGTTTCCCAACCACTGATGTTAGACTCACTGGCCTGTAATTACCTGGTCTATCCCTGCTACCCTTCTTGAATAATGGTACCACATTCGCTGTCCTCCAGTCCTCTGGCACCTCTCCCGCGGCACAGTGGCACAGTGGTTAGCACCACAGCCTCACAGCTCCAGTGACCTGGGTTCAATTCTGGGTACTGCCTGTGTGGAGTTTGCAAGCTCTCCCTGTGTTTGCGTGGGTTTCCTCCGGGTGCTCCGATTTCCTCCCACATGCCAAAGACTTGCAGGTTGATAGGTAAATTGGCCATTAGCAATTGCCCCTAGTGTAGGTAGGTGGTAGGGAAATATAGGGACAGGTGGGGATGTGGTAGGAATATGGGATTAGTGTAGCATTAGTATAAATGGGTGGTTGATGGTCGGCACAGACTTGGAGGGCCAAAGGGCCTGTTTCAGTGCTGTATCTCTAAACTAAACTAAACATAAACAGAGAGGATCTAAAAATTTGTGTCAGAGCCCCTGCTATCATCTCCCTTGCCTCACATAATAGCCTGGGATCCATCTCATCTGGGCCTGGGGATTTATCCACTTTTAAGCCCGCTAAAACATCTAATACTTCCTCCCTTTCAATGTTAATATGTTCAAGTATATCGCAATCCCTCTCCCTGATCTCTCCACCTACATCATCGTTCTGCACAGTGAAAACAGATGAAAAGTAATCATTTAAAGCCTCACCTATGTCCTCCGGCTCCACACACAGATTGCCACTTTGGTCCCTAATGGGCCCTACTCTTTCCCTGGTTAGCCTCTTACCCTTAATATATTTATAAAACGCCTTAGGGTTTTCCTTTATATTGAGCATCAATGTTTTTTCACGTCCCCTCTTCGTTCTCCTAATTACTTTTTTAAGTACCCCCCTACACTTTCTATACTCCTCTAATGCCTCCGCTGTTTTCAGTGCTCTGAATCTGCCATAAGCCTTCTTTTTTTCCTGATCCAATACTCTATATCCCTTGACATCCTGGGTTCCCTGGACTTGATGTTCCTGCCCTTTACCTTAATGGGCACATGTTAGCTCCAAACCCTCACTATTTCCTCTTTGAATGACTCCCACTGGCCTGATGTAGACTTTCCGACAAGTAGCTGCACCCAGTCCACTTTGCCCAGATCCTGTTTTATCAAATTGAAATCAGCCTTCCCCCAATTCAGCACCTTTATTTCTGGCCTGTCTTTGCCCTTTCCCCTAACTACCCTAAATCTTACAGAGTTAAGGTCACTATCCCCAAAATATCCCCCCACTCATACTTCTACCAGTTGTCCAGCTTCATTCCCTAGGATTAGGTCCAGTACTGCCCCTTCTTTTGTAGGACTTTCTACGTGCTGGCTCAAAAAGCTTTCCTGTATGCATTTTAAGAATTCCTCCCCCTTTAAGCCTTTTGCACTAAGACTATCCCAGTTGATATTAGGTAAGTTGAAATCCCCTACTATTATTACCCTATTATTTTTACGCCTGTCTGAGGTTTGCCTACATATCTGTTCCTCTATCTCTCCCTGACTGTTTGGAGGCCTGTAGTACACGCCCAGCCAAGTGATTGTCCCCCTTTTGTTCTTAAGTTCTACCCATATGGCCTCATTTGAGGAACCTTCTAAGATATCATCCCTCCTTAGTGCAGTAATTGACTCCTTGGTCAACAGTGCAATGCCACCTCCTCTTTTATCCCCTCACCCATCACGCCTGAAGATTCTATACCCTGGAATATTGAGTTGCCAGTCCTGCCCCTCCCTCAGCCATGTCTCTGTGATAGCAATAATATCATAACCCCATGTGCTAATCAATGCCCTCAACTCATCTGCCTTAATAGTAAGACTCCTTGCATTGAAGTATACGCAATCCAGCCTTGCAATTTTCACTTGTGCCTTAACAGGTCTATATTTGCTCTGCCTTCCAGACTGACTCAGTTTTTCTTCTATATTTGGCTGTGCCTCACCCCCGACTGTACCTCCACTCTGTATCCCATCCCCCTGAGAAAATAGTTTCATCCCGCCCCCCCAGCAACAGCACTAGCAAACCTCCCAGCCAGGATGTTGGTCCCGTTCTGGTCCAGGAAATCTCTTCCCGCTCTCGGCACTCTTTTTGAAATGAAGCCTCTCCCTGCTCTCTGCGCTCTTTTTCAAGTCAAGCCGCTCCCTGCTCTCCACAATCTTTTTGAAGTGAAGCCCCTCCCTGCTCTTTTTGAAGTGAAGCCTCTCCCTGCTCTTCACACTCTTTTTGAAGTGAAGCCTCTCCCCGCTCTCCGTGCTCTTTTTGAAGTGAAGCCTCTCCCTGCTGTCTGTGTTCTTTTTGAAGTGAAGCCTCTCCCTGCTCTCCGCACTCTTTTTGAAGTGAAGCCTCTCCCCGCTCTCCACACTCTTTTTGAAGTGAAGCCTCTCCCTGCTCTCCGCACTCTTTTTGATAATGGATGCATTGGTTGTAATCTTCCAAAATTCCCTAGATTTTGGAAAAGTCCCAATGGACTGAAACAGGCGAATGTAACACCCCTATTCAAGAAAGGAGAGAGACAGAAAGCAGGTAAATATGGGCTGAATTTCTGTTACGGGCTTGGGAACCCGAGGCCCGGAACATTTTCATCTCCCGACCGCATGTCGTGTCAGCGTCAGTGATGCGACACGATTCTTAAATGCAAACTTGTTAATTGGCCTGGGTGTGAGTCCAATACCCAATTAGAGGCACCAGAAGCGTCCTGGAGGCGGGAACATGTCACCAGGGCAATTTTAAAAGGCAAGCGGCAGCCATGACAGGTCTTGCCATTGCCTTCCTTGATGCAGCACCAGGGAAATCAGAGGGCATCTGTGGGCATGGGTATGTGTCCCCAAGTGGCATCCCATTTCTCTGATGCCTCACTGGAGGCACTAATTGATGCAGTATCAGAGAGGATAGAGCTGATCTTCCTAGCGCCAGGAAGGAGAAATACACCCAGTGAGACCAAAAGGGCATCTATGGAGGTGGCCACAGAGATCAGCAGCTGGGGACCCAGGAGAAGGATCAGTCCAGTGCAGAAAAAGATTCAATGACCTCTTGCAGTCTGGTAAGGTGAGTGGCCAGGGGCACCAACTCTCTAAACACCAAATGCAAGCAAACTGACCTCACAGAATGTCCATAGTTCTCCTTAACATTGTCAGAGTAAGTCAATAGGCGCAACTCTGAGATGCAGCCACCCTCACATTTAGATGGGGACATCACTGAGGGAAGCAGCAGTATACATCTGCGTCATGCTGGTAGAGATGAGGGAGGGCAGAATTTATGGGCATTATTTAATGGAGGCAATGAGAGTCTTGCCTGTAGAACAAAGAACAAAGAAATTTACAGCACAGGAACAGGCCCTTCGGCCCTCCAAGCCTGCGCCGATCCAGATCCTCTATCTAAACATGACGCCTATTTTCTAAGGGTCTGTATCTCTTTACTTCCTGCCCATTCATGTATCTGTCTAGCTACATCTTAAAAGACGCTATCGTGCCCGCGTCTACCACCTCCGCTGGCAACACGTTCCAGGCACCCACCACCCTCTGCGTAAAGAACTGTAGCTGAAGAGCCGGCGAAAGTACTGCGTCACCTCTTCTCAGGAAGGCCCACCGCATTACATGCCAAACAGGCACTTAACTGGGCAGCAGCAGGCTTTTTCGGGGATTAAGGACCCCAGGGATGGAAGTCCTGCCCGCTGAGAGCTGCTGGTCAATCAGAGACCGGCAGCTCTTTTACTGGGCAGTGCCAACAGGGAGGTAGTGGCTGCTGCCTGTATTGCACCCAACTGAGGTCCAGGATCATCGATGGACCCAGGCCATAGGTGAGTGATGGTGGGAGGCGTTTTGCGGGGTGGGGATTGTAGGGGAGGGGTTGTAGGGGGGAAGGCAACAAGGGCAGGGGGGGTGGCTCTCAGCTAGCCCCCTCCTTCCTGATGCCGGGTTCCTTGATCAGGCACTGAGTGCCATTGGACGAAGGACCCCGTCCAGGAGCTGGCAGGCAACCCACACAGGTTTGCTCGTCATGCTCCCCACATGGCAACAGGCCCACCCACCGCCGGGCTAATTCCAGCGATGGTGGGAAGAGGCCCTTAATTGGGCATTAGTTACCCATTTAGGGGCCTCAGTTGGCAGTGTGGCAGGAGGTTATCCACAGGTCCCCACCTGTCACCATCACACCCGATTAAATGCTCTCCCTACTTTCAAACTTGCAAAGGGGAGAGCATAAAATCCAGCCCCTTATGAATCATTCTCCTTTCATCCTGCAGGAGAATAGAGCCTATAATATGCAGAAGATTCCCAGAATGGGAGGTGGAGTGACCCAACTCCACACTCTGACTGCAGCGGAGATCACCGAGGTCAGGGGTCAGCAACGTGTCCATATATAGACACCAATGTCCGTGATAAAAAATTTTGCGGTCTGTGGTTTCTATCCAGCCCACCACTTCACTGTCACTGACAGTGAGCTGCCTGTGGCTCGGCTTTGATTGATGGTTCTCCTATTAAAGTGTATGTCAGCCAGAGGCAGGACCTGCATCTGACAGACAGCGGATGCCTGTCTGTGTTTGCTCACTCTCTCGGAGTGACAGTGAGCTGCCTGGGCGGGATGAGCACTGATTGGTGGTCCACTGCGCAGTTGCGATTGTATCGGCTGCCCCTGCTGTTTTCACACGGTTCAAGGAGTGAGCAAGAATGGCTGCTATGGGGGAAAGAGGGAAAGAAAGGTCGAGGGGAGAGCAGGAAGTGGGCCAGCACACAGCCAGAGGTGCATCATGGAAGGAGCACATTGAGAGTTGGACAGCCCTTCAAACAAGTACCGGCCCAGGGAGTAGGGAGAGGGAAGAGGGGAATGGACACAGTGGGGGTGGGGGGGGCGGGGGAGAGGGGGATGGTCATGGGGCGGGGGAGAGAGGTGGATGGACCCGGCAGGGAGGGATAGAGAGAAATGGGCACAGAGGTGGGGGAGAGGGGGGTATACACACAGAGAGGGGAGAGGGAGATGGGCACCAAGAGGGGACAGGGGGATGGACAAGGATGGGGGGAGAGGGGGATGGACCTAGAGGGGGGGAGAGGGGGATGGAGACACAGAGAGGGGGAGAGGGGGATGGACACAGAGAGGGGGGGTGAGAGAGAGATCACTATCACTCCTGACAGATGGACATCTATCTGAATTCTCCGCAGTGCTTCATCAAGTGTGCGGGCAGACATTGACTACTTGTGCAAGCAAAACCACTGCCAGGTATCTCACTAAATAGAGAGAAATGCATTTTAAATTTGGACTGTGTTTCGATGGCATTAGGATGGCTATACACTTTGCAAACAGATTAATTGCCCCCATGTCTATGGCTGAGTCAATCATTTTGTCAAATGTCCATGGCGCAACATGTAGATGCCTATTGTCTGCGTGGGTTTCCTCCGGGTGCTCCGGTTTCCTCCCACCGCCAAAGACATGCAGGTGATAGGTAAATTGGCTATTATAAATTGCCCCTAGTGTAGGTAGGTGGTAGGGCATATGGGATTACTGTAGGGTTAGTATAAATGGGTGGTTGTTGGTCGGCACAGACTTGGTGGGCCGGAGGGCCTATTTCAGTGCTGTATCTCTAAATAAGACATTCAGTGGAGGATGGCGAGATGGAGGCCATGAGCAACAGGGTCGTTGGATAGCTCTTTCTTGAGGTGAAGGGCATGGAGGAGACTCCTGCCCAATGGGAGCTATAGATCTTAGACCACTATCATCTGAGTGGTTGGTTGCGCTGGGGTACTTGTTGAGTAGGACCTGTTTGCATCCCCATTTTCCTGTGTCTCCCACAGGATTAGTTTCAGAGGGGGACCAAAGTGAACCTGCCAAATCGGTGCTGCCATCCTCAGTGGTGGAGGAGGTCCACAGAACCTACACCCATCATCTCATACCATAGCACCTTCCACCAGCACAGAGACACTCACCTTGGTTGGGCCACAGAATAGCATTCAACAGGGGGCACTCATTCAACCTCATAGCACACATGAGCAGGAGGAGGGTGAGGCAGTCACAACAATGCTTCATTGGGCGAAGATGCTGGGCCTCAGGTGTAAAGGACAAGGATGACCTTCCTTGTGAGCCAGAGGCGGATAGGTTCCTGTCTGTCGGAGTTTCCTGAGGCCTTGAGGAGCCATGGGCAGGCAGTGGGGGAGTCCAGGCAGTGTATGTGCTCTGTCATGACGCAGGGATTTGATCACATGAGCTGCTCCATTGAGAGATTGGGCAAACTCTTGGAAAGCCAAATGCAGCACTGCTCTGAATGAGTGCAGGAGCAGCGTACTGATATACACAGGAGGAGTGAAACTTTCTGTAGTATTGACTGCTCAGTGTCACTGATAGTTCATAGGTGCTTGGAGTGGATGCCAGCTGCGTCCCAATCAGTGGCTTCTTCAAGCATCCAAGGATGTCAGGAAAAGGCTGAGACAGTCATCACGGCAGACGAGGGGGCCATCCCTCAGTGGGCACTGGCATCACCCTTCAGCCCCTTGCTTCCTCTGACTCAGGAGCCATCTGTGTGCCAGGATCTTGTGACAGAGGCAGCCCCTGCCATGACACAGGTGCAGCAGCCTGTGGAGGAACCCCCACAGGCACCTCCAAGACGAGAAGCCATGGGCATGTCAGCTTGTGTCAGAGTTGCCTCCACCTCATCCTCTGTCATAGGGGGAGCATCCTGTGGAAGTGTTAGAGAGAGGAAGACACCATCCAGTTGAATTCACTTAATGGGCCACCTGGGTGTTATTGTCTACATCTCTCTGTTATTTAATTTGGGCCACAACATAATTTCTTCATTTCACCACTCTGACAGGTGTGTTGTTGATGTCTTATCTCAAAGAGCGGACGTCACATTGTAGAGTGGGTTGTGGGAACCTGGGGGCCCTGAGAATAGTATGTGCCCATGCCTTATGATGTTGGACAATGGTGGATGGAGGAACCCTCCATCTGGATGTTCATGGCTGGCAATGAGACCTCGCAGTTAAGGGTCATAACAATATGCTGAAAGGTGAGTTTTGGGGTCATCAGCCGCCAGGGCTCAGGGGAGATCAGGTGAAGCACTGTTGAATCAGAGTGGCCTTTGCTGCCATGCAAGCCTGCAGTTCACTGTGAACTCCGAAATGGCGTTGACAGGCATCCTTTGCTGCCTAGTCACCAGCCACCTCTGGAATAATGCCTTCCTCCTCTTCTACCTCCTCTGAGGTGGAGTAATGCTCCAGCTTCTCCTCTTCTTCCATCTCCAGGCCTCTTTACAGTGTCATCTTGTGCAGGGCGCAGCAGATGACCACAATACAGGAGACTCTGGCTGGCTCGTACTGGAGAGCGCCACCCAATCAGTCAAGGCAACTGAAGCCCATCTTCAGGAGGCCAATGGTCTGGTCACTGCAGGTTCATGTTAGGAAATGGTTATGGTTGTAGTGCCTCACTCCATCCATGTCTGGTTTTTGAAAGGGCGTCAGGAGCCACCACGTTAGGGGATGACCCTTATCCCCCAGCAGCCACCCATGGAGTCTGGAGGTGGGCCTTAAGAGGTGCTGCAGCTGGGACACAAGATGGAGTCATGACAACTGCCCAGGAACCAGGCGCAGATCTGTGGTAAGCCAATGAGTGATAGGCCTTTCTGTTCAGGAATCTGACTGGTTGGTCTGTCAGTGCCTTCATGCCTATGTGGGTGCAATCGATGACCTCCTGGACCTGAGGGAATCCATTGATGGCAGCAAACTCCCAAACCCTCTGTGCCTGTGCAGATCCATCTGTGTCAAAGTGCATGTAGTCCCCTGCCCTCCGAATATGGCATCCGTGACCTGCCTGATGGCATGATGAGCTGCTGACTGCGAGATGCCACCTAGGTCCACAGCTGATTCCTGGAACAACCAGGTTGCATAAAAGTTTAGGGTGACAGTGACATTGATGCCTGCAGGTAAGAAACTGCCCTGGGGGCCGCAAGGTCACAGGTTGTTGTGGATCAGAGCACAAATGTCCAAAACCATCTGCCTGGATAGGCACAGCCTCCTACAGCACTGGCGCGCAGTCATTTTTAGGTAGCTGACTCTTGGGCTGTGTACCTGATGTGTTGGGTAGCGCCTTCTTCCCCTTGCAGCCACCCACTGTGTTCCTCTCGCCTCCTGTTGTCCAGGAGGATGAGTCTAATGAAGCTCCTCCTGGCTGCTGTATCCAATGTCAGAGTAGCCTGTTGCCATCTCGACTCCCTCAACTCGGCCTTTCGCTGCCAACTCCTGCTGCCCAATTGATGCCAATGGGCTAACATCCCTCTCCAGCTTCATACCACTCGCCATAGAGAAAAGCATGGTCTGTGGCACTGCTGGAACAGCTGAGCTTTATTTTCTGCCTCTGTATTATGTTCATCAGCCCTTCTCATAACCCTCATGGCCCTCCGTATTGCTGACAACTTGTACACCCTCCCATGTTCCAGACATGGTGTTTTCCCCATGCCCTTCCATCGCAGATTGTAAACTGCTGCTGACAAGCTGCTAATGAGCTCCACAATGAGCTCAACAGGCAATTAGTTAAATATGTGCGGGGTTGCCATTGCCTCCCTCTTGATGCCCCTTTAAAAATGGCGTCACTTTCCAGAGACAGCGGAACCTAGTGCTGACCTCTGAGAATGCAATCTTCAAATCAAGCACGTACTCATTCCTACCCCCAGCAGCCTTTAAAAATCTGGCCCTATAGATCAGTTAGACTAATATCTGTCTTTGGGAAATGTTGGAATTCATTATTAAGGAAGTCGTAGCGTGACATTTAGAAAATCATAACTCAATCAAGCAGAGTCAACATGGTTTTATGAAAGGGAAATTGTGTTTGACAAATTTATTAGAGTTCTCTGAGGATGTAACAAGCAGGGTGAATAAAAGGGAACCAGTAGATCTAGTGTATTTGGATTTCCAAAAGGCTTTCGATAAGGTGCCACATAAAAGATTACTGCACAAGATTTGAGGCCATGGTGTTGGGGGTAATATATTAGCATGGATAGAGGATTGGCTATCTTACAGAAAATGGAGTCAGGATAAATGGGTCATTTTAGGTTGACAAACTGTAACTAGTGGGCTGCTTCAGGGATCAGTTCTGGGGCCTCAACTATTTACAATCTAAATTAACGACTTGGATGAAGGGAGCAAGTGTATTGTAGCCAAATTTGCTGACGATACAAAGATAGGTGGGAAAGCAAGTTTTGAAGAGGTCACAAAATGTCTGCAAAGGGATGTAGATAGATTAACTGAATGGGAAAAAAATTGGCAGATGGAGTATAATATGGGAAAATGTGAGGTTATCCACTTTGGTAGGAAGAATAGAAAAGGAAAATATTATTTAAAGGGAGAGAGACAATGGAATGCTGCGGTGCAGAGGGATCTGGATTCTTTGTATGTTAAACACAGAAAGTTTGCATGCAGGTCTAGCAAGTAATTAGCAAGGCAAATGGAATATTGGCCTTTATTGCATGGGGAATGGAGTATAAAAGTAGGGAAGTCTTGCTACAACTGTACAGGGCATTGCTGAGACCACACTAAGGTACTGCATAGAGTTCATAGAGTTTTGGTCTCCTTATTTAAGGAGGTATATATCTGTATTGGAGGCAGTTCAGAGAATCACAGAATTATTACAGCACATAAGGAGGCCATTTGGCCCATGGTGTCTGCACCGGCTTTCCCAATGAGCAATTCATCTAGTGCTATTCCCCTGCCTTCTCCCTGTAACCCAGCACATTCTTCCTTTTTAGATAACTAACCAATTCCTTTATGAATGATTTGATTCAATCTGCCTCCACCTCTCAGGCAGTGTATTGCAAAGCTGAACCACGTGAAAAAGTTTTTCCTCATGTCGCTTTCGCATCTTTTGCCAATTTAAATCTGTGCCCTCTTGTTCTCGATCCTTTCACGAGTGGGAACAGTTTCTCCCTTTCTACTCTGTCGAGACCCCTCATAATTTTGAATATCTTTATCAAGTCAGCGCTTAGCCTTCTCTTCTCCAGGGAAAACAGTGCTCACTTCTCCAATCTATCTTCATAACTGAAATTCCTCATCCCTGGAACCATTCTTGTGAATCTTTTCTGCACTCTCTCCAATGCTTCCACTTCTTTCCTAAAGTGTGGCCCCCAGAACTGGACGCAATACTCCTGCTGAGGGCAAACTATTGTCTTATACAAGGTCACCATCACTTCCTTGCTCTTGTGCTCTATGTCCCTATTAATAAAGCCTAGGATACTGTATGCTTTATTAACTGCTCTCTCAACCTATTATGCCACCTTCGATAACTTATGCACATGTATACCCAGGTCCCTCTGCTCCTGCA
Organism: Heterodontus francisci; assembly: GCF_036365525.1. Taxonomy (NCBI): domain Eukaryota; kingdom Metazoa; phylum Chordata; class Chondrichthyes; order Heterodontiformes; family Heterodontidae; genus Heterodontus; species Heterodontus francisci. The sequence continues at coordinate 78,215,535 of NC_090375.1, read as the reverse complement.
CCTCTTTTAGAGTTGAACCTTTTATTTTATTTTGTCTCTTTCCATGTTCTTGCTACCAAAATGAATCACTTTACATTTCTCTGCATTGAACTTCATCTTCCACTTGTCAGCCCATTCCACCAACTTGTCTATGTCCTTTTTAAGTTCTACACTATCCTCCTCAGAGTTCACAATGCTTCCAGGTTTTATATCATCCACAAATTTTGAAATTGTACTCTGTACACCAAAGTTTAGGTCATTATATATATCAGGAATAGCAAGGGTCCCAACACTGACCCCTGGGGCTACTGTCCTTTTTATTCCATGAGCTATAACTTTACTCACAAGTCTGTTGTGTGGAACTCTATCAAATGCCTTTTGGAGTTCCATGTACACCACATCAACAGCATTTCCCTCATCAACCCTCTCTGTTACCTCTTGAAAAAACTCCAACAAGTTAGTTAAACATGATTTTCCATTGACAAATCTGCTGATTTGCCTTAATTAACCCAGATTTGTCCATGTGCCTATTAATTTGGTCCCAAATTATTGTTTCTATAAGTATCCCCACCACCTAAATTAAACTGACTGGCCTGTCGTTGCTGGGCTTACCTTTGCACCCTTTTTTGAACAGGGGTGCAACATTTGCAATTCTCCAGTCCTCTGGCACTACCCATGAGTCTAAGGAAGACTGGAAAATTATGCCAGTGCTTTTGCAATTTCCACTCTCAATCCCCTCTGTATTCTTTGGACACATCTCATCCAGTCCTGATGCTCCATCAACTTTAAACATAGACAGCCTATTTAATACCTCCTCATCATCAGTTTTAAATCCTTCTAGTGTCTGAATTACCTCCTCTTGCACTGTGAAAAGTTCTGACAGGTTCACTGAGAAGGTTCACTTGGTTGATTCCTGGGATGAAGGGGTCATCTTATAAGGAATGGGTCAGTAAGTTGGGCCTATACTCATTGGAGTTTAGAAGAATGAGTATTAATCTTACTGAAACATCTAAATTCTGAGGGATCTTGACAGGGAAGATGTTCAGGGGATGTTTCCCTTCGTGGGGGAACCTAGAACTAGGGTGCACAGTTTCAGAATAGGGGATTGCCCATTTAAGACAGAGATGAGGAAGAATTTATTCTCTCAGAGATTGTTGAATCTTTGGAATTCTCTTCCCCAGAGCTTTGGAGGCTGAGTCATTGTATATATTCAAAGCTGCAATAGACAGATTCTTGAACTATAGAGGAGTCAAGGGATATGGGGAACAGGCAGGAAAGTGAAGTTGAAATCAAGATCAGATCAGCCATAATCTTATTAAATGGCGGAGCAGGCTCAAGGGGACGAATGACCTACTCCTGCTCCTATTTCTTATGCTCTTATTGGGATGACAGAATGGAACACGATCCAGTACAGTCCTGCTTTCTTATGAATAAGGCAAAAGTAGCAGCATTGATAAATAGCATACTACAGACGCTGAGAAGAGATGCAAAGAGGCAAAGAGTAAGCAATATTGGGCATAAAATTGCACTGTCAACACATTCCCAATACATTTTGCGCAGTGCAGTTTGTGCCATCTATGCATTAAAAGCATCACTCTGCATTTTAAAAGATCCTTTCATTAGCACTCTACTATTGTGCGATAGACTGAGAGCACAGGTCAGGAGGGATGGCCCTCCTGCACAGAAGATAAAATGTAGATGTGGCACCGGAAAGCTGTAGCTGTACTTTCAGTTATGAAGGAGAAAGCTTCCTTTGAGAACAACAACCTGCATTTATATAGCATCCAAAACATCCCAAGATGGTTCACAGAGGCATAATTAGAAAAAAAGTGGTCAAGCCAGAGAAGGTGATCTTAGGTGGGGTGCCCAAAAGCTTGGTCAAAGAACAGAAGTAGGGCTTGAGGAAAGGAATGCCAGTGTAAGGCCTAGGCAGCTGAAGGCACAGCTGCCAATGGTAGGGCAAAAGGAAGTGGGATGCACAAGAAGTCATAGGTAGAGGAATGAAGTATTTGGGGCAGGGAGGGGTGGGTGGGTGAGCAGGTTGTATAGCTAGAAGAGTTTATAGACAGAGGGAGGGTGATACCTTGTATGAATTTAAATACATGGGTGAGACTTTTATGCTGTTCCCCGCAGCAGGTCTGGAGGTGGGGAGAGCATAAAATCAGGTGGGATGGTGGCAGGGTTGCGGGGGGGTGTTCCGTCACCATCCTGCCTCCGCCAAAATTTAGTGCGGGTCAGGAAGACCTGTGAATCGCCTTCCCATCTCGTCACCGATTGAGGCCCTTAACTGGGCAATTAACCCCAATTAAGGGCCTCTTCCCACTGCAGCTGCAATTAGACGTGTGGCGGGCAGCCCTGTCGCTGCACAGGAAGCACAGCACGGAAAACTGTGTGGGCTGTTTGCGGGCTCCAGGCGTTGGTTGGGGGGAGGTCCCTTTTTAAAATGGAATTAGCGCCTGAACGAGGGACCCAGAATTGGGAAGGGGAGTCTGCTGAAGCCACCCATTGCCCTTACTGCCAAACCCCCTCCCCTTCTTCCCAACGACCCCCACCCCATGAGGCCGCTCCTGCCCTGGCCTACCTGTGCCTTGGCTCCAGTGACGCTCCTCTGCCTCTGGTAGGTTCTCCTCGAACAGAAGCCACCGCCTCCATGGTGGCACTGCAGCTGCCAGCCTCTGATTGGCTGGCAGCTCTCCAAGGCCGGGACTTCTGGCAACAGGGTCCTTGATCCTGTCGAAGGCCCGCCTGACAGGCACTAGATTCGGCAGGCCTTCAGGAGATGAGGCGACACGGGGATCTTGGCGTCATTTTTTCCGGATGTCGAGACCCCCACCATCAGAATAAAACTTCCCCCCTGGATTGGAATTTCTAACTTGAGCCATTTGTGATCAGGAGCCAATATAGGTCAATGAGGACAGATTACTGGGGGAGTGGAACTTTCTTGGTGCAGGTGAATTTGTGTAGTGCGCTATGTACCACCTGTACACTGAAGAGATCAACTCCCAACACATCCCAGACATGCTCCTAAAATGTCTCAAAAGACATGCGACACCCATGAGGTCAATGTCATGGAGCAGTGTATGCATCTTTGTCCCTTAGTGCAGACCCAGTGTAAATTTCAGGGCTGATGCAGAACCAGTGCAAGGATTAAAATCCCAATGTTCCATTCTCAAGGGTAGTTAGCCAGCAACGCCCTCATTCCATGAATGAATAGAAAAAATTCCCTCTGCATCCAAGGCTCAAGGGAGCGCAATTTCAGAACGTTAGATGCTGGAAGTCTGGATTGATATTTTTCCTGTATAAACACATATGTTTGTACTTGCCTGTGTGTTCTGCAACACTCAGAGAAACAAACATTTCAATCATACAGAAAAGAAAATACAGCATGCAGAAAGCAAATGATCATGTTAGAGCCAAGCTGGCATTCAGATGAGGTTATAAACTATTTCAGCTTTGTTCTTGTGGGCTATGCTGTGATTGGAGTACCTCCATTAGATTACCTCCTTGAAATTGCATCCTGATATCTAGTGTGCTATGACGAATCACAGTGAAGAGCTAGAAAATCGCATCATCAGAACAAGGTAAACTGAGATCTAAAGTGATACGCAACTATCTTGATTCATTTCTGTTGCACTAGATTAGTGGTGAAAACTTTAACATTTAAATTTTGTGCTATGTTGCACAATACTTGCGTTCAGATATAGTAATATCACAGTGAAACAGCTTAAGCTTCAAAGAATGAATTACGTTTTGAAATGCAGTGACTGGTATGTTGGCAAGCACAACCACTATTTTGTGCCTACAAAATGTGATGAATGATCTATTTTTGAAGGTATTTGGTTAAGGTAGGAATATTGACCAGGACACCGGCAGAGCTCCCTACACTTGTTTGACTTTTGCTATGGGATCTTTAACGTTCCCTTCAACCAGGGGAGCAAAGAAACAAGGCCTTGGTCTAATTTTTCAACTGAAGGGCAGCTACTCTAACAATGCAACATTCCTTCAGTGCTGCACTGGCGTGCCAGTCTTGCTGATGAGTTCCAATTCTTATTCACATGTTCACATTGTGATATTAAGCAATTATGGCCGGACCAAGTTTTGCTATTTTATGTTTTCTTTTTCACATCACCTCATAATGATAACAATATTGGAACTCCAACGTACAATACAACAGAGCTGTGGGGTATGAGTTAAGAGGAGAACTCCACAAGGTGAGTTCATGACCCCAGTTTTCTTCAACTAGTTTCGATCACCTATGAGGGATGGAGAGGAATTTTTCAGATTTTCTATTTCCCAGATTGGCCTGGCTTTTTATCTGACTCTTCATCTCTCCCAGGAGATTTTCGGGTGGGCTGACGTGGGAGTATATTGCACAAAGCATTGCAGTTTTGTAAGACAGGCTGGATAGAATAGAAGACCTTTCCCTGACTCATTGTTTGTATGTTCTTGATGTTCATATACTATTGAGGAGTGCTGAGCACAGATCAGGAACTTATCTACAGATGGCAAAAAGATCAGAGCAAGAGCCAGCTGCGGAACACTGTGGCATATTTTCTAAAGACCAGTTTCAGCTTTGTATTGCTGGTGTCATGGGAGTATCTTGCTTGGCTGTAGACCTCTTTATTAGAGATATTGCGATTGTGCATGATACAGGTGATCAAAACATAAAGGAAAATAAATTACCTACAAACTATTGTCACCCTCAAAAAGGTAATATTAATTTAAGACCATTTATATCCTCACTACCTCAATAATAAATTTATTTCTGTCTGCAATTTCTACAAAAAGCTGTATTTAATCCTTCCAGAAGTAAACTGGAATCTTCTGCACTAAAATAATAACTATAGCATACTGAAATTTAAATTTATTCAAAGAATACTGAAACTGTGATTATGCCAGTGGACAACCCACTTGCTAGATATTCTTTCATATGCGACCGAAAATACTGCATGATTGAATTCACTCTGATGGCTAGGTTGCACCTTACAGGGCTGAATTTTATGATCATGCCACTGGGAGCAGTGGCCGATATGCAAAAAGGCGGCAGTCCCGCTTGTGATATGAGTGGCCGCACCACTGTGATTACGCGGTGGGCAGCCATTTTGCATTATGGCGGTGGCCATCCCCCCAAATCACATGGCAGGCACGGCAATGGAGATACTGTTCATATCATCACCTGATGTTCCCCCCATTTACACACAAGCCCCTTGCAGAGTTCCCTCTATTCACACACAGGCCCCTTGTAGAGAGTTCCTCCGCATTCACACACAAGCCCCTTGAAGAGTTCCCCCTATTCACACACAAGCCCCTTTCAGAGCTCCTCCCATTCACACACAAGTCCCTTGCAGAGATCTTCTCATTCACACACAAGCCCTTTGGACACTCAGCATAGCGGCAATAGCTGCTGTAAACCCTCCTTCCCCTATGCTGTTATGGTTAGGTTACTTTCCCTTTCCCAGCACTGAGGATTCTTACCTCGGTGGCACCAGCTCTTCAAAGTTGCGAAACTGAAGACACGTGAGTGTCGAACACAGACTACAAAATTGAGGAACCTTCATTAAATCGCAGTGAATTAAGTTCAAATTTATTTAAAGCAGCATTTCAAACATTTAAATGATAATGCCACAGCACGGGGCATCAGTACCATCACAGTGCTTACCCGCCTCTGACAGAATCAGCACACTGCAGAATGGCGCCAGGTTTCGTGGCAGACAGTTCTGCAGAGATTCTCCCCGCCCCCTCCCCCCCCCCATGCCACCAAACCTACCTCCAACAAGAGAACAAAATTCAGCCCATATTTCCAGTCTGAATTCAAACTGACATTTTTTTTATAAAGCTACAGATGGTAGCTTCAGTTTCTTCAAGATTTTTATTTTGCTGAATAAAAATAATTGATCAGAAGTTATACTTTTCTGCAGGCCAATCTGTCTCAATTGCCTGTTGCAGCATAAATGCCAAGACATTAACACCCAATTAGAAAGCATGTTGTTGTTAAGTATTTCATTCAATATCTATTTAATTATTGACTTTTCAAAATGGAAGATAGAGGCAGGACGAAGGCAGGCAATCATTCTGCTCTCAGAAGACAGTTCAGATACTAAAATCTTCAGAGGACACTGCATGCCTCCATTTTAACAGAATTTCGATTTTTGATACCTGAAGGTGGGGCTTCCTAATATTCCCGAGATGTGTCCCAATAGATAAAAGGAGGTGAGAAGGGCATGATCCATGAGGTAAGTATGTTTTCTAGCACTGCTTGTATGCCAGGAAGAGCAGGAATATTTTTCCCAAGCCCAACAAGCTTATCTCTTTACATACTCTGCGAATGGTCGACCCTCCACCTCGCCAACACCCACTGCGATCTCCAACTCCCCCCAACCCCAATCTCGACTCCCCCAAGCCCTGTGATCTCTAACACCCCCACATCTCCCATCTCCAACACCCCACTGCAATCTCTAACTCCCCCAACCTCCCATCTCCAATTCCCCACCATAATCTCCGACATCCACCTCCCCACCGCAATCTCTGTCCCCTGGCCACCACCAACAACCCCCATCCTCCCACACCACACTCTCCTACTTATCTGTCATCTGCTCTCTGTACTTCCAATTTTCCCACTCTCTTCATAGTCTGGGGTAGATGTCACAGCCAAGACATTCAAGTAAAAATAAAAGAGAGTTGAAAGCTAAATACAGACATGTAAAAAGATTAATTGCATAGTTTAAACACTTTCAAAAATAATTATTTTCTACGTTATCCATGTTTATTCTCAAAGTTATAATGTATGGATGCTGATATGGAATTCAAGTTTAACATTTTAAGAGAGTAATGAAACTTTAAACCATGTCATAAAAAAGGTTTATGAGTACTAATTCTCACTATCAGCTCTTCCTACCAGGCTAAAGCACAGGGAATTGAGTTGTACTGACCTTTTTTATTGTCGATGTGACTGGTCGCTGTCACAGAATGGAAGATATTACTACTAAACAAGTTGCACAGCTACCCAATTAAATTTGAAGGAATCACAATGAGTGGAGCACAATGACAAATTAGCTAAATATTTAAGAAGGAATTTTGTGAAATCATACTCCTGACACAGAATCTCATTTGCTGAGCATATATCAGCTTTTTGAGCCCACATTCCCCACAATTTTCATCCATTAATGTTAAAATTACCCCTATAAAGAGTTTTATTCCAATTAAAATTGTACCTTTCGATGGATGTTATTTTATCTGCTGGAAAATATCAAATGGACCTACTGAATCTACAGAGCAAGTTTGTGTTCTTCTTGAAGGGATCAAATTGATTTATTTTCACCCAGCTCTCCATGGACGAGTATGTCTTGGTGCCAGGCTGTCATCAATGCTGCTGTAAGCCAGCTCCTGTGAGATCTTTGATATTCATCTGTATAAAACCTTCTATCTGATTTCAGCACTTCAATGCAGAATGGCTGAGCTTGTCAACTGAGGGACATGATGGATTATTCTTCCACTCCTGTTGCCTAATAGTGATCCAGTACAATATCCCAAAGTGGTACCAATTTTGTGCTGTCACATAATCAATATATGCCACTAATGTAATAAGGCACAATGTCTATAAAATTATCAGGCCTTTTGGTGCATTCCTGCCTAACTCAATGAGAGTGCAGCAGAAGGCCAAGGAAAATAGGTTAGGACCTAGATATGTCAGGTCTGAGCCTTCGCTGACAGAACCTGTGTCCATCCCAAACATAGTTCTGTGCATCAAAAGGGGGTGTCGCTGAGGGCAGGGACTCCCTACCCTAAAAGTACTTTCCCAGTCTCAGTGGGACTTGGGTAAATGTGGAGACATAATGCATACCAGCCACCTGAAGGGCATGGGGTACACTGTGTGGAGGAAGGTGGTTCCAGGCCAGGGAAGCTATTGAAAATCCTAAACAGAAAGTACATTGGAAGATTTTTATGGAGCCTTTGGGGTGTGAGCACTGTCAACCCTGCCTCCTTCCCAGACAACAGCAGGCCCTAGAGTTACCAACTGTGTGGGTTGGTGGATGTCCAAGGTGTATCCATGGTGGTCCAGGTGCCATGTGCACCATACCCATGCGAATTGGATATCCACCTCCAACTCCACATAATCTGGCAGCTGTGGGTACCAACAGACATGATTCCAGGGTAGCATCGAGTAATTTTGATGGCGTTTTAATCTTTGTAAAAGATTCTCTGTATGAGTTCCAATTTCAAGACACTATTAAAGGTTCCAATTGCAAAAATGGCAATTTTGATGAATTTCAATGCATTGATAACCTGGAATTCTGTTAACAATCCATGTGGAATAATTTAAGAGGAAGTGAAAAGATAGCATTCATAAAATACCATTTAAATGAGAATCAATCAATGATTCATGGTTAAAAAAACTTCTGTGAGAAGCACTGCACAGTACCTTTAAAGGTCAACCATTTTCACAAATAATTGCCTGGCAAACCTTCATTTCATTTATTTTAAAAATGTACAATGTAGTTACTATATTTGTGTCAAAACACATCATTCTTATCATGTGTACATGATATTATTATGAAAAGATACTACTTGGCATTTCTGGCTCTTCTTCAGCCCCAAACTAAAAATGTATGCTACAAATTGTTATAATGGAGATCATGGGGAAGAGTAGCAACTGCTGGCTGTGTGTTTCGCATTTGAAAATCAAGCAGCTACAAGCCTGGTGGGGACCTTGTGCCCCCATTTTCCCACGTGAATCAACTTTCAGGCAGTCCTTTAAATGGGTGCACAACAGTTCCACCCAAAAAAGGCACGAGTGTGTTGAAATATACAAATTGGGGTCATATGCCTATTGGGGATCCCTGATGCAACTTACAAGGAATAATGGGCAAAACATGCATGGTGCCTGCCAATCCCATTTGTCCAGGCATTAAGAGACCAAAGCTGCAGTCTTCAAAGAGATAACTGGAGACCTCTCCCAAAAGACAAGCTGTTTGCTTTTTTAAAGATCTCTATAGGATCAGGAGACCCAGGATTGTACATCTGGGCCCCCAAAGAAGTATTCTGCTCCACTGTGAACCATTATCCCTCCCCCAACGTGCCTTACCTGCAAACCGGCTATGTGAAGAGTGAGTTGATTTTTCTCCTGACAAAACCAGTGAGCTGCATCAGGGCACTCATTGGCCATCACAGCTCACTGAGAAAATACTAATGAGTCCTGAGACTGCAAGTGGTTTTGACCTCCCGATCATCACATTGGGAAAGGCGCGTGGGCCCCTTCAGACTATCCATGAACTGAGGCTGGCTGAAAGTTTCTATTGAGGTGAAAATGCTCATTTAATTGAAATATTTCGATAGAGTCATTTTGTTTCTACCAAGGTGTTTGAAATATTTCAATCATATATTGTTTACTTGAGCCAAAGTTTAACCTAATATGGTGACATAGTGCATTGAGGCACCAAAGCATCGCATTGCAAAACGCTGCAGGCAACTGAGTTCCTGATTACAGCCATGGTGCGATGGGGAAGTATCAAAGAGATGCCATGTATTTTTTTTTAATCATTCACGGGATGTGGGCATCATTTGCAAGAACAGCATTTATTACCCATCCCTAGTTGCCCTGAGAAGATGATGGAGAATCACCTTTTTGAATTTCTGCAGTCCATATGGTGTAGGGTTTTGGCCTAGCAACAATGAAGGCACAGGATATATTTCCCAGTCAGGATGGTGTGTGGCTTGAAGGGGAACTTGCAGATGGTGGTGTTCCCATGCACCTGCTGCCTTGTCCTTCGGGGTGGTAGAGATTGATAGATTGGAAGGTGTTGTCAAAGAAGCCTTGGCGAGTTGCTGCAGTGCATCATGTACATGGTACACACTGAAGCCAAGTTGCACAAGTTTTGAATGGGGTGCTGATCAAGCAGGCTGCTTTGTCCTGGATGGTATTGAGCTTCTTGAGTGTTGAAGGAGCTGCACTCATCCAGGCATGTGGAGAGTATTCAATCACACTCCTGACTTGTTCATTGTAGATGGAGGTTGACAGATATTGGGGAGACAGGAGGTGAGCCATTCACTGCAGAATACTCAGCCTCTGACCTGCTCTTGTAGCCACAGTGGGCTGGATTTTATGGGCACCCCGAGGCGAGGTTGGAGGAACCCATAGAATCGTGACCAGGTGGTGGGAGGGGCAGAGGGTTTGTCACCACTCCGTTGGTGAGCGATCTTGCCGGGGGTGGGATAGGATAACAAGAACCTTGCCACCCAAAGGCCAATTGAGGCCCTTAAGTGGCCTATTAACAACAACTTAAGGGCCTCTTATTGCCACTGCTGGGATCTAACCAGCAGCAAGGTGTGCCTCCACCATGCGGGGAGGGCATCTTGTGAAATGAGGCACCCTCCCTGCGGATTTGGTGGTGGAGGGGTCCTTCCCCATGGCAGTCTGTAGCCCAGGAGGGCCCCGGATGGGAAGCAATACGCCTCCTAGGGCCCCGCTCCCCCTGGGTTTTACTACCACCACCCCCAACCTCCTCGTCAGGGCATTCTGAACTGGCCCCGGTGACCCTGTTTCACTTAACTGAAATGTGGGGTTCCAGTGCTGGCCCTGGGTCCAATGCCTCTGCAACACCAGCAGTGGCCACTGCTCCTGGCAGCACTGCCAATACTGCTGAGCTGCCAGCCCTGTGATTAGCTGACAGCTGTTGGAGGCAGGATCCCGGTCTTTGAAGGGATGGGGATGCCAACACGGGACACGTAACCTTCAAAACACTGGAAGATGGCTTTGAGGGCGCACAAACAGGCTGCAGCGAGGCTCTCCCTGCTATTTCGGTCTGGCACAGGAAGCCCTGCCTCTTCTACAAAATCCAGCCCAATATTTATGTGGCTGGTCCAGTTAAATTTCTGGGCAATGGTGACCCCACCCCCCCAGGATGTTGATGGTGAGGATTTTGGCAATGGTAATGCCATTGAATTTCAAGGGGAGATGGTTAGGCTCTGTCTTGTTGGCAATAGTCATTACCTGACACTTGCATTGCGCAAATGATTCTTGTCACTTATCAGCTCAAGCCTGAATGTTGTCCAGGTCTTGCTGCTTATGGGCATGGACTGCATATGGGTATGGAGTTGTGAATGGCGCTAAACATTGTGCAATCATCAGCGAACATCCCCACTTCTGACCTTATGATGGAGGGAAGGTCATTGATGGAGCAGCTGAAGGTGGTTGGACCTAGGACTACCCTGAGGGACTCCTGCTGCAATGTCCTGAGGCTGAGATGATTGGCCAACAACCACCAACATTTATTTTCCTTTTTCCTAATTGTGACACCAGCCATTGGAGAGTTTTGCTCCTGATTCCCATTGACTTCAATTTTCCTAGGGCTCCTTGATATTTCTTTTGGGCCTCCTTATCTCGAGAGACAATGGATACGCGCCTGGAGGTGGTCAGTGGTTTGTGAAGCAGCGCCTGGAGTGGCTATAAAGGCCAATTCTGGAGTGACAGGCTCTTCCACAGGTGCTGCAGAGAAATTTGTTTGTTGGGGCTGTTGCACAGTTGGCTCTCCCCTTGCGCCTCTGTCTTTTTTCCTGCCAACTACTAAGTCTCTTCGACTCGCCACAATTTAGCCCTGTCTTTATGTCCTTGATATTACACTCAAACAAATGCTATCTGTATGTCAAGGGCAGTACTTTCACCTCACTTCTGGAATTCAGCTCTTTGGCCAAATTTGGGCCAAGGCTGTAAAGAAGTTGAGTGGGTTTGATGGACCCTAAACTGAGTATCAGTGACCAGGTTATTGCTGAATAAGAGCCACTTAACAGCATTGTCAATGACACCTTCCATTACTTTGATGCTGATTGAGAGTAAGCTACTTGGCTGGAACAAAAACAAGAAATGCTGGATTCACTCAGCAGGTCTGGCAGCATCTGTGGAAAGAGAAGCAGAGTTAACGTTTCGGGTCAGTGACCCTTCTTCGGAACTGACAAATATTAGAAAAGTCACAGATTATAAACAAGTGAGGTGGGGGTTGGGCAAGAGATAACAAAGGAGAAGGTGCAGATTGGACCAGGCCACATAGCTGACCAAAAGGTCACGGAGCAAAGGCAAACAATATGTTAATGGTGTGTTGAAAGACAAAGCATTAGTACAGATTAGGTGTGAATATACTGAATATTGAACATCAGCAAGTGCAAACCTGAAGAAAAACAACCTGAAAAAAACAGTGGGTAAGCAAACTGAACAAACTAAGATGAAATGAAATAAATGCAAAAAAAGATTGTAAAAAATGTAAAAAGGAATGCAAAAAAAAAAAAATGCTACTTGGCTGGATTGGATTTTCCCTGCTTTTTGTGGACAGGACATATTTAGCAATTTTCCACTTAGTCGGGTAAATGCCAGTGTTGTAGCTCACCTGGAATAGCTTGGCTCAAAATGCAGCCACTTCTGGAGTACAAGTCTTCAGCGCTGCAGTCGTACTGTTGTTGGGCCTAATAGCTTTGCTGTATCCAGTACATTCAGTCAGTTCTTGATGTCACGTGGAGTGAATTGAATTGGCTGAAGACTGGCTTCATTGATGATGGAGACCTCAGGATTAGTCTGAGATGGATCATCCATTTAGCGCGTCTGGCTGAAGATGGTGGCAAATGCTTCAGCCTTGCCTTTTGAACTCATGCTGGGCTTCACCATTGTTGAGGATGGGCATGCTCATGGAGCCTCAGTTATCAGTAAAAGGCTGGCGGAAGGTATATAGTGGAGTTCCCCAGGGGTCAGTTTTAGGACCCCTGCTTTTCTTGATATATATCAATGACCTTGGCTTGGGTATACAGGGTACAATTTCAACATTTGTGAATGATACAAAACTTGGAAGTATTGTGAAATGTGAGGAGGATCGTGATAGACTTCAAAAGGTGGACTGGTGAAATGGGCGGACAAGTGGCAGATGAACTTTAATATAGAGAAGTATGAAGTGATTCATTTTAGTCGAAAGGCTGAGTAGAGGCAATATAAAATAAAGAGTACAATTCTAAAGGGGGTGCAAGAGGAGAGGGAACTGGGGGTATATGTGCACAAGTCGTTGAAGGTGGCAGAACAAGTTGAGAAAACAGTTAATAAAGCATACGGGATCCTGGGCTTTATAAATAGGGGCATGGAATCCAAAAGCAAGGAAGTTATCATAAGCCTGTATAAAACACTGGTTTGGCCACAACTGGAGTATTGTGTCCAATTCTGGGCACCACACTTTAGGAAGGATGTGAAGGCATTAAAGCGGGTGCAGAAAAAATTCACGATAATGGTTCCAAGGATGAGAAACTAAGGTTACATGGATAGAGTAGAGAAGCTCGGGCTGTTCTCCTTGGAAAAGAGAAGATTAAGAGGAGATTTGATAGAGGTGTCCAAAATCATGAGGGATCTGGAGAGAATAGATAGGGAGAAACCATTCCCATTGACAGAAGGATCGAGAACCAGAGGACACCGATTTAAGGTGGTTGGGAAAAAACCAATAGAGACATGAAGAAAAACAATTTACTCAGTGAGTGGTTAGGATCTGGAATGCACCGCCTGAGAGTGTGGTGGAGGCAGATTCAATTGAGGCCTTCAAAAGAGAATTGGATAATTATCTGAAGAGAAAATATTTGCAGGGCTACAGGGAAAATGCAGGGGAGTGGGAATAGGTGAGTTGCTCTAGCAGAGAACCAGCATTGACACAATGGGCCAAATGGCCTCCTTCTGTGCTGTAACAATTCTACATTTCTATGTACCTTTTAACAGCCACCTCACAGTGACATTAGTGGAGGCCTGCTCACTAGTAACTGGCCACTGTTTTGGGCACCCTATGTGTGAAGCTTGGAAAGACTAGGAAAAAAGGGCAGGGAGGGGAAAAAGGAACCAAGTCTAAGAAGAATGGAGATAATTTTCAGCTTCACTTTAACCTGACCATTAACCTGATCGAGCGGAATGAAAATTGGTATTTTCTTTGAAGAGTGCCAGCTTAGTTGAAAATTAACCACCATTACTACCCCCTACCAAATTTACAGCCGTGATAAATACGTCGCGGACTGCAAAATCCCAGGTCCTCCATGAGCTCTCTGATCCTCCGTGAAATCAACCATTTTAAAAACTTCATTTTACCGATTGACACAAGGCTGAACTTGCTGATTGGTAGATGAAGGAGGGCTTCAGGTGCAGTTTTGAGAGAAGCAGTCTCAGGTGTTAGTAGACAAGTGAGAATTCCAGAATGAGCAAATCAAAAATGGCTACAACCTTAACTGCAACACATCGAGTGAAAGCATTTGGAAGCCAAACTCTGCATGCTGATGGTGGAATACTGTTTTGTCCAGGCTGCAATGTTTCGTTGGATCACACAAGGTAGACAATGGTTCAGCGCCACTTAGAATCTGAAAGCTAACTCGTTTGATGTGGTTACAGGCTTTGACAAGAACTGTAGGCTGGAGAAACCTGCTTGTAAAAGCATTGCAAAAGAAACGGATTGTACTATGCCTGTGCTAGAGTTTTGGAACTCTGTGGAATGCAGAATCACCCACCTTGCAAGGCTAGCAGAGCGCTGTTTGACAATTCCAACAAACTCTGTGGGCGCGGAGAGAGCTGTGTCTAAATATGGACAGGTGTTCACAGCGCAGAGACAGGGAATGAAGAAAGAGACAGTTGCAGGTACCTCCATGTTCACATTCAACCACTGACTTCAGTGAGTAAAGAATGTGATCTGTTTATAGTCAGCTTTTTACAATAGTTTTTGAGTATACAATAAATGCCATTTGAAACCAGAAACTTCCTTTGTCTTATTTTTGTTTTAAATACTGTGAAATTTACGACTTAAATATGTGAAATTGTGAAATTCACAATCCTTAAAATGTCATAACCAGGAAATTTGTACTTTTCTAACTAAACTGATTATCGCACCCAGAAAAAGAAAAAATAGCCTATACACTGACGGGTGATGGATGGGAAAGGGGTTGTGGCTACTGGTTCATTGGGCATTTCTTGATCTCAAGCAGAGCTGCCAAGGCTCACATCAGAGCTGTCAAACTTCAATATATAAACAGAAGTATTATAAATAAATCATTCATACACACAGATATATTCTGCTTATTGTGTTGCTTATTGTAGTTTGATAGTAAGCATGCACAACAACTGGTGTTGCTATAATATCTATCCAAGTGCTCTTTATGCTCTTTATAAATAGAAAATCAATTTCTCAAACTGTAGGAAATGCTGACATTTTGACCTGTTTCACAGTACTGATAGAATCATTAGGCATCAATGCCTATCATTATATACTTTAAAGTGATTTTCTTGCACAGATGTTTTTACATGCTGGTGCACGTAACCATCTTTAAGATCTCCCAACTAACAACCCTTTCTGTGCAATTTAAAAATCTTCTTAAAACAGTCCATTGTTTTGTCATCTTTTCAAAGAGGAAGTTGGTCAGGCAGTATCTTCCTTTTCTAGTGGCGCAGTGGTTAGCACCGCAGCCTCACAGCTCCAGTGACCCGGGTTCAATTCTGGGTACTGCCTGTGTGGAGTTTGCAAGTTCTCCCTGTGTCTGCGTGGGTTTCCTCCGGGCGCTCCGGTTTCCTCCCACATGCCAAAGACTTGCAGGTTGATAGGTAAATTGGCCATTATAAATTGCCCCTGGTATAGGTAGGTGGTAGGGAAATATATAGGGACAGGTGGTAGGAATATGGAATTAGTGTAGGATTAGTATAAATGGGTGGTTGATGGTCAGCACAGACTCGGTGGGCCGAAGGGCCTGTTTCAGTGCTGTATCTCTAAATAAATAAATAAATCCATACTGAATGCTGATAACTGTATAGATGATTCTCAACTTTAACTCTACTATTATTTTACATGAAATGGAAGCAAGACTAATTGGTCTGTAGTTTGCTGTGTCTATTTTGCCAGTGTTTTTGAACATTGGTACCATATTAGTTTGTTTCCAATCTACTCGTACCATCCACTGACTACTTCATAATGATTATTAATGCTTCATAGTTCTTCCCTAGTCTCTCTCAACACTATGAGTTAAGTGCCATCTATCTGAGGGGACTTATTTGTTTCTACCCCAATTATATTGTCCAGGACTTCCAGTTCATTTAGCGTAATGTTAGCAATTTAACTTGGGGTATCTTTGTTTGGAGAGGGCATGTTGCTCATTATGGGGCTGAAATTGAGCTTGGTAGCATCCGTTCTGCTACAAACTCTTAGGTTCCAAAATGGTGTCTGTGGCACAGGCATAGACTTCTGACTTCAAATGCACCGAACACCATATTGATAAAGAGGTTAGCCCGTGCGCCTAATATCCACAGGAAGTATGCAGAACAGGCAGATCATGACGTCAATCAATGTACAATGCTGATTTGACACGAGTGTTGCCATTTTGGCGTTCCATGCTCCAGCCTATACCCTCTCCGAATCTCATACAGCTGAACATGCAGTTATTAGCATGAAGGACTCTCCTGTCTCCACCAATGCTATTAAAGGGGATCATCAAATAGTTATTGGTTTATTCTGGTTGTTCTACACTTCTACATGGTGCTTAATTCCATAACTGTTTTGAGTTTCAAAAGTCTACAGGGAGTGGTATGGCAAATGGTGAAGTACTTCTTGCTGACTTCAAGGCTGCTCAACAAAGCAGTTGCTCCCAGACATGTGTGAACTAATAGCCTTCCTCTTGGAATCAAGCATGACTTGGAGAATGAGCAAAGCCCCACAGAACAGGACAAGCTGCTAACAGAGACGTGTATGTGCGTGTTGGGGTGGTGCGGAAAGAGCTCTCAGCAGGAGGCCATATCCACCCAGGTTGTTCAGGATGCAAGTCTCCTACCTGAACTTCAGAGATGTCTACGCCTCACTAAGGAAGGTTGTCATTGAAATCAGCCAACTGCTTTAGGCACAACTCCAACCTCAGAGCAGAGAAAGAACTCCATTGGTATTGGATGTGAAGGTGACCATGACAATGAACGTTTATGCATCTGGCTCCTTCCAGGCTGCTACTGGAGATATTAGCAACATCTCCCTGTTGCATAAGGGAGATCTCTGAAGTTGTCTATGCAAAGAGAGATAACTTCATTTCATTCCCTCTTGCCAGAGAGAAGCAGGCAGAGTAAGCATGAGGGTTTGGAAGGATTGAAGTCTTCGCTATGCTGCAGGGTGCCATTGGCTGTGCGCACATTGCTTTGTGTGCACCTCATGTTAGCTGTGGTGTGTACTTGAACGGAAAGGGATTCCACTCCCTCAATAAACGAGCAGTTTCAGCTGCTGTACTTTTTGCCTGGTCTCTCTTTTCCCTCCAATCACCCTTTTAATGTGCTTCTGCATTTTCTTGTAGCCAACCAAATTAACCTTTTCTTCTTTTTCCTTGCAGGATTTGTAGAAGCCATTTTTCTCTTTAATTCTCTTCAACATTGCTTGTTAATTCATTTTGGGTCAGATTTGCTTAGTTTGACGTTGTTGATATTGGGCATGTATTTCTCCCACATGCTAAGTATTATTCATCTAAAAGTATTCTACTCAGAGGTAGATGATTAACACCCACCACAAGCCGCCTTGAAAACTGTGGAAGTTGTTCGCTTGACCCTCTCTTGTGCGCTAACAGCTCCTTCCCTTCTGCAGAACAAGAATCTTCCCTGCCCCTGACCATGTAGCTATTCCATCACAGCTCAAATAAAAAGAGAAAGCTTACAGACAATGCAACACTCACCTCCTACTGCTGCATCATTATTCTTCACACTGGTGCTTATTTCCCTGTTCTTTCACATTCAAAACAACACCATATCATACGAGTACTTTACAAACAGTGTTTTATTGAAAAAAAGTGTGCATGTGTATCTACTGCTAGTCATCAAAGAGCTTCCTTTTACCTACGCCTTTGCAGGGGTGCACAAACTCCTATTTGGCCGCCATCCAAGCCCGATAGAGGAGTACAGGCACAGTCACAGCAGGAAGCACATTAAAATAGTCAAGAATAGTAGAGACTTGCAAATCTTCAGTTCTGTTTGGTATAATGGATTTCAACACTCAATTATTCACAAGCAGCTAACATTATTAAATTCATAAAGCAGTGAAATACACATATTTTCCACATGGGCTGTTACTGTCCATATATCTTTCGTGTCACTGTTGTCTTTAAGGCCCATTCTTCCTCTTCCCTATTGGCCTGTGTGCAATTGTGTGCTGCTGCATGCATCTTATGAGTACCTATTATATTTAAATGAGGCCGGTTAGGAAGTTCAGGCACTGGGGTAAAAGCTCCAGCATAGCATCCTTCAGCCAGAATTTTGTGCAGCTGTTTAAAGCGGGAATGGTGGCATGGTGGGGGTGGGGGCGGTGGGAGATGGAGAATCACGTTGGAAATGTCCGCCCAGAAATCTGGCATCGTGACATTGGTTCCAGATTTTACAGCGGCGGGAAAGCACTAAGGTGGAATTGACACCCTGACACAATGGAAATACATTTAAAATTGTAGAACACTTAATTTAAATACATTAGCATCTCATTTGTCACAATTTAATGGGGGCTTGGGATTAAGTGGGCAGCGGCAGCACACCCATGCCTTCAGGTTCATGACCACTGAAAGGAGGCAACACTGAGGCAACGCTTCATTGCTGCAAGGGGGAGGCAGCCATGACTAGCACTGCATAGGGGGAGTGGGAAGGAGCAGAGGCCATTTTCGGACTGCAGAGCTGTGCACTCTGCAAGGGGGTTGGGGTCTCACGGGCTCTGCAAGGGGGCTGGGTTCTCAGGGGATCTGCAAGGGACGTCTGGGTCGCGGGGACTCTGAAAGTGCAGTCCAGGGCTCGGGGCTCTGCAAGAGGTTTGCTTGGGTTTGGGTGGCTGTATCTGGTTATCAAACTGTTGGGTGAGATATGTGTAAGCCCATATTGCTGGATGAGAGGGTTGGCCAACAGCAAGGGTGTACACTGAAGGCACAGGGAGTGTGCTGGGGGAAGTAGCAAAACCTCACTTGCCAGGGTAGGGTCATATCTGCATCAACAGCTCTCTGGAGGCCCATTGGTCACCTGGCATGGGTCTCATACACCCTCTCATTTTGGACTTCCATGGCATGATGCGGCACCTCCAGAGGGAGGGCCAAGAGGCAGCTGCACCTGCCCGTGTAGCTCCACGACGAGTGCAGCAGCAGCCAGCCATGCCAATAAAGGGTCCACCTGCGCCAGAGGATGTACCAGACTTGGATCAGCTACCTCCAAGTATCTGGGCAGCATCGTCAGTGAAGACTACGCCTCTCCAGGGAGGTCATCACCGATTTATGTGGCCAACTGCAGGATGAGTTGCGACCTATGGGATTTGGGGTTCAGCCTATGCCAGTAGCCCTGAAGATCACAGTGGCAAAAAACTTTTACATGTCTGGATCATTCCAGGGATCCACTGGGGACATGTGTGGGGTCTCACAGGCAGCAGCCCACTGCTGCACCAAGGAGATGGTCAATGCCCTGTTTAGGAGGATCGCAACCATGTCTGCTACCGGACTGATCCCAATAGTCAGGCTGAGAGGGCCATCAGATTTGGGGCCATCGCTGAATTCCCCCAGGTGCAAGTTGTGCTAGACTGCACAGATGTGGCCATTAAGGGCTCCAATGGACCAGCCAGCTGCCTTCATCATCAGGAAGGGCTTTCTTTCCATCAACGTTGAACTGGTGTGTGACCACTAAGAGCATTTCCTGCAGGTGTGAACCAGCTTCCTGGGAAGCAGCCATGATGTCTACATAATTCGACAGTCCCAGGAGCCACAACTTTTCAGCTCCCCCCTGCTCGCCTTCATGGATGGATTCTCAGGAACAAGGGGTACCCATTGGAGACTTGGCTTCTTACGCCTGCAATGCAGTGGAGGAATGGTACAACAATTGGCAAAGCTCCACCTGAGCAACCATCAAGCAGGCCATTGAGCTACTGAAGATGAGATTCCACTGCCTCGATCAATCTGGTGGAACCCTGCAGTATGCCCCAGCGAGGATTTCATGTATCGTTGTGCAGAGCATAGCAGACCACAATCTAAAACTGTAAAGGGAGGAGGGCTTGCATGATGAGATGCCTGAGTGACACTCCTCCACTGACGAGGAGGATGTGGAGGAGGGAGATCAGCAAGCAGCACTGGATGTTGAAGCCCTTGTACCAGAGTCCAGGTAGATTGAGCGACATGCCACCCTGATGTCCACTTACAGAGAATAAAATTAAGACTGACCTCAATGTATGTAGCCTGTTGGCTCCTTTCCATTTGTGTTCCGTGACTCGTGCCCAGCTACAACATGCACTGGTGCCCATGGGAGATCATATTTAAATGAGGGCTGTGCTTACTTTGGCATTCCACTACGGGGCGGGGGGGGGTTTGGGTGGGGGGGTGAGGAAGAAGTCAGCAGCTCACAATTAAGACATGATAGAATAATCACTTTTACACAATTAACATGAACAAAAGAACTTTAGATTAATCACCACATGTCAGATATCAAACATCGTGACCACCACACCAACTCACACCACGCCACCCCCACCCCACCACCCCCCCCCACCCCACCCCACCCCAAGAGTGGCTAGGTGCTTTTCTTAATACATTTGCGAGTGCTTCTACGAGGTGTGAACTCAGTGACAGCAGCTGGGCTGGTGGCAGGCTGCCCCTTGGCCTGCGAAGACTTCAGTGGCCGTCCTCTGGCTGCCTGAAACCCGGAAGGCCCCGACTGCCTGAGGGTGACCTGCAGTGGTGCAGGACTCTCTTCAAGCGTGGTGGCTGCTGGAGCTGGGCTTACTGGCGGGAGGGGGTGAGCAGCCGCTGCCCACACTCAGAGAACCGTGAGCGGAGCTCCCAGCTGTGGACGTCAGCCTCTCCTCCTCCCTTTCAATGCTCACTTGACCCTCCCTGCTCACCAGAGAAGGGCGAGGAGCTAGAAAAGGCTCTCGGGGCCTTGTCCTTCTCTGCCTTGCCCCTGTGTTGAGCTCCTGGCCAAGGCAATGGCGTGCAGGTCTGCACATATCTGTGGGATCTGGCTTTCCATGAGGGTCACCAACCTCTCGATGGAGGAAGCCATGCGCTCACATACCTGAGACATGGCAGCACTCCTGGCATGGATGGACTCCTCCATTGTCTGCTCATGGCTGTGCATTGCCTCTGGCATCTCTGCCAGATGTTGCCTTACCTCTCTCTGCAACTCTAACATACCCTATGCAGTATACACCAGAGGCTCGTCATCAGCCTGGAGTTCAGCATTGACCTGGCCACCCACAGTCCTCTGACTGTCAGAGGCCTTGGTTATCTCCGCCTCAACCAGCTGCTCAGGCTCATGTGCGATGCTCTCACCAGCTTGTGACCTGATTCTGCAGTTGAGTGGAAACCCACTGAGGTGGAAGTATCTGCAATGGTGGAAGGTGCAGGCGAGTCATAGGATGGTGCATCCTCTGAGTGCTCCTCCTCCTCAGCGGTGGACATCTGTCCACCTTCTTGTTGATTCTGTTGCGGACGCAGACCTGCATGAGAAAACAAAAACATGTGGGTCAGGCTGTGCAGATCTCAACATGCCAACCATACATGATGTGGGACTCCAGAAGTGATCTGTATGTCAATGAATGGCAATCCTCACTCTCTTGCATGGAGAAGCATTTGCATCCATCTTCAGCTAGAAGTGCTGAGGGGATGATCCGTCTTGGCCTCCTCCTGAGGTCCCCAGCATCACAAATGCCAATCGTCAGCCAATTTGATTCACTCCACATGATATCAAGTAAAGACTGAAGGCACTGGATACTGCAAAGACTATGGGCCCCGACAACATCCCAGCAATAGTACTGAAGACTTGTGCTCCAGAGCTAGCTGTGCCCCTAGCCAAGCTGTTCCAATACAACACTGGTATCTACCAGAGAATGTGGACAATGGCCCAGGTATGTCCTGTCCACAAAAGATGGACAAATACAACCCGGACAATTACCAGCCTATCAGTCTACTCTCAATCACCAGCAAAGGGATGTAAGGTGTCGTCGACAGTGCTACGAAGCGGCAATTACACAGCAATAACCTATTCACTGATGCTCAGTTTGGGTTCCACCAACGTCACTCAGCTCTAGACCTCATTATAGCCTTGGTGCAAACATGGACAAAAGAGCTGAACAAGAGGAGAGGTGATGTCCCTTGACATCAAGGCAGCATTTCACTGAGTGTAGCATCATGGAGCCCTGGCAAAACTGAAGTCAATGAGAATCACGGGAAAACTCTATAATGGTTGCAACCACACATAGCACAAAGGAAGATGGTTGTGGTTGTTGGAGGCCAATCACTTCAGTCCCAAGACATTGCTGTAGAAGTTCCTCAGGGTAGTGTCCTGGGCTCAAACATCTTCAGCTGCTTCATCAATGACTTCCCCTCCATTTTCATGTCAGAAGTGGGGATGCTCACTGATGACTGTACAATGTTCAGTGCCATTCGCAACCTCTCAGATACTGAAGCAGTCTGTGCCAATATGCAGGAAGACGTGGACAATATTCAGGCTTGAGCTGATAAGTGGCAAGTAACATTCGCGCCACACAAGTGCCAGACAATGACCATCTCCAACAAGAGAGAATCTAACCATCTCGCTTTTATGTTCAATGGCATTACCATTGCTGAATCCCCCACTATCAACATCCTAGGGGGTTACCATTGACCAGAAAATTAACTGGACCTGCTATATAATTACTGTGGCTAAAAGAGCAGGTTAGAGATTGGGAATTCGGAGGCAGGTAACCCACTTCCTGACTCCCCAATGCCTGTCCACCATCTACAAGGCATAAGTCAGGAATGTGATGGAATACTCATCAATTGCCTGGATGAATGCAGTTCCAACAACACTCAAAAAGCTCGACACCATCCAGGACAAAGCAGCCCTCTTGATTGGCACCCCATTCACAAACATACACCCCATCCACCACCTTCAACATTTACTCCCTCCACCACCAATGCACATTTGCAGCAGTGTGTACCATATACAAAATGCACTGCAGCAACTCACCAAACCTCCTTTGACAGCACATTCCAAACCCACGACCTCTTCCACCGAGAAGGACAATGGCAGCAGACGCATGGGAACACAGCCATCTGCAAATTCCCCTCCAACTTACACACCATCCTGACTTGGAACTATATCACCATTCCTTCACTGTCTCTGGGTCAAAATCCTGGAACTCCCTTCCTAACAGCACTGTGGGTGTACCCGCACAAGATGCACTGCAGCAGTTCAAGAAGGCAGCTCACCAGCACCCTCTCAATGGCAATTAGGGATGGGCAACAAATGCTTGCCTTGCCAGCGATGCCCACATCCCATGAAAGAATAAGAAAATGATTCCAGCCTCTCCATCTGATATGGAGCAGTCGCCCTGTGTCCCTGCCAATTCCAAAACCTCTTCCTCGGCTGTGGTGAAAGGCTGAAGATCCAGTATGCCTCTGCCTCTTCGGGCTGTCTCCCTTCTGTTGTGAACCCTCTTATCCTGCAAGAGGAATGATGGAGATAGTCATGCTTCACAGAGAGATCAACATGACAGTTTTGCTAGTGGCAGCCCCTTGTCCCCTACCAGGCTTTTATATATAACTTATGCTTCCGTCCACTCTCCGAGGAGATAATGAGAGTGAGCTGTGAAAGAAGGTGGCTTGTGGCCGAGATGCAGCCATGCATCTGTCAGAATGCCTAAACCCCTCTGCCATCGCCATGGTAGTTCCACCCTCCTCTTGCCCTTCTTCCCCCTGCTTTCCCAAGTGATAAATGGGTATGGTGCCCATTTCCAGGCCAGCTACCGGGCTCACTAAATTCACCCCTTCCAGTGCAAATTACAGCTGGGATAGCAAAATAGACCCTCATGTAAATGCTATTAAAGTTTGTTATATTTTTCCCTGGATCCTTAAAATCTCGTATTTTTAATCAGAGGACAGGACTGTAGAGTCTATTCAAAGAAGAAAGCAAATATTTAGGGGATAATTTATCACTTTTGCTCTTCTGCTAGTAACCTTCACATACCAGAACATATTTTCAATGAGGGAAAAATATCAAGAATAGACATGATGAAGACCTTAAACATTATAAGCAAATGAAATATCAGGTCAAGCCTCATTTAAATAAATAGTTAGGAAACCATGTAATGTGTGAGCCTGAATTCAAGATATGTGCCACTGGTTGACAATGTCAGAAAATTATCCATCTCGACTGGATGGAAATATCTGGAGATTCAGGAACAATGGATCAGCTTCTCAAAATCTCTCCAGTGAAAATATTGAGGAGAATTTTTAAGTAGCGGTGTTAATATTAATCTAAAGACAACAGAGACCATAAGAAGCAGCCAGCATGGATTTAGAAGCATAAAGGTCATGCCTTACAAATTTGCTGGAATTGTTTGAGGAAGTAAATAATTAGTGAATGAGGTCTACCCAATGGATATAACTTAGTTAGATTTTCAAAAGACGTTTGATAAAGTTCCACGTGTAAGTCTAGATGGAGCTAAAATATTGAAAATGATAATTAGCAAAAACTTTGTTTGAGGTCGGCGAATTATTGTAGTTCATGAGGGGTCTTTCTGGATCACTTGTTTATTATTTAATAAATGATAGGGTGGAGGGTAGTTCTTGTAATATAATATTTGCAGATGACCTTAAGCTGCCTGGCCATGTGACTTATGTCAGGCAGATTGATAAATATTCAAAGGATTATGGACCAACTAAGCAAAACATGAAAGAATTACAAATGGATTTCAATAATAAATGTCAAGCAATGCATACTGGAGCAGATTATATAAAATAAGAAATGAGCTTCTTCTCAAAGGTAGATAAAGATTTTAAGGTGTTTTACTTTCTTTTTACTGAATATATACGGTTAATGTAAAACTGTTAGAAACAAAAAGCAACCAATATTAGGATAGAATTCAAAGTCATTTGCTTACAATTAACTTATGTTATTCAAATCTTGAATAGGTAATCATCAATTTGGAATATTGTGTACAGTATCTTCAGTGACCATTGAGGAATTGGGTAGGGATTAGAGAAGTGGCAAAGTGACTTAAATACCAAAAACCTGCACTTGATGTCAAATGAGAGAATATTAATAAGGGACATGATAAAGACCTTTAAAAGAGGACAGAGCAATATGGATAAAAGCAAGTTATTCAACTTGGACTGTAAGGTGAAGCTAAATGACAGGAGCACAAATGCCAATCTTATTTTACCATTCATAGTCAAAGGCTGGAAAATCAAACCCATGAATGTTGCTTCAAGAAAGCATTGAGCTCAGGCCATTTTTTCACAAAGTAATAAATGTGTGGGAGAGACTCTGACTAGTTTATCTTAAATCAATTAAATATGTTACAAGAGCTGGATAATTATCTGCTATGGACAAGATTGAAAGCTATATGCCTAGCTGATCAAATATGTTGTAAAATATAATGGGACCATGGATATTTCCTCTATAGAAATTAGGGGGTTAGGGTTGAATAATACATGTTGATAAGTATTAAGGTACTCTAATATTTTGAGAAAGTACCTTTGTGGGTCAGGAAAAGTTTTCCAGAAGACAAATTAAATTTAACATAGTCCAATGTAAGGACATATTCGGGAATATTTCACGATCTTGATGTTGAAGTGGCAGGACCAGAGTGCTACAGTCTGCGTGTGGACAAACTGCGA
This sequence comes from Heterodontus francisci, assembly GCF_036365525.1. Classification (NCBI taxonomy): domain Eukaryota; kingdom Metazoa; phylum Chordata; class Chondrichthyes; order Heterodontiformes; family Heterodontidae; genus Heterodontus; species Heterodontus francisci. The sequence continues at coordinate 78,189,936 of NC_090375.1, read as the reverse complement.
AACCTTTTGGCATTGAGCATCATTTAGTGTTTACATTTTAGGACAGCCTTGGAGAAATTGCTGAAGAGATTTACTGGAATGGTAGCAGGAATGAGAAATTTCAGTTATATGAAGAAGCTGGAGATGCTGGGGTTGTTCGCCTTAGAGAGGAGAAAGTTAAGAGGAGATTTGGTCAAATTGTGCAAAATCATGAACGATTTTGATAGGGTGATAAGGAGAAACTGTTTCCAGTAGCAAAATAGCTGTTAACTAGAGGACACAGATTTAAGGTCATTGGCAAAAGAACCAGAGGTGACATGAGAAAACATTTTTTTTTACACAGTACGTCGTTGTGATCTGGAATGCACTGGTTGGAAGAACGGTGGAAGCAGATTCATTGTAACATTCAATAAATAATTTGATGAATACTTGAACAGAAAATATTTACAAGGCTATGTTGAACATAAGAACTAGGAGCAGGAGTAGACCATATGACCCGTTGAGCCTGCTCCACCATTCAATACAATCATGGCTGATCTTCAGCTTCAACTCCTTACCTTCCGGGAGAGCAACGGAGAGGAGTGGACCTTCGGGAACAACACGGAGAGAAGAGCAGATAAATAGAGCCCTAGGATCGTGGCCTAGAGCACTTACCTTCTGGGAGAGCAGCGGAGAGGAGTGGACTTGCAGGGAGAACACGGGGCAGGGAAGCAATAAATAGAGCCCGATGATCATGGCCTAGAGCATTTACCTTCCAGGAGAGCAGTGGAGAGGAGTCCAGGCGTGCCGGAGTTTGAAAACAAAGTGAGTAGTAAAGTCACAGGAAAGCTGCAAGATGATTGGTTACTGAGTAACTGCTGTTCGGGAGTATCAGTAAATAGCTGGGTTAGTACATTACTGTTAGGGTGCGTGTGTAAATAGCTTAATAATGATTAGATTAGATTTTTTTTAGATTAGAGATACAGCACTGAAACAGGCCCTTCGGCCCACCGAGTCTGTGCCGACCATCAACCACCCATTTATACTAATCCTACACTAATCCCATATTCCTACCACATCCCCACCTGACCTTATATTTCCCTACCACCTACCTATACTAGTGACAATTTATAATGGCCAATTTACCTACCAACCTGCAAGTCTTTTGGCTTGTGGGAGGAAACCGGAGCACCCGGAGAAAACCCACGCAGACACAGGGAGAACTTGCAAACTCCGCACAGGCAGTACCCAAAATCGAACCCGGGTCCCTGGAGCTGTGAGGCTGCGGTGCTAACCACTGCGCCACTGTGCCGCCCAAAGGAATAAGGAACAAGTGAGTAGCAGTTTTTTTTGAGTAAGGTTTATTTTAACTAGTGAACGGTATTGAATTTTAGTAGGATTTTTCAGCACTAGTAAGGTTTAATAATAATTCTAAGCTGTTGTCGTATTGGTAAGGTTTTTTTTTTAGCAGTAGCAAAGGGTCAACTAATAAATAAAAGAATGTCAGGGTTGCTTCAACATCACGTGTGCACCTGCTGTGCCATGTGAGAGCTCCAGGATGCTTCCCATATCCTGGAGAACCATTTGTGCAGGAAGCGTCATCAATTGAAGCAGCTTGAGCTCTGGGTTTTGGAACTTGAGCGACAGTTGGCAACATTGCGGTGCATTCATGAGGATGAGAGCTACGTGGATAGCACATTTATAGATGTGGTCACCCCACAGCTGAAGAGTATGCAGGGAGAGAGGGAATGGGTGACTGCCCAGCAGTCAAAAAGAATCAGGCAGGTAGTGCAAGAGACCCGAGTGCATCTCACTCTCTGCAGATATTCAGTTCTGAATACAGAGAAAAGTGATGCTTCACCTGGGGAGTGCAGCCAGGGCCAAGGCCAAGGCCATTGCACCACGTGGGGCTCAGCTGCACAGGGGAGGAACAGGGAAGACTGGAAGATGCATAGTGATAGGTGATTCAATAATCAGGGGGCTGGACAGGCGTTTCTGTGGCCGCAGACGTGAATCCAGGATGGTGTGCTGCCTCCCTGGTGCCAGCATCATGGATGTCACTGAGTGGCTGCAGAGTATCCTGAAGGGGGAGGGTGAACAGCCAGCAGTCATAGTCAACATCATAATTAATGACATAGGTAGGAAGAGGGATGTGGTCTTGCAGTCAGAATTTAGGGAGCGAGGTAAGATAGATGAATGCGTGACTGGAAAGATGGTGCAGGAGGGAGGGTTTCAGATTCCTGGGACATTGGGACCAGTTCTGGGGTGATGAGATCTGTACAGGCCGAATGGGTTCTACTTGAACAGATCCGGAACAGAGTTCCTTGAGGGACGTTTTGCTAACACTGTTGGGGAGGATTTAAATTAGTTTGGCAGGGAGATGGGGACCTGAGGGTAGACTCAGCTGGGACAAAATCAGAAATTAAAATGAAAGGTGGAAAGTTAATGGATGAGGCTGGAAGACATTGGAAACCAGGGTTAGAAAATTTTAAAAAAAGAGAGAGTTTGGCAGTGCTCAAGGGTATCTATTTCAATGCAAAAAGTATAGCAAATAAAGCAGATGAGCTGAGGACACAGATAGACATGCGGCAGTATGATATTATAGCTATTACAGAAACATGGCTTAAGGAGGGACAGGAATGGCAGCTCAACGTTCCTAGTTACAGGGTTTTCAGACGCAATAGGGAGGGGAATAAGAAAGGAGGGGGAGTGGCAATTTTGGTCAAGGAAACTATTACAACTGTGAGGAGGGATGATATGTTGGAAGGTTCATCAAATGAGGCCTTATGGATTGAGCTAAGGAACAAAAAAGGGGCAATCGCACTGCTGGGACTGTACTATAGACCCCCAATCAGAGGGAGATAGAAGAGCAGATATGGAGGCCAATCTCTGAGAATGCAAGAACAATAGGGCAGTAATAGTAGGGGATTCTAATTACCCCAATATTAACTGGAATCGTTTTAATGTGAAAAGAATTGAGGGAGCAGAATTCTTGAGGTGCATTCAGGAGAACTTTTTGCCCAGTATGTAGCAAGTCCAACAAGAGAGGGTGCAATTTTAGACTTAGTTTTAGGAAATGAAGATGGGCAGGTGGAAGGAGTGGCAGTGGGAGAGCATGGTGGTGGTAGTGAGCATAATCCAGTCAGTTTTAATGTAATTATGGAAAAGGGCAGAGACAGAATACGACTTAAGAGTTCTCAATATGGGCAAGGCCAATTTTACGAAACTGAGGCATGATTTAGCGAAAGTGGACAGGAAATATCTAATTGAAGGTAAATCAGTGTCAGAACAATGGGAGGCATTCAAAGGGAAGCTTCAAGGGGTTCAGGGTAAACATGCTCCCACAAAGAAAAAGGGTGAGATGGCCAAATCTAGAGCCCCATGGATGTCAAGGAGCCTACAGGGTAAGATAAGGCAGAAAAGGAAGGCTTATGTCTGACACCGAGAACACAATACTACAGAAAGCCAAGAGGAGTATAGAAAGTAAAGGAGTAAAATCAAAAAGGAAATTAGGAAAGCAAAGAGAGGGCATGAAAGAATATTGCAAGCAAAATCAAGGTGAAGCCAAAGATGTTTATCAATACATTAAGAGTAAGGGGATAACTAAGGAGAGAGTAGGGCCCATAAAAGACCAAAATGGATACAAGTGTGGTGCCGGAGGATTGGAGAATTGCTAACTTTGCACCTCTGTTTAAAAAGGGAGCGAAGGATAGACCGAATAATTACGGGCCAGTCAGTCTAATCTCAGTTGTGGAAAATTATTGGAATTTATTCTGAGAGACAGGATAAACTGTCACTTTGAAAGGCACAGATTAATCAAGGAGAGTCAGCATGGATTTGTTGAAGGAAGATCTTGTTTGACCAACTTGATCGAATTTTTGAAGTAGTAACAAAGAAGATAGATGTGGGTAGTGCAGTTGATGTGGTCTACATGGATTTTAGCAAGGCTTTTGACAAGGTCCCACATGGCAGACTGGTTAAACAAAATCCCATGGGATCCAGGGAAATATGCAGCAAGGTGGATACAAAATTGCTTCAGTGGCAGGAAACAAAGAGTAATTGTTGACAGGTGTTTTAGTGACTGGAAGGCTGTTTCTAGTGGCATTCCGCAGGGCTCAGTACTGGGTCCCCTACTTTTGGTGGTGTATATTAACAATCTGAATGCAAATATAGGGGGCATGATCAAGAAGTTTGCAGACGACACAAAGATTGGCCGTGTGGTAGATAGATAGTGAGAAGGAAAGCTGTAGGCTGCAAGAAAATATTGATGGTCTGGTTAGATGGACAGAAAAGTGGCAAATGGAATTCAACTTGGAGAAGTGTGAGGTGATGCATTTGGGGAGGTCAAACAAGGCAAAAGAACACAGAATTAATGGGAAAATACTATGTGTAGAGGAAGTAAGGGACCTTGGAGTGAATGTCCACAGATCCCTGAAGGTAGCAGGACAGGTCGATAAGGTGGTTAAGAAGGTATATGGAATCCTTTCCTTTATTAGCTGAGGTACAGAAAACAAGAGCATGGAGGTTATGCTGGAACTGTATAACTCATTGGTTAGGCCAGAATCCGCGTACTGTGTGCAGTTCTGGTCACCTCATTACAGAAAGGATGTAATTGCACTAGAGAGGGTACAGAGGAGATTTACGAGGATGTTGCCAGGACTGGAAAAATGCAGCTGTGAGGAAAGATTGGATAGGCTGGGGTTGTTCTCCTTCGAACAGAGAAGGCTGAGGGGAGGTCTCATTGAAATGTACAAAATTTTAAGGGGCCTGGATAGAGTGGAGCTGAAGGGTCTATTCACCTTTGCAAAGAGATCAGTGACGAGGGGATCTCGATATTTAGTGATTAGTAGAAAAATTAGAGGGGAGATGAGGAAAAACGTTTCACCCAGAGGGTGGTGATGGTGTGGAACTCACTGCCTGAAGTGAGGTAGAGACCCTCAAAAGGAGTCTGGAAATGCACCTCAAATGCCATAAGCTGCAGGGCTACGGACCCATTGCTGGTAGGTGGGATTAGAATAGGTGGATCCTTATTTGGCTGGCACAGACACGATGGGCCAAGTGGCCTCTTACTGTGCCTTAAACTTTAAACTTTTAAACTCCATTTTCCCACCAGCTCTCCATATCCCTTGATTCCCTGAGAGACTAAAAATCAGTTTGTCTCAGCCTTGAATATATTCAACAATGGAGCATCCACAACCCTCTGGGGTAGAGAATTCCCAAGATTCACACCCCTTGAGTGAATAAATTCCTCCTCATCTCAGTCCTAAATGATCGGCCCCTTATTTGGAGTCTGTGCTCCCTTGTGCTAGATTCCCCAGCCAGGAGAAACGAGCTCAGTGTCTATCCTGTCCAGCCCTTTCAGAATCGTGTATGTTTCAATGAGATCACCTCTCATTCTACTAAATTACAGAGACTATAGACTCAATTTACTCAGCCTCTCAAATAGGACGACACTCTCATCCAAGGGACCAATCTCATGAACCTTCGCTGTACCACTTCCAATGCAACCGTATCCTTCTTTAAGCATGGAGACCAAAACTGTGCACAGTACTCCAGGTGTGATCTTAACAAAGCCCTGTACAATTGTAGCAAGACCTCTTTATTCCTGCCCTCCAATCCCCTTGCAATGAAAGGCAACATGCTATTTGCCTTCCTAATTGCTTGCTGCACCTGTTTGATAAATGTTGTGGATGTATTCATTATGATTTTTCCTCTGAACATCAACATTTACAAGTTTCACAACTTTAAAAAAAATCTGCTTTTCTATTCTATCTACCAAAGTGAATAACCTCTGTTCCGAATGCTGGACTTTGTAGTATGGTGATGTTTTAAAAACTGTGATCTTTAATGAAGTATAAAATGGACATTCAAAAGAGACATGTGACCATCAGCGACAAGCCAGGGATCTTGGTTACCATGTGAGCAAGGAACCCAGACCAAAGACCCTTTTGAAATCAGGGCATAAGGTTATAAAACCTAAAGGACAATGAGTTTCACTCGCCCAGATTCACAGATTGCAGAGAGCCAGAAGCTCAAAAATGCAAATTTGAGTTGCAGTTTTAACACTTGGAAACAAAGGAAGGCCCAGGTGGTTTTGCTATGGTTAGACTTAGTCTCTGAAAATTGTAAAAGGCAAACAACTACTGATTTTTATCTGGAAAAATTCAACAGGCTTTCCTAGGTCTGGAGGCTGAAAAGAAGAACAGCATAGTTGTACCGCCTAAAGAGAGAAAGAGAGAGAGAGAGAGAGAGCTGCTGTCAGATCACTGATACAGCAAAAGGCTGCTAAGATTTGAACCCAGTTTGAAAGTCGAGGTTTGTGGAGGAGAAAAGACCAACGGGGTCACCAGAGATTACCTTATTAATGGAAGTCCAGTAGAATGTGCTTGGATCAAGTGAACGAAGAGGACATTGGCTTTGAGAAGGACAGGGAGATCCAACCCATTGCTGCTGGGAGAGGTTTGGGACTTTTAACTGCAAAGATACCTTTACAATGAGTGCACTGTGTGGTGTGGGATTTCCAAGTGTGTTAATATGTTTACAGAAATACCTTTCTCTGTCATTTAATGCATTAGCT